>NC_134453.1:6042292-6663917 GCF_030867145.1 Opisthocomus hoazin | reverse complement strand
GGGCGTCTCTGGCAGCCCTGCTCCCAAAATTCAAACGTCTGCAGATAGCCCTCAGCCAGAAAGACCTAGCCTGGAAAGCTGTTTCTCAGCCTCATCTGCCCATGGCACTTCTCGCACAGAGGCACAGAGACTGGGGCTGCTTGCTTGTCTTGCCACCTCAAACTTCAAAAGTAGCATTGGGGGTGCATGCCGGGCTCCTCCAGCAGCCCTGCTCCCTAAATTCGAACATCTGCAGATAGATTGCAGCCAGAAAGAGCTAGCCTGGAAAGCTGTTGCTCAGCCTCATCTGCCCATGGCACTGCTCGCACAGAGGCACAGAGACTGGGGCTGCTTGCTTGTCTTGCCACCTCAAACTTCAAACGTAGCTTAGGCTGTCCGTGCCGGGCGACTCCGGCAGCCCTGCTCCCAAAATTTGAACGTCTGCAGACAGATTGCAGACAACAAGAGCTAGCCTGGAAAGCTGTTGCTCAGCCTCATCTGCCCATGGCACTGCTCGCACAGAGGCACAGAGACTGGGGCTGCTTGCTTGTCTTGCCCCCTCAAACTTCAAATGTAGCTTAGGTGGTCCGTGCTGGGCGCCTCCGGCAGGGCTGCTACCAAAATGCGAACGTCTGCAGATAGCTCGCAGCCAGAAAGAGCTAGCCTGGAAAGCTGTTGCTCAGCCTCATCTGCCCATGGCACTGCTCGCATAGAGGCACAGAGACTGGGGCTGCTTGCTTGTCTTGCCACGTCAAACTTCAAATGTAGCAGTGGGGGTGCATGCCGGGCTCATCCGGCAGCCCTGCTCCCAAAATTCGAACGTCTGCAGATAGATTGCAGCCAGAAAGAGCTAGCATGGAAAGCTGTTGCTCAGCCTCATGTGCCCATGGCACTGCTCGCACAGAGGCACAGAGACTGGGGCTGCTTGCTTTTCTTGCCCCCTCAAACTTCAAATGTAGCAGTGGGGGTGCATGATGAACTCCTCCGGCAGCCCTGCTCTCAAAATTCGAACGTCTGCAGAGAGCGCGCAGCCAGAAAGAGCTAGCCTGGAAAGCTGTTGCTCAGCCTCATCTGCCCATGGCACTTCTCGCACAGAGGCACAGAG
The DNA here is from genome assembly GCF_030867145.1 of Opisthocomus hoazin. NCBI lineage: Eukaryota > Metazoa > Chordata > Aves > Opisthocomiformes > Opisthocomidae > Opisthocomus > Opisthocomus hoazin. The sequence continues at coordinate 6,662,833 of NC_134453.1, read as the reverse complement.
ACTGGGGCTGCTTGCTTGTCTTGCCACCTCAAACTTCAAATGTAGCATTGGGGGTGCATGCCGGGCTCCTCCGGCAGCCCTGCTCCGAAAACGCAAACGTCTGCAGATAGCTCGCAGGCAGAAAGAGCTAGCCTGGAAAGCTGTTGCTCAACCTCATCTGCCCATGGCACTGCTCGCACAGAGGCACAGAGACTGGGGCTGCTTGCTTGTCTTGCCACCTCAAACTTCAAACGTATCTTAGGTGGTCCATGCCGGGTGCCTCCGGCATCCCTGCTCCCAAAATGCAAACATCTGCAGACAGATTGCAGACAACAAGAGCTAGCCTGGAAACCTGTTGCTCAGCCTCATCTGCCCATGGCACTGCTCGCACAGAGGCACAGAGACTGGGGCTGCTTGCTTGTTTTGCCACCTCGAACTTCAAACGTATCTTAGGTGGTCCATGCCGGGTGCCTCCGGCATCCCTGCTCCCAAAATGCAAACATCTGCAGACAGATTGCAGACAACAAGAGCTAGCCTGGAAAGCTGTTGCTCAGCCTCATCTGTCCATGGCACTGCTCGCACAGAGGCACAGAGACTGGGGCTGCTTGCTTGTCTTGCCACCTCAAACTTCAAACGTAGCTTAGGTGGTCCGTGCCGGGGGCCTGCGGCAGGGCTGGTCCGAAAATGCGAACGTCTGCAGATAGCTTGCAGCCAGAAAGGGCTAGCCTGGAAAGCTGTTGCTCAGCCTCATCTGCCCATGGCACTGCTCACACAGAGGCACAGAGACTGGGGCTGCTTGCTTGTCTTGCCCCCTCAAACTTCAAATGTATCTTAGGTGGTCCGTGCTGGGCGCCTCTGGCAGGGCTGCTCCCAAAATGCGAACGTCTGCAGATAGCTCGCAGCCAGAAAGAGCTAGCCTGGAAAGCTGTTGCTCAGCCTCATCTGCCCATGGCACTGCTCGCACAGAGGCACAGAGACTGGGGCTGCTTGCTTCTCTTGCCACCTCAAACTTCAAACGTGGCTTTGGGTGTTCGTGCCGGGCGTCTGCGGCAGCCCTGCTCCGAAAACGCAAACGTCTGCAGATAGCTCGCAGCCAGAAAGAGCTAGCCTTGAAAGCTGTTGCTCAGCCTCATCTGCCCATGGCACTGCTCGCACAGAGGCAGAGAGACTGGGGCTGCTTGCTTGTCTTGCCACCTCAAACTTCAAATGTAGCAGTGGGGGTGCATGCCGGACCCCTCCGGCAGCCCTGCTCCCAAAATTCGAACGTCTGCAGATAGATTTCAGCCAGAAAGAGCTAGCCTGGAAAGCTGTTGCTCAGCCTCATCTGCCCATGGCACTGCTCGCACAGAGGCACAGAGACTGGGGCTGCTTGCTTGTCTTGCCACCTCAAACTTCAAATGTAGCATTGGGGGTGCATGCCGGGCTCCTCCGGCAGCCCTGCTCCCAAAATTCAAACGTCTGCAGATAGCTCTCAGCCAGAAAGAGCTAGCCTGGAAAGGTGTGGCTCAGCCTCATCTGCCCATGGCACTGCTCGCACAGAGGCACAGAGACTGGGGCTGCTTGCTTGTCTTGCCCCCTCAGACTTCAAATGTAGCATTGGGGGTGCATGCCGGGCTCCTCCGGCAGCCCTGCTCCCAAAATTCGAACGTCTGCAGATAGCTCTCAGCCAGAAAGAGCTAGCCTGGAAAGCTATTGCTCAGCCTCATCTGCCCATGGCACTTCTCGCACAGAGGCACAGAGACTGGGGCTGCTTGCTTGTCTTGCCACCTCAAACTTCAAATGTAGCATTGGGGGTGCATGCCGGGCTCCTCCGGCAGCCCTGCTCCCTTAATGCGAACGTCTGCAGATAGTTCGCAGCCAGAAAGAGCTAGCCTGGAAAGCTGTTGGTCATCCTCATCTGCCCATGGCACTGCTCGCACAGAGGCACAGAGACTAGGGCTGCTTGCTTGTCTTGCCACCTCAAACTGCAAACTTATCTTAGGTGGTGCATGCCGGGTGCCTCCGGCATCCCTGCTCCCAAAATGCAAACATCTGCAGACAGATTGCAGACAACAAGAGCTAGCCTGGAAACATGTTGCTCAGCCTCATCTGCCCATGGCACTGCTCGCACAGAGGCACAGAGCCTGGGGCTGCTTGCTTGTCTTGCCCCCTCAAACTTCAAACGTAGCTTAGGTTGTCCGTGTAGGGGGCTTCCAGCAGCCCTGCTCTGAAAATGCGAACGTCTGCAGATAGAATGCAGCAAGAATGAACTAGCCTGGAAAGCTGTTGCTCAGCCTCATCTGCCCATGGCACTGCTCGCACAGAGGCACAAAGACTGGGGCTGCTTGCTTGTCTTGCCACCTCAAAGTTCAACCATAACTTAGGTGGTCCGTGCCGGACGCCTCCGGCAGCCCACCTCCGAAATTGCGAATGTCTGCAGATAGCTCGCAGGCAGAAAGAGCTAGCCTTTAAAGCTGTTGCTCAGCCTCATCTGCCCATGGCACTGCTCGCACAGAGGCACAGAGACTGTGGCTGATTGCTTCTCTTGCCACCTCAAACTTCAAATGTATCATTGGGGGTTCATGCCGGGCTCCTCCGGCAGCCCTGCTCCCAAAATTCGAACATCTACAGATAGATTGCAGCCAGAAAGAGCTAGCCTGGAAAGCTGTTGCTCAGCCTCATCTGCCCATGGCACTGCTCGCACAGAGGCACAGAGACTGGGGCTGCTTGCTTGTCTTGCCACCTCAAACTTCAAACGTAGGTTAGGCTGTCCGTGCCGGGCGCCTCTGACAGCCCTGCTCTGAAAATGCGAACGTCTGCAGATAGCTCTCAGCCAGAAAGAGCTAGCCTGGAAAGCTGTTGCTCAGCCTCATTTGCCCATGGCACTGCTCGCACAGAGGCACAGAGACTGGGGCTGCTTGCTTGTCTTGCCACCTCAAACTTCAAACGTAGCTTAGGGTGTCCGTGCCGGGCGTCTGCGGCAGCCCTGCTCCGAAAACGCAAACGTCTGCAGATAGCTCGCAGCCAGAAAGAGCTAGCCTGGAAAGCTGTTGCTCAGCCTCATCTGCCCGTGGCACTGCTCGCACAGAGGCACAGAGACTGGGGCTGCTTGCTTGTCTTGGCACCTCAAACTTCAGACGTAGCTTAGGGGGTTCGTGCCGGGAGTCTCTGGCAGCCCTGCTCCCAAAATTCAAACGTCTGCAGACAGCTCTCAGCCAGAAAGAGCTACCCTGGAAAGGTGTTGCTCAGCCTCATCTGCCCATGGCACTGCTCGCACAGAGGCACAGAGACTGGGGCTGCTTGCTTGTCTTGCCACGTCAAACTTCAAATGTAGCAGTGGGGGTGCATGCCGGGCTCATCCGGCAGCCCTGCTCCCAAAATTCGAACGTCTGCAGATAGATTGCAGCCAGAAAGAGCTAGCATGGAAAGCTGTTGCTCAGCCTCATGTGCCCATGGCACTGCTCGCACAGAGGCACAGAGACTGGGGCTGCTTGCTTTTCTTGCCCCCTCAAACTTCAAATGTAGCAGTGGGGGTGCATGATGAACTCCTCCGGCAGCCCTGCTCTCAAAATTCGAACGTCTGCAGAGAGCGCGCAGCCAGAAAGAGCTAGCCTGGAAAGCTGTTGCTCAGCCTCATCTGCCCATGGCACTTCTCGCACAGAGGCACAGAGACTGGGGCTGCTTGCTTGTCTTGCCACCTCAAACTTCAAATGTAGCATTGGGGGTGCATGCCGGGCTCCTCCGGCAGCCCTGCTCCGAAAACGCAAACGTCTGCAGATAGCTCGCAGGCAGAAAGAGCTAGCCTGGAAAGCTGTTGCTCAACCTCATCTGCCCATGGCACTGCTCGCACAGAGGCACAGAGACTGGGGCTGCTTGCTTGTCTTGCCACCTCAAACTTCAAACGTATCTTAGGTGGTCCATGCCGGGTGCCTCCGGCATCCCTGCTCCCAAAATGCAAACATCTGCAGACAGATTGCAGACAACAAGAGCTAGCCTGGAAACCTGTTGCTCAGCCTCATCTGCCCATGGCACTGCTCGCACAGAGGCACAGAGACTGGGGCTGCTTGCTTGTTTTGCCACCTCGAACTTCAAACGTATCTTAGGTGGTCCATGCCGGGTGCCTCCGGCATCCCTGCTCCCAAAATGCAAACATCTGCAGATAGATTGCAGCCAGAAAGAGCTAGCCTGGAAAGCTGTTGCTCAGCCTCATCTGCCCATGGCACTGCTCGCACAGAGGCACAGAGACTGGGGCTGCTTGCTTGTCTTGCCACCTCAAACTTCAAACGTAGGTTAGGCTGTCCGTGCCGGGCGCCTCTGACAGCCCTGCTCTGAAAATGCGAACGTCTGCAGATAGCTCTCAGCCAGAAAGAGCTAGCCTGGAAAGCTGTTGCTCAGCCTCATTTGCCCATGGCACTGCTCGCACAGAGGCACAGAGACTGGGGCTGCTTGCTTGTCTTGCCACCTCAAACTTCAAACGTAGCTTAGGGTGTCCGTGCCGGGCGTCTGCGGCAGCCCTGCTCCGAAAACGCAAACGTCTGCAGATAGCTCGCAGCCAGAAAGAGCTAGCCTGGAAAGCTGTTGCTCAGCCTCATCTGCCCGTGGCACTGCTCGCACAGAGGCACAGAGACTGGGGCTGCTTGCTTGTCTTGGCACCTCAAACTTCAGACGTAGCTTAGGGGGTTCGTGCCGGGAGTCTCTGGCAGCCCTGCTCCCAAAATTCAAACGTCTGCAGACAGCTCTCAGCCAGAAAGAGCTACCCTGGAAAGGTGTTGCTCAGCCTCATCTGCCCATGGCACTGCTCGCACAGAGGCACAGAGACTGGGGCTGCTTGCTTGTCTTGCCACGTCAAACTTCAAATGTAGCAGTGGGGGTGCATGCCGGGCTCATCCGGCAGCCCTGCTCCCAAAATTCGAACGTCTGCAGATAGATTGCAGCCAGAAAGAGCTAGCATGGAAAGCTGTTGCTCAGCCTCATGTGCCCATGGCACTGCTCGCACAGAGGCACAGAGACTGGGGCTGCTTGCTTTTCTTGCCCCCTCAAACTTCAAATGTAGCAGTGGGGGTGCATGATGAACTCCTCCGGCAGCCCTGCTCTCAAAATTCGAACGTCTGCAGAGAGCGCGCAGCCAGAAAGAGCTAGCCTGGAAAGCTGTTGCTCAGCCTCATCTGCCCATGGCACTTCTCGCACAGAGGCACAGAGACTGGGGCTGCTTGCTTGTCTTGCCACCTCAAACTTCAAATGTAGCATTGGGGGTGCATGCCGGGCTCCTCCGGCAGCCCTGCTCCGAAAACGCAAACGTCTGCAGATAGCTCGCAGGCAGAAAGAGCTAGCCTGGAAAGCTGTTGCTCAACCTCATCTGCCCATGGCACTGCTCGCACAGAGGCACAGAGACTGGGGCTGCTTGCTTGTCTTGCCACCTCAAACTTCAAACGTATCTTAGGTGGTCCATGCCGGGTGCCTCCGGCATCCCTGCTCCCAAAATGCAAACATCTGCAGACAGATTGCAGACAACAAGAGCTAGCCTGGAAACCTGTTGCTCAGCCTCATCTGCCCATGGCACTGCTCGCACAGAGGCACAGAGACTGGGGCTGCTTGCTTGTTTTGCCACCTCGAACTTCAAACGTATCTTAGGTGGTCCATGCCGGGTGCCTCCGGCATCCCTGCTCCCAAAATGCAAACATCTGCAGACAGATTGCAGACAACAAGAGCTAGCCTGGAAAGCTGTTGCTCAGCCTCATCTGTCCATGGCACTGCTCGCACAGAGGCACAGAGACTGGGGCTGCTTGCTTGTCTTGCCACCTCAAACTTCAAACGTAGCTTAGGTGGTCCGTGCCGGGGGCCTGCGGCAGGGCTGGTCCGAAAATGCGAACGTCTGCAGATAGCTTGCAGCCAGAAAGGGCTAGCCTGGAAAGCTGTTGCTCAGCCTCATCTGCCCATGGCACTGCTCACACAGAGGCACAGAGACTGGGGCTGCTTGCTTGTCTTGCCCCCTCAAACTTCAAATGTATCTTAGGTGGTCCGTGCTGGGCGCCTCTGGCAGGGCTGCTCCCAAAATGCGAACGTCTGCAGATAGCTCGCAGCCAGAAAGAGCTAGCCTGGAAAGCTGTTGCTCAGCCTCATCTGCCCATGGCACTGCTCGCACAGAGGCACAGAGACTGGGGCTGCTTGCTTCTCTTGCCACCTCAAACTTCAAACGTGGCTTTGGGTGTTCGTGCCGGGCGTCTGCGGCAGCCCTGCTCCGAAAACGCAAACGTCTGCAGATAGCTCGCAGCCAGAAAGAGCTAGCCTTGAAAGCTGTTGCTCAGCCTCATCTGCCCATGGCACTGCTCGCACAGAGGCAGAGAGACTGGGGCTGCTTGCTTGTCTTGCCACCTCAAACTTCAAATGTAGCAGTGGGGGTGCATGCCGGACCCCTCCGGCAGCCCTGCTCCCAAAATTCGAACGTCTGCAGATAGATTTCAGCCAGAAAGAGCTAGCCTGGAAAGCTGTTGCTCAGCCTCATCTGCCCATGGCACTGCTCGCACAGAGGCACAGAGACTGGGGCTGCTTGCTTGTCTTGCCACCTCAAACTTCAAATGTAGCATTGGGGGTGCATGCCGGGCTCCTCCGGCAGCCCTGCTCCCAAAATTCAAACGTCTGCAGATAGCTCTCAGCCAGAAAGAGCTAGCCTGGAAAGGTGTGGCTCAGCCTCATCTGCCCATGGCACTGCTCGCACAGAGGCACAGAGACTGGGGCTGCTTGCTTGTCTTGCCCCCTCAGACTTCAAATGTAGCATTGGGGGTGCATGCCGGGCTCCTCCGGCAGCCCTGCTCCCAAAATTCGAACGTCTGCAGATAGCTCTCAGCCAGAAAGAGCTAGCCTGGAAAGCTATTGCTCAGCCTCATCTGCCCATGGCACTTCTCGCACAGAGGCACAGAGACTGGGGCTGCTTGCTTGTCTTGCCACCTCAAACTTCAAATGTAGCATTGGGGGTGCATGCCGGGCTCCTCCGGCAGCCCTGCTCCCTTAATGCGAACGTCTGCAGATAGTTCGCAGCCAGAAAGAGCTAGCCTGGAAAGCTGTTGGTCATCCTCATCTGCCCATGGCACTGCTCGCACAGAGGCACAGAGACTAGGGCTGCTTGCTTGTCTTGCCACCTCAAACTGCAAACTTATCTTAGGTGGTGCATGCCGGGTGCCTCCGGCATCCCTGCTCCCAAAATGCAAACATCTGCAGACAGATTGCAGACAACAAGAGCTAGCCTGGAAACATGTTGCTCAGCCTCATCTGCCCATGGCACTGCTCGCACAGAGGCACAGAGCCTGGGGCTGCTTGCTTGTCTTGCCCCCTCAAACTTCAAACGTAGCTTAGGTTGTCCGTGTAGGGGGCTTCCAGCAGCCCTGCTCTGAAAATGCGAACGTCTGCAGATAGAATGCAGCAAGAATGAACTAGCCTGGAAAGCTGTTGCTCAGCCTCATCTGCCCATGGCACTGCTCGCACAGAGGCACAAAGACTGGGGCTGCTTGCTTGTCTTGCCACCTCAAAGTTCAACCATAACTTAGGTGGTCCGTGCCGGACGCCTCCGGCAGCCCACCTCCGAAATTGCGAATGTCTGCAGATAGCTCGCAGGCAGAAAGAGCTAGCCTTTAAAGCTGTTGCTCAGCCTCATCTGCCCATGGCACTGCTCGCACAGAGGCACAGAGACTGTGGCTGATTGCTTCTCTTGCCACCTCAAACTTCAAATGTATCATTGGGGGTTCATGCCGGGCTCCTCCGGCAGCCCTGCTCCCAAAATTCGAACATCTACAGATAGATTGCAGCCAGAAAGAGCTAGCCTGGAAAGCTGTTGCTCAGCCTCATCTGCCCATGGCACTGCTCGCACAGAGGCACAGAGACTGGGGCTGCTTGCTTGTCTTGCCACCTCAAACTTCAAACGTAGGTTAGGCTGTCCGTGCCGGGCGCCTCTGACAGCCCTGCTCTGAAAATGCGAACGTCTGCAGATAGCTCTCAGCCAGAAAGAGCTAGCCTGGAAAGCTGTTGCTCAGCCTCATTTGCCCATGGCACTGCTCGCACAGAGGCACAGAGACTGGGGCTGCTTGCTTGTCTTGCCACCTCAAACTTCAAACGTAGCTTAGGGTGTCCGTGCCGGGCGTCTGCGGCAGCCCTGCTCCGAAAACGCAAACGTCTGCAGATAGCTCGCAGCCAGAAAGAGCTAGCCTGGAAAGCTGTTGCTCAGCCTCATCTGCCCGTGGCACTGCTCGCACAGAGGCACAGAGACTGGGGCTGCTTGCTTGTCTTGGCACCTCAAACTTCAGACGTAGCTTAGGGGGTTCGTGCCGGGAGTCTCTGGCAGCCCTGCTCCCAAAATTCAAACGTCTGCAGACAGCTCTCAGCCAGAAAGAGCTACCCTGGAAAGGTGTTGCTCAGCCTCATCTGCCCATGGCACTGCTCGCACAGAGGCACAGAGACTGGGGCTGCTTGCTTGTCTTGCCACGTCAAACTTCAAATGTAGCAGTGGGGGTGCATGCCGGGCTCATCCGGCAGCCCTGCTCCCAAAATTCGAACGTCTGCAGATAGATTGCAGCCAGAAAGAGCTAGCATGGAAAGCTGTTGCTCAGCCTCATGTGCCCATGGCACTGCTCGCACAGAGGCACAGAGACTGGGGCTGCTTGCTTTTCTTGCCCCCTCAAACTTCAAATGTAGCAGTGGGGGTGCATGATGAACTCCTCCGGCAGCCCTGCTCTCAAAATTCGAACGTCTGCAGAGAGCGCGCAGCCAGAAAGAGCTAGCCTGGAAAGCTGTTGCTCAGCCTCATCTGCCCATGGCACTTCTCGCACAGAGGCACAGAGACTGGGGCTGCTTGCTTGTCTTGCCACCTCAAACTTCAAATGTAGCATTGGGGGTGCATGCCGGGCTCCTCCGGCAGCCCTGCTCCGAAAACGCAAACGTCTGCAGATAGCTCGCAGGCAGAAAGAGCTAGCCTGGAAAGCTGTTGCTCAACCTCATCTGCCCATGGCACTGCTCGCACAGAGGCACAGAGACTGGGGCTGCTTGCTTGTCTTGCCACCTCAAACTTCAAACGTATCTTAGGTGGTCCATGCCGGGTGCCTCCGGCATCCCTGCTCCCAAAATGCAAACATCTGCAGACAGATTGCAGACAACAAGAGCTAGCCTGGAAACCTGTTGCTCAGCCTCATCTGCCCATGGCACTGCTCGCACAGAGGCACAGAGACTGGGGCTGCTTGCTTGTTTTGCCACCTCGAACTTCAAACGTATCTTAGGTGGTCCATGCCGGGTGCCTCCGGCATCCCTGCTCCCAAAATGCAAACATCTGCAGATAGATTGCAGCCAGAAAGAGCTAGCCTGGAAAGCTGTTGCTCAGCCTCATCTGCCCATGGCACTGCTCGCACAGAGGCACAGAGACTGGGGCTGCTTGCTTGTCTTGCCACCTCAAACTTCAAACGTAGGTTAGGCTGTCCGTGCCGGGCGCCTCTGACAGCCCTGCTCTGAAAATGCGAACGTCTGCAGATAGCTCTCAGCCAGAAAGAGCTAGCCTGGAAAGCTGTTGCTCAGCCTCATTTGCCCATGGCACTGCTCGCACAGAGGCACAGAGACTGGGGCTGCTTGCTTGTCTTGCCACCTCAAACTTCAAACGTAGCTTAGGGTGTCCGTGCCGGGCGTCTGCGGCAGCCCTGCTCCGAAAACGCAAACGTCTGCAGATAGCTCGCAGCCAGAAAGAGCTAGCCTGGAAAGCTGTTGCTCAGCCTCATCTGCCCGTGGCACTGCTCGCACAGAGGCACAGAGACTGGGGCTGCTTGCTTGTCTTGGCACCTCAAACTTCAGACGTAGCTTAGGGGGTTCGTGCCGGGAGTCTCTGGCAGCCCTGCTCCCAAAATTCAAACGTCTGCAGACAGCTCTCAGCCAGAAAGAGCTACCCTGGAAAGGTGTTGCTCAGCCTCATCTGCCCATGGCACTGCTCGCACAGAGGCACAGAGACTGGGGCTGCTTGCTTGTCTTGCCACGTCAAACTTCAAATGTAGCAGTGGGGGTGCATGCCGGGCTCATCCGGCAGCCCTGCTCCCAAAATTCGAACGTCTGCAGATAGATTGCAGCCAGAAAGAGCTAGCATGGAAAGCTGTTGCTCAGCCTCATGTGCCCATGGCACTGCTCGCACAGAGGCACAGAGACTGGGGCTGCTTGCTTTTCTTGCCCCCTCAAACTTCAAATGTAGCAGTGGGGGTGCATGATGAACTCCTCCGGCAGCCCTGCTCTCAAAATTCGAACGTCTGCAGAGAGCGCGCAGCCAGAAAGAGCTAGCCTGGAAAGCTGTTGCTCAGCCTCATCTGCCCATGGCACTTCTCGCACAGAGGCACAGAGACTGGGGCTGCTTGCTTGTCTTGCCACCTCAAACTTCAAATGTAGCATTGGGGGTGCATGCCGGGCTCCTCCGGCAGCCCTGCTCCGAAAACGCAAACGTCTGCAGATAGCTCGCAGGCAGAAAGAGCTAGCCTGGAAAGCTGTTGCTCAACCTCATCTGCCCATGGCACTGCTCGCACAGAGGCACAGAGACTGGGGCTGCTTGCTTGTCTTGCCACCTCAAACTTCAAACGTATCTTAGGTGGTCCATGCCGGGTGCCTCCGGCATCCCTGCTCCCAAAATGCAAACATCTGCAGACAGATTGCAGACAACAAGAGCTAGCCTGGAAACCTGTTGCTCAGCCTCATCTGCCCATGGCACTGCTCGCACAGAGGCACAGAGACTGGGGCTGCTTGCTTGTTTTGCCACCTCGAACTTCAAACGTATCTTAGGTGGTCCATGCCGGGTGCCTCCGGCATCCCTGCTCCCAAAATGCAAACATCTGCAGACAGATTGCAGACAACAAGAGCTAGCCTGGAAAGCTGTTGCTCAGCCTCATCTGTCCATGGCACTGCTCGCACAGAGGCACAGAGACTGGGGCTGCTTGCTTGTCTTGCCACCTCAAACTTCAAACGTAGCTTAGGTGGTCCGTGCCGGGGGCCTGCGGCAGGGCTGGTCCGAAAATGCGAACGTCTGCAGATAGCTTGCAGCCAGAAAGGGCTAGCCTGGAAAGCTGTTGCTCAGCCTCATCTGCCCATGGCACTGCTCACACAGAGGCACAGAGACTGGGGCTGCTTGCTTGTCTTGCCCCCTCAAACTTCAAATGTATCTTAGGTGGTCCGTGCTGGGCGCCTCTGGCAGGGCTGCTCCCAAAATGCGAACGTCTGCAGATAGCTCGCAGCCAGAAAGAGCTAGCCTGGAAAGCTGTTGCTCAGCCTCATCTGCCCATGGCACTGCTCGCACAGAGGCACAGAGACTGGGGCTGCTTGCTTCTCTTGCCACCTCAAACTTCAAACGTGGCTTTGGGTGTTCGTGCCGGGCGTCTGCGGCAGCCCTGCTCCGAAAACGCAAACGTCTGCAGATAGCTCGCAGCCAGAAAGAGCTAGCCTTGAAAGCTGTTGCTCAGCCTCATCTGCCCATGGCACTGCTCGCACAGAGGCAGAGAGACTGGGGCTGCTTGCTTGTCTTGCCACCTCAAACTTCAAATGTAGCAGTGGGGGTGCATGCCGGACCCCTCCGGCAGCCCTGCTCCCAAAATTCGAACGTCTGCAGATAGATTTCAGCCAGAAAGAGCTAGCCTGGAAAGCTGTTGCTCAGCCTCATCTGCCCATGGCACTGCTCGCACAGAGGCACAGAGACTGGGGCTGCTTGCTTGTCTTGCCACCTCAAACTTCAAATGTAGCATTGGGGGTGCATGCCGGGCTCCTCCGGCAGCCCTGCTCCCAAAATTCAAACGTCTGCAGATAGCTCTCAGCCAGAAAGAGCTAGCCTGGAAAGGTGTGGCTCAGCCTCATCTGCCCATGGCACTGCTCGCACAGAGGCACAGAGACTGGGGCTGCTTGCTTGTCTTGCCCCCTCAGACTTCAAATGTAGCATTGGGGGTGCATGCCGGGCTCCTCCGGCAGCCCTGCTCCCAAAATTCGAACGTCTGCAGATAGCTCTCAGCCAGAAAGAGCTAGCCTGGAAAGCTATTGCTCAGCCTCATCTGCCCATGGCACTTCTCGCACAGAGGCACAGAGACTGGGGCTGCTTGCTTGTCTTGCCACCTCAAACTTCAAATGTAGCATTGGGGGTGCATGCCGGGCTCCTCCGGCAGCCCTGCTCCCTTAATGCGAACGTCTGCAGATAGTTCGCAGCCAGAAAGAGCTAGCCTGGAAAGCTGTTGGTCATCCTCATCTGCCCATGGCACTGCTCGCACAGAGGCACAGAGACTAGGGCTGCTTGCTTGTCTTGCCACCTCAAACTGCAAACTTATCTTAGGTGGTGCATGCCGGGTGCCTCCGGCATCCCTGCTCCCAAAATGCAAACATCTGCAGACAGATTGCAGACAACAAGAGCTAGCCTGGAAACATGTTGCTCAGCCTCATCTGCCCATGGCACTGCTCGCACAGAGGCACAGAGCCTGGGGCTGCTTGCTTGTCTTGCCCCCTCAAACTTCAAACGTAGCTTAGGTTGTCCGTGTAGGGGGCTTCCAGCAGCCCTGCTCTGAAAATGCGAACGTCTGCAGATAGAATGCAGCAAGAATGAACTAGCCTGGAAAGCTGTTGCTCAGCCTCATCTGCCCATGGCACTGCTCGCACAGAGGCACAAAGACTGGGGCTGCTTGCTTGTCTTGCCACCTCAAAGTTCAACCATAACTTAGGTGGTCCGTGCCGGACGCCTCCGGCAGCCCACCTCCGAAATTGCGAATGTCTGCAGATAGCTCGCAGGCAGAAAGAGCTAGCCTTTAAAGCTGTTGCTCAGCCTCATCTGCCCATGGCACTGCTCGCACAGAGGCACAGAGACTGTGGCTGATTGCTTCTCTTGCCACCTCAAACTTCAAATGTATCATTGGGGGTTCATGCCGGGCTCCTCCGGCAGCCCTGCTCCCAAAATTCGAACATCTACAGATAGATTGCAGCCAGAAAGAGCTAGCCTGGAAAGCTGTTGCTCAGCCTCATCTGCCCATGGCACTGCTCGCACAGAGGCACAGAGACTGGGGCTGCTTGCTTGTCTTGCCACCTCAAACTTCAAACGTAGGTTAGGCTGTCCGTGCCGGGCGCCTCTGACAGCCCTGCTCTGAAAATGCGAACGTCTGCAGATAGCTCTCAGCCAGAAAGAGCTAGCCTGGAAAGCTGTTGCTCAGCCTCATTTGCCCATGGCACTGCTCGCACAGAGGCACAGAGACTGGGGCTGCTTGCTTGTCTTGCCACCTCAAACTTCAAACGTAGCTTAGGGTGTCCGTGCCGGGCGTCTGCGGCAGCCCTGCTCCGAAAACGCAAACGTCTGCAGATAGCTCGCAGCCAGAAAGAGCTAGCCTGGAAAGCTGTTGCTCAGCCTCATCTGCCCGTGGCACTGCTCGCACAGAGGCACAGAGACTGGGGCTGCTTGCTTGTCTTGGCACCTCAAACTTCAGACGTAGCTTAGGGGGTTCGTGCCGGGAGTCTCTGGCAGCCCTGCTCCCAAAATTCAAACGTCTGCAGACAGCTCTCAGCCAGAAAGAGCTACCCTGGAAAGGTGTTGCTCAGCCTCATCTGCCCATGGCACTGCTCGCACAGAGGCACAGAGACTGGGGCTGCTTGCTTGTCTTGCCACGTCAAACTTCAAATGTAGCATTGGGGGTGCATGCCGGGCTCCTCCGGCAGCCCTGCTCCCAAAATTTGAACGTCTGCAGATAGCTCTCAGCCAGAAAGAGCTAGCCTGGAAAGCTGTTGCTCAGCCTCATCTGCCCATGGCACTGCTCGCACAGAGGCACAGAGACTGGGGCTGCTTGCTTGTCTTGCCACCTCAAACTTCAAATGTAGCATTGGGGGTGCATGCCGGGCTCCTCCGGCAGCCCTGCTCCGAAAACGCAAACGTCTGCAGATAGCTCGCAGCCAGAAAGAGCTAGCCTGGAAAGCTGTTGCTCAGCCTCATCTGCCCATGGCACTGCTCGCACAGAGGCACAGAGACTGGGGCTGCTTGCTTGTCTTGCCACCTCAAATTTCAAATGTATCTTAGGTGGTCCGTGCCGGGGGCCTGCCGCAGGGCTGGTCCGAAAATGCGAACGTCCTCAGATATCTCGCAGCCAGAAAGGGCTAGCCTGGAAAGCTGTTGCTCAGCCTCATCTGCCCATGGCACTGCTCGCACAGAGGCACAGAGACTGGGGATGCTTGCTTGTCTTGCCACCTCAAACTTCAAACGTAGCTTAGGTGGTCCGTGCCGGGGGGCTGCGGCAGGGCTGGTCCGAAAATGCGAACGTCCTCAGATATCTCGCAGCCAGAAAGGGCTAGCCTGGAAAGCTGTTGCTCAGCCTCATCTGCCCATGGCACTGCTCGCACAGAGGCACAGAGACTGGGGCTGCGTGCTTGTCTTGCCACGTCAAACTTCAAATGTAGCTTAGGTGGTCCGTGCTGGGCTCCTCCGGCAGGGCTGCTCCCAAAATGCGAACGTCTGCAGATAGCTCACAGCCAGAAAGAGCTAGCCTGGAAAGCTGTTGCTCAGCCTCATCTGCCATGGCACTGCTTGCACAGAGGCACAGAGACTGGGGCTGCTTGCTTTTCTAGCCCCGTCAAACTTGAAACGTATCTTAGGGGGTTCGTGCCGGGCGTCTCCGGCAGCCATGCTCTAAAAATGCGAACGTCTGCAGATAGATTGCAACCAGAAAGAGCTAGCCTGGAAAGCTGTTGCTCAGCCTCATCTGCCCATGGCACTGCTCGCACAGAGGCACAGAGACTGGGGCTGCTTGCTTGTCTTGCCACGTCAAACTTCAAATGTAGCAGTGGGGGTGCATGCCGGGCTCCTCCGGCAGCCCTGCTCCCAAATTCGAACGTCTGCAGATAGATTGCAGCCAGAAAGAGCTAGCCTGGAAAGCTGTTGCTCAGCCTCATCTGCCCATGGCACTGCTCGCACAGAGGCACAGAAACTGGTGCTGCTTGCTTGTCTTGCCACCTCAAAGTTCAAACATAACTTAGGTGGTCCGTGCCGGGCGGCTCTGGCAGCCCTGCTCCAAAAAGGCGAACGTCTGCAGATAGCTCGCAGCCAGAAAGAGCTAGCCTGGAAAGCTGTTGCTCGGCCTCATCTGCCCATGGCACTGCTCGCACAGAGGCACAGAGACTGGGGCTGCTTGCTTGTCTTGCAACCTCAAACTTCAAACGTAGCTTAGGTTGTCCGTGCAGGGGGCTTCCAGCAGCCCTGCTCTGAAAATGCGAACGTCTGCAGATAGAATGCAGCAAGAATGAACTAGCCTGGAAAGCTGTTGCTCAGCCTCATCTGCCCATGGCACTGCTCGCATAGAGGCACAGAGACTGGGGCTGCTTGCTTGTCTTGCCACCTCAAAGTTCAACCATAACTTAGGTGGTCCGTGCCGGGCGCCTCCATCGGCCCACCTCCGAAAATGTGAATGTCTGCAGATAGCTCGCAGGCAGAAAGAGCTAGCCTTTAAAGCTGTTGCTCAGCCTCATCTGCCCATGGCACTGCTCGCACAGAGGCACAGAGACTGGGGCTGTTTGCTTGTCTTGCCACCTCAAACTTCAAATGTATCATTGGGGGTGCATGCCGGGCTCCTCCGGCAGCCCTGCTCCCAAAATTCGAACGTCTGCAGATAGATTGCAGCCAGAAAGAGCTAGCCTTGAAAGCTGTTGCTCAGCCTCATCTGCCCATGGCACTGCTCGCACAGAGGCACAGAGACTGGGGCTGCTTGCTTGTCTTGCCCCCTCAAACTTCAAATGTAGCTTAGGCTGTCCGTGCCGGGCGCCTCTGACAGCCCTGCTCTGAAAATGCGAACGTCTGCAGATAGCTCTCAGCCAGAAAGAGGTAGCCTGGAAAGCTGTTGCTCAGCCTCATCTGCCCATGGCACTGCTCGCACAGAGGCACAGAGACTGGGGCTGCTTGCTTGTCTTGCCACCTCAAACTTCAAATGTAGCATTGGGGGTGCATGCCGGGCGTCTGCGGCAGCCCTGCTCTGAAAATGCAAACGTCTGCAGATAGCTCGCAGCCAGAAAGAGCTAGCCTGGAAAGCTGTTGCTCAGCCTCATCTGCCCATGGCACTGCTCGCACAGAGGCACAGAGACTGGGGCTGCTTGCTTGTCTTGCCACCTCAAACTTCAGACGTAGCTTAGGGGGTTCGTGCCGGGCGTCTCTGGCAGCCCTGCTCTGAAAATGCGAACGTCTGCAGATAGCTCGCAGCCAGAAAGAGCTAGCCTGGAAAGCTGTTGCTCAGCCTCATCTGCCCATGGCACTGCTCGCACAGAGGCACAGAGACTGGGGCTGCTTGCTTGTCTTGCCACCTCAAACTTCAAACGTAGCTTAGGGTGTCCGTGCCGGGCGTCTGCGGCAGCCCTGCTCCGAAAACACAAACGTCGGCAGATAGCTCGCAGCCAGAAAGAGCTAGCCTGGAAAGCTATTGCTCAGCCTCATCTGCCCATGGCACTGCTCGCACAGAGGCACAGAGACTGGGGCTGCTTGCTTGTCTTGCCACCTCAAACTTCAAATGTAGCTTTGGGGGTCCGTGCAGGGGGCCTCTGACAGCCCTGCTCTGAAAATGCGAACGTCTGCAGATAGCTCGCAGGCAGAAAGAGCTAGCCTGGAAAGCTGTTGCTCAGCCTCATCTGCCCGTGGCACTGCTCGCACAGAGGCACAGAGACTGGGGCTGCTTGCTTGTCTTGCCACGTCAAACTTCAAATGTAGCATTGGGGGTTCATGCCAAGCTCCTCCGGCAGCCCTGCTCCCAAAATTTGAACGTCTGCAGATAGCTCTCAGCCAGAAAGAGCTAGCCTGGAAAGCTGTTGCTCAGCCTCATCTGCCCATGGCACTGCTCGCACAGAGGCACAGAGACTGGGGCTGCTTGCTTGTCTTGCCACCTCAAACTTCAAATGTAGCTTAGGTGGTCCGTGCCGGGGGCCTGCGGCAGGGCTGGTCCGAAAATGCGAACGTCCTCAGATATCTCGCAGCCAGAAAGGGCTAGCCTGGAAAGCTGTTGCTCAGCCTCATCTGCCCATGGCACTGCTCGCACAGAGGCACAGACACTGGGGATGCTTGCTTGTCTTGCCACCTCAAACTTCAAACGTAGCTTAGGTGGTCCGTGCCGGGGGCCTGCGGCAGGGCTGGTCCGAAAATGCGAACTTCCTCAGATATCTCGCAGCCAGAAAGGGCTAGCCTGGAAAGGTGTTGCTCAGCCTCATCTGCCCATGGCACTGCTCGCACAGAGGCACAGAGACTGGGGCTGCTTGCTTGTCTTGCCCCCTCAAACTTCAAATGTAGCTTAGGTGGTCCGTGCCGGGGGCCTGCGGCAGGGCTGGTCCGAAAATGCGAACGTCCTCAGATATCTCGCAGCTAGAAAGGGCTAGCCTGGAAAGCTGTTGCTCAGCCTCATCTGCCCATGGCACTGCTCGCACAGAGGCACAGAGACTGGGGCTGCTTGCTTGTCTTGCCACCACAAACTTCAAATGTAGCTTAGGCTGTCCGTGCCGGGCGCCTCTGACAGCCCTGCTCTGAAAAGGCGAACGTCTGCAGATAGCTCTCAGCCAGAAAGAGCTAGCCTGGAAAGCTGTTGCTCAGCCTCATCTGCCCATGGCACTGCTCGCACAGAGGCACAGAGACTGGGGCTGCTTGCTTGTCTTGCCACCTCAAACTTCAAATGTAGCTTTGGGGGTCCGTGCAGGGGGACTCTGACAGCCCTGCTCAGAAAATGCGAACGTCTGCAGATAGCTCGCAGCCAGAAAGAGCTAGCCTGGAAAGCTCTTGCTCAGCCTCATCTGCCCGTGGCACTGCTCGCACAGAGGCACAGAGACTGGGGCTGCTTGCTTGTCTTGGCACCTCAAACTTCAGACGTAGCTTAGGGGGTTCGTGCCGGGCGTCTCTGGCAGCCCTGCTCCCAAAATTCAAACGTCTGCAGATAGCTCTCAGCCAGAAAGAGCTAGCCTCAAAAGCTGTTGCTCAGCCTCATCTGCCCATGGCACTGCTCGCACAGAGGCACAGAGACTGGGGCTGCTTGCTTGTCTTGCCACCTCAAACTTCAAATGTAGCATTGGGGGTGCATGCCGGGCTCCTTCGGCAGCCCTGCTCCGAAAACGCAAACGTCTGCAGATAGCTCTCAGCCAGAAAGAGCTAGCCTGGAAAGCTGTTGCTCAGCCTCATCTGCCCATGGCACTGCTCGCACAGAGGCACAGAGACTGGGGCTGCTTGCTTGTCTTGCCACCTCAAACTTCAAACGTAGCTTAGGGTGTCCGTGCCGGGCGTCTGCGGCAGCCCTGCTCCGAAAACGCAAACGTCTGCAGATAGCTCGCAGCCAGAAAGAGCTAGCCTGGAAAGCTGTTGCTCAGCCTCATCTGCCCATGGCACTGCTCGCACAGAGGCACAGAGACTGGGGCTGCTTGCTTGTCTTGCCACCTCAAACTTCAAATGTAGCTTTGCGGGTCCGTGCAGGGGGCCTCTGACAGCCCTGCTCTGAAAATGCGAACGTCTGCAGATAGCTCGCAGGCAGAAAGGGCTAGCCTGGAAAGCTCTTGCTCAGCCTCATCTGCCCGTGGCACTGCTCGCACAGAGGCACAGAGACTGGGGCTGCTTGCTTGTCTTGCCACCTCAAACTTCAAATGTAGCAGTGGGGGTGCATGCCGGGCTCCTCCGGCAGCCCTGCTCCCAAAATTTGAACGTCTGCAGATATCTCTCAGCCAGTAAGAGCTAGCCTGGAAAGCTGTTTCTCAGCCTCATCTGCCCATGGCACTGCTCGCACAGAGGCACAGAGACTGGGGCTGCTTGCTTGTCTTGCCACCTCAAACTTCAAATGTAGCTTAGGTGGTCCGTGCCGGGGGCCTGCGGCAGGGCTGGTCCGAAAATGCGAAAGTCCTCAGATATCTCGCAGCCAGAAAGGGCTAGCCTGGAAAGCTGTTGCTCAGCCTCATCTGCCCATGGCACTGCTCGCACAGAGGCACAGAGACTGGGGCTGCGTGCTTGTCTTGCCCCCTCAAACTTCAAATGTAGCTTAGGTGGTCCGTGCTGGGCGCCTACGGCAGGGCTGCTCCCAAAATGCGAACGTCTGCAGATAGCTCACAGCCAGAAAGAGCTAGCCTGGAAAGCTGTTGCTCAGCCTCATCTGCCAATGGCACTGCTCGCACAGAGGCACAGAGACTGGGGCTGCTTGATTGTCTTGCAACCTCAAACTTCAAACGTAGCTTAGGTTGTCCGTGCAGGGGGCTTCCAGCAGCCCTGCTCTGAAAATGCGAACGTCTGCAGATAGAATGCAGCAAGAATGACCTAGCCTGGAAACCTGTTGCTCAGCCTCATCTGCCCACGGCACTGCTCGCACAGAGGCACAGAGACTGGGGCTGCTTGCTTGTCTTGCCACCTCAAAGTTCAACCATAACTTAGGTGGTCCGTGCCGGGCGCCTCCAGCAGCCCACCTCCGAAAATGTGAATGTCTGCAGATAGCTCGCAGGCAGAAAGAGCTAGCCTTTAAAGCTGTTGCTCAGCCTCATCTGCCCATGGCACTGCTCGCACAGAGGCACAGAGACTGGGGCTGTTTGCTTGTCTTGCCACCTCAAACTTCAAATGTATCATTTGGGGGTGCATGCCGGCCTCCTCCGGCAGCCCTGCTCTTAAAATTCGAACGTCTGCAGATAGATTGCAGCCAGAAAGAGGTAGCCTGGAAAGCTGTTGCTCAGCCTCATCTGCCCATGGCACTGCTCGCACAGAGGCACAGAGACTGGGGCTGCTTGCTTGTCTTGCCACCACAAACTTCAAATGTAGCTTAGGCTGTCCGTGCCGGGCGCCTCTGACAGCCCTGCTCTGAAAATGCGAACGTCTGCAGATAGCTCTCAGCCAGAAAGAGCTAGCCTGGAAAGCTGTTGCTCAGCCTCATCTGCCCATGGCACTGCTCGCACAGAGGCACAGAGACTGGGGCTGCTTGCTTGTCTTGCCACCTCAAACTTCAAATGTAGCTTTGGGGGTCCGTGCAGGGGGTCTCTGACAGCCCTGCTCTGAAAATGCGAACGTCTGCAGATAGCTCGCTGCCAGAAAGAGCTAGCCTGGAAAGCTGTTGCTCAGCCTCATCTGCCCGTGGCACTGCTCGCACAGAGGCACAGAGACTGGGGCTGCTTGCTTGTCTTGGCACCTCAAACTTCAGACGTAGCGTAGGGGGTTTGTGCCGGGGGACTCTGGCAGCCCTGCTCCCAAAATTCAAACGTCTGCAGATAGCTCTCAGCCAGAAAGAGCTAGCCTGGAAAGCTGTTTCTCAGCCTCATCTGCCCATGGCACTTCTCGCACAGAGGCACAGAGACTGGGGCTGCTTGCTTGTCTTGCCACCTCAAACTTCAAATGTAGCATTGGGGGTGCATGCCGGGCTCCTCCGGCAGCCCTGCTCCGAAAACGCAAACGTCTGCAGATAGCTCGCAGCCAGAAAGAGCTAGCCTGGAAAGCTGTTGCTCAGCCTCATCTGCCCATGGCACTGCTCGCACAGAGGCACAGAGACTGGGGCTGCTTGCTTGTCTTGCCACCTCAAACTTCAAATGTAGCAGTGGGGGTGCATGACGAGCTTCTCCGGCAGCCCTTCTCCGAAAACGCAAACGTCTGCAGATAGCTCGCAGCCAGAAAGAGCTAGCCTGGAAAGCTGTTGCTCAGCCTCATCTGCCCATGGCACTGCTCGCACAGAGGCAGAGAGACTGGGGCTGCTTGCTTGTCTTGCCACCTCAAACTTCAAATGTAGCAGTGGGGGTGCATGCCGGACCCCTCCGGCAGCCCTGCTCCCAAAATTCGAACGTCTGCAGATAGATTGCAGCCAGAAAGAGCTAGCCTGGAAAGCTGTTGCTCAGCCTCATCTGCCCATGGCACTGCTCGCACAGAGGCACAGAGACTGGGGCTGCTTGCTTGTCTTGCCCCCTCAAACTTCAAATGTAGCTTTGGGGGTCCGTGCATGGGGCCTCTGACAGCCCTGCTCTTAAAATGCGAATGTCTGCAGATAGCTCGCAGGCAGAAAGAGCTAGCCTGGAAAGCTGTTGCTCAGCCTCATCTGCCCATGGCACTGCTCGCACAGAGGCAGAGAGACTGGGGCTGCTTGCTTGTCTTGCCACCTCAAACTTCAGACGTAGCTTAGGGGGTTCGTGTCGGGCGTCTCTGGCAGCCCTGCTCTGAAAATGCGAACGTCTGCAGATAGCTCGCAGGCAGAAAGAGCTAGCCTGGAAAGCTGTTGCTCAGCCTCATCTGCCCATGGCACTGCTCGCACAGAGGCACAGAGACTGGGGCTGCTTGCTTGTCTTGCCACCTCAAACTTCACATGTAGCATTGGGGGTGCATGCCGGGCTCCTCCGGCAGCCCTGCTCCCAAAATTCAAACGTCTGCAGATAGCTCTCAGCCAGAAAGAGCTAGCCTGGAAAGCTGTTGCTCAGCCTCATCTGCCCATGGCACTGCTCGCACAGAGGCACAGAGACTGGGGCTGCTTGCTTGTCTTGCCACCACAAACTTCAAATGTAGCTTAGGCTGTCCGTGCCGGGCGCCTCTGACAGCCGTGCTCTGAAAATGCGAACGTCTGCAGATAGCTCTCAGCCAGAAAGAGCTAGCCTGGAAAGCTGTTGCTCAGCCTCATCTGCCCATGGCACTGCTCGCACAGACGCACAGAGACTGGGGCTGCTTGCTTGTCTTGCCCCCTCAAACTTCAAATGTAGCTTTGGGGGTCCGTGCAGGGGGTCTCTGACAGCCCTGCTCTGAAAATGCGAACGTCTGCAGATAGCTCGCTGCCAGAAAGAGCTAGCCTGGAAAGCTGTTGCTCAGCCTCATCTGCCCGTGGCACTGCTCGCACAGAGGCACAGAGACTGGGGCTGCTTGCTTGTCTTGCCACCTCAAACTTCAAATGTAGCAGTGGGGGTGCATGCCGGGCTCCTCCGGCAGCCCTGCTCCCAAAATTCAAACGTCTGCAGATAGCTCTCAGCCAGAAAGAGCTAGCCTGGAAAGCTGTTTCTCAGCCTCATCTGCCCATGGCACTGCTCGCACAGAGGCACAGAGACTGGGGCTGCTTGCTTGTCTTGCCACCTCAAACTTCAAATGTAGCATTGGGGGTGCATGCCGGGCTCCTCCGGCAGCCCTGCTCCGAAAATGTGAACGTCTGCAGATAGCTCGCAGCCAGAAAGAGCTAGCCTGGAAAGCTGTTGCTCAGCCTCATCTGCCCATGGCACTGCTCGCACAGAGGCACAGAGACTGGGGCTGCTTGCTTGTCTTGCCACCTCAAACTTCAAATGTAGCAGTGGGGGTGCATGACGAGCTTCTCCGGCAGCCCTTCTCCGAAAACGCAAACGTCTGCAGATAGCTCGCAGCCAGAAAGAGCTAGCCTTGAAAGCTGTTGCTCAGCCTCATCTGCCCATGGGTCTGCTCGCACAGAGGCAGAGAGACTGGGGCTGCTTGCTTGTCTTGCCACCTCAAACTTCAAATGTAGCAGTGGGGGTGCATGCCGGACCCCTCCGGCAGCCCTGCTCCCAAAATTCGAACGTCTGCAGATAGATTGCAGCCAGAAAGATCTAGCCTGGAAAGCTGTTGCTCAGCCTCATCTGCCCATGGCACTGCTCGCACAGAGGCACAGAGACTGGGGCTGCTTGCTTGTCTTGCCACCTCAAACTTCAAATGTAGCTTTGGGGGTCCGTGCAGGGGGCCTCTGACAGCCCTGCTCTTAAAATGCGAATGTCTGCAGATAACTCGCAGGCAGAAAGAGCTAGCCTGGAAAGCTGTTGCTCAGCCTCATCTGCCCATGGCACTGCTCGCACAGAGGCACAGAGACTGGGGCTGCTTGCTTGTCTTGCCACCTCAATCTTCAAACGTATCTTAGGCTGTCCGTGCCGGGCGCCTCTGGCAGCCCTGCTCTGAAAATGCGAACGTCTGCAGATAGCTCGCAGGCAGAAAGAGCTAGCCTGGAAAGCTGTTGCTCAGCCTCATCTGCCCATGGCACTGCTCGCACAGAGGCACAGAGACTGGGGCTGCTTGCTTGTCTTGCCAGCTGAAACTTCAAATGTAGCATTGGGGGTGCATGCCGGGCTCCTCCGGCAGCCCTGCTCCCAAAATTCAAACGTCTGCAGATAGCTCTCAGCCAGAAAGAGCTAGCCTGGAAAGGTGTTGCTCAGCCTCATCTGCCCATGGCACTGCTCGCACAGAGGCACAGAGACTGGGGCTGCTTGCTTGTCTTGCCACGTCAAACTTCAAATGTAGCATTGGGGGTGCATGCCGGGCTCCTCCGGCAGCCCTGCTCCCAAAATTCGAACGTCTGCAGATAGATTGCAGCCAGAAAGAGCTAGCATGGAAAGCTG
This sequence comes from Opisthocomus hoazin, assembly GCF_030867145.1. NCBI lineage: Eukaryota > Metazoa > Chordata > Aves > Opisthocomiformes > Opisthocomidae > Opisthocomus > Opisthocomus hoazin. Next base: position 6,639,580 of record NC_134453.1, on the reverse strand, counting down.
TTGCTCAGCCTCATCTGCCCATGGCACTGCTCGCACAGAGGCACAGAGACTGGGGCTGCTTGCTTGTCTTGCCACCTCAAACTTCAAACGTAGCTTAGGCTGTCCGTGCCGGGCGACTCCGGCAGCCCTGTTCCCAAAATCCGAACGTCTGCAGATAGTTCGCAGCCAGAAAGAGCTAGCCTGGAAAGCTGTTGGTCATCCTCATCTGCCCATGGCACTGCTCGCACAGAGGCACAGAGACTGGGGCTGCTTGCTTGTCTTGCAACCTCAAACTTCAAACGTAACTTAGGTTGTCCGTGCAGGGGGCTTCCAGCAGCCCTGCTCTGAAAATGCGAACGTCTGCAGATAGAATGCAGCAAGAATGAACTAGCCTGGAAAGCTGTTGCTCAGCCTCATCTGCCCATGGCACTGCTTGCACAGAGGCACAGAGACTGGGGCTGCTTGCTTGTCTTGCCACCACAAACTTCAAACGTAGCTTAGGCTGTCCGTGCCGGGCGCCTCTGACAGCCCTGCTCCGAAAACGCAAACGTCTGCAGATAGCTCGCAGCCAGAAAGAGCTAGCCTGGAAAGCTGTTGCTCAGCCTCATCTGCCCATGGCACTGCTCGCACAGAGGCACAGAGACTGGGGCTGCTTGCTTGTCTTGCCACCTCAAACTTCAAATGTAGCTTTGCGGGTCCGTGCAGGGGGCCTCTGACAGCCCTGCTCTGAAAATGCGAACGTCTGCAGATAGCTCGCAGGCAGAAAGGGCTAGCCTGGAAAGCTCTTGCTCAGCCTCATCTGCCCGTGGCACTGCTCGCACAGAGGCACAGAGACTGGGGCTGCTTGCTTGTCTTGCCACCTCAAACTTCAAATGTAGCAGTGGGGGTGCATGCCGGGCTCCTCCGGCAGCCCTGCTCCCAAAATTTGAACGTCTGCAGATATCTCTCAGCCAGAAAGAGCTAGCCTGGAAAGCTGTTTCTCAGCCTCATCTGCCCATGGCACTGCTCGCACAGAGGCACAGAGACTGGGGCTGCTTGCTTGTCTTGCCACCTCAAACTTCAAATGTAGCTTAGGTGGTCCGTGCCGGGGGCCTGCGGCAGGGCTGGTCCGAAAATGCGAAAGTCCTCAGATATCTCGCAGCCAGAAAGGGCTAGCCTGGAAAGCTGTTGCTCAGCCTCATCTGCCCATGGCACTGCTCGCACAGAGGCACAGAGACTGGGGCTGCGTGCTTGTCTTGCCCCCTCAAACTTCAAATGTAGCTTAGGTGGTCCGTGCTGGGCGCCTACGGCAGGGCTGCTCCCAAAATGCGAACGTCTGCAGATAGCTCACAGCCAGAAAGAGCTAGCCTGGAAAGCTGTTGCTCAGCCTCATCTGCCATGGCACTGCTCGCACAGAGGCACAGAGACTGGGGCTGCTTGCTTTTCTAGCCCCGTCAAACTTGAAACGTATCTTAGGGAGTTCGTGCCGGGCGTCTCCGGCAGCCATGCTCTAAAAATGCGAACGTCTGCAGATAGATTGCAACCAGAAAGAGCTAGCCTGGAAAGCTGTTGCTCAGCCTCATCTGCCCATGGCACTGCTCGCACAGAGGCACAGAGACTGGGGCTGCTTGCTTGTCTTGCCACGTCAAACTTCAAATGTAGCAGTGGGGGTGCATGCCGGGCTCCTCCGGCAACCCTGCTCCCAAAATTCGAACGTCTGCAGATAGATTGCAGCCAGAAAGAGCTAGCATGGAAAGCTGTTGCTCAGCCTCATCTGCCCATGGCACTGCTCGCACAGAGGCACAGAGACTGGGGCTGCTTGCTTGTCTTGCCACCTCAAAGTTCAAACATAACTTAGGTGGTCCGTGCCGGGCGGATCTGGCAGCCCTGCTCCAAAAAGGCGAACGTCTGCAGATAGCTCGCAGCCAGAAAGAGCTAGCCTGGAAAGCTGTTGCTCGGCCTCATCTGCCAATGGCACTGCTCGCACAGAGGCACAGAGACTGGGGCTGCTTGATTGTCTTGCAACCTCAAACTTCAAACGTAGCTTAGGTTGTCCGTGCAGGGGGCTTCCAGCAGCCCTGCTCTGAAAATGCGAACGTCTGCAGATAGAATGCAGCAAGAATGACCTAGCCTGGAAACCTGTTGCTCAGCCTCATCTGCCCATGGCACTGCTCGCACAGAGGCACAGAGACTGGGGCTGCTTGCTTGTCTTGCCACCTCAAAGTTCAACCATAACTTAGGTGGTCCGTGCCGGGCGCCTCCAGCAGCCCACCTCCGAAAATGTGAATGTCTGCAGATAGCTCGCAGGCAGAAAGAGCTAGCCTTTAAAGCTGTTGCTCAGCCTCATCTGCCCATGGCACTGCTCGCACAGAGGCACAGAGACTGGGGCTGTTTGCTTGTCTTGCCACCTCAAACTTCAAATGTATCATTTGGGGGTGCATGCCGGGCTCCTCCGGCAGCCCTGCTCTTAAAATTCGAACGTCTGCAGATAGATTGCAGCCAGAAAGAGCTAGCCTGGAAAGCTGTTGCTCAGCCTCATCTGCCCATGGCACTGCTCGCACAGAGGCACAGAGACTGGGGCTGCTTGCTTGTCTTGCCACCTCAAACTTCAAATGTAGCAGTGGGGGTGCATGACGAGCTTCTCCGGCAGCCCTTCTCCGAAAACGCAAACGTCTGCAGATAGCTCGCAGCCAGAAAGAGCTAGCCTGGAAAGCTGTTGCTCAGCCTCATCTGCCCATGGGACTGCTCGCACAGAGGCAGAGAGACTGGGGCTGCTTGCTTGTCTTGCCACCTCAAACTTCAAATGTAGCAGTGGGGGTGCATGCCGGACCCCTCCGGCAGCCCTGCTCCCAAAATTCGAACGTCTGCAGATAGATTGCAGCCAGAAAGAGCTAGCCTGGAAAGCTGTTGCTCAGCCTCATCTGCCCATGGCACTGCTCGCACAGAGGCACAGAGACTGGGGCTGCTTGCTTGTCTTGCCCCCTCAAACTTCAAATGTAGCTTTGGGGGTCCGTGCATGGGGCCTCTGACAGCCCTGCTCTTAAAATGCGAATGTCTGCAGATAGCTCGCAGGCAGAAAGAGCTAGCCTGGAAAGCTGTTGCTCAGCCTCATCTGCCTATGGCACTGCTCGCACAGAGGCAGAGAGACTGGGGCTGCTTGCTTGTCTTGCCACCTCAAACTTCAGACGTAGCTTAGGGGGTTCGTGTCGGGCGTCTCTGGCAGCCCTGCTCTGAAAATGCGAACGTCTGCAGATAGCTCGCAGGCAGAAAGAGCTAGCCTGGAAAGCTGTTGCTCAGCCTCATCTGCCCATGGCACTGCTCGCACAGAGGCACAGAGACTGGGGCTGCTTGCTTGTCTTGCCACCTCAAACTTCACATGTAGCATTGGGGGTGCATGCCGGGCTCCTCCGGCAGCCCTGCTCCCAAAATTCAAACGTCTGCAGATAGCTCTCAGCCAGAAAGAGCTAGCCTGGAAAGCTGTTGCTCAGCCTCATCTGCCCATGGCACTGCTCGCACAGAGGCACAGAGACTGGGGCTGCTTGCTTGTCTTGCCACCACAAACTTCAAATGTAGCTTAGGCTGTCCGTGCCGGGCGCCTCTGACAGCCCTGCTCTGAAAATGCGAACGTCTGCAGATAGCTCTCAGCCAGAAAGAGCTAGCCTGGAAAGCTGTTGCTCAGCCTCATCTGCCCATGGCACTGCTCGCACAGACGCACAGAGACTGGGGCTGCTTGCTTGTCTTGCCCCCTCAAACTTCAAATGTAGCTTTGGGGGTCCGTGCAGGGGGTCTCTGACAGCCCTGCTCTGAAAATGCGAACGTCTGCAGATAGCTCGCTGCCAGAAAGAGCTAGCCTGGAAAGCTGTTGCTCAGCCTCATCTGCCCGTGGCACTGCTCGCACAGAGGCACAGAGACTGGGGCTGCTTGCTTGTCTTGCCACCTCAAACTTCAAATGTAGCAGTGGGGGTGCATGCCGGGCTCCTCCGGCAGCCCTGCTCCCAAAATTCAAACGTCTGCAGATAGCTCTCAGCCAGAAAGAGCTAGCCTGGAAAGCTGTTTCTCAGCCTCATCTGCCCATGGCACTTCTCGCACAGAGGCACAGAGACTGGGGCTGCTTGCTTGTCTTGCCACCTCAAACTTCAAATGTAGCATTGGGGGTGCATGCCGGGCTCCTCCGGCAGCCCTACTCCGAAAATGTGAACGTCTGCAGATAGCTCGCAGCCAGAAAGAGCTAGCCTGGAAAGCTGTTGCTCAGCCTCATCTGCCCATGGCACTGCTCGCACAGAGGCACAGAGACTGGGGCTGCTTGCTTGTCTTGCCACCTCAAACTTCAAATATAGCAGTGGGGGTGCATGACGAGCTTCTCCGGCAGCCCTTCTCCGAAAACGCAAACGTCTGCAGATAGCTCGCAGCCAGAAAGAGCTAGCCTTGAAAGCTGTTGCTCAGCCTCATCTGCCCATGGGTCTGCTCGCACAGAGGCAGAGAGACTGGGGCTGCTTGCTTGTCTTGCCACCTCAAACTTCAAATGTAGCAGTGGGGGTGCATGCCGGACCCCTCCGGCAGCCCTGCTCCCAAAATTCGAACGTCTGCAGATAGATTGCAGCCAGAAAGATCTAGCCTGGAAAGCTGTTGCTCAGCCTCATCTGCCCATGGCACTGCTCGCACAGAGGCACAGAGACTGGGGCTGATTGCTTGTCTTGCCACCTCAAACTTCAAATGTAGCTTTGGGGGTCCGTGCAGGGGGCCTCTGACAGCCCTGCTCTTAAAATGCGAATGTCTGCAGATAACTCGCAGGCAGAAAGAGCTAGCCTGGAAAGCTGTTGCTCAGCCTCATCTGCCCATGGCACTGCTCGCACAGAGGCACAGAGACTGGGGCTGCTTGCTTGTCTTGCCACCTCAATCTTCAAACGTATCTTAGGCTGTCCGTGCCGGGCGCCTCTGGCAGCCCTGCTCTGAAAATGCGAACGTCTGCAGATAGCTCGCAGGCAGAAAGAGCTAGCCTGGAAAGCTGTTGCTCAGCCTCATCTGCCCATGGCACTGCTCGCACAGAGGCACAGAGACTGGGGCTGCTTGCTTGTCTTGCCAGCTCAAACTTCAAATGTAGCATTGGGGGTGCATGCCGGGCTCCTCCGGCAGCCCTGCTCCCAAAATTCAAACGTCTGCAGATAGCTCTCAGCCAGAAAGAGCTAGCCTGGAAAGGTGTTGCTCAGCCTCATCTGCCCATGGCACTGCTCGCACAGAGGCACAGAGACTGGGGCTGCTTGCTTGTCTTGCCACGTCAAACTTCAAATGTAGCATTGGGGGTGCATGCCGGGCTCCTCCGGCAGCCCTGCTCCCAAAATTCGAACGTCTGCAGATAGATTGCAGCCAGAAAGAGCTAGCATGAAAAGCTGTTGCTCAGCCTCATCTGCCCATGGCACTGCTCGCACAGAGGCACAGAGACTGGGGCTGCTTGCTTGTCTTGCCACCTCAAACTTCAAACGTAGCTTAGGCTGTCCGTGCCGGGCGACTCCGGCAGCCCTGTTCCCAAAATCCGAACGTCTGCAGATAGTTCGCAGCCAGAAAGAGCTAGCCTGGAAAGCTGTTGGTCATCCTCATCTGCCCATGGCACTGCTCGCACAGAGGCACAGAGACTGGGGCTGCTTGCTTGTCTTGCAACCTCAAACTTCAAACGTAACTTAGGTTGTCCGTGCAGGGGGCTTCCAGCAGCCCTGCTCTGAAAATGCGAACGTCTGCAGATAGAATGCAGCAAGAATGAACTAGCCTGGAAAGCTGTTGCTCAGCCTCATCTGCCCATGGCACTGCTTGCACAGAGGCACAGAGACTGGGGCTGCTTGCTTGTCTTGCCACCACAAACTTCAAACGTAGCTTAGGCTGTCCGTGCCGGGCGCCTCTGACAGCCCTGCTCTGAAAATGCGAACGTCTGCAGATAGCTCTCAGCCATAAAGAGCTAGCCTGGAAAGCTGTTGCTCAGCCTCATCTGCCCATGGCACTGCTCGCACAGAGGCACAGAGACTGGGGCTGCTTGCTTGTCTTGCCACCTCAAACTTCAAATGTAGCTTTGGGGGTCCGTGCAGGGGGCCTCTGTCAGCCCTGCTCTGAAAATGCGAACGTCTGCAGATAGCTCGCAGCCAGAAAAAGCTAGCCTGGAAAGCTGTTGCTCAGCCTCATCTGCCCGTGGCACTGCTCGCACAGAGGCACAGAGACTGGGGCTGCTTGCTTGTCTTGGCACCTCAAACTTCAGACGTAGCTTAGGGGGTTCGTTCCGGGCGTCTCTGGCAGCCCTGCTCCCAAAATTCAAACGTCTGCAGATAGCTCTCAGCCAGAAAGAGCTAGCCTGGAAAGCTGTTGCTCAGCCTCATCTGCCCATGGCACTGCTCGCACAGAGGCACAGAGACTGGGGCTGCTTGCTTGTCTTGCCACCTCAAAATTCACATGTAGCATTGGGGGTGCATGCCAGGCTCCTCCGGCAGCCCTGCTCCCAGAATTCGAAAATCTGCAGATAGCTCTCAGCCAGAAAGTGCTAGCCTGGAAAGCTGTTTCTCAGCCTCATCTGCCCATGGCACTGCTCGCACAGAGGCACAGAGACTGGGGCTGCTTGCTTGTCTTGCCACCTCAAACTTCAAATGTAGCATTGGGGGTGCATGCCGGGCTCCTCCGGCAGCCCTGCTCCGAAAACGCAAACGTCTGCAGATAGCTCGCAGGCAGAAAGAGCTAGCCTGGAAAGCTGTTGCTCAGCCTCATCTGCCCGTGGCACTGCTCGCACAGAGGCACAGAGACTGGGGCTGCTTGCTTGTCTTGTCCCGTCAAACTTCAAATGTAGCATTGGGGGTGCATGACGAGCTTCTCCGGCAGCCCTGCTCCCAAAATTCGAACGTCTGCAGAGAGCGCGCAGCCAGAAAGAACTAGCATGGAAAGCTGTTGCTCAGCCTCATCTGCCCATGGCACTGCTCGCACAGAGGCACAGAGACTGGGGCTGCTTGCTTGTCTTGCCACCTCAAACTTCAAACGTATCGTAGGTGGTCCATGCCGGGTGCCTCCGGCATCCCTGCTCCCAAAATGCGAACGTCTGCAGATAGCTCGCAGCCAGAAAGAGCTAGCCTGGAAAGCTGTTGCTCAGCCTCATCTGCCCATGGCACTGCTCGCACAGAGGCACAGAGACTGGGGATGCTTGCTTGTCTTGCCACCTCAAACTTCAAACGTAGTTTAGGTGGTCCTTGCCGGGGGCCTGTGGCAGGGCTGGTCCGAAAATGCGAACGTCTTCAGATATCTCGCAGCCAGAAAGGGCTAGCCTGGAAAGCTGTTGCTCAGCCTCATCTGCCCATGGCACTGCTCACACAGAGGCACAGAGACTGGGGCTGCTTGCTTGTCCTGCCACCTCAAACTTCACATGTAGCATTGGGGGTGCATGCCGGGCTCCTCCGGCAGCCCTGCTTCCAAAATTCGAATGTCTGCAGATAGCTCTCAGCCAGAAAGAGCTAGTCTGGAAAGCTGTTGCTCAGCCTCATCTGCCCATGGCACTGCTCGCACAGAGGCACAGAGACTGGGGCTGCTTGCTTCTCTTGCCACCTCAAACTTCAAACGTGGCTTTGGGTGTTCGTGCCGGGCGTCTGCGGCAGCCCTTCTCCGAAAACGCAAACGTCTGCAGATAGCTCGCAGCCAGAAAGAGCTAGCCTTGAAAGCTGTTGCTCAGCCTCATCTGCCCATGGCACTGCTCGCACAGAGGCAAAGAGACTGGGGCTGCTTGCTTGTCTTGCCACCTCAAACTTCAAACGTAGCTTAGGTGGTCCGTGCCGGGGGCCTGCTGCAGGGCTGGTCCGAAAACGCGAACATCTGCAGATAGCTTGCAGCCAGAAAGGGCTAGCCTGGAAAGCTGTTGCTCAGCCTCATCTGCCCATGGCACTGCTCCCACAGAGGCACAGAGACTGGGGCTGCTTGCTTGTCTTGCCCCCTCAAACTTCAAATGTAGCTTAGGTGGTCCGTGCTGGGCGCCTCCGGCAGGGCTGCTCCCAAAATGCGAACGTCTGCAGATAGCTCACAGCCACAAAGAGCTAGCCTGGAAAGCTGTTGCTCAGCCTCATCTGCCCATGGCACTGCTCGCACAGAGGCACAGAGACTGGGGCTGCTTGCTTGTCTTGCCACCTCAAACTTCAAATGTAGCAGTGGCGGTGCATGCCGGGCTCCTCCGGCAGCCCTGCTCCCAAAATTCGAACGTCTGCAGACAGCTCGCAGGCAGAAAGAGCTAGCCTGGAAAGCTGTTGCTCAGCCTCATCTGCCCATGTCACTGCTCGCACAGAGGCACACAGACTGGGGCTGCTTGCTTGTCTTGCCCCCTCACACTTCAAACGTAGCTTAGGTGTTCCGTGCCGGGGGCCTCCGGCAGGGCTGCTCCCAAATTCGAACGTCTGCAGATAGCTCGCAGCCAGAAAGATCTAGCCTGGAAAGGTGTTGCTCAGCCTCATCTGCCCATGGCACTGCTCGCACAGAGGCACAGAGACTGGGGCTGCTTGCTTGTCTTGCCCCCTCAAACTTCAAACGTAGCTTAGGTGGTCCGTGCCGGGGGCCTCCGGCATCCCTGCTCCAAAAATTCGAACGTCTGCACATAGCTCGCAGCCAGAAAGAGCTAGCCTGGAAAGCTGTTGCTCAGCCTCATCTGCCCATGTCACTGCTCGCACAGAGGCACACAGACTGGGGCTGCTTGCTTGTCTTGCCACCTCAAACTTCAAATGTATCTTAGGTTGTCCGTGCCGGGGGCCTCCGGCATCCCTGCTCCAAAAATTCGAACGTCTGCAGATAGCTCGCAGCCAGAAAGAGCTAGCCTGGAAAGCTGTTGCTCAGCCTCATCTGCCCATGTCACTGCTCGCACAGAGGCACACAGACTGGGGCTGCTTGCTTGTCTTGCCACCACAAACTTCTCACGTATCTTAGGTGGTCCGTGCTGGGGGCCTCCGGCAGGGCTGGTCCGAAAATGCAAACGTCTGCAGACAGCTCGCAGACAAGGAGAGATAGTCTGGAAAGCTGTTGCTCAGCCTCATCTGCTCGTGGCACTGCTCACACAGAGGCACAGAGACTGGAGCTGCTTGCTTGTCTTGCCACGTCAAACTTCAAACTTATCTTAGGTGGTCCATGCCGGGTGCCTCCGGCATCCCTGCTCCGAAAATGCGAACGTCTGCAGACAGCTTGCAGCCAGAAAGAGCTAGCCTGGAAAGCTGTGGCTCAGCCTCATCTGCCCATGGCACTACTCGCACAGAGGCACAGAGACTGGGGCTGCTTGCTTGTCTTGCCACCTCAAACTTCAAATGTAGGTTAGGTGGTCCGTGCCGGGGGCCTCCGGCAGGGCTGCTCCGAAAATGCAAACGTCTGCAGATATCTCGCAACCAGAAAGAGCTAGCCTGGAAAGGTGTTGCTCAGCCTCATCTGCCCATGGCACTGCTCGCACAGAAGCACAGAGACTGGGGCTGCTTGCTTGTCTTGCCCCCTCAAACTTCTAACGTGGCTTTGGGATCCGTGTCGAGCGTCTGCGGCAGCCCTGCTCCGAAAATGCGAACGTCTGCAGATAGATCGCAGCCAGAAAGAGCTAGCCTGGAAAGCTGTTGCTCAGCCTCATCTGCCCATGGCACTGCTCGCACAGAGGCACAGAGACTGGGGCTGCTTGCTTGTCTTGCCACCTCAATCTTCAAACGTATCTTAGGCTGTCCGTGCCGGGCGCCTCCGGCAGGGCTGCTCTGAAAATGCAAATGACTGCAGATAGCTCGCAGCCAGAAAGAGCTAGCCGGGAAACCTGTTGCTCAGCCTCATCTGCCCATGGCACTGCTCGCACAGAGGCACAGAGACTGGGGCTGCTTGCTTGTCTTGCCCCCTCAAACTTCAAACTTATATTTGGTGGTCCGTGCCGCGAGCCTCCGTCAGCCCTGTTCTGAAAATGCGAACATCTGCAAACAGCTCACAGCCAGAAAGAGCTAGCCTGGAAGGCTGTTGCTCAGCCTCATCTGCCCATGGCACTGCTCACACAGAGGCACAGAGAGTGGGGCTGCTTGCTTGTCTTGCAACCTCAAACTTAACATGTAGCATTGGGGGTGCATGCCGGGCTCCTCCGGCAGCCCTGCTCCCAAAATTCGAATGTCTGCAGACAGATTGCAGCCAGAAAGAGCTAGCCTGGAAAGGTGTTGCTCAGCCTCATCTGCCCAAGGCACTGATCGCACAGAGGCACAGAGACTGGGGCTGCTTGCTTGTCTTGCCCCCTCAAACTTCAAACGTATCTTAGGTGGTACGTGCCGGGTGCCTCCGGCATCCCTACTCCGAAAATGCAAACGTCTGCAGATAGCTCGCAGACAAGAAGAGATACCTGGAAAGCTGTTGCTCAGCCTCATCTGCTCGTGGCACTGCTCACACAGAGGCACAGAGACTAGGGCTGCTTGCTTGTCTTGCCACCTCAAACTTCAAACGTATCTTAGGTGGTGCATGCCGGGTGCCTCCAGCATCCCTGCTCCCAAAATTCGAACATCTGCAGATAGCTCGCAGGCAGAAAGAGCTAGCCTGGAAAGCTGTTGCTCAGCCTCATCTGCCCATGGCACTGCTCGCACAGAGGCACAGAGACTGGGGCTGCTTGCTTGTCTTGCCCCCTCACACTTAAAACGTAGCTTAGGTGGTCCATGCCGGGGGCCTCCGGCATCCCTGCTCCCAAAATTCGAACGTCTGCAGATAGATCGCAGCCAGAAAGAGCTAGCCTGGAAAGGTGTTGCTCAGCCTCATCTGCCCATGGCACTGCTCGCACAGAGGCACAGAGACTGGGGCTGCTTGCTTGTCTTGCCCCCTCAAACTTCAAACGTATCTTAGGTGGTACGTGCCGGGCGTCTGCGGCATCCCTGCTCCAAAAATTCGAACGTCTGCATGTAGCTCGCAGCCAGAAAGAGCTAGCCTGGAAAGCTGTTGCTCAGCCTCATCTGCCCATGTCACTGCTCGCACAGAGGCACACAGACTGGGGCTGCTTGCTTGTCTTGCCACCTCAAACTTCAAATGTAGCTTAGGTGGTCCGTGCCGGGGGCCTCTGGCAGGGCTGGTCCGAAAATGCGAACGTCTGCAGATAGCTCGCAGGCAGAAAGAGCTAGCCTGGAAAGCTGTTGCTCAGCCTCATCTGCCCATGGCACTGCTCGCACAGAGGCACAGAGACTGGGGCTGCTTGCTTGTCTTGCCACCTCTTAGTTCAAACATAAATTAGGTGGTTCGTGCCGGGCTCCTCCGGCAACCCAGCTCCAAAATGCGAACGTCTGCAGATAGCTCGCAGCCACAAAGAGCTAGCCTGGAAAGCTGTTGCTCAGCCTCATCTGCCCATGTCACTGCTCGCACAGAGGCACACAGACTGGGTCTGCTTGCTTGTCTTGCCCCCTCAAACTTCAAACGTGGCTTTGGGATCCGTGTCGCGAGCCTCCGTCAGCCCTGCTCTGAAAATACGAACATCTGCAGATAGCTCTCAGCCAGAAAGAGCTAGCCTGGAAAGCTGTTGCTCAGCCTCATCTGCCCATGGCACTGCTCGCACAGAGGCACAGAGACTGGGGCTGCTTGCTTGTCTTGCCACCTCAAACTTCAAAAGTATCTTAGGTGGTCCATGCCGGGTGCGTACGGCATCCCTGCTCCGAAAATGCAAACGTCTGCAAATAGCTCGCAGCCAGAAATAGCTAGCCTGGAAAGCTGTTGCTCAGCCTCATCTGCCCATGGCACTGCTCACACAGAGGCACAGAGACTGGGGCTGCTTGCTTGTCTTGCACCTCAAACTTCACATGTAGCATTGGGGGTGCATGCCGGGCTCCTCCGGCAGCCCTGCTCCCAAAATTCGAATGTCTGCAGATAGATTGCAGCCAGAAAGAGCTAGCCTGGAAAGGTGTTGCTCAGCCTCATCTGCCCATGGCACTGCTCGCACAGAGGCACAGAGACTGGGGCTGCTTGCTTGTCTTGCCACCTCAAACTTCAAATGTAGCTTAGGTTGTCCGTGCCGGGGGCCTCCGGCAGCCCTGCTCCGAAAATGAGAACGTCTGCAGATAGCTCTCACCCAGAAAGAGCTAGCCGGGAAACCTGTTGCTCAGCCTCATCTGCCCATGGCACTGCTCGCACAGAGGCACAGAGACTGGGGCTGCTTGCTTGTTTTGCCCCCTCAAACTTCAAACGTATCTTAGATGGTCCATGCCGGGTGCCTCCGGCATCCCTGCTCCGAAAGTGCAAACGTCTGCAGACAGCTCGCAGACAAGGAGAGATAGCCTTGAAAGCTGTTGCTCAGCCTCATCTGCTCGTGGCACTGCTCACACAGAGGCACAGAGACTGGGGCTGCTTGCTTGTCTTGCCACCTCAAACTTCAAATGTAGCTTAGGTGGTCCGTGCCGGGGGCCTCCGGCAGGGCTGCTCCGAAAATGCAAACGTCTGCAGATAGCTCGCAGCCAGAAAGAGCTAGCCTGGAAAGCTGTTGCTCAGCCTCATCTGCCAATGGCACTGCTCGCACAGAGGCACAGAGACTGGAGCTGCTTGCTTGTCTTGCCCCCTCAAACTTCAAACGTAGCATAGGCTGTCCGTGCCAGGCGCCTCCGGCAGCCCTGCTCCAAAGATGCAAACGTCTGCAGATAGCTCGCAGCCAGAAAGAGCTAGCCTGGAAAGGTGTTGCTCAGCCTCATCTGCCCATGGCACTGCTCGCACAGAGGCACAGAGACTAGAGCTGCTGGCTTGTCTTGCCCCCTCAAACTTCAAAAATGGCTTTGGGATCCGTGTCGAGGGTCTGCGGCAGCCCTGCTCCGAAAACGCGAACGTTTGCAGATAGCTCGCAGCCAGAAAGAGCTAGCCTGGAAAGCTGTTGCTCAGCCTCATCTGCCCATGGCACTGCTCGCACAGAGGCACAGAGACTGGGGCTGCTTGCTTGTCTTGCCCCCTCAAGCTTCAAACGTAGCTTTGGGATCCGTGTCGAGCGTCTGCGGCATCCCTGCTCCGAAAATGCGAGCGTCTGCAGATAGCTCGCAGCCAGAAAGAGCTAGCCTGGCAAGCTGTTGCTCAGCCTCATCTGCCCATGGCACTGCTCGCACAGAGGCACAGAGACTGGGGCTGCTTGCTTGTCTTGCCCCCTCAAACTTCAAACTTATATTTGGCGGTCTGTGCCGCGAGCCTCCGTCAGCCCTGTTCTGAAAATGCGAACATCTGCAAACAGCTCACAGCCAGAAAGAGCTAGCCTGGAAGGCTGTTGCTCAGCCTCATCTGCCCATGGCACTGCTCACACAGAGGCACAGAGACTGGGGCTGCTTGCTTGTCTTGCAACCTCAAACTTAACATGTAGCATTGGGGGTGCATGCCGGGCTCCTCCGGCAGCCCTGCTCCCAAAATTCGAATGTCTGCAGACAGATTGCAGCCAGAAAGAGCTAGCCTGGAAAGGTGTTGCTCAGCCTCATCTGCCCAAGGCACTGATCGCACAGAGGCACAGAGACTGGGGCTGCTTGCTTGTCTTGCCCCCTCAAACTTCAAACGTATCTTAGGTGGTACGTGCCGGGTGCCTCCGGCATCCCTACTCCGAAAATGCAAACGTCTGCAGATAGCTCGCAGACAAGAAGAGATAGCCTGGAAAGCTGTTGCTCAGCCTCATCTGCTCGTGGCACTGCTCACACAGAGGCACAGAGACTGGGGCTGCTTGCTTGTCTTGCCACCTCAAACTTCAAACGTATCTTAGGTGGTCCATGCCGGGTGCCTCCGGCATCCCTGCTCCCAAAATTCGAACATCTGCAGATAGCTCGCAGGCAGAAAGAGCTAGCCTGGAAAGCTGTTGCTCAGCCTCATCTGCCCATGGCACTGCTCGCACAGAGGCACAGAGACTGGGGCTGCTCGCTTGTCTTGCCCCCTCACACTTAAAACGTAGCTTAGGTGGTCCGTGCCGGGGGCCTCCGGCAGGGCTGCTCTGAAAATGCAAACGTCTGCAGATAGCTCGCAGGCAGAAAGAGCTAGCCTGGAAAGCTGTTGCTCAGCCTCATCTGCCCATGGCACTGCTTGCACAGAGGCACACAGACTGGGGCTGCTTGCTTGTCTTGCCCCCTCAAACTTCAAACGTAGCTTAGGTGGTCCATGCCGGGGGCCTCCGGCATCCCTGCTCCCAAAATTCGAACGTCTGCAGATAGATTGCAGCCAGAAAGAGCTAGCCTGGAAAGGTGTTGCTCAGCCTCATCTGCCCATGGCACTGCTCGCACAGAGGCACAGAGACTGGGGCTGCTTGCTTGTCTTGCCCCCTTAAACTTCAAACGTATCTTAGGTGGTCCGTGCCGGGGGCCTCCGGCATCCCTGCTCCAAAAATTCGAACGTCTGCATGTAGCTCGCAGCCAGAAAGAGCTAGCCTGGAAAGCTGTTGCTCAGCCTCATCTGCCCATGTCACTGCTCGCACAGAGGCACACAGACTGGGGCTGCTTGCTTGTCTTGCCACCTCAAACTTCAAACGTAGCTTAGGTGGTCCGTGCCGGGGGCCTCTGGCAGGGCTGGTCCGAAAATGCGAACATCTGCAGATAGCTCGCAGCCAGAAAGAGCTAGCCTGGAAAGCTGTTGCTCAGCCTCATCTGCCCATGGCACTGCTCGCACAGAGGCACAGAGACTGGGGCTGCTTGCTTGTCTTGCCACGTCAAACTTCAAAAGTATCTTAGGTGGTCCATGCCGGGTGCGTACGGCATCCCTGCTCCGAAAATGCAAACGTCTGCAAATAGCTCGCAGCCAGAAATAGCTAGCCTGGAAAGCTGTTGCTCAGCCTCATCTGCCCATGGCACTGCTCACACAGAGGCACAGAGACTGGGGCTGCTTGCTTGTCTTGCACCTCAAACTTCACATGTAGCATTGGGGGTGCATGCCGGGCTCCTCCGGCAGCCCTGCTCCCAAAATTCGAATGTCTGCAGATAGATTGCAGCCAGAAAGAGCTAGCCTGGAAAGGTGTTGCTCAGCCTCATCTGTCCATGGCACTGCTCGCACAGAGGCACAGAGACTGGGGCTGCTTGCTTGTCTTGCCACCTCAAACTTCAAATGTAGCTTAGGTTGTCCGTGCCGGGGGCCTCCGGCAGCCCTGCTCCCAAAATGAGAACGTCTGCAGATAGCTCTCACCCAGAAAGAGCTAGCCGGGAAACCTGTTGCTCAGCCTCATCTGCCCATGGCACTGCTCGCACAGAGGCACAGAGACTGGGGCTGCTTGCTTTTTTTGCCACCTCAAACTTCAAACGTATCTTAGATGGTCCATGCCGGGTGCCTCCGGCATCCCTGCTCCGAAAATGCAAACGTCTGCAGACAGCTCGCAGACAAGGAGAGATAGCCTTGAAAGCTGTTGCTCAGCCTCATCTGCTCGTGGCACTGCTCACACAGAGGCACAGAGACTGGGGCTGCTTGCTTGTCTTGCCACCTCAAACTTCAAATGTAGCTTAGGTGGTCCGTGCCGGGGGCCTCCGGCAGGGCTGGTCCGAAAATGCAAACGTCTGCAGATAGCTCGCAGGCAGAAAGAGCTAGCGTGGAAAGCTGTTGCTCAGCCTCATCTGCCAATGGCACTGCTCGCACAGAGGCACAGAGACTGGGGCTGCTTGGTTGTCTTGCCACCTCAAACTTCAAACGTAACATAGGCTGTCCGTGCCGGGCGCCTCCGGCAGCCCTGCTCCAAAGATGCAAACGTCTGCAGATAGCTCGCAGCCAGAAAGAGCTAGCCTGGAAAGGTGTTGCTCAGCCTCATCTGCCCATGGCACTGCTCGCACAGAGGCACAGAGACTAGAGCTGCTTGCTTGTCTTGCCCCCTCAAACTTCAAACGTGGCTTTGGGATCCGTGTCGAGCGTCTGCGGCAGCCCTGCTCCGAAAACGCGAACGTTTGCAGATAGCTCGCAGCCAGAAAGAGCTAGCCTGGAAACATGTTGCTCAGCTTCATCTGCCCATGGCACTGCTCGCACAGAGGCACAGAGACTGGGGCTGCTTGCTTGTCTTGCCCCCTCAAACTTCAAACGTGGCTTTGGGATCCTTGTCGAGCGTCTGCGGCATCCGTGCTCCGAAAATGCGAGCGTCTGCAGATAGCTCGCAGCCAGAAAGAGCTAGCCTGGCAAGCTGTTGCTCAGCCTCATCTGCCCATGGCACGGCTCGCACAGAGGCACAGAGACTGGGGCTGCTCGCTTGTCTTGCCACCACAAACTTCACACGTATCTTAGGTGGTCCGTGCCAGGGGCCTCCGGCAGGGCTGGTCCGAAAATGCGAACGTCTGCAGATAGCTCGCAGCCAGAAAGAGCTAGCCGGGAAAGCTGTTGCTCAGCCTCATCTGCCCATGGCACTGCTTGCACAGAGGCACAGAGACTGGGGCTGCTTGCTTGTCTTGCCACCTCAATCATCACATGTAGAATTGGGGGTGCATGCCAGGCTCCTCCGGCAGCCCTGCTCCAAAAATTCGAACGTCTGCAGATAGATTGCAGCCAGAAAGAGCTAGCCTGGAAAGCTGTTGCACAGCCTCATCTGCCCATGGCACTGCTCGCACAGAGGCACAGAGACTGGGGCTGCTTGCTTGTCTTGCCCCCTCAAACTTGAAACGTAGCTTTGGGGGTCCGTGAATGGGTCCTCCGGCAGTCCTGCTACGAAAATGCAAACGTCTGCAGATAGCTTGCAGCCAGAAAGAGCTAGCCTGGAAAGCTGTTGCTCAGCCTCATCTGCCCATGGCACTGCTCGCACAGAGGCACAGAGACTGGGGCTGCTTGCTTGTCTTGCCCCCTCAAACGTCACATGTAGCATTGGGGGTGCATGCCGGGCTCCTCCGGCAGCCCTGCTCCCAAAATTCGAATGTCTGCAGACAGATTGCATCCAGATATAGCTAGCCTGGAAAGGTGTTGCTCAGCCTCATCTGCCCATGGCACTGCTCGCACAGAGGCACAGAGACTGGGGCTGCTTGCTTGTCTTGCCCCCTCAAACTTCAAACGTAGCTTAGGTGGTCCGTGCCGGGGGCCTCCGGCATCCCTGCTCCGAAAATGCAAACGTCTGCAGACAGCTCGCAGACAAGGAGAGATAGCCTGGAAAGCTGTTGCTCAGCCTCATCTGCTCGTGGCACTGCTCACACAGAGGCACAGAGACTGGAGATGCTTGCTTGTCTTGCCACGTCAAACTTCAAACGTAGCTTAGGTGGTCCGTGCCGGGGGCCTCCGGCAGGGCTGCTCCAAAAATGCAAACATCTGCAGATAGCTCGCAGCCAGAAATAGCTAGCCTGGAAAGCTGTTGCTCAGCCTCATCTGCCCATGGCACTGCTCGCACAGAGGCACAGAGACTGGGGCTGCTTGCTTGTCTTACCACCTCAAACTTCAAACGTAGCTTAGGCTGTCCGTACCGGGTGCCTCCGGCAGCCCTGCTCCAAAGATGCGAACGTCTGCAGATAGCTCTCAGCCAGAAAGAGCTAGCCTGGAAAGCTGTTGCTCAGCCTCGTCTGCCCATGGCACTGCTCGCACAGAGGCACAGAGAGTAGAGCTGCTTGCTTGTCTTGCCCCCTCAAACTTCAAACGTGGCTTTGGAATCCGTGTCGAGCGTCTGCGGCAGCCCTGGTCCAAAAATGCGAACGTCTGCAGATAGATCGCAGCCAGAAAGAGCTAGCCTGGAAAGCTGTTGCTCAGCCTCATCTGCCCATGGCACTGCTCGCACAGAGGCACAGAGACTGGGGCTGCTTGCTTGTCTTGCCACCTCAAACTTCAAATGTATCTTAGGGTGTCCGTGCCGGGTGCCTCCAGCAGGGCTGCTCCCAAAATGCGAACGTCTGCAGATAGCTCGCAGCCAGAAAGAGCTAGCCTGGAAAACTGTTGCTCAGCCTCATCTGCCCATGGCACTGCTCGCACAGAGGCAAAGAGACCGGGGCTGCTTGCTTGTCTTGCCCCCTCAAACTTCAAACGAAGCTTAGGTGGTCCGTGCCGGGGGCCTCCGTCAGCCCTGCTCCGAAAACGCGAACGTCTGCAGATAGCTCGCAGCCAGAAAGAGCTGGCCTGGAAAGCTGTTGCTCAGCCTCATCTGCCCATGGCACTGTTCGCACAGAGGCATAGAGACTGGGGCTGCTTGCTTGTCTTGCCCCCTCAAACTTCAAAAGTAGCTTTGGGGATCCGTAAATGGAGCCTCCGGCAGCCCTGTTCTGAAAATGCGAACGTCTGCAAATAGCTCGCAGCCAGAAATAGCTAGCCTAGAAAGCTGTTGCTCAGCCTCATCTGCCCATGGCACTGCTCACACAGAGGCACAGAGACTGGGGCTGCTTGCTTATCTTGCCCCCTCAAAATTCAAACGTAGCTTTGGAGGTCCGTGCCGGGAGCCTCTAGCAGCCCTGCTCTGAAAATGCGAACGTCTGCAGATAGATCGCAGCCAGAAAGAGCTAGCCTGGAAAGCTGTTGCTCAGCCTCATCTGCCCATGGCACTGCTCGCACAGAGGCACAGAGACTGGGGCTGCTTGCTTGTCTTGCCCCCTCAAACTTCAAATGTAGCTTTGGGGGTCCGTGCAGGGGGCCTCTAAGAGCCCTGCTCCCAAAATTCGAACGTCTGCAGATAGCTCGCAGCCAGGAAGAGCTAGCCTGGAAAGCTGTTGCTCAGCCTCATCTGCCCATGGCACTGCTCGCACAGAGGCACGGAGACTGGGGCTGTTTGCTTGTCTTGCAACCTCATACTTCAAACTTAGCTTAGGTGGTCCGTGCAGTGGGCCTCCAGCAGCCCTGCTCTGAAAATGCGAACGTCTGCAGATAGCTCGCAGGCAGAAAGAGCTAGCCTGGAAAGCTGTTGCTCAGCCTCATCTGCCCATGGCACTGCTCGCACAGAGGCACAGAGACTGGGGCTGCTTGCTTGTCTTGCCCCCTCAACCTTCACATGTGTTATTGGGGGAGCCTGCGGGGCTCCTCCGGCAGCCCTGCTCTGAAAATGCGAATGTCTGCAGATAGCTCGAAGCCAGAAAGAGCTAGCCTGGAAAGCTGTTGCTCAGCCTCATCTGCCCATGGCACTGCTCGCACAGAGGCACAGAGACTGGGGCTGCTTGCTTGTCTTGTCCCCTCAAACTTCAAAGGTATCTTAGGTGGTCCGTGCCGGGGGCCTCCGGCAGCCCTGCTCCAAAAATGCAAACGTCTGCTGATAGCTCTCAGCCAGAAAGAGCTGGCCTGGAAAGCTGGTGCTCAGCCTCATCTGCCCATGGCACTGCTCGCACAGAGGCACAGAGACTGGGGCTGCTTGCTTGTCTTG
Source organism: Opisthocomus hoazin (assembly GCF_030867145.1). Classification (NCBI taxonomy): domain Eukaryota; kingdom Metazoa; phylum Chordata; class Aves; order Opisthocomiformes; family Opisthocomidae; genus Opisthocomus; species Opisthocomus hoazin. The sequence goes on along the minus strand of NC_134453.1, from coordinate 6,620,421 downwards.
TCACCTCAAACTTCAAACGTATCTTAGGTGGTCCATGCCGGGTGCCTCCGGCATCCCTGCTCCGAAAATGCGAATGTCTGCAGACAGCTCGCAGCCAGAAAGAGCTAGCCTGGAAAGTTGTTGCTCAGCCTCATCTGCCCATGGCACTGCTCGCACAGAGGCACAGAGACTGGGGCTGCTTGCTTGTCTTGCCACCTCAAACTTCAAATGTAGCTTAGCCTCTCCGTGTCAGGTGCCTCCAGGAGCCCTGCTCCCAAAATGCGAACGTCTGCAGATAGCTTGCAGCCAGAAAGAGCTAGCCTGGAAGGCTGTTGCTCAGCCTCATCTGCCCATGGCACTGCTCGCACAGAGGCACAGAGACTGGGGCTGCTTGCTTGTCTTGCCCTTTCAAACTTCAAACGTGGCTTTGGGATCCGTGTCGGGCGTCTGCGGCAGCCCTGCTCCGAAAATGCGAACGTCTGCAGATAGCTCTCAGCCAGAAAGAGCTAGCCCCAAAAGCTGTTGCTCAGCCTCATCTGCCAATGGCACTGGTCGCACAGAGGCACAGAGACTGGGGCTGCTTGCTTGTCTTGTCACCTCAAACTTCAAATGTAGCATTGTGGTCGCATGCCGGGCTCCTCCGGCAGCCCTGCTCCCAAAATTCAAACATCTGCAGATAACTCGCAGCCAGAAAGAGCTAGCCTGGAAAGGTGTTGCTCAGCCTCATCTGCCCATGGCACTGCTCGCACAGAGGCACAGAGACTGGGGCTGCTTGCTTGTCTTGCCCCCTCAAACTTCAAACGTAGCTTAGGTGGTCCGTGCCGGGGGCCTCCGGGAGGGCTGCTCCCAAAATGCAAACGTCTGCAGATAGCTCGCAGCCAGAAAGAGCTAGCCTGGAAAGCTGTTGCTCAGCCTCATCTGCCCATGGCACTGCTCACACAGAGGCACAGAGACTGGGGCTGCTTGCTTGTCTTGCCACCTCAAAGTTCAAACATAACTTAGGTGGTCCATGCCGGGCGGTCCCGGCAACCCAGCTCCAAAAATGCGAACGTCTGCAGATAGCTCGCAGCCAGAAAGAGCTAGCCTGGAACGCTGTTGCTCAGCCTCATCTGCCCATGGCACTGCTCGCACAGAGGCACAGAGACTGGGGCTGCTTGCTTGTCTTGCCCCCTCACACTTCAAACGTATATTTGGTGGTCCGTGCCGCGAGCCTCCGTCAGCCCTGCTCTGAAAATGCGAACATCTGCAGATAGCTCGCAGCCAGAAAAAACAAGCCTGGAAAGCTGTTGCTCAGCCTCATCTGCCCATGGCACTGCTCGCACAGAGGCACAGAGACTGGGGCTGCTTGCTTGTCTTGCCCCCTCAAACTTCAAATGTAGCTTTGGGGGTCCGTGCAGGGGGCCTCTGACAGCCCTGATCCCAAAATTCGAACGTCTGCAGATAGCTCGCAGCCAGGAAGAGCTAGCCTGGAAAGCTGTTGCTCAGCTTCATCTGCCCATGGCACTGCTCGCACAGAGGCACAGAGACTGGGGCTGTTTGCTTGTCTTGCAACCTCATACTTCAAACGTAGCTTAGGTGGTCCGTGCAGTGGGCCTCCAGCAGCCCTGCTCTGAAAATGCGAACGTCTGCAGTTAGATTGCAGCAAGAATGAGCTAGCCTGGAAAGCTGTTGCTCGCCTCATCTCCCCATGGCACTGCTCGCACAGAGGCACAGAGACTGGGGCTGCCTGCTTGTCTTGCCCCCAAAAACTTCAAACGTAGTTTTGGTGGTCCGTGCCGCGAGCCTCCGTCAGCCCTGCTCTGAAAATGCGAACATCTGCAGATAGCTTGCAGCCAGAAAGAGCTAGCCTGGAAAGCTGTTGCTCAGCCTCATCTGCCCATGGCACTGCTCGCACAGAGGCACAGAGACTGGGGCTGCTTGCTTGTCTTGCCCCCTCAACCTTCACATGTGTTATTGGGGGAGCCTGCCGGGCTCCTCCGGCAGCCCTGCTCTGAAAATGCGAATGTCTGCAGATAGCTCGAAGCCAGAAAGAGCTAGCCTGGAAAGCTGTTGCTCAGTCTCATCTGCCCATGGCACTGCTCGCACAGAGGCACAGAGACTGGGGCTGCTTGCTTGTCTTGTCCCCTCAAACTTCAAAGGTATCTTAGGTGGTCCGTGCCGGCGGCCTCTGGCAGCCCTGCTCCGAAAATGCGAACGTCTGCAGATAGCTCTCAGCCAGAAAGAGCTAGCCTGGAAAGCTGGTGCTCAGCCTCATCTGCCCATGGCACTGCTCGCACAGAGGCACAGAGACTGGGGCTGCTTGCTTGTCTTGCCACCTCAAACTTCAAATGTATCTTAGGTGGTCCATGCCGGGGGCCTCCAGGAGCCCTGCTCCCAAAATGCGAACGTCTGCAGATAGCTTGCAGCCAGAAAGAGCTAGCCTGGAAGGCTGTTGCTCAGCCTCATCTGCCCATGGCACTGCTCGCACAGAGGCACAGAGACTGGGGCTGCTTGCTTGTCTTGCCACCTCAAACTTCAAACGTGGCTTTGGGATCCGTGTCGGGCGTCTGCGGCAGCCCTGCTCCGAAAATGCGAACGTCTGCAGATAGCTCTCAGCCAGAAAGAGCTAGCCTCAAAAGCTGTTGCTCAGCCTCATCTGTCCATGGCACTGGTCGCACAGAGGAACAGAGACTGGGGCTGCTTGCTTGTCTTGTCACCTCAAACTTCAAATGTAGCATTGTGGTCGCATGCCGGGCTCCTCCGGCAGCCCTGCTCCCAAAATTCAAACATCTGCAGATAGCTCGCAGCCAGAAAGAGCTAGCCTGGAAAGGTGTTGCTCAGCCTCATCTGCCCATGGCACTGCTCGCACAGAGGCACAGAGACTGGGGCTGCTTGCTTGTCTTGCCCCCTCAAACTTCAAACGTAGCTTAGGTGGTCCGTGCCGGGGGCCTCCGGGAGGGCTGCTCCCAAAATGCAAACGTCTGCAGATAGCTCGCAGCCAGAAAGAGCTAGCCTGGAAAGCTGTTGCTCAGCCTCATCTGCCCATGGCACTGCTTACACAGAGGCACAGAGACTGGGGCTGCTTGCTTGTCTTGCCACCTCAAAGTTCAAACATAACTTAGGTGGTCCATGCCGGGCGGTCCCGGCAACCCAGCTCCAAAAATGCGAACGTCTGCAGATAGCTTGCAGGCAGAAAGAGCTAGCCTGGAACGCTGTTGCTCAGCCTCATCTGCCCATGGCACTGCTCGCACAGAGGCACAGAGACTGGGGCTGCTTGCTTGTCTTGCCCCCTCACACTTCAAACGTATATTTGGTGGTCCGTGCCGCGAGCCTCCGTCAGCCCTGCTCTGAAAATGCGAACATCTGCAGATAGCTCGCAGGCAGAAAAAACAAGCCTGGAAAGCTGTTGCTCAGCCTCATCTGCCCATGACACTGCTCGCACAGAGGCACAGAGACAGGGGCTGCTTGCTTGTCTTGCCCCCTCACACTTCAAACGTATATTTGGTGGTCCGTGCCGCGAGCCTCCGTCAGCCCTGCTCTGATAATGCGAACATCTGCAGATAGCTCTCAGCCAGAAAGAGCTAGCCTCAAAAGCTGTTGCTCAGCCTCATCTGCCCATGGCACTGGTTGCACAGAGGCACAGAGACTGGGGCTGCTTGCTTGTCTTGTCACCTCAAACTTCAAATGTAGCATTGTGGTCGCATGCCGGGCTCCTCCGGCAGCCCTGCTCCCAAAATTCAAACATCTGCAGATAGCTCGCAGGCAGAAAGAGCTAGCCTGGAAAGGTGTTGCTCAGCCTCATCTGCCCATGGCACTGCTCGCACAGAGGCACAGAGACTGGGGCTGCTTGCTTGTCTTGCCCCCTCAAACTTCAAACGTAGCTTAGGTGGTCCGTGCCATGGGCCTCCGGGAGGGCTGCTCCCAAAATGCAAACGTCTGCAGATAGCTCGCAGCCAGAAAGAGCTAGCCTGGAAAGCTGTTGCTCAGCCTCATCTACCAATGGCACTGCTCGCACAGAGGCACAGAGACTGGGGCTGCTTGCTTGTCTTGCCCCCTCAAACTTCAAACGTATCTTAGGCTGTCCGTGCCGGGCGCCTCCGGCAGCCCTGCTCTGAAAATGCGAACGTCTGCAGATAGCTTGCAGCCAGAAAGAGCTAGCCTGGAAAGCTGTTGCTCAGCCTCATCTGCCCATGGCAGTGCTCGCACAGAGGCACAGAGACTGGGGCTGCTCGCTTGTCTTGTCCCCTAAAACTTCAAACGTATCTTAGGTAGTCCGTGCCGGGCGCCTCCGGCAGGGCTGCTCCGAAAATGCGAACGTCTGCAGATAGCTCGTAGCCAGAAAGAGCTAGCCTGGAAAGCTGTTGCTCAGCCTCATCTGCCCATGGCACTGCTCGCACAGAGGCACAGAGACTGGGGCTGCTTGCTTGTCTTGCCACCTCAAACTTCAAAAGTAACTTAGTTGGTCTGTGCCGGATGCCTCCGGCAGATCTGCTCCCAAAATGCGAACGTCTGCAGATAGCTCGCAGCCAGAAAGAGCTAGCCTGGAAAGCTGTTCCACAGCCTCATCTGCCCACGGCACTGCTCGCACAAAGGCACAGAGACTGGGGCTGCTTGCTTGTCTTGCCACCTCAAACTTCAGACGTAGCCTGGGAATGAGGGAGGTCCCTGGCAGGCTCCTTTCACAGCTCTGCTCCCAAAATGCGAACGTCTGCAGATAGATCGCAGCCAGAAAGAGCTAGCCTGGAAAGCTGTTGCTCAGCCTCATCTGCCCATGGCACTGCTCGCACAGAGGCACAGAGACTGGGGCTGCTTGCTTGTCTTGCCACCTCAAACTTCAAACGTAGCTTAGGCTGTCCGTGCCGGGCGCCTCCGGCAGCCCTCCTCCGAAAATGCTAATGTGTGCAGATAGCTCGCAGCCAGAAGGAGCTAGCCTGGAAAGGTGTTGCTCAGCCTCATCTGCCCATGGCACTGCTCGCACAGAGGCACAGAGACTGGGGCTGCTTGCTTGTCTTGCCACCTCAAACTTCAAATGTAGCTTTGGGGGTCCGTGCAGGGGGCCTCTAACAGCCCTGCTCTGAAAATGCAAATGTCTGCAGATAGCTCGCAGCCAGAAAGAGCTAGCCTGAAAACTGTTGCTCAGCCTCATCTGCCCATGGCACTGCTCGCACAGACGCACAGAGACTGATGCTGCTTGCTTGTCTAGCCCCGTCAAACTTGAAATGTAGCTTAGGTGATTCGTGCCAGGCGTCTCCAGTAGCCCTGCTCTGAAAATGCGAACGTCTGCAGATAGCTCTCAGCCAGAAAGAGCTAGCCTGGAAAGCTGTTGCTCAGCCTCATCTGCCAATGGCACTGCTCGCACAGAGGCACAGAGACTGGGGCTGCTTGCTTGTCTTGCCACCTCAAACTTCAAACGTAGCTTAGGTTGTCCGTGCCGGGGGCCTCCGGCAGGGCTGCTCCGAAAATGCGAACGTGTGCAGATAGCTCGCAGCCAGAAAGAGCTAGCCTGGAAAGCTGTTGCTCAGCTTCATCTGCCCATGTCACTGCTCGCACAGAGGCACAGAGACTGGGGCTGCTTGCTTGTCTAGCCAACTCAAACTTCAAGTGTATCTTAGGGTGTCCGTGCCGGGCGCCTCCGGCAGGGCTGCTCCGAAAATGCGAACGTCTGTAGATAGCTCGCAGCCAGAAAGGGCTAGCCTGGAAAGCTGTTGCTCAGCCTCATCTGCCCATGGCACTGCTCGCACAGAGGCACAGAGACTGGGGCTGCTTGCTTGTCTTGCCACCTCAAACTTCACATGTAGCATTGGGGGTGCATGCCGGGGGCCTCGGGCAGCCCTGCTCCGAAAATGCGAACGTCTGCAGATAGCTCGCAGCCAGAAAGAGCTAGCCTGGAACGCTGTTGCTCAGCCTCATCTGCCCATGGCACTGCTCGCACAGAGGCACAGAGACTGGGGCTGCTTGCTTGTCTTGCCACCTCAAACTTCAAACGTAGCTTAGGTTGTCCGTGCTGCCTCCGGGAGGGCTGCTCCGAAAATGCAAACGTGTGCAGATAGCTCGCAGCCAGAAAGAGCTAGCCTGGAAAGGTGTTGCTCAGCCTCATCTGCCCATGGCACTGTTCGCACAGAGGCACAGAGACTGGGGCTGCTTGCTTGTCTAGCCAACTCAAACTTCAAGTGTATCTTAGGGTGTCCGTGCCGGGCGCCTCCGGCAGGGCTGCTCCGAAAATGCGAACGTCTGCAGATAGCTCGCAGCCAGAAAGAGCTAGCCTGGAAAGCTGTTGCTCAGCCTCATCTGCCCATGGCACTGCTCGCACAGAGGCACAGAGACTGGGGCTGCTTGCTTGTCTTGCCACGTCAAACTTCAAATGTAGCATTGGGGTGCATGCCGGGCTCCTCCGGCAGCCCTGCTCTCAAAATACGAACGTCTGCAGATAGATTGCAGCCAGAAAGAGCTAGCCTGGAAAGCTGTTGCTCAGCCTCATCTGCCCATGGCACTGCTCGCACAGAGACACAGAGACTGGGGCTGCTTGCTTGTCTTTCCACCTCAAACTTCAAACGTAGCTTAGGCTGTCCGTGCCGGGCGCCTCCGGCAGCCCTCCTCCGAAAATGCGAATGTGTGCAGATAGCTCGCAGCCAGAAAGAGCTAGCCTGGAAAGCTGTTGCTCAGCCTCATCTGCCCATGGCACTGCTCGCACAGAGGCACAGAGACTGGGGCTGCTTGCTTGTCTTGCCACCTCAAACTTCAAATGTAGCTTTGGGGGTCCGTGCAGGGGGCCTCTGACAGCCCTTCTCTGAAAATGCAAACGTCTGCAGATAGCTCTCAGCCAGAAAGAGCTAGCCTGAAAACTGTTGCTCAGCCTCATCTGCCCATGGCACTGCTCGCACAGAGGCACAGAGACTGATGCTGCTTGCTTGTCTAGCCCCGTCAAACTTGAAATGTAGCTTAGGTGATTCGTGCCAGGCGTCTCCAGCAGCCCTGCTCCGAAAATGCGAACGTCTGCAGATAGCTCGCAGCCAGAAAGAGCTAGCCTGGAAAGGTGTTGCTCAGCCTCATCTGCCCATGGCACTTTCGCACAGAGGCACAGAGACTGGGGCTGCTTGCTTGTCTAGCCAACTCAAACTTCAAGTGTATCTTAGGGTGTCGGTGCCGGGCGCCTCCGGCAGGGCTGCTCCGAAAATGCGAACGTGTGCAGATAGCTCGCAGCCAGGAAGGGGTAGCCTGGAAAGCTGTTGCTCAGCCTCATCTGCCCATGTCACTGCTCGCACAGAGGCACAGAGACTGGGGCTGCTTGCTTGTCTTGCCACCTCAAACTTCAAACGTAGCATTGGGGGTGCATGCCGGGGGCCTCGGGCAGCCCTGGTCCGAAAATGCGAACGTCTGCAGATAGCTCTCAGCCAGAAAGAGCTAGCCTGGAAAGCTGTTGCTCAGCCTCATCTGCCCATGGCACTGCTCGCACAGAGGCACAGAGACTGGGGCTGCTTGCTTGTCTTGCCACCTCAAACTTCAAAAGTAACTTAGTTGGTCTGTGCCGGATGCCTCCGGCAGATCTGCTCCCAAAATGCGAACGTCTGCAGATAGCTCGCAGCCAGAAAGAGCTAGCCTGGAAAGCTGTTCCACAGCCTCATCTGCCCACGGCACTGCTCGCACAAAGGCACAGAGACTGGGGCTGCTTGCTTGTCTTGCCACCTCAAACTTCAGACGTAGCCTGGGAATGAGGGAGGTCCCTGGCAGGCTCCTTTCACAGCTCTGCTCCCAATATGCGAACGTCTGCAGATAGATCGCAGCCAGAAAGAGCTAGCCTGGAAAGCTGTTGCTCAGCCTCATCTGCCCATGGCACTGCTCGCACAGAGGCACAGAGACTGGGGCTGCTTGCTTGTCTTGCCACCTCAAACTTCAAACGTAGCTTAGGCTGTCCGTGCCGGGCGCCTCCGGCAGCCCTCCTCCGAAAATGCGAATGTGTGCAGATAGCTCGCAGCCAGAAAGAGCTAGCCTGGAAAGGTGTTGCTCAGCCTCATCTGCCCATGGCACTGCTCGCACAGAGGCACAGAGACTGGGGCTGCTTGCTTGTCTTGCCATCTCAAACTTCAAATGTAGCTTTGGGGGTCCGTGCAGGGGGCCTCTGACAGCCCTGCTCTGAAAATGCAAACGTCTGCAGATAGCTCGCAGCCAGAAAGAGCTAGCCTGAAAACTATTGCTCAGCCTCATCTGCCCATGGCACTGCTCGTACAGACGCACAGAGACTGATGCTGCTTGCTTGTCTAGCCCCGTCAAACTTGAAATGTAGCTTAGGTGATTCGTGCCAGGCGTCTCCAGCAGCCCTGCTCTGAAAATGCGAACGTCTGCAGATAGCTCTCAGCCAGAAAGAGCTAGCCTGGGAAGTTGTTGCTCAGCCTCATCTGCCCATGGCACTGCTCGCACAGAGGCACAGAAACTGGGGCTGCTTGCTTGTCTTGCCACCTCAAACTTCAAACGTAGCTTAGGTTGTCCGTGCCGGGGGCCTCCGGCAGGGCTGCTCCGAAAATGCGAACGTGTGCAGATAGCTCTCAGCCAGAAAGAGCTAGCCTGGAAAGGTGTTGCTCAGCCTGATCTGCCCATGGCACTGTTCGCACAGAGGCACAGAGACTGGGGCTGCTTGCTTGTCTAGCCAACTCAAACTTCAAGTGTATCTTAGGGTGTCCGTGCCGGGCGCGTCCGGCAGGGCTGCTCCGAAAATGCTAACGTCTGCAGATAGCTCGCAGGCAGAAAGGGCTAGCCTGGAAAGCTGTTGCTCAGCCTCATCTGCCCATGGCACTGCTCGCACAGAGGCACAGAGACTGGGGATGCTTGCTTGTCTTGCCACCTCAAACTTCAAACGTAGCTTTGGGGGTGCATGCCGGGGGCCTCGGGCAGCCCTGGTCCGAAAATGCGAACGTCTGCAGATAGCTCGCAGGCAGAAAGAGCTAGCCTGGAAAGCTGTTGCTCAGCCTCATCTGCCCATAGCAGTGCTCGCACAGAGGCACAGAGACTGGGGCTGCTTGCTTGTCTTGCCACCTCAAACTTCAAAAGTAACTTAGTTGGTCTCTGCCGGATGCCTCCGGCAGATCTGCTCCCAAAATGCGAACGTCTGCAGATAGCTCGCAGCCAGAAAGAGCTAGCCTGGAAAGCTGTTCCACAGCCTCATCTGCCCACGGCACTGCTCGCACAAAGGCACAGAGACTGGGGCTGCTTGCTTGTCTTGCCACCTCAAACTTCAGACGTAGCCTGGGAATGAGGGAGGTCCCTGGCAGGCTCCTTTCACAGCTCTGCTCCCAACATGCGAACGTCTGCAGATAGATCGCAGCCAGAAAGAGCTAGCCTGGAAAGCTGTTGCTCAGCCTCATCTGCCCATGGCACTGCTCGCACAGAGGCACAGAAACTCGGGCTGCTTGCTTGTCTTGCCACCTCAAACTTCAAACGTAGCTTAGGTTGTCCGTGCCGGGGGCCTCCGGCAGGGCTGCTCCGAAAATGCGAACGTGTGCAGATAGCTCTCAGCCAGAAAGAGCTAGCCTGGAAAGGTGTTGCTCAGCCTCATCTGCCCATGGCACTGTTCGCACAGAGGCACAGAGACTGGGGCTGCTTGCTTGTCTAGCCAACTCAAACTTCAAGTGTATCTTAGGGTGTCCGTGCCGGGCGCCTCCGGCAGGGCTGCTCCGAAAATGCTAACGTCTGCAGATAGCTCGCAGGCAGAAAGGGCTAGCCTGGAAAGCTGTTGCTCAGCCTCATCTGCCCATGGCACTGCTCGCACAGAGGCACAGAGACTGGGGCTGCTTGCTTGTCTTGCCACCTCAAACTTCAAACGTAGCTTTGGGTGTGCATGCCGGGGGCCTCGGGCAGCCCTGGTCCGAAAATGCGAACGTCTGCAGATAGCTCGCAGCCAGAAAGAGCTAGCCTGGAAAGCTGTTGCTCAGCCTCATCTGCTTATAGCAGTGCTCGCACAGAGGCACAGAGACTGGGGCTGCTCGCTTGTCTTGTCCCCTAAAACTTCAAACGTATCTTAGGTAGTCCGTGCCGGGCGCCTCCGGCAGGGCTGCTCCGAAAATGCGAACGTCTGCAGATAGCTCGCAGCCAGAAAGAGCTGGCCTGGAAAGCTGTTGCTCAGCCTCATCTGCCCATGGCACTGCTCGCACAGAGGCACAGAGACTGGGGCTGCTTGCTTGTCTTGCCACCTCAAACTTCAAAAGTAACTTAGTTGGTCTCTGCCGGATGCCTCCGGCAGATCTGCTCCCAAAATGCGAACGTCTGCAGATAGCTCGCAGCCAGAAAGAGCTAGCCTGGAAAGCTGTTCCACAGCCTCATCTGCCCACGGCTCTGCTCGCACAAAGGCACAGAGACTGGGGCTGCTTGCTTGTCTTGCCACCTCAAACTTCAGACGTAGCCTGGGAATGAGGGAGGTCCCTGGCAGGCTCCTTTCACAGCTCTGCTCCCAAAATGCGAACGTCTGCAGATAGATCGCAGCCAGAAAGAGCTAGCCTGGAAAGCTGTTGCTCAGCCTCATCTGCCCATGGCACTGCTCGCACAGAGGCACAGAGACTGGGGCTGCTTGCTTGTCTTGCCACCTCAAACTTCAAATGTAGCTTTGGGGGTCCGTGCAGGGGGCCTCTGACAGCCCTGCTCTGAAAATGCGAACGTCTGCAGATAGCTCTCAGCCAGAAAGAGCTAGCCTGGAAAGCTGTTGCTCAGCCTCATCTGCCCATGGCACTGCTCGCACAGAGGCACAGAGACTGGGGCTGCTTGCTTGTCTTGCCACCTCATACTTCAGACGTAGCTTAGGGGGTTCGTGCCGGGCGTCTCTGGCAGCCCTGCTCTGAAAATGCGAACGTCTGCAGATAGCTCTCAGCCAGAAAGAGCTAGCCTGGAAAGCTGTTGCTCAGGCTCATCTGCCCATGGCACTGCTCGCACAGAGGCACAGAGACTGGGGCTGCTTGCTTGTCTTGCCACCTCAAACTTCAAAAGTAACTTAGTTGGTCTGTGCCGGATGCCTCCGGTAGATCTGCTCCCAAAATGCGAACGTCTGCAGATAGCTCGCAGCCAGAAAGAGCTAGCCTGGAAAGCTGTTCCACAGCCTCATCTGCCCACGGCACTGCTCGCACAAAGGCACAGAGACTGGGGCTGCTTGCTTGTCTTGCCACCTCAAACTTCAGACGTAGCCTGGGAATGAGGGAGGTCCCTGGCAGGCTCCTTTCACAGCTCTGCTCCCAACATGCGAACGTCTGCAGATAGATCGCAGCCAGAAAGAGCTAGCCTGGAAAGCTGTTGCTCAGCCTCATCTGCCCATGGCACTGCTCGCACAGAGGCACAGAAACTCGGGATGCTTGCTTGTCTTGCCACCTCAAACTTCAAACGTAGCTTAGGTTGTCCGTGCCGGGGGCCTCCGGCAGGGCTGCTCCGAAAATGCGAACGTGTGCAGATAGCTCTCAGCCAGAAAGAGCTAGCCTGGAAAGGTGTTGCTCAGCCTCATCTGCCCATGGCACTGTTCGCACAGAGGCACAGAGACTGGGGCTGCTTGCTTGTCTAGCCAACTCAAACTTCAAGTGTATCTTAGGGTGTCCGTGCCGGGCGCCTCCGGCAGGGCTGCTCCGAAAATGCTAACGTCTGCAGATAGCTCGCAGGCAGAAAGGGCTAGCCTGGAAAGCTGTTGCTCAGCCTCATCTGCCCATGGCACTGCTCGCACAGAGGCACAGAGACTGGGGCTGCTTGCTTGTCTTGCCACCTCAAACTTCAAACGTAGCTTTGGGTGTGCATGCCGGGGGCCTCGGGCAGCCCTGGTCCGAAAATGCGAACGTCTGCAGATAGCTCGCAGCCAGAAAGAGCTAGCCTGGAAAGCTGTTGCTCAGCCTCATCTGCTTATAGCAGTGCTCGCACAGAGGCACAGAGACTGGGGCTGCTCGCTTGTCTTGTCCCCTAAAACTTCAAACGTATCTTAGGTAGTCCGTGCCGGGCGCCTCCGGCAGGGCTGCTCCGAAAATGCGAACGTCTGCAGATAGCTCGCAGCCAGAAAGAGCTGGCCTGGAAAGCTGTTGCTCAGCCTCATCTGCCCATGGCACTGCTCGCACAGAGGCACAGAGACTGGGGCTGCTTGCTTGTCTTGCCACCTCAAACTTCAAAAGTAACTTAGTTGGTCTCTGCCGGATGCCTCCGGCAGATCTGCTCCCAAAATGCGAACGTCTGCAGATAGCTCGCAGCCAGAAAGAGCTAGCCTGGAAAGCTGTTCCACAGCCTCATCTGCCCACGGCTCTGCTCGCACAAAGGCACAGAGACTGGGGCTGCTTGCTTGTCTTGCCACCTCAAACTTCAGACGTAGCCTGGGAATGAGGGAGGTCCCTGGCAGGCTCCTTTCACAGCTCTGCTCCCAAAATGCGAACGTCTGCAGATAGATCGCAGCCAGAAAGAGCTAGCCTGGAAAGCTGTTGCTCAGCCTCATCTGCCCATGGCACTGCTCGCACAGAGGCACAGAGACTGGGGCTGCTTGCTTGTCTTGCCACCTCAAACTTCAAATGTAGCTTTGGGGGTCCGTGCAGGGGGCCTCTGACAGCCCTGCTCTGAAAATGCGAACGTCTGCAGATAGCTCTCAGCCAGAAAGAGCTAGCCTGGAAAGCTGTTGCTCAGCCTCATCTGCCCATGGCACTGCTCGCACAGAGGCACAGAGACTGGGGCTGCTTGCTTGTCTTGCCACCTCATACTTCAGACGTAGCTTAGGGGGTTCGTGCCGGGTGTCTCTGGCAGCCCTGCTCTGAAAATGCGAACGTCTGCAGATAGCTCTCAGCCAGAAAGAGCTAGCCTGGAAAGCTGTTGCTCAGGCTCATCTGCCCATGGCACTGCTCGCACAGAGGCACAGAGACTGGGGCTGCTTGCTTGTCTTGCCACCTCAAACTTCAAAAGTAACTTAGTTGGTCTGTGCCGGATGCCTCCGGTAGATCTGCTCCCAAAATGCGAACGTCTGCAGATAGCTCGCAGCCAGAAAGAGCTAGCCTGGAAAGCTGTTCCACTGCCTCATCTGCCCACGGCACTGCTCGCACAAAGGCACAGAGACTGGGGCTGCTTGCTTGTCTTGCCACCTCAAACTTCAGACGTAGCCTGGGAATGAGGGAGGTGCCTGGCAGGCTCCTTTCACAGCTCTGCTCCCAAAATGCGAACGTCTGCAGATAGATCGCAGCCAGAAAGAGCTAGCCTGGAAAGCTGTTGCTCAGCCTCATCTGCCCATGGCACTGCTCGCACAGAGGCACAGAGACTGGGGCTGCTTGCTTGTCTTGCCACCTCAAACTTCAAACGTAGCTTAGGCTATCCGTGCCGGGCGCCTCCGGCAGCCCTCCTCCGAAAATGCAAATGTGTGCAGATAGCTCGCAGCCAGAAAGAGCTAGCCTGGAAAGGTGTTGCTCAGCCTCATCTGCCCATGGCACTGCTCGCACAGAGGCACAGAGACTGGGGCTGCTTGCTTGTCTTGCCACCTCAAACTTCAAATGTAGCTTTGGGGGTCCGTGCAGGGGGCCTCTGACAGCCCTGCTCTGAAAATGCAAAGGTCTGCAGATAGCTCGCAGCCAGAAAGATCTAGCCTGAAAACTGTTGCTCAGCCTCATCTGCCCATGGCACTGCTCGCACAGACGCACAGAGGCTGATGCTGCTTGCTTGTCTAGCCCCGTCAAACTTGAAATGTAGCTTATGTGATTCGTGCCAGGCGTCTCCAGCAGCCCTGCTCTGAAAATGCGAACGTCTGCAGATAGCTCTCAGCCAGAAAGAGCTAGCCTGGAAAGCTGTTGCTCAGCCTCATCTGCCCATGGCACTGCTCGCACAGAGGCACAGAGACTGGGGCTGCTTGCTTGTCTTGCCACCTCAAACTTCAAACGTAGCTTAGGTTGTCCGTGCCGGGGGCCTCCGGCAGGGCTGCTCCGAAAATGCGAACGTGTGCAGATAGCTCGCAGCCAGAAAGAGCTAGCCTGGAAAGCTGTTGCTCAGCCTCATCTGCCCATGGCACTGTTCGCACAGAGGCACAGAGACTGGGGCTGCTTGCTTGTCTAGCCAACTCAAACTTCAAGTGTATCTTAGGGTGTCCGTGCCGGGCGCCTCCGGCAGGGCTGCTCCGAAAATGCTAACGTCTGCAGATAGCTCGCAGCCAGAAAGGGCTAGCCTGGAAAGCTGTTGCTCAGCCTCATCTGCCCATGGCACTGCTCGCACAGAGGCACAGAGACTGGGGCTGCTTGCTTGTCTTGCCACCTCAAACTTCAAACGTAGCATTGGGAGTGCATGCCGGGGGCCTCGGGCAGCCCTGGTCCGAAAATGCGAACGTCTGCAGATAGCTCGCAGGCAGAAAGAGCTAGCCTGGAAAGCTGTTGCTCAGCCTCATCTGCCCATGGCACTGCTCGCACACAGGCACAGAGACTGGGGCTGCTCGCTTGTCTTGTCCCGTAAAACTTCAAATGTACCTTAGGTAGTCCGTGCCGGGCGCCTCCGGCAGGGCTGCTCCGAAAATGCGAATGTCTGCAGATAGCTCGCAGCCAGAAAGAGCTAGCCTGGAAAGCTGTTGCTCAGGCTCATGTGCCCATGGCACTGCTCGCACAGAGGCACAGAGACTGGGGCTGCTTGCTTGTCTTGCCACCTCAAACTTCAAACGTAGCTTAGGCTGTCCGTGACTGGCGCCTCCGGCAGCCCTGGTCCGAAAATGCGAATGTCTGCAGATAGCTCGCAGCCAGAAAGAGCTAGCCTGGAAAGGTGTTGCTCAGCCTCATCTGCCCATGGCACTGCTCGCACAGAGGCACAGAGACTGGGGCTGCTTGCTTGTCTTGCCACCTCAAACTTCAAACGTAGCTTTGGGGGTGCATGCCGGGGGCCTCGGGCAGCCCTGGTCCGAAAATGCGAACGTCTGCAGATAGCTCGCAGCCAGAAAGAGCTAGCCTGGAAAGCTGTTGCTCAGCCTCATCTGCCCATAGCAGTGCTCGCACAGAGGCACAGAGACTGGGGCTGCTCGCTTGTCTTGTCCCCTAAAACTTCAAACGTATCTTAGGTAGTCCGTGCCGGGCGCCTCCGGCAGGGCTGCTCCGAAAATGCGAACGTCTGCAGATAGCTCGCAGCCAGAAAGAGCTAGCCTGGAAAGCTGTTGCTCAGCCTCATCTGCCCATGGCACTGCTCGCACAGAGGCACAGAGACTGGGGCTGCTTGCTTGTCTTGCCACCTCAAACTTCAAAAGTAACTTAGTTGGTCTCTGCCGGATGCCTCCGGCAGATCTGCTCCCAAAATGCGAACGTCTGCAGATAGCTCGCAGCCAGAAAGAGCTAGCCTGAAAGCTGTTCCACAGCCTCATCTGCCCACGGCTCTGCTCGCACAAAGGCACAGAGACTGGGGCTGCTTGCTTGTCTTGCCACCTCAAACTTCAGACGTAGCCTTGGAATGAGGGAGGTCCCTGGCAGGTTCCTTTCACAGCTCTGCTCCCAAAATGCGAACGTCTGCAGATAGATCGCAGCCAGAAAGAGCTAGCCTGGAAAGCTGTTGCTCAGCCTCATCTGCCCATGGCACTGCTCGCACAGAGGCACAGAGACTGGGGCTGCTTGCTTGTCTTGCCACCTCATACTTCAGACGTAGCTTAGGGGGTTCGTGCCGGGCGTCTCTGGCAGCCCTGCTCTGAAAATGCGAACGTCTGCAGATAGCTCTCAGCCAGAAAGAGCTAGCCTGGAAAGCTGTTGCTCAGGCTCATCTGCCCATGGCACTGCTCACACAGAGGCACAGAGACTGGGGCTGCTTGCTTGTCTTGCCACCTCAAACTTCAAAAGTAACTTAGTTGGTCTGTGCCGGATGCCTCCGGTAGATCTGCTCCCAAAATGCGAACGTCTGCAGATAGCTCGCAGCCAGAAAGAGCTAGCCTGGAAAGCTGTTCCACTGCCTCATCTGCCCACGGCACTGCTCGCACAAAGGCACAGAGACTGGGGCTGCTTGCTTGTCTTGCCACCTCAAACTTCAGACGTAGCCTGGGAATGAGGGAGGTGCCTGGCAGGCTCCTTTCACAGCTCTACTCCCAAAATGCGAACGTCTGCAGATAGATCGCAGCCAGAAAGAGCTAGCCTGGAAAGCTGTTGCTCAGCCTCATCTGCCCATGGCACTGCTCGCACAGAGGCACAGAGACTGGGGCTGCTTGCTTGTCTTGCCACCTCAAACTTCAAACGTAGCTTAGGCTGTCCGTGCCGGGCGCCTCCGGCAGCCCTCCTCCGAAAATGCGAATGTGTGCAGATAGCTCGCAGCCAGAAAGAGCTAGCCTGTAAAGGTGTTGTTCAGCCTCATCTGCCCATGGCACCGCTCGCACAGAGGCACAGAGACTGGGGCTGCTTGCTTGTCTTGCCACCTCAAACTTCAAATGTAGCTTTGGGGGTCCGTGCAGGGGGCCTCTGACAGCCCTGCTCTGAAAATGCAAACGTCTGCAGATAGCTCGCAGGCAGAAAGAGCTAGCCTGAAAACTGTTGCTCAGCCTCATCTGCCCATGGCACTGCTCGCACAGACGCACAGAGACTGATGCTGCTTGCTTGTCTAGCCCCGTCAAACTTGAAAAGTAGCTTAGGTGATTCGTGCCAGGCGTCTCCAGCAGCCCTGCTCTGAAAATGCGAACGTCTGCAGATAGCTCTCAGCCAGAAAGAGCTAGCCTGGAAAGCTGTTGCTCAGCCTCATCTGCCCATGGCACTGCTCGCACAGAGGCACAGAGACTGGGGCTGCTTGCTTGTCTTGCCACCTCAAACTTCAAAGGTATCTTAGGCGGTCCATGCCGGGTGCCTCCGGCATCCCTGCTCCAAAAATGCAAACGTCTGCAGATAGCTCGCAGCCAGAAAGAGCTAGCCTGGAAAGCTGTTGCTCAGCCTCATCTGCCCATGGCACTGCTCGCACAGAGGCACAGAGACTGGGGCTGCTTGCTTGTCTTGCCACCTCAAACTTCAAACGTAGCTTAGGTGGTCCATGCCGGGTGCCTCCGGCAGCCCTACTCCGAAAATGCAAACGTCTGCAGACAGATCGCAGCCAGAAAGAGCTAGCCTGGAAAGCTGTTGCTCAGCCTCATCTGCCCATGGCACTGCTCGCACAGAGGCACAGAGACTGGGGCTGCTTGCTTGTCTTGCCACCTCAAACTTCAAATGTAGCATTGGGGGTGCATGCCGGGCGCCTCCGGCAGGGCTACTCCCAAAATGCGAACGTCTGCAGATAGCTCGCAGCCAGAAAGAGCTTGCCTGGAAAGGTGTTGCTCAGCCTCATCTGCCCATGGCACTGTTCGCACAGAGGCACAGAGACTGGGGCTGCTTGCTTGTCTTGCCACCTCAAACTTCAAACGTAGCTTAGGTGGTCCGTGCCGGGCGCCTCCGGCAGGGCTGCTCTGAAAATGCGAACGTCTGCAGATAGCTCGCAGCCAGAAAGGGCTAGCCTGGAAAGCTGTTGCTCAGCCTCATCTGCCCATGGCACTGCTCGCACAGAGGCACAGAGACTGGGGCTGCTTGCTTGTCTTGCCACCTCAAACTTCAAACGTAGCATTGGGGGTGCATGCCGGGGGCCTCGGGCAGCCCTGGTCCGAAAATGCAAACGTCTGCAGATAGCTCGCAGCCAGAAAGAGCTAGCCTGGAAAGCTGTTGCTCAGCCTCGTCTGCCCATGGCACTGCTCGCACAGAGGCACAGAGACTGGGGCTGCTTGCTTGTCTTGCCACCTCAAACTTCAAATGTAGCTTTGGGGGTCCGTGCAGGGGGCCTCTGACAGCCCTGCTCTGAAAACGCGAACGTCTGCAGATAGATCTCAGCCAGAAAGAGCTAGCCTGGAAAGCTGTTGCTCAGCCTCATCTGCCCATGGCACTGCTCGCACAGAGGCACAGAGACTGGGGCTGCTTGCTTGTCTTGCCACCTCATACTTCAGACGTAACTTAGGGGGTTCGTGCCGGGCGTCTCTGGCAGCCCTGCTCTGAAAATGCGAACGTCTGCAGATAGCTCTCAGCCAGAAAGAGCTAGCCTGGAAAGCTGTTGCTCAGCCTCATCTGCCCATGGCACTGCTCGCACAGAGGCACAGAGACTGGGGCTGCTTGCTTGTCTTGCCACGTCAAACTTCAAATGTAGCATTGGGGGTGCATGCCGGGCTCCTCCGGCAGCCCTGCTCTCAAAATTCGAACGTCTGCAGATAGATTGCAGCCAGAACGAGCTAGCCTGGAAAGCTGTTGCTCAGCCTCATCTGCCCATGGCACTGCTCGCACAGAGGCACAGAGACTGGGGCTGCTTGCTTGTCTTGCCACCTCAAACTTCAAATGTAGCATTGGGGGTGCATGCCGGGTGCCTCCGGCAGCCCTGCTCTGAAAATTCGAACGTCTGCAGATAGATTGCAGCCAGAAAGAGTTAGCCTGGAAAGCTGTTGCTCAGCCTCATCTGCCCATGGCACTGCTCGCACAGAGGCACAGAGACTGGGGCTGCTTGCTTGTCTTGCCACCTCAAACTTCAAACGTAGCTTAGGCTGTCCGTGCCGGGGGCCTCCGACAGGGCTGCTCCGAAAATGCGAACGTCTGCAGATAGCTCGCAGGCAGAAAGAGCTAGCCTGAAAACTGTTGCTCAGCCTCATCTACCCATGGCACTGCTCGCACAGAGGCACAGAGACTGGGGCTGCTTGCTTGTCTAGCTCCGTCAAACTTGAAATGCAGCTTAGGTGTTTCGTGCCGGGCGTCTCCGGCAGCCCTGCTCTGAAAATGCTAACGTCTGCAGATAGATTGCAGCCAGAAAGAGCTAGCCTGGAAAGCTGTTGCTCAGCCTCATCTTCCCATGGCACTGCTCGCACACAGGCACAGAGACTGGGGCTGCTTGCTTGTCTTGCCACCTCAAACTTCACATGTAGCATTGGGGGTGCATGCCAGGCTCCTCTGGCAGCCCTGCTCCCAAAATTCGAATGTCTGCAGACAGATTGCAGCCAGAAAGAGGTAGCCTGGAAAGCTGTTGCTCAGCCTCATCTGCCCATGGCACTGCTCACACAGAGGCACAGAGACTGGGGCTGCTTGCTTGTCTTACCACGTCAGACTTCAAACGTAGCTTTGGGATCCGTGTCGGGCGTCTGCGGCAGCCCTGCTCTGAAAATGCGAACGTCTGCAGATAGCTCGCAGCCAGAAAGAGCTAGCCTGGAAAGCTGTTGCTCAGCCTCATCTGCCCATGGCACTGCTCGCACACAGGCACAGAGACTGGGGCTGCTTGCTTGTCTTGCCACCTCAAACTTCAAATGTAGCATTGGGGGTGCATGCCAGGCTCCTCCGGCAGCCCTGCTCCCAAAATTCGAATGTCTGCAGACAGATTGCAGCCATAAAGAGCTAGCCTGGAAAGCTGTTGCTCAGCCTCATCTTCCCATGGCACTGCTCGCACAGAGGCACAGAGACTGGGGCTGCTTGCTTGTCTTGCCCCCTCAAACTTCAAACGTAGCTTAGGTGGTCCGTGCCGGGGGCCTCCGGCAGGGCTGCTGCCAAAATGCGAACGTCTGCAGATAGCTTGCAGCCAGAAAGAGCTAGCCTGGAAAGCTGTTGCTCAGCCTCATCTGCCCATGGCACTGCTCGCACAGAGGCACAGAGACTGGGGCTGCTTGCTTGTCTTGCCACCTCAAACTTCAGACGTAGCCTGGGAATGAGGGAGGTGCCTGGCAGGCTCCTTTCACAGCTCTACTCCCAAAATGCGAACGTCTGCAGATAGATCGCAGCCAGAAAGAGCTAGCCTGGAAAGCTGTTGCTCAGCCTCATCTGCCCATGGCACTGCTCGCACAGAGGCACAGAGACTGGGGCTGCTTGCTTGTCTTGCCACCTCAAACTTCAAACGTAGCTTAGGCTGTCCGTGCCGGGCGCCTCCGGCAGCCCTCCTCCGAAAATGCGAATGTGTGCAGATAGCTCGCAGCCAGAAAGAGCTAGCCTGTAAAGGTGTTGTTCAGCCTCATCTGCCCATGGCACCGCTCGCACAGAGGCACAGAGACTGGGGCTGCTTGCTTGTCTTGCCACCTCAAACTTCAAATGTAGCTTTGGGGGTCCGTGCAGGGGGCCTCTGACAGCCCTGCTCTGAAAATGCAAACGTCTGCAGATAGCTCGCAGGCAGAAAGAGCTAGCCTGAAAACTGTTGCTCAGCCTCATCTGCCCATGGCACTGCTCGCACAGACGCACAGAGACTGATGCTGCTTGCTTGTCTAGCCCCGTCAAACTTGAAATGTAGCTTAGGTGATTCGTGCCAGGCGTCTCCAGCAGCCCTGCTCTGAAAATGCGAACGTCTGCAGATAGCTCTCAGCCAGAAAGAGCTAGCCTGGAAAGCTGTTGCTCAGCCTCATCTGCCCATGGCACTGCTCGCACAGAGGCACAGAGACTGGGGCTGCTTGCTTGTCTTGCCACCTCAAACTTCAAAGGTATCTTAGGCGGTCCATGCCGGGTGCCTCCGGCATCCCTGCTCCAAAAATGCAAACGTCTGCAGATAGCTCGCAGCCAGAAAGAGCTAGCCTGGAAAGCTGTTGCTCAGCCTCATCTGCCCATGGCACTGCTCGCACAGAGGCACAGAGACTGGGGCTGCTTGCTTGTCTTGCCACCTCAAACTTCAAACGTAGCTTAGGTGGTCCATGCCGGGTGCCTCCGGCAGCCCTACTCCGAAAATGCAAACGTCTGCAGACAGATCGCAGCCAGAAAGAGCTAGCCTGGAAAGCTGTTGCTCAGCCTCATCTGCCCATGGCACTGCTCGCACAGAGGCACAGAGACTGGGGCTGCTTGCTTGTCTTGCCACCTCAAACTTCAAATGTAGCATTGGGGGTGCATGCCGGGCGCCTCCGGCAGGGCTACTCCCAAAATGCGAACGTCTGCAGATAGCTCGCAGCCAGAAAGAGCTTGCCTGGAAAGGTGTTGCTCAGCCTCATCTGCCCATGGCACTGTTCGCACAGAGGCACAGAGACTGGGGCTGCTTGCTTGTCTTGCCACCTCAAACTTCAAACGTAGCTTAGGTGGTCCGTGCCGGGCGCCTCCGGCAGGGCTGCTCTGAAAATGCGAACGTCTGCAGATAGCTCGCAGCCAGAAAGGGCTAGCCTGGAAAGCTGTTGCTCAGCCTCATCTGCCCATGGCACTGCTCGCACAGAGGCACAGAGACTGGGGCTGCTTGCTTGTCTTGCCACCTCAAACTTCAAACGTAGCATTGGGGGTGCATGCCGGGGGCCTCGGGCAGCCCTGGTCCGAAAATGCAAACGTCTGCAGATAGCTCGCAGCCAGAAAGAGCTAGCCTGGAAAGCTGTTGCTCAGCCTCGTCTGCCCATGGCACTGCTCGCACAGAGGCACAGAGACTGGGGCTGCTTGCTTGTCTTGCCACCTCAAACTTCAAATGTAGCTTTGGGGGTCCGTGCAGGGGGCCTCTGACAGCCCTGCTCTGAAAACGCGAACGTCTGCAGATAGATCTCAGCCAGAAAGAGCTAGCCTGGAAAGCTGTTGCTCAGCCTCATCTGCCCATGGCACTGCTCGCACAGAGGCACAGAGACTGGGGCTGCTTGCTTGTCTTGCCACCTCATACTTCAGACGTAACTTAGGGGGTTCGTGCCGGGCGTCTCTGGCAGCCCTGCTCTGAAAATGCGAACGTCTGCAGATAGCTCTCAGCCAGAAAGAGCTAGCCTGGAAAGCTGTTGCTCAGCCTCATCTGCCCATGGCACTGCTCGCACAGAGGCACAGAGACTGGGGCTGCTTGCTTGTCTTGCCACGTCAAACTTCAAATGTAGCATTGGGGGTGCATGCCGGGCTCCTCCGGCAGCCCTGCTCTCAAAATTCGAACGTCTGCAGATAGATTGCAGCCAGAACGAGCTAGCCTGGAAAGCTGTTGCTCAGCCTCATCTGCCCATGGCACTGCTCGCACAGAGGCACAGAGACTGGGGCTGCTTGCTTGTCTTGCCACCTCAAACTTCAAATGTAGCATTGGGGGTGCATGCCGGGTGCCTCCGGCAGCCCTGCTCTGAAAATTCGAACGTCTGCAGATAGATTGCAGCCAGAAAGAGTTAGCCTGGAAAGCTGTTGCTCAGCCTCATCTGCCCATGGCACTGCTCGCACAGAGGCACAGAGACTGGGGCTGCTTGCTTGTCTTGCCACCTCAAACTTCAAACGTAGCTTAGGCTGTCCGTGCCGGGGGCCTCCGACAGGGCTGCTCCGAAAATGCGAACGTCTGCAGATAGCTCGCAGGCAGAAAGAGCTAGCCTGAAAACTGTTGCTCAGCCTCATCTACCCATGGCACTGCTCGCACAGAGGCACAGAGACTGGGGCTGCTTGCTTGTCTAGCTCCGTCAAACTTGAAATGCAGCTTAGGTGTTTCGTGCCGGGCGTCTCCGGCAGCCCTGCTCTGAAAATGCTAACGTCTGCAGATAGATTGCAGCCAGAAAGAGCTAGCCTGGAAAGCTGTTGCTCAGCCTCATCTTCCCATGGCACTGCTCGCACACAGGCACAGAGACTGGGGCTGCTTGCTTGTCTTGCCACCTCAAACTTCACATGTAGCATTGGGGGTGCATGCCAGGCTCCTCTGGCAGCCCTGCTCCCAAAATTCGAATGTCTGCAGACAGATTGCAGCCAGAAAGAGGTAGCCTGGAAAGCTGTTGCTCAGCCTCATCTGCCCATGGCACTGCTCACACAGAGGCACAGAGACTGGGGCTGCTTGCTTGTCTTACCACGTCAGACTTCAAACGTAGCTTTGGGATCCGTGTCGGGCGTCTGCGGCAGCCCTGCTCTGAAAATGCGAACGTCTGCAGATAGCTCGCAGCCAGAAAGAGCTAGCCTGGAAAGCTGTTGCTCAGCCTCATCTGCCCATGGCACTGCTCGCACACAGGCACAGAGACTGGGGCTGCTTGCTTGTCTTGCCACCTCAAACTTCAAATGTAGCATTGGGGGTGCATGCCAGGCTCCTCCGGCAGCCCTGCTCCCAAAATTCGAATGTCTGCAGACAGATTGCAGCCATAAAGAGCTAGCCTGGAAAGCTGTTGCTCAGCCTCATCTTCCCATGGCACTGCTCGCACAGAGGCACAGAGACTGGGGCTGCTTGCTTGTCTTGCCCCCTCAAACTTCAAACGTAGCTTAGGTGGTCCGTGCCGGGGGCCTCCGGCAGGGCTGCTGCCAAAATGCGAACGTCTGCAGATAGCTTGCAGCCAGAAAGAGCTAGCCTGGAAAGCTGTTGCTCAGCCTCATCTGCCCATGGCACTGCTCGCACAGAGGCACAGAGACTGGGGCTGCTTGCTTGTCTGGCCACCTCAAACTTCAAATGTAGCTTTGGGGGTCCGTGCAGGGGGCCTCTGACAGCCCTGCTCACAAAACGCGAACGTCTGCAGATAGATCGCAGGCAGAACGAGCTAGCCTGAAAACTGTTGCTCAGCCTCATCTGCCCATGGCATTGCTCGCACAGAGGCACAGAGACTGGGGCTGCTTGCTTGTCTCGCCACGTCAAACTTCAAACGTATCTTAGGTGGTCCATGCCGGGTGCCTACGGCATCCCTGCTCCGAAAATGCAAACGTCTGCAGATAGCTTGCAGCCATAAAGAGCTAGCCTGGAAAGCTGTTGCTCAGCCTCGTCTGCCCATGGCACTGCTCGCACAGAGGCACAGAGACTGGGGCTGCTTGCTTGTCTTGCCACCTCAAACTTCAAATGTAGCTTTGGGGGTCCGTGCAGGGGGCCTCTGACAGCCCTGCTCTGAAAATGCGAACGTCTGCAGGTAGCTCGCAGGCAGAAAGAGCTAGCCTGAAAACTGTTTCTCAGCCTCATCTGCCCATGGCACTGCTCGCACAGAGGCACAGACACTGGGGCTGCTTGCTTGTCTAGCCCCGTCAAACTTGAAATGTAGCTTAGGTGGTTCGTGCCGGGCGTCTCGGCATCCCTGCTCTGAAAATGCGAACGTCTGCAGATAGCTCTCAGCCAGAAAGAGCTAGCCTGGAAAGCTGTTGCTCAGCCTCATCTGCCCATGGCACTGCTCGCACAGAGGCACAGAGACTGGGGCTGCTTGCTTGTCTTCCCACGTCAGACTTCAAATGTAGCATTGGGGGTGCATGCCGGGCTCCTCCGGCAGCCCTGCTCTGAAAATTCGAACGTCTGCAGATAGATTGCAGGCAGAAAGAGCTAGCCTGGAAAGCTGTTGCTCAGCCTCATCTGCCCATGGCACTGCTCGCACAGAGGCACAGAGACTGGGGCTGCTTGCTTGTCTTGCCACCTCAAACTTCAAACGTATCTTAGGTGGTCCATGCCGGGTGCCTACGACATCCCTGCTCCGCAAATGCAAACGTCTGGAGATAGATTGCAGCCAGAAAGAGCTCGCCTGGAAAGCTGTTGCTCAGCCTCATCTGCCCATGGCACTGCTCGCACAGAGGCACAGAGACTGGGGCTGCTTGCTTGTCTTGCCACCTCAAACTTCAAACGTAACTTAGGTGGTCCGTGCCGGGCGTCTGCGGCAGCCCTGCTCCGAAAACGCAAACGTCTGCAGATAGCTCGCAGCCAGAAAGAGCTAGCCTGGAAAGCTGTTGCTCAGCCTCATCTGCCCATGGCACTGCTCGCACAGAGGCACAGAGACTGGGGCTGCTTGCTTGTCTTGCCCCCTCAAACTTCAAATGTAGCAGTGGGGGTGCATGACGAACTCCTCCGGCAGCCCTGCTCTCAAAATTCGAACGTCTGCAGAGAGCGCGCAGCCAGAAAGAGCTAGCCTGGAAAGCTGTTGCTCAGCCTCATCTGCCCATGGCACTTCTCGCACAGAGGCACAGAGACTGGGGCTGCTTGCTTGTCTTGCCACCTCAAACTTCAAATGTAGCATTGGGGGTGCATGCCGGGCTCCTCCGGCAGCCCTGCTCCGAAAACGCAAACGTCTGCAGATAGCTCGCAGGCAGAAAGAGCTAGCCTGGAAAGCTGTTGCTCAGCCTCATCTGCCCATGGCACTGCTCGCACAGAGGCACAGAGACTGGGGCTGCTTGCTTGTCTTGCCACCTCAAACTTCAAATGTAGCATTGGGGGTGCATGCCGGGTGCCTCCGGCAGCCCTGCTCTGAAAATTCGAATGTCTGCAGATAGATTGCAGCCAGAAAGAGTTAGCCTGGAAAGCTGTTGCTCAGCCTCATCTGCCCATGGCACTGCTCGCACAGAGGCACAGAGACTGGGGCTGCTTGCTTGTCTTGCCACCTCAAACTTCAAACGTAGCTTAGGCTGTCCGTGCCGGGGGCCTCCTACAGGGCTGCTCCGAAAATGCGAACGTCTGCAGATAGCTCGCAGGCAGAAAGAGCTAGCCTGAAAACTGTTGCTCAGCCTCATCTACCCATGGCACTGCTCGCACAGAGGCACAGAGACTGGGGCTGCTTGCTTGTCTAGCTCCGTCAAACTTGAAATGCAGCTTAGGTGTTTCGTGCCGGGCGTCTCCGGCAGCCCTGCTCTGAAAATGCTAACGTCTGCAGATAGATTGCAGCCAGAAAGAGCTAGCCTGGAAAGCTGTTGCTCAGCCTCATCTTCCCATGGCACTGCTCGCACACAGGCACAGAGACTGGGGCTGCTTGCTTGTCTTGCCACCTCAAACTTCACATGTAGCATTGGGGGTGCATGCCAGGCTCCTCCGGCAGCCCTGCTCCCAAAATTCGAATGTCTGCAGACAGATTGCAGCCAGAAAGAGGTAGCCTGGAAAGCTGTTGCTCAGCCTCATCTGCCCATGGCACTGCTCACACAGAGGCACAGAGACTGGGGCTGCTTGCTTGTCTTACCACGTCAGACTTCAAACGTAGCTTTGGGATCCGTGTCGGGCGTCTGCGGCAGCCCTGCTCTGAAAATGCGAACGTCTGCAGATAGCTCGCAGCCAGAAAGAGCTAGCCTGGAAAGCTGTTGCTCAGCCTCATCTGCCCATGGCACTGCTCGCACACAGGCACAGAGACTGGGGCTGCTTGCTTGTCTTGCCACCTCAAACTTCAAATGTAGCATTGGGGGTGCATGCCAGGCTCCTCCGGCAGCCCTGCTCCCAAAATTCGAATGTCTGCAGACAGATTGCAGCCATAAAGAGCTAGCCTGGAAAGCTGTTGCTCAGCCTCATCTTCCCATGGCACTGCTCGCACAGAGGCACAGAGACTGGGGCTGCTTGCTTGTCTTGCCCCCTCAAACTTCAAACGTAGCTTAGGTGGTCCGTGCCGGGGGCCTCCGGCAGGGCTGCTGCCAAAATGCGAACGTCTGCAGATAGCTCGCAGCCAGAAAGAGCTAGCCTGGAAAGCTGTTGCTCAGCCTCATCTGCCCATGGCACTGCTCGCACAGAGGCACAGAGACTGGGGCTGCTTGCTTGTCTGGCCACCTCAAACTTCAAATGTAGCTTTGGGGGTCCGTGCAGGGGGCCTCTGACAGCCCTGCTCACAAAACGCGAACGTCTGCAGATAGATCGCAGGCAGAACGAGCTAGCCTGAAAACTGTTGCTCAGCCTCATCTGCCCATGGCATTGCTCGCACAGAGGCACAGAGACTGGGGCTGCTTGCTTGTCTCGCCACGTCAAACTTCAAACGTATCTTAGGTGGTCCATGCCGGGTGCCTACGGCATCCCTGCTCCGAAAATGCAAACGTCTGCAGATAGCTTGCAGCCATAAAGAGCTAGCCTGGAAAGCTGTTGCTCAGCCTCGTCTGCCCATGGCACTGCTCGCACAGAGGCACAGAGACTGGGGCTGCTTGCTTGTCTTGCCACCTCAAACTTCAAATGTAGCTTTGGGGGTCCGTGCAGGGGGCCTCTGACAGCCCTGCTCTGAAAATGCGAACGTCTGCAGGTAGCTCGCAGGCAGAAAGAGCTAGCCTGAAAACTGTTTCTCAGCCTCATCTGCCCATGGCACTGCTCGCACAGAGGCACAGACACTGGGGCTGCTTGCTTGTCTAGCCCCGTCAAACTTGAAATGTAGCTTAGGTGGTTCGTGCCGGGCGTCTCGGCATCCCTGCTCTGAAAATGCGAACGTCTGCAGATAGCTCTCAGCCAGAAAGAGCTAGCCTGGAAAGCTGTTGCTCAGCCTCATCTGCCCATGGCACTGCTCGCACAGAGGCACAGAGACTGGGGCTGCTTGCTTGTCTTCCCACGTCAGACTTCAAATGTAGCATTGGGGGTGCATGCCGGGCTCCTCCGGCAGCCCTGCTCTGAAAATTCGAACGTCTGCAGATAGATTGCAGGCAGAAAGAGCTAGCCTGGAAAGCTGTTGCTCAGCCTCATCTGCCCATGGCACTGCTCGCACAGAGGCACAGAGACTGGGGCTGCTTGCTTGTCTTGCCACCTCAAACTTCAAACGTATCTTAGGTGGTCCATGCCGGGTGCCTACGACATCCCTGCTCCGCAAATGCAAACGTCTGGAGATAGATTGCAGCCAGAAAGAGCTCGCCTGGAAAGCTGTTGCTCAGCCTCATCTGCCCATGGCACTGCTCGCACAGAGGCACAGAGACTGGGGCTGCTTGCTTGTCTTGCCACCTCAAACTTCAAATGTAGCAGTGGGGGTGCATGCCGGGCTCATCCGGCAGCCCTGCTCCCAAAATTCGAACGTCTGTAGATAGATTGCAGCCAGAAAGAGCTAGCATGGAAAGCTGTTGCTCAGCCTCATCTGCCCATGGCACTGCTCGCACAGAGGCACAGAGACTGGGGCTGCTTGCTTGTCTTGCCACCTCAAACTTCAAACGTAACTTAGGTGGTCCGTGCCGGGCGTCTGCGGCAGCCCTGCTCCGAAAACGCAAACGTCTGCAGATAGCTCGCAGCCAGAAAGAGCTAGCCTGGAAAGCTGTTGCTCAGCCTCATCTGCCCATGGCACTGCTCGCACAGAGGCACAGAGACTGGGGCTGCTTGCTTGTCTTGCCCCCTCAAACTTCAAATGTAGCAGTGGGGGTGCATGACGAACTCCTCCGGCAGCCCTGCTCTCAAAATTCGAACGTCTGCAGAGAGCGCGCAGCCAGAAAGAGCTAGCCTGGAAAGCTGTTGCTCAGCCTCATCTGCCCATGGCACTTCTCGCACAGAGGCACAGAGACTGGGGCTGCTTGCTTGTCTTGCCACCTCAAACTTCAAATGTAGCATTGGGGGTGCATGCCGGGCTCCTCCGGCAGCCCTGCTCCGAAAACGCAAACGTCTGCAGATAGCTCGCAGGCAGAAAGAGCTAGCCTGGAAAGCTGTTGCTCAGCCTCATCTGCCCATGCCACTGCTCGCACAGAGGCACAGAGACTGGGGCTGCTTGCTTGTCTTGCCACCTCAAACTTCAAACGTATCTTAGGTGGTCCATGCCGGGTGCCTCCGGCATCCCTGCTCCCAAAATGCAAACATCTGCAGACAGATTGCAGACAACAAGAGCTAGCCTGGAAACCTGTTGCTCAGCCTCATCTGCCCATGGCACTGCTCGCACAGAGGCACAGAGACTGAGGCTGCTTGCTTGTCTTGCCACCTCGAACTTCAAACGTATCTTAGGTGGTCCATGCCGGGTGCCTACAACATCCCTGCTCCGCAAGTGCAAACGTCTGGAGATAGATTGCAGCCAGAAAGAGCTAGCCTGGAAAGCTGTTGCTCAGCCTCATCTGCCCATGGCACTGCTCGCACAGAGGCACAGAGACTGGGGCTGCTTGCTTGTCTAGCCCCGTCAAACTTGAAATGTAGCTTAGGTGGTTCGTGCCGGGCGTCTGTGGCATCCCTGCTCTGAAAATGCGAACGTCTGCAGATAGCTCTCAGCCAGAAAGAGCTAGCCTGGAAAGCTGTTGCTCAGCCTCATCTGCCCATGGCACTGCTCACACAGAGGCACAGAGACTGGGGCTGCTTGCTTGTCTTGCCACCTCAAACTTCAAATGTAGCATTGGGGGTGCATGCCGGGTGCCTCCGGCAGCCCTGCTCTGAAAATTCGAACGTCTGCAGATAGATTGCAGCCAGAAAGAGTCAGCCTGGAAAGCTGTTGCTCAGCCTCATCTGCCCATGGCACTGCTCGCACAGAGGCACAGAGACTGGGGCTGCTTGCTTGTCTTGCCACCTCAAACTTCAAACGTAGCTTAGGCTGTCCGTGCCGGGCGCCTCCGGTAGATCTGCTCCGAAAATGCGAACGTCTGCAGATAGCTCGCAGGCAGAATGAGCTAGCCTGGAAAGCTGTTGCTCAGCCTCATCTGCCCATGGCACTGCTCACACAGAGGCACAGAGACTGGGGCTGCTTGCTTGTCTTGCCACCTCAAACTTCAAAGGTATCTTAGGTGGTCCATGCCGGGTGCCTCCGGCATCCCTGCTCCAAAAATGCAAACGTCTGCACATAGCTCGCAGCCAGAAAGAGCTAGCCTGGAAAGCTGTTGCTCAGCCTCATCTGCCCATGGCACTGCTCGCACAGAGGCACAGAGACTGGGGCTGCTTGCTTGTCTTGCCACCTCAAACTT
The DNA here is from genome assembly GCF_030867145.1 of Opisthocomus hoazin. NCBI lineage: Eukaryota > Metazoa > Chordata > Aves > Opisthocomiformes > Opisthocomidae > Opisthocomus > Opisthocomus hoazin. The sequence goes on along the minus strand of NC_134453.1, from coordinate 6,591,133 downwards.
CAAACGTATCTTAGGTGGTCCATGCCGGGTGCCTCCGGCAGCCCTACTCCGAAAATGCAAACGTCTGCAGACAGATCGCAGCCAGTAAGAGCTAGCCTGGAAAGGTGTTGCTCAGCCTCATCTGCCCATGGCACTGCTCGCACAGAGGCACAGAGACTGGGGCTGCTTGCTTGTCTTGCCACCTCAAACTTCGTATGTATCTTAGGGTGTCCGTGTCGGGCGCCTCCAGCAGGGCTGCTCTGAAAATGCGAACGTCTGCAGATAGCTCGCAGCCAGAAAGAGCTAGCCTGGAAAGCTGTTGCTCAGCCTCATCTGCCCATGGCACTGCTCGCACAGAGGCACAGAGACTGGGGCTGTTTGCTTGTCTTGCCACCTCAAACGTCAAATGTAGCAGTGGGGGTGCATGCCGGGCGCCTCCGGCAGCCCTGCTCTGAAAATTCGAAAATCTGCAGATAGCTCGCAGCCAGAAAGAGCTAGCCTGGAAAGCTGTTGCTCAGCCTCATCTGCCCATGGCACTGCTCGCACAGAGGCACAGAGACTGGGGCTGCATTCTTATCTTGCCACCTCAAACTTCAAATGTAGCTTAGGCTGTCCGTGCCGGGGGCCTCCGGCAGCCCTGCTCCGAAAATGCGAACGTCTGCAGATAGCTCGCAGTCAGAAAGAGCTAGCCTGGAAAGCTGTTGCTCAGCCTCTTCTGCCCATGGCACTGCTCGCACAGAGGCACAGAGACTGGGGCTGCTTGCTTGTCTTGCCACCTCAAACTTCAAACGTATCTTAGGTGGTGCATGCCGGGTGCCTCCGGCATCCCTGCTCCAAAAATGCAAACGTCTGCAGATAGCTCGCAGCCAGAAAGAGCTAGCCTGGAAAGCTGTTGCTCAGCCTCATCTGCCCATGGCACTGCTCGCACAGAGGCACAGAGACTGGGGCTGCTTGCTTGTCTTGCCCCCTCAAACTTCAAACGTAGCTTAGGTGGTCCATGCTGGGTGCCTCCGGCAGCCCTGCTCTGAAAATGCAAACGTCTGCAGACAGCTCGCAGACCAGAAGAGCTAGCCTGGAAAGCTGTTGCTCAGCCTCATCTGCCGATGGCACTGCTCGCACAGAGGCACAGAGACTGGGGCTGCTTGCTTGTCTTGCCACCTCAAACTTCAAATGTATCTCTGGGGGTCGGTGCAGGGGGTCTCTGACAGCCCTGCTATGGAAACGCGAACGTCTGCAGATAGCTCGCAGCCAGAAAGATCTAGCCTTGAAAGCTGTTGCTCAGCCTCATCTGCCCATGGCACTGCTCGCACACAGGCACAGAGACTGGGGCTGCTTCTTGTCTTGCTCCCTCAAACTTCAAACGTAGCTTAGGCGCTCCGTGCCGGGGGCCTCCGGCAGCCCTGCTCTGAAAATGCGAACGTCTGCAGATAGCTCGCAGGCAGAAAGAGCTAGCCTGAAAACTGTTGCTCAGCCTCATCTGCCCATAGCACTGCTCGCACAGAGGCACAGAGACTGGGGCTGCTTGCTTGTCTAGCCCCGTCAAACTTGAAATGCAGCTTAGATGTTTCGTGCCGGGTGTCTCCGGCAGCCCTGCTCTGGAAATGCGAACGTCTGCAGATAGATTGCAGCCAGAAAGAGCTAGCCTGGAAAGCTGTTGCTCAGCCTCATCTTCCCATGGCACTGCTCGCACACAGGCACAGAGACTGGGGCTGCTTGCTTGTCTTGCCACCTCAAACTTCACATGTAGCATTGGGGGTGCATGCCAGGCTCCTCCGGCAGCCCTGCTCCCAAAATTCGAATGTCTGCAGACAGATTGCAGCCAGAAAGAGGTAGCCTGGAAAGCTGTTGCTCAGCCTCATCTGCCCATGGCACTGCTCGCACAGAGGCACAGAGACTGGGGCTGCTTGCTTGTCTTACCACGTCAGACTTCAAACGTAGCTTTGGGATCCGTGTCGGGCGTCTGCGGCAGCCCTGCTCTGAAAATGCGAACGTCTGCAGATAGCTCGCAGCCAGAAAGAGCTAGCCTGGAAAGCTGTTGCTCAGCCTCATCTGCCCATGGCACTGCTCGCACACAGGCACAGAGACTGGGGCTGCTTGCTTGTCTTGCCACCTCAAACTTCACATGTAGCATTGGGGGTGCATGCCAGGCTCCTCCGGCAGCCCTGCTCCCAAAATTCGAATGTCTGCAGACAGATTGCAGCCAGAAAGAGCTAGCCTGGAAAGCTGTTGCTCAGCCTCATCTGCCCATGGCACTGCTCGCACAGAGGCACAGAGACTGGGGCTGCTTGCTTGTCTTGCCCCCTCAAACTTCAAACGTAGCTTAGGTGGTCCGTGCCGGGGGCCTCGGGCAGGGCTGCTGCCAAAATGCGAACGTCTGCAGATAGCTCGCAGCCAGAAAGAGCTAGCCTGGAAAGGTGTTGCTCAGCCTCATCTGCCCATGGCACTGCTCGCACAGAGGCACAGAGACTGGGGCTGCTTGCTTGTCTGGCCACCTCAAACTTCAAATGTAGCTTTGGGGGTCCGTGCAGGGGGCCTCTGACAGCCCTGCTCACAAAACGCGAACGTCTGCAGATAGATCGCAGGCAGAACGAGCTAGCCTGAAAACTGTTGCTCAGCCTCATCTGCCCATGGCATTGCTCGCACAGAGGCACAGAGACTGGGGCTGCTTGCTAGTCTCACCACATCAAACTTCAAACGTATCTTAGGTGGTCCATGCCGGGTGCCTACGGCATCCCTGCTCCGAAAATGCAAACGTCTGCAGATAGCTTGCAGCCATAAAGAGCTAGCCTGGAAAGCTGTTGCTCAGCCTCGTCTGCCCATGGCACTGCTCGCACAGAGGCACAGAGACTGGGGCTGCTTGCTTGTCTTGCCACCTCAAACTTCAAATGTAGCTTTGGGGGTCCGTGCAGGGGGCCTCTGACAGCCCTGCTCTGAAAATGCGAACGTCTGCAGGTAGCTCGCAGGCAGAAAGAGCTAGCCTGAAAACTGTTTCTCAGCCTCATCTGCCCATGGCACTGCTCGCACAGAGGCACAGAGACTGGGGCTGCTTGCTTGTCTAGCCCCGTCAAACTTGAAATGTAGCTTAGGTGGTTCGTGCCGGGCGTCTCGGCATCCCTGCTCTGAAAATGCGAACGTCTGCAGATAGCTCTCAGCCAGAAAGAGCTAGCCTGGAAAGCTGTTGCTCAGCCTCATCTGCCCATGGCACTGCTCGCACAGAGGCACAGAGACTGGGGCTGCTTGCTTGTCTTCCCACGTCAGACTTCAAATGTAGCATTGGGGGTGCATGCCGGGCTCCTCCGGCAGCCCTGCTCTGAAAATTTGAATGTCTGCAGATAGATTGCAGGCAGAAAGAGCTAGCCTGGAAAGCTGTTGCTCAGCCTCATCTGCCCATGGCACTGCTCGCACAGAGGCACAGAGACTGGGGCTGCTTGCTTGTCTTGCCACCTCAAACTTCAAACGTATCTTAGGTGGTCCATGCCGGGTGCCTACGACATCCCTGCTCCGCAAATGCAAACGTCTGGAGATAGATTGCAGCCAGAAAGAGCTCGCCTGGAAAGCTGTTGCTCAGCCTCATCTGCCCATGGCACTGCTCGCACAGAGGCACAGAGACTGGGGCTGCTTGCTTGTCTTGCCCCGTCAAACTTGAAATGTAGCTTAGGTGGTTCGTGCCGGGCGTCTCCGGCAGCCCTGCTCTGAAAATGCGAACGTCTGCAGATAGCTCTCAGCCAGAAAGAGCTAGCCTGGAAAGCTGTTGCTCAGCCTCTTCTGCCCATGGCACTGCTCGCACAGAGGCACAGAGACTGATGCTGCTTGCTTGTCAAGCCCCGTCAAACTTGAAATGTAGCTTAGGTGGTTCGTGCCGGGCGTCTGTGGCATCCCTGCTCTGAAAATGCGAACGTCTGCAGATAGCTCTCAGCCAGAAAGAGCTAGCCTGGAAAGCTGTTGCTCAGCCTCATCTGCCCATGGCACTGCTCGCACAGAGGCACAGAGACTGGGGCTGCTTGCTTGTCTTGCCACCTCAAACTTCAAATGTATCTCTGGGGGTCGGTGCAGGGGGTCTCTGAAAGCCCTGCTATGGAAACGCGAACGTCTGCAGATAGCTCGCAGCCAGAAAGAGCTAGCCTGGAAAGCTGTTGCTCAGCCTCATCTGCCCATGGCACTGCTCGCACAGAGGCACAGAGACTGGGGCTGCTTGCTTGTCTTGCCACCTCAAACTTCAAACGCAGCTTAGGCTGTCCGGGCCGGGCGCCTCCGGCAGCCCTGCTCTGAAAATGCGAACGTCTGCAGATAGCTCGCAGCCAGAAAGATCTAGCCTTGAAAGCTGTTGCTCAGCCTCATCTGCCCATGGCACTGCTCGCACACAGGCACAGAGACTGGGGCTGCTTCTTGTCTTGCCCCCTCAAACTTCAAACGTAGCTTAGGCGGTCCGTGCCGGGGGCCTCCGGCAGCCCTGCTCTGAAAATGCGAACGTCTGCAGATAGCTCGCAGGCAGAAAGAGCTAGCCTGAAAACTGTTGCTCAGCCTCATCTGCCCATGGCACTGCTCGCACAGAGGCACAGAGACTGGGGCTGCTTGCTTGTCTAGCACCGTCAAACTTCAAACGTAGCTTAGGTGGTCCACGCTGGGTGCCTCCGGCAGCCCTGCTCTGAAAATGCAAACGTCTGCAGACAGCTCGCAGACCAGAAGAGCTAGCCTTGAAAGCTGTTGCTCAGCCTCATCTGCCGATGGCACTGCTCGCACAGAGGCACAGAGACTGGGGCTGCTTGCTTGTCTTGCCACCTCAAACTTCACATGTAGCATTGGGGGTGCATGCCGGGCTCCTCCGGCAGCCCTGCTCCCAAAATTCAAATGTCTGCAGACAGATTGCAGCCAGAAAGAGCTAGACTGGAAAGCTGTTGCTCAGCCTCATCTGCCCATGGCACTGCTCGCACAGAGGCACAGAGACTGGGGCTGCTTGCTTGTCTTGCCACCTCAAACTTCAAATGTAGCAGTGGGGGTGCATGCCGGGCGCCTCCGGCAGCCCTGCTCTGAAAATTCGAATGTCTGCACATAGCTCGCAGCCAGAAAGAGCTAGCCTGGAAAGCTGTTGCTCAGCCTCATCTGCCCATGGCACTGCTCGCACAGAGGCACAGAGACTGGGGCTGCTTGCTTATCTTGCCACCTCAAACTTCAAATGTAGCTTAGGCTGTCCGTGCCGGGGGCCTCCGGCAGCCCTGCTCCGAAAATGCGAACGTCTGCAGATAGCTCGCAGCCAGAAAGAGCTAGCCTGGAAAGCTGTTGCTCAGCCTCTTCTGCCCATGGCACTGCTCGCACAGAGGCACAGAGACTGGGGCTGCTTGCTTGTCTTGCCACCTCAAACTTCAAACGTATCTTAGGTGGTGCATGCCGGGTGCCTCCGGCATCCCTGCTCCAAAAATGCAAACGTCTGCAGATAGCTCGCAGCCAGAAAGAGCTAGCCTGGAAAGCTGTTGCTCAGCCTCATCTGCCCATGGCACTGCTCGCACAGAGGCACAGAGACTGGGGCTGCTTGCTTGTCTTGCCCCCTCAAACTTCAAACGTAGCTTAGGTGGTCCACGCTGGGTGCCTCCGGCAGCCCTGCTCTGAAAATGCAAACGTCTGCAGACAGCTCGCAGACCAGAAGAGCTAGCCTTGAAAGCTGTTGCTCAGCCTCATCTGCCCATGGGACTGCTCGCACAGAGGCACAGAGACTGGGGCTGCTTGCTTGTCTTGCCACCTCAAACTTCACATGTAGCATTGGGGGTGCATGCCGGGCTCCTCCGGCAGCCCTGCTCCCAAAATTCGAATGTCTGCAGACAGATTGCAGCCAGAAAGAGCTAGACTGGAAAGCTGTTGCTCAGCCTCATCTGCCCATGGCACTGCTCGCACAGAGGCACAGAGACTGGGGCTGCTTGCTTGTCTTGCCACCTCAAACTTCAAATGTATCTCTGGGGGTCGGTGCAGGGGGTCTCTGACAGCCCTGCTATGGAAACGCGAACGTCTGCAGATAGATCGCAGCCAGTAAGAGCTAGCCTGGAAAGGTGTTGCTCAGCCTCATCTGCCCATGGCACTGCTCGCACAGAGGCACAGAGACTGGGGCTGCTTGCTTGTCTTGCCACCTCAAACTTCGTATGTATATTAGGGTGTCCGTGTCGGGCGCCTCCAGCAGGGCTGCTCTGAAGATGCGAACGTCTGCAGATAGCTCGCAGCCAGAAAGAGCTAGCCTGGAAAGCTGTTGCTCAGCCTCATCTGCCCATGGCACTGCTCGCACAGAGGCACAGAGACTGGGGCTGTTTGCTTGTCTTGCCACCTCAAACTTCAAATGTAGCAGTGGGGGTGCATGCCGGGCGCCTCCGGCAGCCCTGCTCTGAAAATTCGAAAGTCTGCAGATAGCTCGCAGCCAGAAAGAGCTAGCCTGGAAAGCTGTTGCTCAGCCTCATCTGCCCATGGCACTGCTCGCACAGAGGCACAGAGACTGGGGCTGCTTGCTTATCTTGTCACCTCAAACTTCAAATGTACTTTAGGCTGTCCGTGCCGGGGGCCTCCGGCAGCCCTGCTCCGAAAATGCGAACGTCTGCAGATAGCTCGCAGCCAGAAAGAGCTAGCCTGGAAAGCTGTTGCTCAGCCTCTTCTGCCCATGGCACTGCTCGCACAGAGGCACAGAGACTGGGGCTGCTTGCTTGTCTTGCCACCTCAAACTTCAAACGTATCTTAGGTGGTGCATGCCGGGTGCCTCCGGCATCCCTGCTCCAAAAATGCAAACGTCTGCAGATAGCTCGCAGCCAGAAAGAGCTAGCCTGGAAAGCTGTTGCTCAGCCTCATCTGCCCATGGCACTGCTCGCACAGACGCACAGAGACTGGGGCTGCTTGCTTGTCTTGCCCCCTCAAACTTCAAACGTAGCTTAGGTGGTCCACGCTGGGTGCCTCCGGCAGCCCTGCTCTGAAAATGCAAACGTCTGCAGACAGCTCGCAGACCAGAAGAGCTAGCCTTTAAAGCTGTTGCTCAGCCTCATCTGCCGATGGCACTGCTCACACAGAGGCACAGAGACTGGGGCTGCTTGCTTGTCTTGCCACCTCAAACTTCACATGTAGCATTGGGGGTGCATGCCGGGCTCCTCCGGCAGCCCTGCTCCCAAAATTCAAATGTCTGCAGACAGATTGCAGCCAGAAAGAGCTAGACTGGAAAGCTGTTGCTCAGCCTCATCTGCCCATGGCACTGCTCGCACAGAGGCACAGAGACTGGGGCTGCTTGCTTGTCTTGCCACCTCAAACTTCAAATGTATCTCTGGGGGTCGGTGCAGGGGGTCTCTGACAGCCCTGCTATGGAAACGCGAACGTCTGCAGATAGCTCGCAGCCAGAAAGAGCTAGCCTGGAAAGCTGTTGCTCAGCCTCATCTGCCCATGGCACTGCTCGCACAGAGGCACAGAGACTGGGGCTGCTTGCTTGTCTTGCCACCTCAAACTTCAAACGCAGCTTAGGCTGTCCGGGCCGGGCGCCTCCGGCAGCCCTGGTCCGAAAATGCGAACGTCTGCAGATAGCTCGCAGCCAGAAAGATCTAGCCTTGAAAGCTGTTGCTCAGCCTCATCTGCCCATGGCACTGCTCGCACACAGGCACAGAGACTGGGGCTGCTTCTTGTCTTGCCCCCTCAAACTTCAAACGTAGCTTAGGCGGTCCGTGCCGGGGGCCTCCGGCAGCCCTGCTCTGAAAATGCGAACGTCTGCAGATAGCTCGCAGGCAGAAAGAGCTAGCCTGAAAACTGTTGCTCAGCCTCATCTGCCCATGGCACTGCTCGCACAGAGGCACAGAGACTGGGGCTGCTTGCTTGTCTAGCACCGTCAAACTTCAAACGTAGCTTAGGTGGTCCACGCTGGGTGCCTCCGGCAGCCCTGCTCTGAAAATGCAAACGTCTGCAGACAGCTCGCAGACCAGAAGAGCTAGCCTTGAAAGCTGTTGCTCAGCCTCATCTGCCGATGGCACTGCTCGCACAGAGGCACAGAGACTGGGGCTGCTTGCTTGTCTTGCCACCTCAAACTTCACATGTAGCATTGGGGGTGCATGCCGGGCTCCTCCGGCAGCCCTGCTCCCAAAATTCAAATGTCTGCAGACAGATTGCAGCCAGAAAGAGCTAGACTGGAAAGCTGTTGCTCAGCCTCATCTGCCCATGGCACTGCTCGCACAGAGGCACAGAGACTGGGGCTGCTTGCTTGTCTTGCCACCTCAAACTTCAAATGTAGCAGTGGGGGTGCATGCCGGGCGCCTCCGGCAGCCCTGCTCTGAAAATTCGAAAGTCTGCAGATAGAATGCAGCCAGAAAGAGCTAGCCTGGAAAGCTGTTGCTCAGCCTCATCTGCCCATGGCACTGCTCGCACAGAGGCACAGAGACTGGGGCTGCTTGCTTATCTTGCCACCTCAAACTTCAAATGTAGCTTAGGCTGTCCGTGCCGGGGGCCTCCAGCAGCCCTGCTCCGAAAATGCGAACGTCTGCAGATAGCTCGCAGCCAGAAAGAGCTAGCCTGGCAAGCTGTTGCTCAGCCTCTTCTGCCCATGGCACTGCTCGCACAGAGGCACAGAGACTGGGGCTGCTTGCTTGTCTTGCCACCTCAAACTTCAAACGTATCTTAGGTGGTGCATGCCGGGTGCCTCCGGCATCCCTGCTCCAAAAATGCAAACGTCTGCAGATAGCTCGCAGCCAGAAAGAGCTAGCCTGGAAAGCTGTTGCTCAGCCTCATCTGCCCATGGCACTGCTCGCACAGAGGCACAGAGACTGGGGCTGCTTGCTTGTCTTGCCACCTCAAACTTCACATGTAGCATTGGGGGTGCATGCCGGGCTCCTCCGGCAGCCCTGCTCCCAAAATTCAAATGTCTGCAGACAGATTGCAGCCAGAAAGAGCTAGACTGGAAAGCTGTTGCTCAGCCTCATCTGCCCATGGCACTGCTCGCACAGAGGCACAGAGACTGGGGCTGGTTGCTTGTCTTGCCACCTCAAACTTCAAATGTAGCAGTGGGGGTGCATGCCGGGCGCCTCCGGCAGCCCTGCTCTGAAAATTCGAAAGTCTGCAGATAGCTCGCAGCCAGAAAGAGCTAGCCTGGAAAGCTGTTGCTCAGCCTCATCTGCCCATGGCACTGCTCGCACAGAGGCACAGAGACTGGGGCTGCTTGCTTATCTTGCCACCTCAAACTTCAAATGTAGCTTAGGCTGTCCGTGCCGGGGGCCTCCGGCAGCCCTGCTCCGAAAATGCGAACGTCTGCAGATAGCTCGCAGCCAGAAAGAGCTAGCCTGGAAAGCTGTTGCTCAGCCTCATCTGCCCATGGCACTGCTCGCACAGAGGCACAGAGACTGGGGCTGCTTGCTTGTCTTGCCCCCTCAAACTTCAAACGTAGCTTAGGTGGTCCACGCTGGGTGCCTCCGGCAGCCGTGCTCTGAAAATGCAAACGTTTGCAGACAGCTCGCAGACCAGAAGAGCTAGCCTTGAAAGCTGTTGCTCAGCCTCATCTGCCCATGGGACTGCTCGCACAGAGGCACAGAGACTGGGGCTGCTTGCTTGTCTTGCCACCTCAAACTTCACATGTAGCATTGGGGGTGCATGCCGGGCTCCTCCGGCAGCCCTGCTCCCAAAATTCAAATGTCTGCAGACAGATTGCAGCCAGAAAGAGCTAGACTGGAAAGCTGTTGCTCAGCCTCATCTGCCCATGGCACTGCTCGCACAGAGGCACAGAGACTGGGGCTGCTTGCTTGTCTTGCCACCTCAAACTTCAAATGTATCTCTGGCGGTCGGTGCAGGGGGTCTCTGACAGCCCTGCTATGGAAACGCGAACGTCTGCAGATAGATCTCAGCCAGAAAGAGCTAGCCTGGAAAGCTGTTGCTCAGCCTCATCTGCCCATGGCACTGCTCGCACACAGGCACAGAGACTGGGGCTGCTTGCTTGTCTTGCCACCTCAAACTTCACATGTAGCATTGGGGGTGCATGCCAGGCTCCTCCGGCAGCCCTGCTCCCAAAATTCGAATGTCTGCAGACAGATTGCAGCCAGAAAGAGCTAGCCTGGAAAGCTGTTGCTCAGCCTCATCTGCCCATGGCACTGCTCGCACAGAGGCACGAAAACTGGGGCTGCTTGCTTGTCTTGCCCCCTCAAACTTCAAACGTAGCTTAGGTGGTCCGTGCCGGGGGCCTCCGGCAGGGCTGCTGCCAAAATGCGAACGTCTGCAGATAGCTCGCAGCCAGAAAGAGCTAGCCTGGAAAGCTGTTGCTCAGCCTCATCTGCCCATGGCACTGCTCGCACAGAGGCACAGAGACTGGGGCTGCTTGCTTGTCTGGCCACCTCAAACTTCAAATGTAGCTTTGGGGGTCCGTGCAGGGGGCCTCTGACAGCCCTGCTCACAAAACGCGAACGTCTGCAGATAGATCGCAGGCAGAACGAGCTAGCCTGAAAACTGTTGCTCAGCCTCATCTGCCCATGGCATTGCTCGCACAGAGGCACAGAGACTGGGGCTGCTTGCTTGTCTCGCCACATCAAACTTCAAACGTATCTTAGGTGGTCCATGCCGGGTGCCTACGGCATCCCTGCTCCGAAAATGCAAACGTCTGCAGATAGCTTGCAGCCATAAAGAGCTAGCCTGGAAAGCTGTTGCTCAGCCTCGTCTGCCCATGGCACTGCTCGCACAGAGGCACAGAGACTGGGGCTGCTTGCTTGTCTTGCCACCTCAAACTTCAAATGTAGCTTTGGGGGTCCGTGCAGGGGGCCTCTGACAGCCCTGCTCTAAAAATGCGAACGTCTGCAGGTAGCTCGCAGGCAGAAAGAGCTAGCCTGAAAACTGTTTCTCAGCCTCATCTGCCCATGGCACTGCTCGCACAGAGGCACAGAGACTGGGGCTGCTTGCTTGTCTAGCCCCGTCAAACTTGAAATGTAGCTTAGGTGGTTCGTGCCGGGCGTCTCGGCATCCCTGCTCCGAAAATGCGAACGTCTGCAGATAGCTCTCAGCCAGAAAGAGCTAGCCTGGAAAGCTGTTGCTCAGCCTCATCTGCCCATGGCACTGCTCGCACAGAGGCACCGAGACTGGGGCTGCTTGCTTGTCTTCCCACGTCAGACTTCAAATGTAGCATTGGGGGTGCATGCCGGGCTCCTCCGGCAGCCCTGCTCTGAAAATTCGAATGTCTGCAGATAGATTGCAGGCAGAAAGAGCTAGCCTGGAAAGCTGTTGCTCAGCCTCATCTGCCCATGGCACTGCTCGCACAGAGGCACAGAGACTGGGGCTGCTTGCTTGTCTTGCCACCTCAAACTTCAAACGTATCTTAGGTGGTGCATGCCGGGTGCCTACGACATCCCTGCTCCGCAAATGCAAACGTCTGGAGATAGATTGCAGCCAGAAAGAGCTCGCCTGGAAAGCTGTTGCTCAGCCTCATCTGCCCATGGCACTGCTCACACAGAGGCACAGAGACTGGAGCTGCTTGCTTGTCTAGCCCCGTCAAACCTGAAATGTAGCTTAGGTGGTTCGTGCCGGGCGTCTCCGGCAGCCCTGCTCTGAAAATGCGAACGTCTGCAGATAGCTCTCAGCCAGAAAGAGCTAGCCTGGAAAGCTGTTGCTCAGCCTCATCTGCCCATGGCACTGCTCGCACAGAGGCACAGAGACTGATGCTGCTTGCTTGTCAAGCCCCGTCAAACTTGAAATGTAGCTTAGGTGATTCGTGCCGGGCGTCTGTGGCATCCCTGCTCTGAAAATGCGAACGTCTGCAGATAGCTCTCAGCCAGAAAGAGCTAGCCTGGAAAGCTGTTGCTCAGCCTCATCTGCCCATGGCACTGCTCGCACAGAGGCACAGAGACTGGGGCTGCTTGCTTGTCTTGCCACCTCAAACTTCAAATGTAGCATTGGGGGTGCTTGCCGGGTGCCTCCGGCAGCCCTGCTCTGAAAATTCGAACGTCTGCAGATAGATTGCAGCCAGAAAGAGTTAGCCTGGAAAGCTGTTGCTCAGCCTCATCTGCCCATGGCACTGCTCGCACAGAGGCACAGAGACTGGGGCTGCTTGCTTGTCTTGCCACCTCAAACTTCAAACGTAGCTTAGGCTGTCCGTGCCGGGGGCCTCCGGCAGGGCTGCTCTGAAAATGCGAACGTCTGCAGATAGCTCGCAGGCAGAATGAGCTAGCCTGGAAAGCTGTTGCTCAGCCTCATCTGCCCATGGCACTGCTCGCACAGAGGCACAGAGACTGGGGCTGCTTGCTTGTCTCGCCACCTCAAACTTCAAAGGTATCTTAGGTGGTCCATGCCTGGTGCCTACGGCATCCCTGCTCCGAAAATGCAAACGTCTGCAGATAGCTTGCGGCCATAAAGAGCTAGCCTGGAAAGCTGTTGCTCAGCCTCGTCTGCCCATGGCACTGCTCGCACAGAGGCACAGAGACTGGGGCTGCTTGCTTGTCTTGCCACCTCAAACTTCAAATGTAGCTTTGGGGGTCCGTGCAGGGGGCCTCTGACAGCCCTGCTCTAAAAATGCGAACGTCTGCAGGTAGCTCGCAGGCAGAAAGAGCTAGCCTGAAAACTGTTTCTCAGCCTCATCTGCCCATGGCACTGCTCGCACAGAGGCACAGAGACTGGGGCTGCTTGCTTGTCTAGCCCCGTCAAACTTGAAATGTAGCTTAGGTGGTTCGTGCCGGGCGTCTCGGCATCCCTGCTCTGAAAATGCGAACGTCTGCAGATAGCTCTCAGCCAGAAAGAGCTAGCCTGGAAAGCTGTTGCTCAGCCTCATCTGCCCATGGCACTGCTCGCACAGAGGCACCGAGACTGGGGCTGCTTGCTTGTCTTCCCACGTCAGACTTCAAATGTAGCATTGGGGGTGCATGCCGGGCTCCTCCGGCAGCCCTGCTCTGAAAATTCGAATGTCTGCAGATAGATTGCAGGCAGAAAGAGCTAGCCTGGAAAGCTGTTGCTCAGCCTCATCTGCCCATGGCACTGCTCGCACAGAGGCACAGAGACTGGGGCTGCTTGCTTGTCTTGCCACCTCAAACTTCAAATGTATCTCTGGGGGTCGGTGCAGGGGGTCTCTGACAGCCCTGCTATGGAAACGCGAACGTCTGCAGATAGCTCGCAGCCAGAAAGAGCTAGCCTGGAAAGCTGTTGCTCAGCCTCATCTGCCCATGGCACTGCTCGCACAGAGGCACAGAGACTGGGGCTGCTTGCTTGTCTTGCCACCTCAAACTTCAAACGCAGCTTAGGCTGTCCGGGCCGGGCGCCTCCGGCAGCCCTGGTCCGAAAATGCGAACGTCTGCAGATAGCTCGCAGCCAGAAAGAGCTAGCCTGGAAAGCTGTTGCTCAGCCTCATCTGCCCATGGCACTGCTCGCACACAGGCACAGAGACTGGGGCTGCTTCTTGTCTTGCCCCCTCAAACTTCAAACGTAGCTTAGGCGGTCCGTGCCGGGGGCCTCCGGCAGCCCTGCTCTGAAAATGCGAACGTCTGCAGATAGCTCGCAGGCAGAAAGAGCTAGCCTGAAAACTGTTGCTCAGCCTCATCTGCCCATGGCACTGCTCGCACAGAGGCACAGAGACTGGGGCTGCTTGCTTGTCTAGCACCGTCAAACTTCAAACGTAGCTTAGGTGGTCCACGCTGGGTGCCTCCGGCAGCCCTGCTCTGAAAATGCAAACGTCTGCAGACAGCTCGCAGACCAGAAGAGCTAGCCTTGAAAGCTGTTGCTCAGCCTCATCTGCCGATGGCACTGCTCGCACAGAGGCACAGAGACTGGGGCTGCTTGCTTGTCTTGCCACCTCAAACTTCACATGTAGCATTGGGGGTGCATGCCGGGCTCCTCCGGCAGCCCTGCTCCCAAAATTCAAATGTCTGCAGACAGATTGCAGCCAGAAAGAGCTAGACTGGAAAGCTGTTGCTCAGCCTCATCTGCCCATGGCACTGCTCGCACAGAGGCACAGAGACTGGGGCTGCTTGCTTGTCTTGCCACCTCAGACTTCAAATGTAGCAGTGGGGGTGCATGCCGGGCGCCTCCGGCAGCCCTGCTCTGAAAATTCGAAAGTCTGCAGATAGCTCGCAGCCAGAAAGAGCTAGCCTGGAAAGCTGTTGCTCAGCCTCATCTGCCCATGGCACTGCTCGCACAGAGGCACAGAGACTGGGGCTGCTTGCTTATCTTGCCACCTCAAACTTCAAATGTAGCTTAGGCTGTCCGTGCCGGGGGCCTCCAGCAGCCCTGCTCCGAAAATGCGAACGTCTGCAGATAGCTCGCAGCCAGAAAGAGCTAGCCTGGAAAGCTGTTGCTCAGCCTCTTCTGCCCATGGCACTGCTCGCACAGAGGCACAGAGACTGGGGCTGCTTGCTTGTCTTGCCACCTCAAACTTCAAACGTATCTTAGGTGGTGCATGCCGGGTGCCTCCGGCATCCCTGCTCCAAAAATGCAAACGTCTGCAGATAGCTCGCAGCCAGAAAGAGCTAGCCTGGAAAGCTGTTGCTCAGCCTCATCTGCCCATGGCACTGCTCGCACAGAGGCACAGAGACTGGGGCTGCTTGCTTGTCTTGCCACCTCAAACTTCACATGTAGCATTGGGGGTGCATGCCGGGCTCCTCCGGCAGCCCTGCTCCCAAAATTCAAATGTCTGCAGACAGATTGCAGCCAGAAAGAGCTAGACTGGAAAGCTGTTGCTCAGCCTCATCTGCCCATGGCACTGCTCGCACAGAGGCACAGAGACTGGGGCTGCTTGCTTGTCTTGCCACCTCAAACTTCAAATGTAGCAGTGGGGGTGCATGCCGGGCGCCTCCGGCAGCCCTGCTCTGAAAATTCGAAAGTCTGCAGATAGCTCGCAGCCAGAAAGAGCTAGCCTGGAAAGCTGTTGCTCAGCCTCATCTGCCCATGGCACTGCTCGCACAGAGGCACAGAGACTGGGGCTGCTTGCTTATTTTGCCACCTCAAACTTCAAATGTAGCTTAGGCTGTCCGTGCCGGGGGCCTCCGGCAGCCCTGCTCCGAAAATGCGAACGTCTGCAGATAGCTCGCAGCCAGAAAGAGCTAGCCTGGAAAGCTGTTGCTCAGCCTCATCTGCCCATGGCACTGCTCGCACAGAGGCACAGAGACTGGGGCTGCTTGCTTGTCTTGCCCCCTCAAACTTCAAACGTAGCTTAGGTGGTCCACGCTGGGTGCCTCCGGCAGCCCTGCTCTGAAAATGCAAACGTTTGCAGACAGCTCGCAGACCAGAAGAGCTAGCCTTGAAAGCTGTTGCTCAGCCTCATCTGCCCATGGGACTGCTCGCACAGAGGCACAGAGACTGGGGCTGCTTGCTTGTCTTGCCACCTCAAACTTCACATGTAGCATTGGGGGTGCATGCCGGGCTCCTCCGGCAGCCCTGCTCCCAAAATTCAAATGTCTGCAGACAGATTGCAGCCAGAAAGAGCTAGACTGGAAAGCTGTTGCTCAGCCTCATCTGCCCATGGCACTGCTCGCACAGAGGCACAGAGACTGGGGCTGCTTGCTTGTCTTGCCACCTCAAACTTCAAATGTATCTCTGGCGGTCGGTGCAGGGGGTCTCTGACAGCCCTGCTATGGAAACGCGAACGTCTGCAGATAGATCTCAGCCAGAAAGAGCTAGCCTGGAAAGCTGTTGCTCAGCCTCATCTGCCCATGGCACTGCTCGCACACAGGCACAGAGACTGGGGCTGCTTGCTTGTCTTGCCACCTCAAACTTCACATGTAGCATTGGGGGTGCATGCCAGGCTCCTCCGGCAGCCCTGCTCCCAAAATTCGAATGTCTGCAGACAGATTGCAGCCAGAAAGAGCTAGCCTGGAAAGCTGTTGCTCAGCCTCATCTGCCCATGGCACTGCTCGCACAGAGGCACGAAAACTGGGGCTGCTTGCTTGTCTTGCCCCCTCAAACTTCAAACGTAGCTTAGGTGGTCCGTGCCGGGGGCCTCCGGCAGGGCTGCTGCCAAAATGCGAACGTCTGCAGATAGCTCGCAGCCAGAAAGAGCTAGCCTGGAAAGCTGTTGCTCAGCCTCATCTGCCCATGGCACTGCTCGCACAGAGGCACAGAGACTGGGGCTGCTTGCTTGTCTGGCCACCTCAAACTTCAAATGTAGCTTTGGGGGTCCGTGCAGGAGGCCTCTGACAGCCCTGCTCACAAAACGCGAACGTCTGCAGATAGATCGCAGGCAGAACGAGCTAGCCTGAAAACTGTTGCTCAGCCTCATCTGCCCATGGCATTGCTCGCACAGAGGCACAGAGACTGGGGCTGCTTGCTTGTCTCGCCACGTCAAACTTCAAACGTATCTTAGGTGGTCCATGCCGGGTGCCTACGGCATCCCTGCTCCGAAAATGCAAACGTCTGCAGATAGCTTGCAGCCATAAAGAGCTAGCCTGGAAAGCTGTTGCTCAGCCTCGTCTGCCCATGGCACTGCTCGCACAGAGGCACAGAGACTGGGGCTGCTTGCTTGTCTTGCCACCTCAAACTTCAAATGTAGCTTTGGGGGTCCGTGCAGGGGGCCTCTGACAGCCCTGCTCTAAAAATGCGAACGTCTGCAGGTAGCTCGCAGGCAGAAAGAGCTAGCCTGAAAACTGTTTCTCAGCCTCATCTGCCCATGGCACTGCTCGCACAGAGGCACAGAGACTGGGGCTGCTTGCTTGTCTAGCCCCGTCAAACTTGAAATGTAGCTTAGGTGGTTCGTGCCGGGCGTCTCGGCATCCCTGCTCCGAAAATGCGAACGTCTGCAGATAGCTCTCAGCCAGAAAGAGCTAGCCTGGAAAGCTGTTGCTCAGCCTCATCTGCCCATGGCACTGCTCGCACAGAGGCACCGAGACTGGGGCTGCTTGCTTGTCTTCCCACGTCAGACTTCAAATGTAGCATTGGGGGTGCATGCCGGGCTCCTCCGGCAGCCCTGCTCTGAAAATTCGAATGTCTGCAGATAGATTGCAGGCAGAAAGAGCTAGCCTGGAAAGCTGTTGCTCAGCCTCATCTGCCCATGGCACTGCTCGCACAGAGGCACAGAGACTGGGGCTGCTTGCTTGTCTTGCCACCTCAAACTTCAAACGTATCTTAGGTGGTCCATGCCGGGTGCCTACGACATCCCTGCTCCGCAAATGCAAACGTCTGGAGATAGATTGCAGCCAGAAAGAGCTCGCCTGGAAAGCTGTTGCTCAGCCTCATCTGCCCATGGCACTGCTCACACAGAGGCACAGAGACTGGAGCTGCTTGCTTGTCTAGCCCCGTCAAACCTGAAATGTAGCTTAGGTGGTTCGTGCCGGGCGTCTCCGGCAGCCCTGCTCTGAAAATGCGAACGTCTGCAGATAGCTCTCAGCCAGAAAGAGCTAGCCTGGAAAGCTGTTGCTCAGCCTCATCTGCCCATGGCACTGCTCGCACAGAGGCACAGAGACTGGGGCTGCTTGCTTATCTTGCCACCTCAAACTTCAAATGTAGCTTAGGCTGTCCGTGCCGGGGGCCTCCAGCAGCCCTGCTCCGAAAATGCGAACGTCTGCAGATAGCTCGCAGCCAGAAAGAGCTAGCCTGGAAAGCTGTTGCTCAGCCTCTTCTGCCCATGGCACTGCTCGCACAGAGGCACAGAGACTGGGGCTGCTTGCTTGTCTTGCCACCTCAAACTTCAAACGTATCTTAGGTGGTGCATGCCGGGTGCCTCCGGCATCCCTGCTCCAAAAATGCAAACGTCTGCAGATAGCTCGCAGCCAGAAAGAGCTAGCCTGGAAAGCTGTTGCTCAGCCTCATCTGCCCATGGCACTGCTCGCACAGAGGCACAGAGACTGGGGCTGCTTGCTTGTCTTGCCACCTCAAACTTCACATGTAGCATTGGGGGTGCATGCCGGGCTCCTCCGGCAGCCCTGCTCCCAAAATTCAAATGTCTGCAGACAGATTGCAGCCAGAAAGAGCTAGACTGGAAAGCTGTTGCTCAGCCTCATCTGCCCATGGCACTGCTCGCACAGAGGCACAGAGACTGGGGCTGCTTGCTTGTCTTGCCACCTCAAACTTCAAATGTATCTCTGGCGGTCGGTGCAGGGGGTCTCTGACAGCCCTGCTATGGAAACGCGAACGTCTGCAGATAGATCTCAGCCAGAAAGAGCTAGCCTGGAAAGCTGTTGCTCAGCCTCATCTGCCCATGGCACTGCTCGCACACAGGCACAGAGACTGGGGCTGCTTGCTTGTCTTGCCACCTCAAACTTCACATGTAGCATTGGGGGTGCATGCCAGGCTCCTCCGGCAGCCCTGCTCCCAAAATTCGAATGTCTGCAGACAGATTGCAGCCAGAAAGAGCTAGCCTGGAAAGCTGTTGCTCAGCCTCATCTGCCCATGGCACTGCTCGCACAGAGGCACGAAAACTGGGGCTGCTTGCTTGTCTTGCCCCCTCAAACTTCAAACGTAGCTTAGGTGGTCCGTGCCGGGGGCCTCCGGCAGGGCTGCTGCCAAAATGCGAACGTCTGCAGATAGCTCGCAGCCAGAAAGAGCTAGCCTGGAAAGCTGTTGCTCAGCCTCATCTGCCCATGGCACTGCTCGCACAGAGGCACAGAGACTGGGGCTGCTTGCTTGTCTGGCCACCTCAAACTTCAAATGTAGCTTTGGGGGTCCGTGCAGGGGGCCTCTGACAGCCCTGCTCACAAAACGCGAACGTCTGCAGATAGATCGCAGGCAGAACGAGCTAGCCTGAAAACTGTTGCTCAGCCTCATCTGCCCATGGCATTGCTCGCACAGAGGCACAGAGACTGGGGCTGCTTGCTTGTCTCGCCACGTCAAACTTCAAACGTATCTTAGGTGGTCCATGCCGGGTGCCTACGGCATCCCTGCTCCGAAAATGCAAACGTCTGCAGATAGCTTGCAGCCATAAAGAGCTAGCCTGGAAAGCTGTTGCTCAGCCTCGTCTGCCCATGGCACTGCTCGCACAGAGGCACAGAGATTGGGGCTGCTTGCTTGTCTTGCCACCTCAAACTTCAAATGTAGCTTTGGGGGTCCGTGCAGGGGGCCTCTGACAGCCCTGCTCTAAAAATGCGAACGTCTGCAGGTAGCTCGCAGGCAGAAAGAGCTAGCCTGAAAACTGTTTCTCAGCCTCATCTGCCCATGGCACTGCTCGCACAGAGGCACAGAGACTGGGGCTGCTTGCTTGTCTAGCCCCGTCAAACTTGAAATGTAGCTTAGGTGGTTCGTGCCGGGCGTCTCGGCATCCCTGCTCCGAAAATGCGAACGTCTGCAGATAGCTCTCAGCCAGAAAGAGCTAGCCTGGAAAGCTGTTGCTCAGCCTCATCTGCCCATGGCACTGCTCGCACAGAGGCACCGAGACTGGGGCTGCTTGCTTGTCTTCCCACGTCAGACTTCAAATGTAGCATTGGGGGTGCATGCCGGGCTCCTCCGGCAGCCCTGCTCTGAAAATTCGAATGTCTGCAGATAGATTGCAGCCAGAAAGAGCTAGCCTGGAAAGCTGTTGCTCAGCCTCATCTGCCCATGGCACTGCTCGCACAGAGGCACAGAGACTGGGGCTGCTTGCTTGTCTTGCCACCTCAAACTTCAAACGTATCTTAGGTGGTCCATGCCGGGTGCCTACGACATCCCTGCTCCGCAAATGCAAACGTCTGGAGATAGATTGCAGCCAGAAAGAGCTCGCCTGGAAAGCTGTTGCTCAGCCTCATCTGCCCATGGCACTGCTCACACAGAGGCACAGAGACTGGAGCTGCTTGCTTGTCTAGCCCCGTCAAACCTGAAATGTAGCTTAGGTGGTTCGTGCCGGGCGTCTCCGGCAGCCCTGCTCTGAAAATGCGAACGTCTGCAGATAGCTCTCAGCCAGAAAGAGCTAGCCTGGAAAGCTGTTGCTCAGCCTCATCTGCCCATGGCACTGCTCGCACAGAGGCACAGAGACTGATGCTGCTTGCTTGTCAAGCCCCGTCAAACTTGAAATGTAGCTTAGGTGATTCGTGCCGGGCGTCTGTGGCATCCCTGCTCTGAAAATGCGAACGTCTGCAGATAGCTCTCAGCCAGAAAGAGCTAGCCTGGAAAGCTGTTGCTCAGCCTCATCTGCCCATGGCACTGCTCGCACAGAGGCACAGAGACTGGGGCTGCTTGCTTGTCTTGCCACCTCAAACTTCAAATGTAGCATTGGGGGTGCTTGCCGGGTGCCTCCGGCAGCCCTGCTCTGAAAATTCGAACGTCTGCAGATAGATTGCAGCCAGAAAGAGTTAGCCTGGAAAGCTGTTGCTCAGCCTCATCTGCCCATGGCACTGCTCGCACAGAGGCACAGAGACTGGGGCTGCTTGCTTGTCTTGCCACCTCAAACTTCAAACGTAGCTTAGGCTGTCCGTGCCGGGGGCCTCCGGCAGGGCTGCTCTGAAAATGCGAACGTCTGCAGATAGCTCGCAGGCAGAATGAGCTAGCCTGGAAAGCTGTTGCTCAGCCTCATCTGCCCATGGCACTGCTCGCACAGAGGCACAGAGACTGGGGCTGCTTGCTTGTCTCGCCACCTCAAACTTCAAAGGTATCTTAGGTGGTCCATGCCTGGTGCCTACGGCATCCCTGCTCCGAAAATGCAAACGTCTGCAGATAGCTTGCAGCCATAAAGAGCTAGCCTGGAAAGCTGTTGCTCAGCCTCGTCTGCCCATGGCACTGCTCGCACAGAGGCACAGAGACTGGGGCTGCTTGCTTGTCTTGCCACCTCAAACTTCAAATGTAGCTTTGGGGGTCCGTGCAGGGGGCCTCTGACAGCCCTGCTCTAAAAATGCGAACGTCTGCAGGTAGCTCGCAGGCAGAAAGAGCTAGCCTGAAAACTGTTGCTCAGCCTCATCTGCCCATGGCACTGCTCGCACAGAGGCACAGAGACTGGGGCTGCTTGCTTGTCTAGCCCCGTCAAACTTGAAATGTAGCTTAGGTGGTTCGTGCCGGGCGTCTCGGCATCCCTGCTCTGAAAATGCGAACGTCTGCAGATAGCTCTCAGCCAGAAAGAGCTAGCCTGGAAAGCTGTTGCTCAGCCTCATCTGCCCATGGCACTGCTCGCACAGAGGCACCGAGACTGGGGCTGCTTGCTTGTCTTCCCACGTCAGACTTCAAATGTAGCATTGGGGGTGCATGCCGGGCTCCTCCGGCAGCCCTGCTCTGAAAATTCGAATGTCTGCAGATAGATTGCAGGCAGAAAGAGCTAGCCTGGAAAGCTGTTGCTCAGCCTCATCTACCCATGGCACTGCTCGCACAGAGGCACAGAGACTGGGGCTGCTTGCTTGTCTTGCCACCTCAAACTTCAAACGTATCTTAGGTGGTCCATGCCGGGTGCCTACGACATCCCTGCTCCGCAAATGCAAACGTCTGCAGATAGATTGCAGCCAGAAAGAGCTCGCCTGGAAAGCTGTTGCTCAGCCTCATCTGCCCATGGCACTGCTCACACAGAGGCACAGAGACTGGAGCTGCTTGCTTGTCTAGCCCCATCAAACCTGAAATGTAGCTTAGGTGGTTCGTGCCGGGCGTCTCCGGCAGCCCTGCTCTGAAAATGCGAACGTCTGCAGATAGCTCTCAGCCAGAAAGAGCTAGCCTGGAAAGCTGTTGCTCAGCCTCATCTGCCCATGGCACTGCTCGCACAGAGGCACAGAGACTGATGCTGCTTGCTTGTCAAGCCCCGTCAAACTTGAAATGTAGCTTAGGTGGTTCGTGCCGGGCGTCTGTGGCATCCCTGCTCTGAAAATGCGAACGTCTGCAGATAGCTCTCAGCCAGAAAGAGCTAGCCTGGAAAGCTGTTGCTCAGCCTCATCTGCCCATGGCACTGCTCGCACAGAGGCACAGAGACTGGGGCTGCTTGCTTGTCTTGCCACCTCAAACTTCAAATGTAGCATTGGGGGTGCTTGCCGGGTGCCTCCGGCAGCCCTGCTCTGAAAATTCGAAAGTCTGCAGATAGATTGCAGCCAGAAAGAGTTAGCCTGGAAAGCTGTTGCTCAGCCTCATCTGCCCATGGCACTGCTCGCACAGAGGCACAGAGACTGGGGCTGCTTGCTTGTCTTGCCACCTCAAACTTCAAACGTAGCTTAGGCTGTCCGTGCCGGGGGCCTCCGGCAGGGCTGCTCTGAAAATGCGAACGTCTGCAGATAGCTCGCAGGCAGAATGAGCTAGCCTGGAAAGCTGTTGCTCAGCCTCATCTGCCCATGGCACTGCTCACACAGAGGCACAGAGACTGGGGCTGCTTGCTTGTCTTGCCACCTCAAACTTCAAAGGTATCTTAGGCGGTCCATGCCGGGTGCCTCCGGCATCCCTGCTCCAAAAATGCGAACGTCTGCAGATAGCTCGCAGCCAGAAAGAGCTAGCCTGGAAAGGTGTTGCTCAGCCTCATCTGCCCATGGCACTGCTCGCACAGAGGCACAGAGACTGGGGCTGCTTGCTTGTCTTGCCACCTCAAACTTCAAACGTATCTTAGGTGGTCCATGCCGGGTGCCTCCGGTAGCCCTACTCCGAAAATGCAAACGTCTGCAGACAGATCGCAGCCAGTAAGAGCTAGCCTGGAAAGGTGTTGCTCAGCCTCATCTGCCCATGGCACTGCTCGCACAGAGGCACAGAGACTGGGGCTGCTTGCTTGTCTTGCCACCTCAAACTTCGTATGTATCTTAGGGTGTCCGTGTCGGGAGCCTCCAGCAGGGCTGCTCTGAAAATGCGAACGTCTGCAGACAGCTCGCAGCCAGAAAGAGCTAGCCTGGAAAGCTGTTGCTCAGCCTCATCTGCCCATGGCACTGCTCGCACAGAGGCACAGAGACTGGGGCTGTTTGCTTGTCTTGCCACCTCAAACTTCAAATGTAGCAGTGGGGGTGCATGCCGTGCTCCTCCGGCAGCCCTGCTCTGAAAATTCGAAAGTCTGCAGATAGCTCGCAGCCAGAAAGAGCTAGCCTGGAAAGCTGTTGCTCAGCCTCATCTGCCCATGGCACTGCTCGCACAGAGGCACAGAGACTGGGGCTGCTTGCTTGTCTTGCCACCTCAAACTTCACATGTATATTTGGGGGTCCGTGCAGGGGGCCTCTGACAGCCCTGCTATGGAAACACGAACGTCTGCAGATAGATCTCAGCCAGAAAGAGCTAGCCTGGAAAGCTGTTGCTCAGCCTCATCTGCCCATGGCACTGCTCGCACAGAGGCACAGAGACTGGGGCTGCTTGCTTGTCTTGCCACCTCAAACTTCAAACGTAGCTTAGGCTGTCCGGGCCGGGCGCCTCCGGCAGCCCTGGTCCGAAAATGCGAACGTCTGCAGATAGCTCGCAGGCAGAAAGAGCTAGCCTGGAAAGCTGTTGCTCAGCCTCATCTGCCCATGGCACTGCTCGCACAGAGGCACAGAGACTAGAGCTGCTTGCTTGTATTGCACCCTCAAACTTCACATGTAGCTTTGAAAGTGCATGCCGTGCTCCTCCGGCAGCCCTGCTCTGAAAATTCGAACGTCTGCAGATAGCTCGCAGCCAGAAAGAGCTAGCCTGGAAAGCTGTTGCTCAGCCTCATCTGCCCATGGCATTGCTCGCACAGAGGCACTGAGACTGGGGGTGCTTGCTTGTCTCGCCACGTCAAAGTTCAAACGTATCTTAGGTGGTCCATGCCGGGTGCCTACGGCATCCCTGCTCCAAAAATGCAAACGTCTGCAGATAGCTCGCAGCCAGAAAGAGCTAGCCTGGAAAGCTATTGCTCAGCCTCATCTGCCCATGGCACTGCTCGCACAGAGGCACAGAGACTGGGGCTGCTTGCTTGTCTTGCCACCTCAAACTTCAAATGTAGCTTTGGGGGTCCGTGCAGGGGGCCTATGACAGCCCTGCTCTGAAAATGCGAACGTCTGCAGATAGCTCGCAGGCAGAAAGAGCTAGCCTGAAAACTGTTGCTCAGCCTCATCTGCCCATGGCACTGCTCGCACAGAGGCACAGAGACTGGGGCTGCTTGCTTGTCTAGCCCCGTCAAACTTGAAATGAAGCTTAGGTGTTTTGTGCCGGGTGTCTCCGGCAGCCCTGCTCTGAAAATGCGAACGTCTGCAGATAGCTCGCAGGCAAAAAGAGCTAGCCTGGAAAGCTGTTGCTCAGCCTCATCTGCCCATGGCACTGCTCACACAGAGGCACAGAGACTGGGGCTGCTTGCTTGTCTTACCACGTCAGACTTCAAATGTAGCATTGGGGGTGCATGCCAGGCTCCTCCGGCAGCCCTGCTCTGAAAATTCGAACGTCTGCAGATAGATTGCAGGCAGAAAGAGCTAGCCTGGAAAGCTGTTGCTCAGCCTCATCTGCCCATGGCACTGCTCGCACAGAGGCACAGAGACTGGGGCTGCTTGCTTGTCTTGCCACCTCAAACTTCACATGTAGCATTGGGGGTGCATGCCAGGCTCCTCCGGCAGCCCTGCTCCCAAAATCCGAATGTCTGCAGACAGATTGCAGCCAGAAAGAGCTAGCCTGGAAAGCTGTTGCTCAGCCTCATCTGCCCATGGCACTGCTCACACAGAGGCACAGAGACTGGGGCTGCTTGCTTGTCTTACCACGTCAGACTTCAAACGAAGCTTTGGGATCCGTGTCGGGCGTCTGCGGCAGCCCTGCTCTGAAAATGCGAACATCTGCAGATAGCTCGCAGGCAGAAAGAGCTAGCCTGGAAAGCTGTTGCTCAGCCTCATCTGCCCATGGCACTGCTCGCACACAGGCACAGAGACTGGGGCTGCTTGCTTGTCTTGCCACGTCAAACTTCACATGTAGCATTGGGGGTGCATGCCAGGCTCCTCCGGCAGCCCTGCACTAAAAATTCGAAGGTCTGCAGATAGCTCTCAGCCAGAAAGAGCTAGCCTGGAAAACTGTTGCTCAGCCTCATCTGCCCATGGCACTGCTCGCACAGAGGCACAGAGACTGGGGCTGCTTGCTTGTCTTGCCCCCTCAAACTTCAAATGTAGCTTAGGCTGTCCGTACCGGGCGCCTCCGGCAGCCCTGCTCCGAAAATGTGAACGTCTGCAGATAGCTCGCAGCCAGAAAGAGCTAGCCTGGAAACCTGTTGCTCAGCCTCATCTGCCCATGGCACTGCTCGCACAGAGGCACAGAGACTGGGGCTGCTTGCTTGTCTTGTCACCTCAAACTTCAAAGGTATCTTAGGCGGTCCATGCCGGGTGCCTCCGGCATCCCTGCTCTGAAAGTGCAAACGTCTGCAGATAGCTCGCAGCCAGAAAGAGCTAGCCTGGAAAGCTGTTGCTCAGCCTCATCTGCCCATGGCACTGCTCGCACACAGGCACAGAGACTGGGGCTGCTTGTTGTCTTGCCTCCTCAAACTTCAAACGTAGCTTAGGTGGTCCGTGCCGGGGGACTCTAGCAGGGCTGCTCCGAAAATGCGAACGTCTGCAGATAGCTCGCAGCCAGAAAGAGCTAGCCTGGAAAGCTGTTGCTCAGCCTCATCTGCCCATGGCACTGCTCGCACAGAGGCACAGAGACTGGGGCTGTTTGCTTGTCTTGCCACCTCAAACTTCAAATGTAGCAGTGGGGGTGCATGCCGTGCTCCTCCGGCAGCCCTGCTCTGAAAATTCGAAAGTCTGCAGATAGCTCGCAGCCAGAAAGAGCTAGCCTGGAAAGCTGTTGCTCAGCCTCATCTGCCCATGGCACTGCTCGCACAGAGGCACAGAGACTGGGGCTGCTTGCTTGTCTTGCCACCTCAAACTTCACATGTATATTTGGGGGTCCGTGCAGGGGGCCTCTGACAGCCCTGCTATGGAAACACGAACGTCTGCAGATAGATCTCAGCCAGAAAGAGCTAGCCTGGAAAGCTGTTGCTCAGCCTCATCTGCCCATGGCACTGCTCGCACAGAGGCACAGAGACTGGGGCTGCTTGCTTGTCTTGCCACCTCAAACTTCAAACGTAGCTTAGGCTGTCCGGGCCGGGCGCCTCCGGCAGCCCTGGTCCGAAAATGCGAACGTCTGCAGATAGCTCGCAGGCAGAAAGAGCTAGCCTGGAAAGCTGTTGCTCAGCCTCATCTGCCCATGGCACTGCTCGCACAGAGGCACAGAGACTAGAGCTGCTTGCTTGTATTGCACCCTCAAACTTCACATGTAGCTTTGAAAGTGCATGCCGTGCTCCTCCGGCAGCCCTGCTCTGAAAATTCGAACGTCTGCAGATAGCTCGCAGCCAGAAAGAGCTAGCCTGGAAAGCTGTTGCTCAGCCTCATCTGCCCATGGCATTGCTCGCACAGAGGCACTGAGACTGGGGGTGCTTGCTTGTCTCGCCACGTCAAAGTTCAAACGTATCTTAGGTGGTCCATGCCGGGTGCCTACGGCATCCCTGCTCCAAAAATGCAAACGTCTGCAGATAGCTCGCAGCCAGAAAGAGCTAGCCTGGAAAGCTGTTGCTCAGCCTCATCTGCCCATGGCACTGCTCGCACAGAGGCACAGAGACTGGGGCTGCTTGCTTGTCTTGCCACCTCAAACTTCAAATGTAGCTTTGGGGGTCCGTGCAGGGGGCCTATGACAGCCCTGCTCTGAAAATGCGAACGTCTGCAGATAGCTCGCAGGCAGAAAGAGCTAGCCTGAAAACTGTTGCTCAGCCTCATCTGCCCATGGCACTGCTCGCACAGAGGCACAGAGACTGGGGCTGCTTGCTTGTCTAGCCCCGTCAAACTTGAAATGAAGCTTAGGTGTTTTGTGCCGGGTGTCTCCGGCAGCCCTGCTCTGAAAATGCGAACGTCTGCAGATAGCTCGCAGGCAAAAAGAGCTAGCCTGGAAAGCTGTTGCTCAGCCTCATCTGCCCATGGCACTGCTCACACAGAGGCACAGAGACTGGGGCTGCTTGCTTGTCTTACCACGTCAGACTTCAAATGTAGCATTGGGGGTGCATGCCAGGCTCCTCCGGCAGCCCTGCTCTGAAAATTCGAACGTCTGCAGATAGATTGCAGGCAGAAAGAGCTAGCCTGGAAAGCTGTTGCTCAGCCTCATCTGCCCATGGCACTGCTCGCACAGAGGCACAGAGACTGGGGCTGCTTGCTTGTCTTGCCACCTCAAACTTCACATGTAGCATTGGGGGTGCATGCCAGGCTCCTCCGGCAGCCCTGCTCCCAAAATCCGAATGTCTGCAGACAGATTGCAGCCAGAAAGAGCTAGCCTGGAAAGCTGTTGCTCAGCCTCATCTGCCCATGGCACTGCTCACACAGAGGCACAGAGACTGGGGCTGCTTGCTTGTCTTACCACGTCAGACTTCAAACGAAGCTTTGGGATCCGTGTCGGGCGTCTGCGGCAGCCCTGCTCTGAAAATGCGAACATCTGCAGATAGCTCGCAGGCAGAAAGAGCTAGCCTGGAAAGCTGTTGCTCAGCCTCATCTGCCCATGGCACTGCTCGCACACAGGCACAGAGACTGGGGCTGCTTGCTTGTCTTGCCACGTCAAACTTCACATGTAGCATTGGGGGTGCATGCCAGGCTCCTCCGGCAGCCCTGCACTAAAAATTCGAAGGTCTGCAGATAGCTCTCAGCCAGAAAGAGCTAGCCTGGAAAACTGTTGCTCAGCCTCATCTGCCCATGGCACTGCTCGCACAGAGGCACAGAGACTGGGGCTGCTTGCTTGTCTTGCCCCCTCAAACTTCAAATGTAGCTTAGGCTGTCCGTACCGGGCGCCTCCGGCAGCCCTGCTCCGAAAATGTGAACGTCTGCAGATAGCTCGCAGCCAGAAAGAGCTAGCCTGGAAACCTGTTGCTCAGCCTCATCTGCCCATGGCACTGCTCGCACAGAGGCACAGAGACTGGGGCTGCTTGCTTGTCTTGTCACCTCAAACTTCAAAGGTATCTTAGGCGGTCCATGCCGGGTGCCTCCGGCATCCCTGCTCTGAAAATGCAAACGTCTGCAGATAGCTCGCAGCCAGAAAGAGCTAGCCTGGAAAGCTGTTGCTCAGCCTCATCTGCCCATGGCACTGCTCGCACACAGGCACAGAGACTGGGGCTGCTTGTTGTCTTGCCTCCTCAAACTTCAAACGTAGCTTAGGTGGTCCGTGCCGGGGGACTCTAGCAGGGCTGCTCCGAAAATGCGAACGTCTGCAGATAGCTCGCAGGCAGAAAGAGCTATCCTGGAAAGCTGTTGCTCAGCCTCATCTGCCCATGGCACTGCTCGCACAGAGGCACAGAGACTGGGGCTGCTTGCTTGTATTGCCCCCTCAAACTTGAAACGTAGCTTTGGGATCCGTGTCGGGCGTCTGCGGCAGCCCTGCTCTGAAAATGCGAACGTCTGGAGATAGATTGCAGCCAGAAAGAGCTCGCCTGGAAAGCTGTTGCTCAGCCTCATCTGCCCATGGCACTGCTCACACAGAGGCACAGAGACTGGAGCTGCTTGCTTGTCTAGCCCCATCAAACCTGAAATGTAGCTTAGGTGGTTCGTGCCGGGCGTCTCCGGCAGCCCTGCTCTGAAAATGCGAACGTCTGCAGATAGCTCTCAGCCAGAAAGAGCTAGCCTGGAAAGCTGTTGCTCAGCCTCATCTGCCCATGGCACTGCTCGCACAGAGGCACAGAGACTGATGCTGCTTGCTTGTCAAGCCCCGTCAAACTTGAAATGTAGCTTAGGTGGTTCGTGCCGGGCGTCTGTGGCATCCCTGCTCTGAAAATGCGAACGTCTGCAGATAGCTCTCAGCCAGAAAGAGCTAGCCTGGAAAGCTGTTGCTCAGCCTCATCTGCCCATGGCACTGCTCGCACAGAGGCACAGAGACTGGGGCTGCTTGCTTGTCTTGCCACCTCAAACTTCAAATGTAGCATTGGGGGTGCTTGCCGGGTGCCTCCGGCAGCCCTGCTCTGAAAATTCGAAAGTCTGCAGATAGATTGCAGCCAGAAAGAGTTAGCCTGGAAAGCTGTTGCTCAGCCTCATCTGCCCATGGCACTGCTCGCACAGAGGCACAGAGACTGGGGCTGCTTGCTTGTCTTGCCACCTCAAACTTCAAACGTAGCTTAGGCTGTCCGTGCCGGGGGCCTCCGGCAGGGCTGCTCTGAAAATGCGAACGTCTGCAGATAGCTCGCAGGCAGAATGAGCTAGCCTGGAAAGCTGTTGCTCAGCCTCATCTGCCCATGGCACTGCTCACACAGAGGCACAGAGACTGGGGCTGCTTGCTTGTCTTGCCACCTCAAACTTCAAAGGTATCTTAGGCGGTCCATGCCGGGTGCCTCCGGCATCCCTGCTCCAAAAATGCGAACGTCTGCAGATAGCTCGCAGCCAGAAAGAGCTAGCCTGGAAAGGTGTTGCTCAGCCTCATCTGCCCATGGCACTGCTCGCACAGAGGCACAGAGACTGGGGCTGCTTGCTTGTCTTGCCACCTCAAACTTCAAACGTATCTTAGGTGGTCCATGCCGGGTGCCTCCGGTAGCCCTACTCCGAAAATGCAAACGTCTGCAGACAGATCGCAGCCAGTAAGAGCTAGCCTGGAAAGGTGTTGCTCAGCCTCATCTGCCCATGGCACTGCTCGCACAGAGGCACAGAGACTGGGGCTGCTTGCTTGTCTTGCCACCTCAAACTTCGTATGTATCTTAGGGTGTCCGTGTCGGGAGCCTCCAGCAGGGCTGCTCTGAAAATGCGAACGTCTGCAGACAGCTCGCAGCCAGAAAGAGCTAGCCTGGAAAGCTGTTGCTCAGCCTCATCTGCCCATGGCACTGCTCGCACAGAGGCACAGAGACTGGGGCTGTTTGCTTGTCTTGCCACCTCAAACTTCAAATGTAGCAGTGGGGGTGCATGCCGTGCTCCTCCGGCAGCCCTGCTCTGAAAATTCGAAAGTCTGCAGATAGCTCGCAGCCAGAAAGAGCTAGCCTGGAAAGCTGTTGCTCAGCCTCATCTGCCCATGGCACTGCTCGCACAGAGGCACAGAGACTGGGGCTGCTTGCTTGTCTTGCCACCTCAAACTTCACATGTATATTTGGGGGTCCGTGCAGGGGGCCTCTGACAGCCCTGCTATGGAAACACGAACGTCTGCAGATAGATCTCAGCCAGAAAGAGCTAGCCTGGAAAGCTGTTGCTCAGCCTCATCTGCCCATGGCACTGCTCGCACAGAGGCACAGAGACTGGGGCTGCTTGCTTGTCTTGCCACCTCAAACTTCAAACGTAGCTTAGGCTGTCCGGGCCGGGCGCCTCCGGCAGCCCTGGTCCGAAAATGCGAACGTCTGCAGATAGCTCGCAGGCAGAAAGAGCTAGCCTGGAAAGCTGTTGCTCAGCCTCATCTGCCCATGGCATTGCTCGCACAGAGGCACTGAGACTGGGGGTGCTTGCTTGTCTCGCCACGTCAAAGTTCAAACGTATCTTAGGTGGTCCATGCCGGGTGCCTACGGCATCCCTGCTCCAAAAATGCAAACGTCTGCAGATAGCTCGCAGCCAGAAAGAGCTAGCCTGGAAAGCTGTTGCTCAGCCTCATCTGCCCATGGCACTGCTCGCACAGAGGCACAGAGACTGGGGCTGCTTGCTTGTCTTGCCACCTCAAACTTCAAATGTAGCTTTGGGGGTCCGTGCAGGGGGCCTATGACAGCCCTGCTCTGAAAATGCGAACGTCTGCAGATAGCTCGCAGGCAGAAAGAGCTAGCCTGAAAACTGTTGCTCAGCCTCATCTGCCCATGGCACTGCTCGCACAGAGGCACAGAGACTGGGGCTGCTTGCTTGTCTAGCCCCGTCAAACTTGAAATGAAGCTTAGGTGTTTTGTGCCGGGTGTCTCCGGCAGCCCTGCTCTGAAAATGCGAACGTCTGCAGATAGCTCGCAGGCAAAAAGAGCTAGCCTGGAAAGCTGTTGCTCAGCCTCATCTGCCCATGGCACTGCTCACACAGAGGCACAGAGACTGGGGCTGCTTGCTTGTCTTACCACGTCAGACTTCAAATGTAGCATTGGGGGTGCATGCCAGGCTCCTCCGGCAGCCCTGCTCTGAAAATTCGAACGTCTGCAGATAGATTGCAGGCAGAAAGAGCTAGCCTGGAAAGCTGTTGCTCAGCCTCATCTGCCCATGGCACTGCTCGCACAGAGGCACAGAGACTGGGGCTGCTTGCTTGTCTTGCCACCTCAAACTTCACATGTAGCATTGGGGGTGCATGCCAGGCTCCTCCGGCAGCCCTGCTCCCAAAATCCGAATGTCTGCAGACAGATTGCAGCCAGAAAGAGCTAGCCTGGAAAGCTGTTGCTCAGCCTCATCTGCCCATGGCACTGCTCACACAGAGGCACAGAGACTGGGGCTGCTTGCTTGTCTTACCACGTCAGACTTCAAACGAAGCTTTGGGATCCGTGTCGGGCGTCTGCGGCAGCCCTGCTCTGA
The DNA here is from genome assembly GCF_030867145.1 of Opisthocomus hoazin. Classification (NCBI taxonomy): domain Eukaryota; kingdom Metazoa; phylum Chordata; class Aves; order Opisthocomiformes; family Opisthocomidae; genus Opisthocomus; species Opisthocomus hoazin. The sequence continues at coordinate 6,559,982 of NC_134453.1, read as the reverse complement.
AAATGCGAACATCTGCAGATAGCTCGCAGGCAGAAAGAGCTAGCCTGGAAAGCTGTTGCTCAGCCTCATCTGCCCATGGCACTGCTCGCACACAGGCACAGAGACTGGGGCTGCTTGCTTGTCTTGCCACGTCAAACTTCACATGTAGCATTGGGGGTGCATGCCAGGCTCCTCCGGCAGCCCTGCACTAAAAATTCGAAGGTCTGCAGATAGCTCTCAGCCAGAAAGAGCTAGCCTGGAAAACTGTTGCTCAGCCTCATCTGCCCATGGCACTGCTCGCACAGAGGCACAGAGACTGGGGCTGCTTGCTTGTCTTGCCCCCTCAAACTTCAAATGTAGCTTAGGCTGTCCGTACCGGGCGCCTCCGGCAGCCCTGCTCCGAAAATGTGAACGTCTGCAGATAGCTCGCAGCCAGAAAGAGCTAGCCTGGAAACCTGTTGCTCAGCCTCATCTGCCCATGGCACTGCTCGCACAGAGGCACAGAGACTGGGGCTGCTTGCTTGTCTTGTCACCTCAAACTTCAAAGGTATCTTAGGCGGTCCATGCCGGGTGCCTCCGGCATCCCTGCTCTGAAAATGCAAACGTCTGCAGATAGCTCGCAGCCAGAAAGAGCTAGCCTGGAAAGCTGTTGCTCAGCCTCATCTGCCCATGGCACTGCTCGCACACAGGCACAGAGACTGGGGCTGCTTGTTGTCTTGCCTCCTCAAACTTCAAACGTAGCTTAGGTGGTCCGTGCCGGGGGACTCTAGCAGGGCTGCTCCGAAAATGCGAACGTCTGCAGATAGCTCGCAGCCAGAAAGAGCTAGCCTGGAAAGCTGTTGCTCAGCCTCATCTGCCCATGGCACTGCTCGCACAGAGGCACAGAGACTGGGGCTGTTTGCTTGTCTTGCCACCTCAAACTTCAAATGTAGCAGTGGGGGTGCATGCCGTGCTCCTCCGGCAGCCCTGCTCTGAAAATTCGAAAGTCTGCAGATAGCTCGCAGCCAGAAAGAGCTAGCCTGGAAAGCTGTTGCTCAGCCTCATCTGCCCATGGCACTGCTCGCACAGAGGCACAGAGACTGGGGCTGCTTGCTTGTCTTGCCACCTCAAACTTCACATGTATATTTGGGGGTCCGTGCAGGGGGCCTCTGACAGCCCTGCTATGGAAACACGAACGTCTGCAGATAGATCTCAGCCAGAAAGAGCTAGCCTGGAAAGCTGTTGCTCAGCCTCATCTGCCCATGGCACTGCTCGCACAGAGGCACAGAGACTGGGGCTGCTTGCTTGTCTTGCCACCTCAAACTTCAAACGTAGCTTAGGCTGTCCGGGCCGGGCGCCTCCGGCAGCCCTGGTCCGAAAATGCGAACGTCTGCAGATAGCTCGCAGGCAGAAAGAGCTAGCCTGGAAAGCTGTTGCTCAGCCTCATCTGCCCATGGCACTGCTCGCACAGAGGCACAGAGACTAGAGCTGCTTGCTTGTATTGCACCCTCAAACTTCACATGTAGCTTTGAAAGTGCATGCCGTGCTCCTCCGGCAGCCCTGCTCTGAAAATTCGAACGTCTGCAGATAGCTCGCAGCCAGAAAGAGCTAGCCTGGAAAGCTGTTGCTCAGCCTCATCTGCCCATGGCATTGCTCGCACAGAGGCACTGAGACTGGGGGTGCTTGCTTGTCTCGCCACGTCAAAGTTCAAACGTATCTTAGGTGGTCCATGCCGGGTGCCTACGGCATCCCTGCTCCAAAAATGCAAACGTCTGCAGATAGCTCGCAGCCAGAAAGAGCTAGCCTGGAAAGCTGTTGCTCAGCCTCATCTGCCCATGGCACTGCTCGCACAGAGGCACAGAGACTGGGGCTGCTTGCTTGTCTTGCCACCTCAAACTTCAAATGTAGCTTTGGGGGTCCGTGCAGGGGGCCTATGACAGCCCTGCTCTGAAAATGCGAACGTCTGCAGATAGCTCGCAGGCAGAAAGAGCTAGCCTGAAAACTGTTGCTCAGCCTCATCTGCCCATGGCACTGCTCGCACAGAGGCACAGAGACTGGGGCTGCTTGCTTGTCTAGCCCCGTCAAACTTGAAATGAAGCTTAGGTGTTTTGTGCCGGGTGTCTCCGGCAGCCCTGCTCTGAAAATGCGAACGTCTGCAGATAGTTCGCAGGCAAAAAGAGCTAGCCTGGAAAGCTGTTGCTCAGCCTCATCTGCCCATGGCACTGCTCACACAGAGGCACAGAGACTGGGGCTGCTTGCTTGTCTTACCACGTCAGACTTCAAATGTAGCATTGGGGGTGCATGCCAGGCTCCTCCGGCAGCCCTGCTCTGAAAATTCGAACGTCTGCAGATAGATTGCAGGCAGAAAGAGCTAGCCTGGAAAGCTGTTGCTCAGCCTCATCTGCCCATGGCACTGCTCGCACAGAGGCACAGAGACTGGGGCTGCTTGCTTGTCTTGCCACCTCAAACTTCACATGTAGCATTGGGGGTGCATGCCAGGCTCCTCCGGCAGCCCTGCTCCCAAAATCCGAATGTCTGCAGACAGATTGCAGCCAGAAAGAGCTAGCCTGGAAAGCTGTTGCTCAGCCTCATCTGCCCATGGCACTGCTCACACAGAGGCACAGAGACTGGGGCTGCTTGCTTGTCTTACCACGTCAGACTTCAAACGAAGCTTTGGGATCCGTGTCGGGCGTCTGCGGCAGCCCTGCTCTGAAAATGCGAACATCTGCAGATAGCTCGCAGGCAGAAAGAGCTAGCCTGGAAAGCTGTTGCTCAGCCTCATCTGCCCATGGCACTGCTCGCACACAGGCACAGAGACTGGGGCTGCTTGCTTGTCTTGCCACGTCAAACTTCACATGTAGCATTGGGGGTGCATGCCAGGCTCCTCCGGCAGCCCTGCACTAAAAATTCGAAGGTCTGCAGATAGCTCTCAGCCAGAAAGAGCTAGCCTGGAAAACTGTTGCTCAGCCTCATCTGCCCATGGCACTGCTCGCACAGAGGCACAGAGACTGGGGCTGCTTGCTTGTCTTGCCCCCTCAAACTTCAAATGTAGCTTAGGCTGTCCGTACCGGGCGCCTCCGGCAGCCCTGCTCCGAAAATGTGAACGTCTGCAGATAGCTCGCAGCCAGAAAGAGCTAGCCTGGAAACCTGTTGCTCAGCCTCATCTGCCCATGGCACTGCTCGCACAGAGGCACAGAGACTGGGGCTGCTTGCTTGTCTTGTCACCTCAAACTTCAAAGGTATCTTAGGCGGTCCATGCCGGGTGCCTCCGGCATCCCTGCTCTGAAAATGCAAACGTCTGCAGATAGCTCGCAGCCAGAAAGAGCTAGCCTGGAAAGCTGTTGCTCAGCCTCATCTGCCCATGGCACTGCTCGCACACAGGCACAGAGACTGGGGCTGCTTGTTGTCTTGCCTCCTCAAACTTCAAACGTAGCTTAGGTGGTCCGTGCCGGGGGACTCTAGCAGGGCTGCTCCGAAAATGCGAACGTCTGCAGATAGCTCGCAGGCAGAAAGAGCTATCCTGGAAAGCTGTTGCTCAGCCTCATCTGCCCATGGCACTGCTCGCACAGAGGCACAGAGACTGGGGCTGCTTGCTTGTATTGCCCCCTCAAACTTGAAACGTAGCTTTGGGATCCGTGTCGGGCGTCTGCGGCAGCCCTGCTCTGAAAATGCGAACGTCTGCAGATAGCTCGCAGCCAGAAAGAGCTAGCCTGGAAAGCTGTTGCTCAGCCTCATCTGCCCATGGCACTGCTCGCACACAGGCACAGAGACTGGGGCTGCTTGCTTGTCTTGCCACCTCAAACTTCACATGTAGCATTGGGGGTGCATGCCAGGCTCCTCCGTCAGCCCTGCTCCCAAAATTCGAATGTCTGCAGACAGATTGCAGCCAGAAAGAGCTAGCCTGGAAAGCTGTTGCTCAGCCTCATCTGCCCATGGCACTGCTCGCACAGAGGCACAGAGACTGGGGCTGCTTGCTTGTCTTGCCACCTCAAACTTCAAACGTAGCTTAGGTGGTCCGTGCCGGGGGCCTCCGGCAGGGCTGCTGCCAAAATGCGAACGTCTGCAGATAGCTCTCAGCCAGAAAGAGCTAGCCTGGAAAGCTGTTGCTCAGCCTCATCTGCCCATGGCACTGCTCGCACAGAGGCACAGAGACTGGGGCTGCTTGCTTGTCTGGCCACCTCAAACTTCAAATGTAGCTTTGGGGGTCCGTGCAGGGAGCCTCTGACAGCCCTGCTCACAAAACGCGAACGTCTGCAGATAGCTCGTAGGCAGAAAGAGCTAGCCTGAAAACTGTTGCTCAGCCTCATCTGCCCATGGCATTGCTCGCACAGAGGCACAGAGACTGGGGCTGCTTGCTTGTCTCGCCACGTCAAACTTCAAATGTATCTTAGGTGGTCCATGCCGGGTGCCTACGGCATCCCTACTCCGAAAATGCAAACGTCTGCAGATAGCTTGCAGCCATAAAGAGCTAGCCTGGAAAGCTGTTGCTCAGCCTCGTCTGCCCATGGCACTGCTCGCACAGAGGCACAGAGACTGGGGCTGCTTGCTTGTCTTGCCACCTCAAACTTCAAATGTAGCTTTGGGGGTCCGTGCAGGGGGCCTCTGACAGCCCTGCTCTAAAAATGCGAACGTCTGCAGGTAGCTCGCAGGCAGAAAGAGCTAGCCTGAAAACTGTTTCTCAGCCTCATCTGCCCATGGCACTGCTCGCACAGAGGCACAGAGACTGGGGCTGCTTGCTTGTCTATCCCCGTCAAACTTGAAATGTAGCTTAGGTGGTTCGTGCCGGGCGTCTCGGCATCCCTGCTCTGAAAATGCGAACGTCTGCAGATAGCTCTCAGCCAGAAAGAGCTAGCCTGGAAAGCTGTTGCTCAGCCTCATCTGCCCATGGCACTGCTCGCACAGAGGCACAGAGACTGGGGCTGCTTGCTTGTCTTCCCACGTCAGACTTCAAATGTAGCATTGGGGGTGCATGCCGGGCTCCTCCGGCAGCCCTGCACTAAGAATTCGAACGTCTGCAGATAGTTCTCAGCCAGAAAGAGCTAGCCTGGAAAACTGTTGCTCAGCCTCATCTGCCCATGGCACTGCTCGCACAGAGGCACAGAGACTGGGGCTGCTTGCTTGTCTTGCCCCCTCAAACTTCAAATGTAGCTTAGGCTGTCCGTACCGGGCGCCTCCGGCAGCCCTGCTCCGAAAATGTGAACGTCTGCAGATAGCTCGCAGCCAGAAAGAGCTAGCCTGGAAACCTGTTGCTCAGCCTCATCTGCCCATGGCACTGCTCGCACAGAGGCACAGAGACTGGGGCTGCTTGCTTGTCTTGTCACCTCAAACTTCAAAGGTATCTTAGGCGGTCCATGCCGGGTGCCTCCGGCATCCCTGCTCCAAAAATGCAAACGTCTGCAGATAGCTCGCAGCCAGAAAGAGCTAGCCTGGAAAGCTGTTGCTCAGCCTCATCTGCCCATGGCACTGCTCGCACACAGGCACAGAGACTGGGGCTGCTTGTTGTCTTGCCTCCTCAAACTTCAAACGTAGCTTAGGTGGTCCGTGTCGGGCGTCTGCGGCAGCCCTGCTCCCAAAATTCGAACGTCTGCAGACAGATTGCAGCCAGAAAGAGCTAGCCTGGAAAGCTGTTGCTCAGCCTCATCTGCCCATGGCACTGCTCGCACAGAGGCACAGAGACTGGGGCTGCTTGCTTGTCTTGCCCCCTCAAACTTCAAACATAGCTTAGGTGGTCCGTGCCGGGCGCCTCCGGCAGCCCTCCTCCGAAAATGCGAACGTCTGCAGATAGCTCGCAGCCAGAAAGAGCTAGCCTGGAAAGCTGTTGCTCAGCCTCATCTGCCCATGGCACTGCTCGCACAGAGGCACAGAGACTGGGGCTGCTTGCTTGTCTCGCCACGTCAAACTTCAAACGTATCTTAGGTGGTCCATGCTGGGTGCCTACGATATCCCTCCTCCGAAAATGCGAACGTCTGCAGATAGATCTCAGCCAGAAAGAGCTAGCCTGGAAAGCTGTTGCTCAGCCTCATCTGCCCATGGCACTGCTCGCACAGAGGCATAGAGACTGGGGCTGCTTGCTTGTCTTGCCAACTCAAACTTCAAACGTAGCTTAGGTGGTCCATGCCGGGTGCCTACGACATCCCTCCTCCGAAAATGCAAACGTCTGCAGATAGCTCGCAGGCAGAAAGAGCTAGCCTGGAAAGCTGTTGCTCAGCCTCATCTGCCCATGGCAGTGCTTGCACAGAGGCACAGAGACTGGGGCTGCTTGCTTGTCTTGCCCCCTCAAACTTCAAACGTAGCTTAGGTGGTCCATGCTGGGTGCCTCCGGCAGCCCTGCTCTGAAAATGCAAACGTCTGCAGACAGCTCGCAGACCAGAAGAGCTAGCCTTGAAAGCTGTTGCTCAGCCTCATCTGCTTGTGGCACTGCTCGCACAGAGGCACAGAGACTGGGGCTGCTTGCTTGTCTTGCCACCTCAAACTTCACATGTAGCATTGGGGGTGCATGCCGGGCTCCTCCGGCAGCCCTGCTACCAAAATGCAAACGTCTGCAGACAGATTGCAGCAAGAAAGAGCTAGCCTGGAAAGGTGTTGCTCAGCCTCATCTGCCCATGGCACTGCTCGCACAGAGGCACAGAGACTGGGGTGCTTGCTTGTCATGCCCCCTCAAACTTCAAATGTAGCTTAGGTGGTGCATGCCAGGCGCCTCCGGCAGCCCTGCTGCAAAAATGTGAACGTCTGCAGATAGCTCGCAGCCAGAAAGAGCTAGCCTGGAAAGCTGTTGCTCAGCCTCATCTGTCCATGACACTGCTCGCACAGAGGCACAGAGACTGGGGCTGCTTGCTTGTCTTGCCACCTCAAACTTCAAATGTAGCATTGGGGGTGCATGCCGGGCGCCTCCGGCAGATCTGCTCCCAAAATGTGAACGTCTGCAGATAGCTCGCAGCCAGAAAGAGCTAGCCTGGAAAGCTGTTGCTCAGCCGCATCTGCCCATGGCATTGCTCGCACAGAGGCACGGAGACTGGGGCTGCTTGCTTGTCTCGCCACGTCAAACTTCAAACGTATCTTAGGTGGTCCATGCCGGGTGCCTCCGGCATCCCTGCTCCGAAAATGCAAACGTCTGCAGATAGCTTGCAGCCATAAAGAGCTAGCCTGGAAAGCTGTTGCTCAGCCTCGTCTGCCCATGGCACTGCTCGCACAGAGGCACAGAGACTGGGGCTGCTTGCTTGTCTTGCCACCTCAAACTTCAAATGTAGCTTTGGGGGTCCGTGCAGGGGGCCTCTGACAGCCCTGCTCTGAAAATGCGATCGTCTGCAGATAGCTCGCAGGCAGAAAGAGCTAGCCTGGAAAGCTGTTGCTCAGCCTCATCTGCCCATGGCATTGCTCGCACAGAGGCACAGAGACTGGGGCTGCTTGCTTGTCTCGCCACGTCAAACTTCAAACGTATCTTAGGTGGTCCATGCCGGGTGCCGACGGCATCCCTGCTCCGAAAATGCGAACGTCTGCAGATAGCTCGCAGCCAGAAAGAGCTAGCCTGGAAAGCTGTTGCTCAGCCTCATCTGCCCATGGCACTGCTCGCACAGAGGCACAGAGACTGGGGCTGCTTGCTTGTCTTGCCACCTCAAACTTCAAATGTAGCTTTGGGGGTCCGTGCAGGGGGCCTCTGACAGCCCTGCTCTGAAAATGCGAACGTCTGCAGATAGCTCGCAGCCAGAAAGAGCTAGCCTGAAAACTGTTGCTCAGCCTCATCTGCCCATGGCACTGCTCGCACAGAGGCACAGAGACTGGGGCTGCTTGCTTGTCTAGCCCCGTCAAACTTGAAATGTAGCTTAGGTGTTTCGTGCCGGGCGTCTCCGGCAGCCCTGCTCTGAAAATGCGAACGTGTGCAGATAGCTCGCAGGCAGAAAGAGCTAGCCTGGAAAGCTGTTGCTCAGCCTCATCTGCCCATGGCACTGCTCGCATAGAGGCACAGAGACTGGGGCTGCTTGCTTGTCTTCCCACGTCAGACGTCAAATGTAGCATTGGGGGTGCATGCCGGGCTCCTCCGGCAGCCCTGCTCTGAAAATTCGAACGTCTGCAGATAGATTGCAGCCAGAAAGAGCTAGCCTGGAAAGCTGTTGCTCAGCCTCATCTTCCCATGGCACTGCTCGCACACAGGCACAGAGACTGGGGCTGCTTGTTGTCTTGCCCCCTCAAACTTCAAACGTAGCTTAGGTGGTCCGTGTCCGGGGACTCTAGCAGGGCTGCTCCGAAAATGCGAACGTCTGCAGATAGCTCGCAGGCAGAAAGAGCTATCCTGGAAAGCTGTTGCTCAGCCTCATCTGCCCATGGCACTGCTCACACAGAGGCACAGAGACTGGGGCTGCTTGCTTGTCTTGCCCCCTCAAACTTCATACGTGGCTTTGGGATCCGTGTCGGGCGTCTGCGGCAGCCCTGCTCTGAAAATGCGAACGTCTGCAGATAGTTCGCAGCCAGAAAGAGCTAGCCTGGAAAGCTGTTGCTCAGCCTCATCTGCCCATGGCACTGCTCGCACAGAGGCACAGAGACTGGGGCTGCTTGCTTGTCTAGCCCCGTCAAACTTGAAATGTAGCTTAGGTGGTTCGTGCCGGGCGTCTCCGGCAGCCCTGCTCTGAAAATGCGAACGTCTGCAGATAGCTCTCAGCCAGAAAGAGCTAGCCTGGAAAACTGTTGCTCAGCCTCATCTGCCCATGGCACTGCTCGCACAGAGGCACAGAGACTGGGGCTGCTTGCTTGTCTTCCCACGTCAGACTTCAAATGTAGCATTGGGGGTGCATGCCGGGCTCCTCCGGCAGCCCTGCTCTTAAAATTCGAACGTCTGCAGATAGATTGCAGCCAGAAAGAGCTATCCTGGAAAGCTGTTGCTCAGCCGCATCTGCCCATGGCACTGCTTGCACAGAGGCACAGAGACTGGGGCTGCTTGCTTGTCTTGCCCCCTCAAACTTCAAAGGTATCTTAGGCGGTCCATGCCGGGTGCCTCCGGCATCCCTGCTCCAAAAATGCAAACGTCTGCAGATAGCTCGCAGCCAGAAAGAGCTAGCCTGGAAAGCTGTTGCTCAGCCTCATCTGCCCATGGCACTGCTCGCACAGAGGCACAGAAACTGGGGCTGCTTGCTTGTCTTGCCACCTCAAACTTCACATGTAGCATTGGGGGTGCATGCCAGGATCCTCCGGCAGCCCTGCTCCCAAAATTCGAATGTCTGCAGACAGATTGCAGCCAGAAAGAGCTAGCCTGGAAAGCTGTTGCTCAGCCTCATCTGCCCATGGCACTGCTCGCACAGAGGCACAGAGACTGGGGCTGCTTGCTTGTCTTGCCACCTCAAACTTCAAACGTAGCTTAGGTGGTTCGTGCCGGGGGCCTCCGGCAGGGCTGCTCCCAAAATGCGAAAGTCTGCAGATAGCTCGCAGCCAGAAAGAGCTACCCTGGAAAGGTGTTGCTCAGCCTCATCTGCCCATGGCACTGCTCGCACAGAGGCACAGAGACTGGGGCTGCTTGCTTGTCTTGCCACCTCAAACTTCAAATGTAGCTTTGGGGGTCCGTGCAGGGGGCCTCTGACAGCCCTGCTCTGAAAATGCGAACGTCTGCAGATAGCTCGCAGGCAGAAAGAGCTAGCCTGAAAAGCTGTTGCTCAGCCTCATCTGCCCATGGCACTGCTCGCACAGAGGCACAGAGACTGGGGCTGCTTGCTTGTCTAGCCCCGTCAAACTTGAAATGTAGATTAGGTGGTTCGTGCCGGGCGTCTCCGTCAGCCCTGCTCTGAAAATGCGAACGTCTGCAGATAGCTCTCAGCCAGAAATAGCTAGCCTGGAAAGCTGTTGCTCAGCCTCATCTGCCCATGGCACTGCTCGCACAGAGGCACAGAGACTGGGGCTGCTTGCTTGTCTTGCCCCCTCAAACTTCAAACGTAGCTTAGGTGGTTCGTGCCGGGCGTCTCCGGCAGCCCTGCTCTGAAAATGCGAACGTCTGCAGATAGCTCGCAGCCAGAAAGAGCTAGCCTGGAAAGCTGTTGCTCAGCCTCATCTGCCCATGGCACTGCTCGCACAGAGGCACAGAGACTGGGGCTGCTTACTTGTCTTCCCACGTCAGACTTCACATGTAGCATTGGGGGTGCATGCCGGGCTCCTCCGGCAGCCCTGCCTTTAAAATTCGAACGTCTGCAGATAGATTGCAGCCAGAAAGAGCTAGCCTGGAAAGCTGTTGCTCAGCCTCATCTTCCCATGGCACTGCTCGCACACAGGCACAGAGACTGGGGCTGCTTGTTGTCTTGCCCCCTCAAACTTCAAACGTAGCTTAGGTGGTCCGTGCCGGGGGACTCCAGCAGGGCTGCTCCGAAAATGCGAACGTCTGCAGATAGCTCGCAGGCAGAAAGAGCTAGCCTGGAAAGCTGTTGCTCAGCCTCATCTGCCCATGGCACTGCTCGCACAGAGGCACAGAGACTAGAGCTGCTTGCTTGTCTAGCCCTGTCAAACTTCAAACGTAGCTTAGGTGGTTCGTGCCGGGCGTCTCCGGCAGCCCTGCTCTGAAAATGCGAACGTCTGCAGATAGCTCTCAGCCAGAAAGAGCTAGCCTGGAAAGCTGTTGCTCAGCCTCATCTGCCCATGGCACTGCTCGCACAGAGGCACAGAGACTAGGGCTGCTTGCTTGTCTTCCCACGTCAGACTTCAAATGTAGCATTGGGGATGCATGCCGGGCTCCTCGGGCAGCCCTGCTCTGAAAATGCGAACGTCTGCAGATAGCTCTCAGCCAGAAAGAGCTAGCCTGGAAAACTCTTGCTCAGCCTCATCTGCCCATGGCACTGCTCGCACAGAGGCACAGAGACTGGGGCTGCTTGCTTGTCTTGCCACCTCAAACTTCAAATGTAGATTTGGGGGTCCGTGCAGGGGGCCTCTGACAGCCCTGCTCTGAAAATGCGAACGTCTGCAGATAGCTCGCAGGCAGAAAGAGCTAGCCTGAAATCTGTTGCTCAGCCTCATCTGCCCATAGCATTGCTCGCACAGAGGCACAGAGACTGGGGCTGCTTGCTTGTCTCGCCACGTCAAACTTCAAACGAATCTTAGGAGGTCCATGCCGGGTGCCTACGACATCCCTCCTCCGAAAATGCAAACGTCTGCAGATAGCTCGCAGCCAGAAAGAGCTAGCCTGGAAAGCTGTTGCTCAGCCTCATCTGCCCATGGCACTGCTCGCACAGAGGCACAGAGACTGGGGTGCTTGTATGTCTTGCCACCTCAAACTTCAAACGTATGTTAGGTGGTGCATGCCGGGTGCCTCCGGCATCCCTGCTCCAAAAATGCAAACGTCTGCAGATAGCTCTCAGCCAGAAAGAGCTAGCCTGGAAAGCTGTTGCTCAGCCTCATCTGCCCATGGCACTGCTCGCACAGAGGCACAGAGACTGGGGCTGCTTGCTTGTCTTGCCCCCTCAAACTTCAAACGTAGCTTAGGTGGTTCGTGCCGGGCGTCTCCGGCAGCCCTGCTCTGAAAATGCGAACGTCTGCAGATAGCTCGCAGCCAGAAAGAGCTAGCCTGGAAAGCTGTTGCTCAGCCTCATCTGCCCATGGCACTGCTCGCACAGAGGCACAGAGACTGGGGCTGCTTACTTGTCTTCCCACGTCAGACTTCACATGTAGCATTGGGGGTGCATGCCGGGCTCCTCCGGCACCCCTGCCTTTAAAATTCGAACGTCTGCAGATAGCTCGCAGCCAGAAAGAGCTAGCCTGGAAAGCTGTTGCTCAGCCTCATCTTCCCATGGCACTGCTCGCACACAGGCACAGAGACTGGGGCTGCTTGTTGTCTTGCCCCCTCAAACTTCAAACGTAGCTTAGGTGGTCCGTGCCGGGGGACTCCAGCAGGGCTGCTCCGAAAATGCGAACGTCTGCAGATAGCTCGCAGGCAGAAAGAGCTAGCCTGGAAAGCTGTTGCTCAGCCTCATCTGCCCATGGCACTGCTCGCACAGAGGCACAGAGACTGGGGCTGCTTGCTTGTCTTGCCCCCTCAAACTTCAAACGTAGCTTAGGTGGTTCGTGCCGGGCGTCTCCGGCAGCCCTGCTCTGAAAATGCGAACGTCTGCAGATAGCTCGCAGGCAGAAAGAGCTAGCCTGAAATCTGTTGCTCAGCCTCATCTGCCCATAGCATTGCTCGCACAGAGGCACAGAGACTGGGGCTGCTTGCTTGTCTTGCCACGTCAAACTTCAAACGTATTATAGGTGGTCCATGCCGGGTGCCTACGGCATCCCTGCTCCGAAAATGCAAACGTCTGTAGATAGCTCGCAGGCAGAAAGAGCTAGCCTGGAAAGCTGTTGCTCAGCCTCATCTGCCCATGGCACTGCTCGCACAGAGGCACAGAGACTGGGGCTGCTTGCTTGTCTTGCCACCTCAAACTTCAAATGTAGCTTTGGGGGTCCGTGCAGGGGGCCTCTGACAGCCCTGCTCTGAAAATGAGAACGTCTGCAGATAGCTCGCAGGCAGAAAGAGCTAGCCTGAAAACTGTTGCTCAGCCTCATCTGCCCATGGCACTGCTCGCACAGAGGCACAGAGACTGGGGCTGCTTGCTTGTCTTCCCACGTCAGACTTCAAATGTAGCATTGGGGATGCATGCCGGGCTGCTCCGGTAGCCCTGCTCTGAAAATGCGAACGTCTGCAGATAGCTCGCAGGCAGAAAAAGCTAGCCTGGAAAGCTGTTGCTCAGCCTCATCTGCCCATGGCACTGCTCGCACAGAGGCACAGAGACTAGAGCTGCTTGCTTGTCTTGCCCCCTCAAACTTCAAACGTAGCTTTGGGATCCGTGTCGGGCGTCTGCGGCAGCCCTTCTCTGAAAATGCAAACGTCTGCAGATAGCTCGCAGGCAGAAAGAGCTAGCCTGAAAACTGTTGCTCATCCTCATCTGCCCATGGCACTGCTCGCACAGAGGCACAGAGACTGGGGCTGCTTGCTTGTCTCACCACGTCAAACTTCAAACGAATCTTAGGAGGTCCATGCCGGGTGCCTACGACATCCCTCCTCCGAAAATGCAAACGTCTGCAGATAGCTCGCAGCCAGAAAGAGCTAGCCTGGAAAGCTGTTGCTCAGCCTCATCTGCCCATGGCACTGCTCGCACAGAGGCACAGAGACTGGGGCTGCTTGCTTGTCTTGCCACCTCAAACTTCAAATGTAGCTTTGGGGGTCCGTGCAGGGGGCCTCTGACAGCCCTGCTCTGAAAATGCAAACGTCTGCAGATAGCTCGCAGGCAGAAAGAGCTAGCCTGGAAAACTGTTGCTCAGCCTCATCTGCCCATGGCACTGCTCGCACAGAGGCACAGAGACTGGGGCTGCTTGCTTGTCTTCCCACGTCAGAATTCAAATGTAGCATTGGGGGTGCATGCCGTGCTGCTCCGGTAGCCCTGCTCTGAAAATTCGAACGTCTGCAGATAGACTGCAGCCAGAAAGAGCTAGCCTGGAAAGCTGTTGCTCAGCCTCATCTTCCCATGGCACTGCTCGCACAGAGGCACAGAGACTGGGGCTGCTTGTTGTCTTGCCCCCTCAAACTTCAAACGTAGCTTAGGTGGTCCGTGCCGGGGGACTCCAGCAGGGCTGCTCCGAAAATGCGAACGTCTGCAGATAGCTCGCAGGCAGAAAAAGCTAGCCTGGAAAGCTGTTGCTCAGCCTCATCTGCCCATGGCACTGCTCGCACAGAGGCACAGAGACTCGAGCTGCTTGCTTGTCTTGCCCCCTCAAACTTCAAACGTAGCTTTGGGATCCGTGTCGGGCGTCTGGCGCAGCCCTGCTCTGAAAATGCAAACGTCTGCAGATAGCTCGCAGCCAGAAAGAGCTAGCCTGGAAAGCTGTTGCTCAGCCTCATCTGCCCATGGCACTGCTCGCACAGAGGCACAGAGACTGGGGCTGCTTGCTTGTCTTGCCACCTCAAACTTCAAATGTATCTTTGGGGGTCCGTGCAGGGGGCCTCTGACAGCCCTGCTCTGAAAATGCAAACGTGTGCAGATAGCTCGCAGGCAGAAAGAGCTAGCCTGAAAACTGTTGCTCAGCCTCATCTGCCCATGGCACTGCTCGCACAGAGGCACAGAGACTGGGGCTGCTTGCTTGTCTCGCCACGTCAAACTTCAAACGTATCTTAGGAGGTCCATGCTGGGTGCCTACGACATCCCTCCTGGGAAAATGCAAACGTCTGCAGATAGCTCGCAGCCAGAAAGAGCTAGCTTGGAAAGGTGTTGCTCAGCCTCATCTGCCCATGGCACTGCTCGCACAGAGGCACAGAGACTGGGGCTGCTTGCTTGTCTAACCCCGTCAAACTTGAAATGTAGCTTAGGTGGTTCGTGCCGGGCGTCTCCGTCAGCCCTGCTCTGAAAATGCGAACGTCTGCAGATAGCTCGCAGGCAGAAAGAGCTAGCCTGGAAAGCTGTTGCTCAGTCTCATCTGCCCATGGCACTGCTCGCACAGAGGCACAGAGACTGGGGCTGCTTGCTTGTCTTCCCACGTCAGACTTCAACTGTAGCATTGGGGATGCATGCCGGGCTCCTCCGGCAGCCCAGCTATGAGAATTCGAACGTCTGCAGATAGCTCTCAGCCAGAAAGAGCTAGCCTGGAAAGGTGTTGCTCAGCCTCCTCTGCCCATGGCACTGCTCGCACAGAGGCACAGAGACTGGGGCTGCTTGCTTGTCTTGCCCCCTCAAAGTTCAAATGTAGCTTAGGCTGTCCGTGCCGGGCGCCTCCGGCAGCCCTGCTCCGAAAATGCGAACGTCTGCAGATAGCTCACAGCCAGAAAGAGGTAGCCTGGAAAGCTGTTGCTCAGCCTCATCTGCCCATGGCACTGCTCGCACAGAGGCACAGAGACTGGGGCTGCTTGCTTGTCTTGCCACCTCAAACTTCAAATGTAGCTTTGGGGGTCCGTGCAGGGGGCCTCTGACAGCCCTGCTCTGAAAATGCAAACGTCTGCAGATAGCTCGCAGGCAGAAAGAGCTAGCCTGAAAACTGTTGCTCAGCCTCATCTGCCCATGGCACTGCTCGCACAGAGGCACAGAGACTGGGGCTGCTTGCTTGTCTTGTCACCTCAAACTTCAAAGGTATCTTAGGCGGTCCATGCCGGGTGCCTCCGGCATCCCTGCTCCAAAAATGCAAACGTCTGCAGATAGCTCGCAGCCAGAAAGAGCTAGCCTGGAAAGCTGTTGCTCAGCCTCATCTGCCCATGGCACTGCTCGCACAGAGGCACAGAGACTGGGGCTGCTTGCTTGTCCTGCCACCTCAAACTTCACATGTAGCATTTGGGGTGCATGCCGGGCTCCTCCGGCAGCCCTGCTCCCAAAATTCGAATGTCTACAGACACATTGCAGCCAGAAAGAGCTACCCTGGAAAGGTGTTGCTCAGCCTCATCTGCCCATGGCACTGCTCGCACAGAGGCACAGAGACTGGGGCTGCTTGCTTGTCTTGCCACCTCAAACTTCAAATGTATCTTTGGGGGTCCGTGCAGGGGGCCTACGACATCCCTCCTGGGAAAATGCAAACGTGTGCAGATAGCTCGCAGCCAGAAAGAGCTAGCCTGAAAACTGTTGCTCAGCCTCATCTGCCCATGGCACTGCTCGCACAGAGGCACAGAGACTGGGGCTGCTTGCTTGTCTCGCCACGTCAAACTTCAAACGTATCTTAGGAGGTCCATGCTGGGTGCCTACGACATCCCTCCTGGGAAAATGCAAACGTCTGCAGATAGCTCGCAGCCAGAAAGAGCTAGCCTGGAAAGGTGTTGCTCAGCCTCATCTGCCCATGGCACTGCTCGCACAGAGGCACAGAGACTGGGGCTGCTTGCTTGTCTAACCCCGTCAAACTTGAGATGTAGCTTAGGTGGTTCGTGCCGGGCGTCTCCGTCAGCCCTGCTCTGAAAATGCGAACGTCTGCAGATAGCTCGCAGCCAGAAAGAGCTAGCCTGGAAAGCTGTTGCTCAGCCTCATCTGCCCATGGCACTGCTCGCACAGAGGCACAGAGACTGGGGCTGCTTGCTTGTCTTCCCACGTCAGACTTCAACTGTAGCATTGGGGATGCATGCCGGGCTACTCCGGCAGCCCAGCTATGAGAATTCGAACGTCTGCAGATAGCTCGCAGCCAGAAAGAGCTAGCCTGGAAAGGTGTTGCTCAGCCTCCTCTGCCCATGGCACTGCTCGCACAGAGGCACAGAGACTGGGGCTGCTTGCTTGTCTTGCCCCCTCAAAGTTCAAATGTAGCTTAGGCTGTCCGTGCCGGGCGCCTCCGGCAGCCCTGCTCCGAAAATGCGAACGTCTGCAGATAGCTCACAGCCAGAAAGAGGTAGCCTGGAAAGCTGTTGCTCAGCCTCATCTGCCCATGGCACTGCTCGCACAGAGGCACAGAGACTGGGGCTGCTTGCTTGTCTTGCCACCTCAAACTTCAAATGTAGCTTTGGGGGTCCGTGCAGGGGGCCTCTGACAGCCCTGCTCTGAAAATGCAAACGTCTGCAGATAGCTCGCAGGCAGAAAGAGCTAGCCTGAAAACTGTTGCTCAGCCTCATCTGCCCATGGCACTGCTCGCACAGAGGCACAGAGACTGGGGCTGCTTGCTTGTCTAGCCCCGTCAAACTTGAAATGTAGCTTAGGTGGTTCGTGCCGGGCGTCTCCGGCAGCCCTGCTCTGAAAATGCGAACGTCTGCAGATAGCTCGCAGGCAGAAAGAGCTAGCCTGGAAAACTGTTGCTCAGCCTCATCTGCCCATGGCACTGCTCGCACAGAGGCACAGAGACTGGGGCTGCTTGCTTGTCTTCCCACGTCAGACTTCAAATGTAGCATTGGGGGTGCATGCCGGGCTCCTCCGGCAGCCCTGCTCTGAAAATTCGAATGGTTGCAGATAGATTGCAGGCAGAAAGAGCTAGCCTGGAAAGCTGTTGCTCAGCCTCATCTGCCCATGGCACTGCTCGCACAGAGGCACAGAGACTGGGGCTGCTTGCTTGTCTTGCCCCCTCAAACTTCAAATGTAGCTTAGGCTGTCCGTGCCGGGCGCCTCCGGCAGCCCTGCTCTGAAAATTCGAACGTCTGCAGATAGATTGCAGCCAGAAAGAGCTAGCCTGGAAAACTGTTGCTCAGCCTCATCTGCCCATGGCACTGCTCGCACACAGGCACAGAGACTGGGGCTGCTTGCTTGTCTTGCCCCGTCAAACTTCAAACGTAGCTTAGGTGGTCCGTGCCGGGGGACTCTAGCAGGGCTGCTCCGAAAATGCGAACGTCTACAGATAGCTCGCAGGCAGAAAGAGCTATCCTGGAAAGCTGTTGCTCTTCCTCATCTGCCCATGGCACTGCTCACACAGAGGCACAGAGACTAGAGCTGCTTGCTTGTATTGCACCCTCAAACTTCAAACGTAGCTTTGGGATCCGTGTCGGTCGTCTGCGGCAGCCCTGCTCTGAAAATGCGAACGTCTGCAGATAGCTCGCAGCCAGAAAGAGCTAGCCTGGAAAACTGTTGCTCAGCCTCATCTGACCATGGCACTGCTCGCACAGAGGCACAGAGACTGGGGCTGCTTGTTTGTCTTGCCACCTCAAACTTCAAATGTAGCATTGGGGGTGCATGCCAGGCTCCTCCGGCAGCCCTGCTCCCAAAATTCGAATGTCTGCAGACACATTGCAGCCAGAAAGAGCTAGCCTGGAAAGCTGTTGCTCAGCCTCATCTGCCCATGGCACTGCTCGCACAGAGGCACAGAGACTGGGGCTGCTTGCTTGTCTTGCCCCCTCAAACTTCAAACGTAGCTTAGGTGGTCCGTGCCGGGGGCCTCCGGTAGGGCTGCTCCGAAAATGCGAACGTCTGCAGATAGCTCTCAGCCAGAAAGAGCTAGCCTGGAAAGCTGTTGCTCAGCCTCATCTGCCCATGGCACTGCTCGCACAGAGGCACAGAGACTGGGGCTGCTTGCTTGTCTTCCCACGTCAGACTTCAAATGTAGCTTTGGGGGTCCGTGCAGGGGGCCTCTGACAGCCCTGCTCTGAAAATGCGAACGTCTGCAGATAGCTCGCAGGCAGAAAGAGCTAGCCTGAAAACTGTTGCTCAGCCTCATGTGCCCATGGCATTGCTTGCACAGAGGCACAGAGACTGGGGCTGCTTGCTTTTCTCGCCACGTCAAACTTCAAATGTGTCTTAGGTGGTCCATGCCGGGTGCCTACGGCATCCCTGCTCCGAAAATGCAAACGTCTGCAGACAGCTCGCAGCCAGAAAGAGCTAGCCTGGAAAGCTGTTGCTCAGCCTCATCTGCCCATGGCACTGCTCGCACAGAGGCACAGAGACTGGGGCTGCTTGCTTGTCTTGCCACCTCAAACTTCAAATGCAGCTTTGGGGGTCCGTGCAGGGGGCCTCTGAAAGCCCTGCTCTGAAAATGCGAACGTCTGCAGATAGCTCGCAGGCAGAAAGAGCTAGCCTGGAAAGCTGTTGCTCAGCCTCATCTGCCCATGGCACTGCTCGCACAGAGGCACAGAGACTGGGGCTGCTTGCTTGTCTAGCCCCGTCAAACTTGAAATGTAGCTTAGGTGGTTCGTGCCGGGCGCTTCCGGCAGCCCTGCTCTGAAAATGCGAACGTCTGCAGATAGCTCTCAGCCAGAAAGAGCTAGCCTGGAAAACTCTTGCTCTGCCTCATCTGCCCATGGCACTGCTCGTACAGAGGCACAGAGACTGGGGCTGCTTGCTTGTCTTGCCACCTCAAACTTCAAATGTATCTTTGGGGGTCCGTGCAGGGGGCCTCTGACAGCCCTGCTCTGAAAATGCGAACGTCTGCAGATAGCTCGCAGGCAGAAAGAGCTAGCCTGGAAAGCTGTTGCTCAGCCTCATCTGCCCATGGCACTGCTCGCACAGAGGCACAGAGACTGGGGCTGCTTGCTTGTCTTGCCACCTCAAAATTCACATGTAGCATTAGGGGTGCATGCCGGGCTCCTCCGGCAGCCCTGCTCCCAAAATTCGAATTTCTGCAGACAGATTGCTGCCAGAAAGAGCTAGCCTGGAAAGCTGTTGCTCAGCCTCATCTGCCCATGGCACTGCTCGCACAGAGGCACAGAGACTGGGGCTGCTTGCTTGTCTTGCCACCTCAAACTTCAAACGTATCTTAGGTGGTGCATGCCGGGGGCCTCCGGCAGGGCTGCTCCGAAAATGCGAACGTCTGCAGATAGCTCGCAGCCAGAAAGAGCTAGCCTGGAAACTGTTGCTCAGCCTCATCTGCCCATGGCACTGCTCGCACAGAGGCACAGAGACTGGGGCTGCTTGCTTGTCTTGCCCCCTCAAACTTCAAACGTATCTTAGCTGGTCCATGTCGCGGGCCTCCGGCAGGGCTGCTCCGAAAATGCAAACGTCTCAATATAGCTCGCAGCCAGAAAGAGCTAGCCTGGAAAGCTGTTGCTCAGCCTCATCTGCCCATGGCACTGCTCGCACAGAGGCACAGAGACTGGGGCTGCTTGCTTGTCTTCCCACGTCAGACTTCAAATGTAGCATTGGGGGTGCATGCCGGGCTCCTTCGGCAGCCCTGCTCTGAAAATTCGAACGTCTGCAGATAGATTGCAGCCAGAAAGAGCTAGCCTGGAAAGCTGTTGCTCAGCCTCATCTTCCCATGGCACTGCTCGCACAGAGGCACAGAGACTGGGGCTGCTTGCTTGTCTTGCCACCTCATACTTCAAATGTAGCATTGGGGGTGCATGCCAGGCTCCTCCGGCAGCCGTGCTCCCAAAATTCGAATGTCTGCAGACAGATTGCAGACAACAAGAGCTAGCCTGGAAAGCTGTTGCTCAGCCTCATCTGCCCATGGCACTGCTCGCACAGAGGCACAGAGACTGGGGCTGCTTGCTTGTCTTGCCCCCTCAAACTTCAAACGTAGCTTAGGTGGTCCGTGCCGGGGGCCTCCGGCAGGGCTGCTCCGAAAATGCAAACGTCTGCAGATAGCTCGCAGCCAGAAAGAGCTAGCCTGGAAAGATGTTGCTCAGCCTCATCTGCCCATGGCACTGCTCGCACAGAGGCACAGAGACTGGGGCTGCTTGCTCGTCTTGCCACCTCAAACTTCAAATGTAGCTTTGGGGGTCCGTGCAGGGGGCCTGTGACAGCCCTGCTGTGAAAATGCGAACGTCTGCAGATAGCTCGCAGGCAGAAAGAGCTAGCCTGAAAACTATTGCTCAGCCTCATCTGCCCATGACACTGCTCGCACAGAGGCACAGAGACTGGGGCTGCTTGCTTGTCTTGCCCCCTCAAACTTCAAATGTAGCTTAGGCTGTCCGTGCCGGGCGCCTCCGGCAGCCCTGCTCCGAAAATGCGAACGTCTGCAGATAGCTCACAGCCAGAAAGAGGTAGCCTGGAAAGCTGTTGCTCAGCCTCATCTGCCCATGGCACTGCTCGCACAGAGGCACAGAGACTGGGGCTGCTTGCTTGTCTTGCCACCTCAAACTTCAAATGTAGCTTTGGGGGTCCGTGCAGGGGGCCTCTGACAGCCCTGCTCTGAAAATGCAAACGTCTGCAGATAGCTCGCAGGCAGAAAGAGCTAGCCTGAAAACTGTTGCTCAGCCTCATCTGCCCATGGCACTGCTCGCACAGAGGCACAGAGACTGGGGCTGCTTGCTTGTCTAGCCCCATCAAACTTGAAATGTAGCTTAGGTGGTTCGTGCCGGGCGTCTCCGGCAGCCCTGCTCTGAAAATGCGAACGTCTGCAGATAGCTCGCAGCCAGAAAGAGCTAGCCTGGAAAGCTGTTGCTCAGCCTCATCTGCCCATGGCACTGCTCGCACAGAGGCACAGAGACTGGGGCTGCTTGCTTGTCTTGCCACCTCAAACTTCAAATGTAGCATTGGGGGTGCATGACAGGCTCCTCCGGCAGCCCTGCTCCCAAAATTCGAATGTCTGCAGATAGCTCGCAGCCAGAAAGAGCTAGCCTGGAAAGCTGTTGCTCAGCCTCATCTGCCCATGGCACTGCTCGCACAGAGGCACAGAGACTGGGGCTGCTTGCTTGTCTTGCCCCCTCAAACTTCAAATGTAGCTTAGGTGGTCCGTGCCGGGGGCCTCCGGTAGGGCTGCTCTGAAAATGCGAACGTCTGCAGATAGCTCTCAGCCAGAAAGAGCTAGCCTGGAAAGCTGTTGCTCAGCCTCATCTGCCCATGGCACTGCTCGCACAGAGGCACAGAGACTGGGGCTGCTTGCTCGTCTTGCCACCTCAAACTTCAAATGTAGCTTTGGGGGTCCGTGCAGGGGGCCTCTGACAGCCCTGCTCTGAAAATGCGAACGTCTGCAGATAGCTCGCAGGCAGAAAGAGCTAGCCTGAAAACTGTTGCTCAGCCTCATCTGCCCATGGCATTGCTTGCACAGAGGCACAGAGACTGGGGCTGCTTGCTTGTCTCGCCACGTCAAACTTCAAATGTATCTTAGGTGGTCCATGCCGGGTGCCTACGGCATCCCTGCTCTGAAAATGCGAACGTCTGCAGATAGCTCTCAGCCAGAAAGAGCTAGCCTGGAAAACTCTTGCTCAGCCTCATCTGCCCATGGCACTGCTCGCACAGAGGCACAGAGACTGGGGCTGCTTGCTTGTCTTGCCACCTCAAACTTCAAATGTATCTTTGGGGGTCCGTGCAGGGGGCCTCTGACAGCCCTGCTCTGAAAATGCGAACGTCTGCAGATAGCTCGCAGGCAGAAAGAGCTAGCCTGAAAACTGTTGCTCAGCCTCATCTGCCCATGGCACTGCTCGCACAGAGGCACAGAGACTGGGGCTGCTTGCTTGTCTCGCCACGTCAAACTTCAAACGTATCTTAGGTGGTCCGTGCCGGGTGCCTACGGCATCCCTGCTCCGAAAATGCAAACGTCTGCAGATAGCTCGCAGCCAGAAAGAGCTAGCCTGGAAAGCTGTTGCTCAGCCTCATCTGCCCATGGCACTGCTCGCACACAGGCACAGAGACTGGGGCTGCTTGCTTGTCTTGCCACCTCAAACTTCAAATGTAGCATTGGGGGTGCATGCCGGGCTCCTCCGGCAGCCCAGCTCTGAAAATTCGAACGTCTGCAGATAGATTGCAGCCAGAAAGAGGTAGCCTGGAAAGCTGTTGCTCAGCCTCATCTGCCCATGGCACTGCTCGCACAGAGGCACAGAGACTGGGGCTGCTTGCTTGTCTTGCCCCCTCAAACTTCAAACGTATCTTAGCTGGTCCATGTCGCGGGCCTCCGGCAGGGCTGCTCCGAAAATGCAAACGTCTCAATATAGCTCGCAGCCAGAAAGAGCTAGCCTGGAAAGCTGTTGCTCAGCCTCATCTGCCCATGGCACTGCTCGCACAGAGGCACAGAGACTGGGGCTGCTTGCTTGTCTTGCCCCCTCAAACTTCAAACGTAGCTTAGGTGGTCCATGCCGGGTGCCTCCGGTAGCCCTGCTCCGAAAATGCAAACTTCTGCAGACAGCTCGCAGACAAGAAGAGCTAGCCTTGAAAGATGTTGCTCAGCCTCCTCTGCCCATGGAACTGCTCGCACAGAGGCACAGAGACTGGGGCTGCTTGTTGTCTTACACCTCAAACTTCAAACGTAGCTTAGGTGGTCCATGCCGGGGGACTCAAGCAGGGCTGGTCCCAAAATGCGAACGTCTGCAGATAGCTCGCAGGCACAAAGAGCTATCCTGGAAAGCTGTTGCTCAGCCTCATCTGCCCATGGCACTGCTCGCACAGAGGCACAGAGACTGGGGCTGCTTGCTTGTCTTGCCACCTCAAACTTCAAACGTATCTTCGGAGGTCCATGCCGGGTGCCTACGACATCCCTGCTCCGAAAATGCAAACGACTGCAGATAGCTCGCAGCCAGAAAGAGCTAGCCTGGAAAGGTGTTGCTCAGCCTCACCTGCCCATGGCACTGCTCGCACAGAGGCACAGAGACTGGGGCTGCTTGCTTGTCTTCCCACGTCACACTTCAAATGTAGCATTGGGGATGCATGCCGGGCTCCTCCGGCAGCCCTGCTCTGAAAATTCGAATGTCTGCAGATAGCTCTCAGCCAGAAAGAGCTAGCCTGGAAAGGTGTTGCTCAGCCTCATCTGCCCATGGCACTGCTCGCACAGAGGCACAGAGACTGGGGCTGCTTGCTTGTCTTGCCACCTCAAACTTCAAATGTAGCTTAGGCTGTCCGTGCCGGGCGCCTCCGGCAGCCCTGCTCCGAAAATGAGAATGTCTGCAGATAGGTCACAGCCAGAAAGAGCTAGCCTGGAAAGCTGTTGCTCAGCCTCATCTGCCCATGGCACTGCTCGCACAGAGGCACAGAGACTGGGGCTGCTTGCTTGTCTTGCCACCTCAAACTTCAAATGTAGCTTTGGGGGTCCGTGCAGGGGGCCTCTGACAGCCCTGCTCTGAAAATGCGAACGTCTGCAGATAGCTCGCAGGCAGAAAGAGCTATCCTGGAAAGCTGTTGCTCAGCCTCATCTGCCCATGGCACTGCTCACACAGAGGCACAGAGACTAGAGCTGCTTGCTTGTATTGCCCCCTCAAACGTCAAACGTAGCTTTGGGATCCGTGTCGGGCGTCTGCGGCAGCCCTGCTCTGAAAATGCGAACGTCTGCAGATAGCTCGCAGCCAGAAAGAGCTAGCCTGGAAAGCTGTTGCTCAGCCTCATCTGCCCATGGCACTGCTCGCACAGAGGCACAGAGACTGGGGCTGCTTGCTTGTCTTGCCACCTCAAACTTCACATGTAGCATTGGGGGTGCATGCCGGGCTCCTCCGGCAGCCCTGCTCCCAAAATTCGAATGTCTGCAGACAGATTGCTGCCAGAAAGAGCTAGCCTGGAAAGCTGTTGCTCAGCCTCATCTGCCCATGGCACTGCTCGCACAGAGGCACAGAGACTGGGGCTGCTTGCTTGTCTTGCCCCCTCAAACTTCAAATGTAGCTTAGGTGGTCCGTGCCGGGGGCCTCCGGCAGGGCTGCTCCCAAAATGCGAACGTCTGCAGATAGCTCGCAGCCAGAAAGAGCTAGCCTGGAAAGCTGTTGCTCAGCCTCGTCTGCCCATGGCACTGCTCGCACAGAGGCACAGAGACTGGGGCTGCTTGCTTGTCTTGCCACCTCAAACTTCAAATGTAGCTTTGGGGGTCCGTGCAGGGGACCTCTGACAGCCCTGCTCTGAAAATGCGAACGTCTGCAGATAGCTCGCAGGCAGAAAGAGCTAGCCTGGAAAGCTGTTGCTCAGCCTCATCTGCCCATGGCACTGCTCGCACAGAGGCACAGAGACTGGGGCTGCTTGCTTGTCTTGCCACGTCAGACTTAAAACGTATCTTAGGTGGTCCATGCCGGGTGCCTCCGGCATCCCTGCTCCAAAAATGCAATCGTCTGCAGATAGCTCGCAGGCAGAAAGAGCTAGCCTGGAAAGCTGTTGCTCAGCCTCATCTGCCCATGGCACTGCTCGCACAGAGGCACAGAGACTGGGGCTGGTTGCTCGTCTTGCCACCTCAAACTTCAAATGTAGCTTTGGGGGTCCGTGCAGGGGGCCTCTGACAGCCCTGCTCTGAAAATGCGAACGTCTGCAGATAGCTCGCAGGCAGAAAGAGCTAGCCTGAAAACTGTTGCTCAGCCTCATCTGCCCATGGCATTGCTTGCACAGAGGCACAGAGACTGGGGCTGCTTGCTTGTCTAGCCACCTCAAACTTCAAATGTAGCTTTGGGGGTCCGTGCAGGGGGCCTCTGACAGCCCTGCTCTGAAAATGCGAACGTCTGCAGATAGCTCGCAGCCAGAAAGAGCTAGCCTGGAAAGCTGTTGCTCAGCCTCATCTACCCATGGCACTGCTAACCCAGAGGCACAGAGACTAGAGCTGCTTTCTTGTATTGCCCCCTCAAACTTCAAACGTAGCTTTGGGATCCGTGTCGGGCGTCTGCGGCAGCCCTGCTCTGAAAATGCGAACGTCTACAGATAGCTCGCAGGCAGAAAGAGCTAGCCTGGAAAGCTGTTGCTCAGCCTCATCTGCCCATGGCACTGCTCGCACAGAGGCACAGAGACTGGGGCTGCTTGCTTGTCTTGCCACCTCAAAATTCACATGTAGCATTGGGGGTGCATGCCGGGCTCCTCCGGCAGTCCTGCTCCCAAAATTCGAATGTCTGCAGACAGGTTGCTGCCAGAAAGAGCTAGCCTGGAAAGCTGTTGCTCAGCCTCATCTGCCCATGGCACTGCTCGCACAGAGGCACAGAGACTGGGGCTGCTTGCTTCTCTTGCCACCTCAAACTTCAAACGTATCTTTGGTGGTGCATGCCGGGGGCCTCCGGCAGGGCTGCTCCGAAAATGCGAAGGTCTGCAGATAGCTCGCAGCCAGAAAGAGCTAGCCTGGAAAGCTGTTGCTCAGCCTCATCTGCCCATGGCACTGCTCGCACAGAGGCACAGAGACTGGGGCTGCTTGCTTGTCTTGCCACCTCAAACTTCAAATGTAGCTTTGGGGGTCCGTGCAGGGGACCTCTGACAGCCCTGCTCTGAAAATGCGAACGTCTGCAGATAGATTGCAGCCAGAAAGAGCTAGCCTGGAAAGCTGTTGCTCAGCCTCATCTGCCCATGGCACTGCTCGCACAGAGGCACAGAGACTGGGGCTGCTTGCTTGTCTTCCCACGTCAGACTTCAAACGTAGCTTAGGCTGTCCGTGCCGGGCGCCTCCGGCTGCCCTGCTGCGAAAACGCGAACGTCTGCAGACAGCTCGCAGCCAGAAAGAGCTAGCCTGGAAAGCTGTTGCTCAGCCTAATCTGCCCATGGCACTGCTCGCACAAAGGCACAGAGACTGGGGCTGCTTGCTTGTCTTGCCACCTCAAACTTAAAACGTATCTTAGGTGGTCCATGCCGGGTGCCTCCGGCATCCCTGCTCCAAAAATGCAATCGTCTGCAGATAGCTCGCAGCCAGAAAGAGCTAGCCTTGAAAGATGTTGCTCAGCCTCATCTGCCCATGGCACTGCTCGCACAGAGGCACAGAGACAGGGGGTGCTTGTTGTCTTGCCCCCTCAAACTTCAAACGTAGCTTAGGTGGTCCCTGCCGGGGGACTCCAGCAGGGCTGCTCCCAAAATGCGAACGTCTGCAGATAGCTTGCAGCCAGAAAGAGCTAGCCTGGAAAGCTGTTGCTCAGCCTCATCTGCCCATGGCACTGCTCGCACTGAGGCACAGAGACTGGGGCTGCTTGCTTGTCTTGCCACCTCAAATTTCACATGTAGCTTTGGGGGTCCGTGCAGGGGGCCTCTGACAGCCCTGCTCTGAAAATGCGAACGTCTGCAGATAGCTCGCAGGCAGAAAGAGCTAGCCTGAAAACTGTTGCTCAGCCTCATCTGCCCATGGCACTGCTCGCACAGAGGCACAGAGACTGGGGCTGCTTGCTTGTCTTCCCACGTCAGACTTCAAATGTAGCATTGGGGGTGCATGCCGGGCTCCTCTGGCAGCCCTGCTCTGAAAATTCGAACGTCTGCAGATAGATTGCAGCCAGAAAGAGCTAGCCTGGAAAGCTGTTGCTCAGCCTCATCTGCCCATGGCACTGCTCGCACAGAGGCACAGAGACTGGGGCTGCTTGCTTGTCTTCCCACGTCAGACTTCAAACGTAGCTTAGGCTGTCCGTGCCGGGCGCCTCCGGCAGCCCTGCTGCGAAAACGCGAACGTCTGCAGACAGCTCGCAGCCAGAAAGAGCTAGCCTGGAAAGCTGTTGCTCAGCCTAATCTGCCCATGGCACTGCTCGCACAAAGGCACAGAGACTGGGGCTGCTTGCTTGTCTTGCCACCTCAAACTTAAAACGTATCTTAGGTGGTCCATGCCGGGTGCCTCCGGCATCCCTGCTCCAAAAATGCAGTCGTCTGCAGATAGCTCGCAGCCAGAAAGAGCTAGCCTTGAAAGATGTTGCTCAGCCTCATCTGCCCATGGCACTGCTCGAACAGAGGCACAGAGACAGGGGGTGCTTGTTGTCTTGCCCCCTCAAACTTCAAACGTAGCTTAGATGGTCCGTGCCGGGGGACTCCAGCAGGGCTGCTCCCAAAATGCAAACGTCTGCAGATAGCTTGCAGCCAGAAAGAGCTAGCCTGGAAAGCTGTTGCTCAGCCTCATCTGCCCATGGCACTGCTCGCACTGAGGCACAGAGACTGGGGCTGCTTGCTTGTCTTGCCACCTCAAATTTCACATGTAGCTTTGGGGGTCCGTGCAGGGGGCCTCTGACAGCCCTGCTCTGAAAATGCGAACGTCTGCAGATAGCTCGCAGCCAGAAAGAGCTAGCCTGAAAACTGTTGCTCAGCCTCATCTGCCCATGGCACTGCTCGCACAGAGGCACAGAGACTGGGGCTGCGTGCTTGTCTTGCCACCCCAAACTTCAAATGTATCTTTGGGGGTCCGTGCAGGGGGCCTCTAACAGCCCTGCTCTGAAAATGCGAACGTCTGCAGATAGCTCGCAGGCAGAAAGAGCTAGCCTGGAAAGCTGTTGCTCAGCCTCATCTGCCCATGGCACTGCTCGCACAGAGGCACAGAGACTGGGGCTGCTTGCTTGTCTTCCCACGTCAGACTTCAAATGTATCATTGGGGGTGCATGCCGGGCTCCTCCGGCAGCCCTGCTCTGAAAATTCGAACGTCTGCAGATAGATTGCAGCCAGAAAGAGCTAGCCTGGAAAGCTGTTGCTCAGCCTCATCTGCCCATGGCACTGCTCGCACAGAGGCACAGAGACTGGGGCTGCTTGCTTGTCTTGCCCCCTCAAACTTCAAACGTATCTTAGCTGGTCCATGCCGCGGGCCTCCGGCAGGGCTGCTCCGAAAATGCGAACGTCTGCAGATAGCTCGCAGCCAGAAAGAGCTAGCCTGGAAAGCTGTTGCTCAGCCTCATCTGCCCATGGCACTGCTCGCACAGAGGCACAGAGACTGGGGCTGCTTGCTTGTCTTGCCCCCTCAAACTTCAAACGTAGCTTAGGTGGTCCATGCCGGGTGCCTCCGGCAGCCCTGCTCCGAAAATGCAAACGTCTGCAGACAGCTCGCAGACAAGAAGAGCTAGCCTTGAAAGATGTTGCTCAGCCTCCTCTGCCCATGGCACTGCTCGCACAGAGGCACAGAGACTGGGGCTGCTTGTTGTCTTACACCTCAAACTTCAAACGTAGCTTAGGTGGTCCATGCCGGGGGACTCCAGCAGGGCTGCTCCCAAAATGCGAAGGTCTGCAGATAGCTCGCAGCCAGAAAGAGCTAGCCTGGAAAGCTGTTGCTCAGCCTCATCTGCCCATGGCACTGCTCGCACAGAGGCACAGAGACTGGGGCTGCTTGCTTGTCTCGCCACGTCAAACTTCAAACGTATCTTAGGAGGTCCATGCCGGGTGCCTACGACATCCCTCCTCCGAAAATGCAAACGTCTGCAGATAGCTCGCAGCCAGAAAGAGCTAGCCTGGAAAGGTGTTGCTCAGCCTCATCTGCCCATGGCACTGCTCGCACAGAGGCACAGAGACTGGGGCTGCTTGCTTGTCTTCCCACGTCAGACTTCAAATGTAGCATTGGGGATGCATGCCGGGCTCCTCCGGCAGCCCTGCTCTGAAAATTCGAACGTCTGCAGATAGCTCTCAGCCAGAAAGAGCTAGCCTGGAAAGGTGTTGCTCAGCCTCATCTGCCCATGGCACTGCTCGCACAGAGGCACAGAGACTGGGGCTGCTTGCTTGTCTTGCCACCTCAAACTTCAAATGTAGCTTAGGCTGTCCGTGCCGGGCGCCTCCGGCAGCCCTGCTCCGAAAATGCGAACGTCTGCAGATAGCTCACAGCCAGAAAGAGGTAGCCTGGAAAGCTGTTGCTCAGCCTCATCTGCCCATGGCACTGCTCGCACAGAGGCACAGAGACTGGGGCTGCTTGCTTGTCTTGCCACCTCAAACTTCAAATGTAGCTTTGGGGGTCCGTGCAGGGGACCTCTGACAGCCCTGCTCTGAAAATGCGAACGTCTGCAGATAGCTCGCAGGCAGAAAGAGCTAGCCTGGAAAGCTGTTGCTCAGCCTCATCTGCCCATGGCACTGCTCGCACAGAGGCACAGAGACTGGGGCTGCTTGCTTGTCTTCCCACGTCAGACTTCAAATGTAGCATTGGGGGTGCATGCCGGGCTCCTCTGGCAGCCCTGCTCTGAAAATTCGAACGTCTGCAGATAGATTGCAGCCAGAAAGAGCTAGCCTGGAAAGCTGTTGCTCAGCCTCATCTGCCCATGGCACTGCTCGCACAGAGGCACAGAGACTGGGGCTGCTTGCTTGTCTTCCCACGTCAGACTTCAAACGTAGCTTAGGCTGTCCGTGCCGGGCGCCTCCGGCAGCCCTGCTGCGAAAACGCGAACGTCTGCAGATAGCTCTCAGCCAGAAAGAGCTAGCCTGGAAAGCTGTTGCTCAGCCTAATCTGCCCATGGCACTGCTCGCACAAAGGCACAGAGACTGGGGCTGCTTGCTTGTCTTGCCACCTCAAACTTAAAATGTATCTTAGGTGGTCCATGCCGGGTGCCTCCGGCATCCCTGCTCCAAAAATGCAATCGTCTGCAGATAGCTCGCAGCCAGAAAGAGCTAGCCTTGAAAGATGTTGCTCAGCCTCATCTGCCCATGGCACTGCTAGCACAGAGGCACAGAGACAGGGGGTGCTTGTTGTCTTGCCCCCTCAAACTTCAAACGTAGCTTAGGTGGTCCGTGCCGGGGGACTCCAGCAGGGCTGCTCCCAAAATGCAAACGTCTGCAGATAGCTTGCAGCCAGAAAGAGCTAGCCTGGAAAGCTGTTGCTCAGCCTCATCTGCCCATGGCACTGCTCGCACTGAGGCACAGAGACTGGGGCTGCTTGCTTGTCTTGCCACCTCAAATTTCACATGTAGCTTTGGGGGTCCGTGCAGGGGGCCTCTGACAGCCCTGCTCTGAAAATGCGAACGTCTGCATATAGCTCGCAGCCAGAAAGAGCTAGCCTGAAAACTGTTGCTCAGCCTCATCTGCCCATGGCACTGCTCGCACAGAGGCACAGAGACTGGCGCTGCGTGCTTGTCTTGCCACCCCAAACTTCAAATGTATCTTTGGGGGTCCGTGCAGGGGGCCTCTAACAGCCCTGCTCTGAAAATGCGAACGTCTGCAGATAGCTCGCAGGCAGAAAGAGCTAGCCTGGAAAGCTGTTGCTCAGCCTCATCTGCCCATGGCACTGCTCGCACAGAGGCACAGAGACTGGGGCTGCTTGCTTGTCTTCCCACGTCAGACTTCAAATGTATCATTGGGGGTGCATGCCGGGCTCCTCCGGCAGGGCTGCTCCGAAAATGCGAACGTCTGCAGATAGCTCGCAGCCAGAAAGAGCTAGCCTGGAAAGCTGTTGCTCAGCCTCATCTGCCCATGGCACTGCTCGCACAGAGGCACAGAGACTGGGGCTGCTTGCTTGTCTTGCCCCCTCAAACTTCAAACGTAGCTTAGGTGGTCCATGCCGGGTGCCTCCGGCAGCCCTGCTCCGAAAATGCAAACGTCTGCAGACAGCTCGCAGACAAGAAGAGCTAGCCTTGAAAGATGTTGCTCAGCCTCCTCTGCCCATGGAACTGCTCGCACAGAGGCACAGAGACTGGGGCTGCTTGTTGTCTTACACCTCAAACTTCAAACGTAGCTTAGGTGGTCCATGCCGGGGGACTCCAGCAGGGCTGCTCCCAAAATGCGAAGGTCTGCAGATAGCTCGCAGCCAGAAAGAGCTAGCCTGGAAAGCTGTTGCTCAGCCTCATCTGCCCATGGCACTGCTCGCACAGAGGCACAGAGACTGGGGCTGCTTGCTTGTCTTGCCACCTCAAACTTCAAATGTAGCTTTGGGGGTCCGTGCAGGGGACCTCTGACAGCCCTGCTCTGAAAATGCGAACGTCTGCAGATAGCTCGCAGGCAGAAAGAGCTAGCCTGGAAAGCTGTTCCTCAGCCTCATCTGCCCATGGCACTGCTCGCACAGAGGCACAGAGACTGGGGCTGCTTGCTTGTCTTCCCACGTCAGACTTCAAATGTAGCATTGGGGGTGCATGCCGGGCTCCTCTGGCAGCCCTGCTCTGAAAATTCGAACGTCTGCAGATAGATTGCAGCCAGAAAGAGCTAGCCTGGAAAGCTGTTGCTCAGCCTCATCTGCCCATGGCACTGCTCGCACAGAGGCACAGAGACTGGGGCTGCTTGCTTGTCTTCCCACGTCAGACTTCAAACGTAGCTTAGGCTGTCCGTGCCGGGCGCCTCCGGCAGCCCTGCTGCGAAAACGCGAACGTCTGCAGATAGCTCTCAGCCAGAAAGAGCTAGCCTGGAAAGCTGTTGATCAGCCTAATCTGCCCATGGCACTGCTCGCACAAAGGCACAGAGACTGGGGCTGCTTGCTTGTCTTGCCACCTCAAACTTAAAATGTATCTTAGGTGGTCCATGCCGGGTGCCTCCGGCATCCCTGCTCCAAAAATGCAATCGTCTGCAGATAGCTCGCAGCCAGAAAGAGCTAGCCTTGAAAGATGTTGCTCAGCCTCATCTGCCCATGGCACTGCTCGCACAGAGGCACAGAGACAGGGGGTGCTTGTTGTCTTGCCCCCTCAAACTTCAAACGTAGCTTAGGTGGTCCGTGCCGGGGGACTCCAGCAGGGCTGCTCCCAAAATGCAAACGTCTGCAGATAGCTTGCAGCCAGAAAGAGCTAGCCTGGAAAGCTGTTGCTCAGCCTCATCTGCCCATGGCACTGCTCGCACTGAGGCACAGAGACTGGGGCTGCTTGCTTGTCTTGCCACCTCAAATTTCACATGTAGCTTTGGGGGTCCGTGCAGGGGGCCTCTGACAGCCCTGCTCTGAAAATGCGAACGTCTGCAGATAGCTCGCAGCCAGAAAGAGCTAGCCTGAAAACTGTTGCTCAGCCTCATCTGCCCATGGCACTGCTCGCACAGAGGCACAGAGACTGGGGCTGCGTGCTTGTCTTGCCACCCCAAACTTCAAATGTATCTTTGGGGGTCCGTGCAGGGGGCCTCTAACAGCCCTGCTCTGAAAATGCGAACGTCTGCAGATAGCTCGCAGGCAGAAAGAGCTAGCCTGGAAAGCTGTTGCTCAGCCTCATCTGCCCATGGCACTGCTCGCACAGAGGCACAGAGACTGGGGCTGCTTGCTTGTCTTCCCACGTCAGACTTCAAATGTATCATTGGGGGTGCATGCCGGGCTCCTCCGGCAGCCCTGCTCTGAAAATTCGAACGTCTGCAGATAGATTGCAGCCAGAAAGAGCTAGCCTGGAAAGCTGTTGCTCAGCCTCATCTGCCCATGGCACTGCTCGCACAGAGGCACAGAGACTGGGGCTGCTTGCTTGTCTTGCCCCCTCAAACTTCAAACGTATCTTAGCTGGTCCATGCCGCGGGCCTCCGGCAGGGCTGCTCCGAAAATGCGAACGTCTGCAGATAGCTCGCAGCCAGAAAGAGCTAGCCTGGAAAGCTGTTGCTCAGCCTCATCTGCCCATGGCACTGCTCGCACAGAGGCACAGAGACTGGGGCTGCTTGCTTGTCTTGCCCCCTCAAACTTCAAACGTAGCTTAGGTGGTCCATGCCGGGTGCCTCCGGCAGCCCTGCTCCGAAAATGCAAACGTCTGCAGACAGCTCGCAGACAAGAAGAGCTAGCCTTGAAAGATGTTGCTCAGCCTCCTCTGCCCATGGAACTGCTCGCACAGAGGCACAGAGACTGGGGCTGCTTGTTGTCTTACACCTCAAACTTCAAACGTAGCTTAGGTGGTCCATGCCGGGGGACTCCAGCAGGGCTGCTCCCAAAATGCGAAGGTCTGCAGATAGCTCGCAGCCAGAAAGAGCTAGCCTGGAAAGCTGTTGCTCAGCCTCATCTGCCCATGGCACTGCTCGCACAGAGGCACAGAGACTGGGGCTGCTTGCTTGTCTCGCCACGTCAAACTTCAAACGTATCTTAGGAGGTCCATGCCGGGTGCCTACGACATCCCTCCTCCGAAAATGCAAACGTCTGCAGATAGCTCGCAGCCAGAAAGAGCTAGCCTGGAAAGGTGTTGCTCAGCCTCATCTGCCCATGGCACTGCTCGCACAGAGGCACAGAGACTGGGGCTGCTTGCTTGTCTTCCCACGTCAGACTTCAAACGTAGCATTGGGGATGCATGCCGGGCTCCTCCGGCAGCCCTGCTCTGAAAATTCGAACGTCTGCAGATAGCTCTCAGCCAGAAAGAGCTAGCCTGGAAAGGTGTTGCTCAGCCTCATCTGCCCATGGCACTGCTCGCACAGAGGCACAGAGACTGGGGCTGCTTGCTTGTCTTGCCACCTCAAACTTCAAATGTAGCTTAGGCTGTCCGTGCCGGGCGCCTCCGGCAGCCCTGCTCCGAAAATGCGAACGTCTGCAGATAGCTCGCAGCCAGAAAGAGCTAGCCTGGAAAGCTGTTGCTCAGCCTCATCTGCCCATGGCACTGCTCGCACAGAGGCACAGAGACTGGGGCTGCTTGCTTGTCTTGCCACCTCAAACTTCAAATGTAGCTTTGGGTGTCCGTGCAGGGGACCTCTGACAGCCCTGCTCTGAAAATGCGAACGTCTGCAGATAGCTCGCAGGCAGAAAGAGCTAGCCTGGAAAGCTGTTGCTCAGCCTCATCTGCCCATGGCACTGCTCGCACAGAGGCACAGAGACTGGGGCTGCTTGCTTGTCTTCCCACGTCAGACTTCAAATGTAGCATTGGGGGTGCATGCCGGGCTCCTCTGGCAGCCCTGCTCTGAAAATTCGAACGTCTGCAGATAGATTGCAGCCAGAAAGAGCTAGCCTGGAAAGCTGTTGCTCAGCCTCATCTGCCCATGGCACTGCTCGCACAGAGGCACAGAGACTGGGGCTGCTTGCTTGTCTTGCCCCCTCAAACTTCAAACGTAGCTTAGGTGGTCCATGCCGGGTGCCTCCGGCAGCCCTGCTCCGAAAATGCAAACGTCTGCAGACAGCTCGCAGACAAGAAGAGCTAGCCTTGAAAGATGTTGCTCAGCCTCCTCTGCCCATGGCACTGCTCGCACAGAGGCACAGAGACTGGGGCTGCTTGTTGTCTTACACCTCAAACTTCAAACGTAGCTTAGGTGGTCCATGCCGGGGGACTCCAGCAGGGCTGCTCCCAAAATGCGAAGGTCTGCAGATAGCTCGCAGCCAGAAAGAGCTAGCCTGGAAAGCTGTTGCTCAGCCTCATCTGCCCATGGCACTGCTCGCACAGAGGCACAGAGACTGGGGCTGCTTGCTTGTCTCGCCACGTCAAACTTCAAACGTATCTTAGGAGGTCCATGCCGGGTGCCTACGACATCCCTCCTCCGAAAATGCAAACGTCTGCAGATAGCTCGCAGCCAGAAAGAGCTAGCCTGGAAAGGTGTTGCTCAGCCTCATCTGCCCATGGCACTGCTCGCACAGAGGCACAGAGACTGGGGCTGCTTGCTTGTCTTCCCACGTCAGACTTCAAATGTAGCATTGGGGATGCATGCCGGGCTCCTCCGGCAGCCCTGCTCTGAAAATTCGAACGTCTGCAGATAGCTCTCAGCCAGAAAGAGCTAGCCTGGAAAGGTGTTGCTCAGCCTCATCTGCCCATGGCACTGCTCGCACAGAGGCACAGAGACTGGGGCTGCTTGCTTGTCTTGCCACCTCAAACTTCAAATGTAGCTTAGGCTGTCCGTGCCGGGCGCCTCCGGCAGCCCTGCTCCGAAAATGCGAACGTCTGCAGATAGCTCACAGCCAGAAAGAGGTAGCCTGGAAAGCTGTTGCTCAGCCTCATCTGCCCATGGCACTGCTCGCACAGAGGCACAGAGACTGGGGCTGCTTGCTTGTCTTGCCACCTCAAACTTCAAATGTAGCTTTGGGGGTCCGTGCAGGGGACCTCTGACAGCCCTGCTCTGAAAATGCGAACGTCTGCAGATAGCTCGCAGGCAGAAAGAGCTAGCCTGGAAAGCTGTTGCTCAGCCTCATCTGCCCATGGCACTGCTCGCACAGAGGCACAGAGACTGGGGCTGCTTGCTTGTCTTCCCACGTCAGACTTCAAATGTAGCATTGGGGGTGCATGCCGGGCTCCTCTGGCAGCCCTGCTCTGAAAATTCGAACGTCTGCAGATAGATTGCAGCCAGAAAGAGCTAGCCTGGAAAGCTGTTGCTCAGCCTCATCTGCCCATGGCACTGCTCGCACAGAGGCACAGAGACTGGGGCTGCTTGCTTGTCTTCCCACGTCAGACTTCAAACGTAGCTTAGGCTGTCCGTGCCGGGCGCCTCCGGCAGCCCTGCTGCGAAAACGCGAACGTCTGCAGATAGCTCTCAGCCAGAAAGAGCTAGCCTGGAAAGCTGTTGCTCAGCCTAATCTGCCCATGGCACTGCTCGCACAAAGGCACAGAGACTGGGGCTGCTTGCTTGTCTTGCCACCTCAAACTTAAAATGTATCTTAGGTGGTCCATGCCGGGTGCCTCCGGCATCCCTGCTCCAAAAATGCAATCGTCTGCAGATAGCTCGCAGCCAGAAAGAGCTAGCCTTGAAAGATGTTGCTCAGCCTCATCTGCCCATGGCACTGCTAGCACAGAGGCACAGAGACAGGGGGTGCTTGTTGTCTTGCCCCCTCAAACTTCAAACGTAGCTTAGGTGGTCCGTGCCGGGGGACTCCAGCAGGGCTGCTCCCAAAATGCAAACGTCTGCAGATAGCTTGCAGCCAGAAAGAGCTAGCCTGGAAAGCTGTTGCTCAGCCTCATCTGCCCATGGCACTGCTCGCACTGAGGCACAGAGACTGGGGCTGCTTGCTTGTCTTGCCACCTCAAATTTCACATGTAGCTTTGGGGGTCCGTGCAGGGGGCCTCTGACAGCCCTGCTCTGAAAATGCGAACGTCTGCATATAGCTCGCAGCCAGAAAGAGCTAGCCTGAAAACTGTTGCTCAGCCTCATCTGCCCATGGCACTGCTCGCACAGAGGCACAGAGACTGGCGCTGCGTGCTTGTCTTGCCACCCCAAACTTCAAATGTATCTTTGGGGGTCCGTGCAGGGGGCCTCTAACAGCCCTGCTCTGAAAATGCGAACGTCTGCAGATAGCTCGCAGGCAGAAAGAGCTAGCCTGGAAAGCTGTTGCTCAGCCTCATCTGCCCATGGCACTGCTCGCACAGAGGCACAGAGACTGGGGCTGCTTGCTTGTCTTCCCACGTCAGACTTCAAATGTATCATTGGGGGTGCATGCCGGGCTCCTCCGGCAGCCCTGCTCTGAAAATTCGAACGTCTGCAGATAGATTGCAGCCAGAAAGAGCTAGCCTGGAAAGCTGTTGCTCAGCCTCATCTGCCCATGGCACTGCTCGCACAGAGGCACAGAGACTGGGGCTGCTTGCTTGTCTTGCCCCCTCAAACTTCAAACGTATCTTAGCTGGTCCATGCCGCGGGCCTCCGGCAGGGCTGCTCCGAAAATGCGAACGTCTGCAGATAGCTCGCAGCCAGAAAGAGCTAGCCTGGAAAGCTGTTGCTCAGCCTCATCTGCCCATGGCACTGCTCGCACAGAGGCACAGAGACTGGGGCTGCTTGCTTGTCTTGCCCCCTCAAACTTCAAACGTAGCTTAGGTGGTCCATGCCGGGTGCCTCCGGCAGCCCTGCTCCGAAAATGCAAACGTCTGCAGACAGCTCGCAGACAAGAAGAGCTAGCCTTGAAAGATGTTGCTCAGCCTCCTCTGCCCATGGAACTGCTCGCACAGAGGCACAGAGACTGGGGCTGCTTGTTGTCTTACACCTCAAACTTCAAACGTAGCTTAGGTGGTCCATGCCGGGGGACTCCAGCAGGGCTGCTCCCAAAATGCGAAGGTCTGCAGATAGCTCGCAGCCAGAAAGAGCTAGCCTGGAAAGCTGTTGCTCAGCCTCATCTGCCCATGGCACTGCTCGCACAGAGGCACAGAGACTGGGGCTGCTTGCTTGTCTTGCCACCTCAAACTTCAAATGTAGCTTTGGGGGTCCGTGCAGGGGACCTCTGACAGCCCTGCTCTGAAAATGCGAACGTCTGCAGATAGCTCGCAGGCAGAAAGAGCTAGCCTGGAAAGCTGTTCCTCAGCCTCATCTGCCCATGGCACTGCTCGCACAGAGGCACAGAGACTGGGGCTGCTTGCTTGTCTTCCCACGTCAGACTTCAAATGTAGCATTGGGGGTGCATGCCGGGCTCCTCTGGCAGCCCTGCTCTGAAAATTCGAACGTCTGCAGATAGATTGCAGCCAGAAAGAGCTAGCCTGGAAAGCTGTTGCTCAGCCTCATCTGCCCATGGCACTGCTCGCACAGAGGCACAGAGACTGGGGCTGCTTGCTTGTCTTCCCACGTCAGACTTCAAACGTAGCTTAGGCTGTCCGTGCCGGGCGCCTCCGGCAGCCCTGCTGCGAAAACGCGAACGTCTGCAGATAGCTCTCAGCCAGAAAGAGCTAGCCTGGAAAGCTGTTGATCAGCCTAATCTGCCCATGGCACTGCTCGCACAAAGGCACAGAGACTGGGGCTGCTTGCTTGTCTTGCCACCTCAAACTTAAAATGTATCTTAGGTGGTCCATGCCGGGTGCCTCCGGCATCCCTGCTCCAAAAATGCAATCGTCTGCAGATAGCTCGCAGCCAGAAAGAGCTAGCCTTGAAAGATGTTGCTCAGCCTCATCTGCCCATGGCACTGCTCGCACAGAGGCACAGAGACAGGGGGTGCTTGTTGTCTTGCCCCCTCAAACTTCAAACGTAGCTTAGGTGGTCCGTGCCGGGGGACTCCAGCAGGGCTGCTCCCAAAATGCAAACGTCTGCAGATAGCTTGCAGCCAGAAAGAGCTAGCCTGGAAAGCTGTTGCTCAGCCTCATCTGCCCATGGCACTGCTCGCACTGAGGCACAGAGACTGGGGCTGCTTGCTTGTCTTGCCACCTCAAATTTCACATGTAGCTTTGGGGGTCCGTGCAGGGGGCCTCTGACAGCCCTGCTCTGAAAATGCGAACGTCTGCAGATAGCTCGCAGCCAGAAAGAGCTAGCCTGAAAACTGTTGCTCAGCCTCATCTGCCCATGGCACTGCTCGCACAGAGGCACAGAGACTGGGGCTGCGTGCTTGTCTTGCCACCCCAAACTTCAAATGTATCTTTGGGGGTCCGTGCAGGGGGCCTCTAACAGCCCTGCTCTGAAAATGCGAACGTCTGCAGATAGCTCGCAGGCAGAAAGAGCTAGCCTGGAAAGCTGTTGCTCAGCCTCATCTGCCCATGGCACTGCTCGCACAGAGGCACAGAGACTGGGGCTGCTTGCTTGTCTTCCCACGTCAGACTTCAAATGTATCATTGGGGGTGCATGCCGGGCTCCTCCGGCAGCCCTGCTCTGAAAATTCGAACGTCTGCAGATAGATTGCAGCCAGAAAGAGCTAGCCTGGAAAGCTGTTGCTCAGCCTCATCTGCCCATGGCACTGCTCGCACAGAGGCACAGAGACTGGGGCTGCTTGCTTGTCTTGCCCCCTCAAACTTCAAACGTATCTTAGCTGGTCCATGCCGCGGGCCTCCGGCAGGGCTGCTCCGAAAATGCGAACGTCTGCAGATAGCTCGCAGCCAGAAAGAGCTAGCCTGGAAAGCTGTTGCTCAGCCTCATCTGCCCATGGCACTGCTCGCACAGAGGCACAGAGACTGGGGCTGCTTGCTTGTCTTGCCCCCTCAAACTTCAAACGTAGCTTAGGTGGTCCATGCCGGGTGCCTCCGGCAGCCCTGCTCCGAAAATGCAAACGTCTGCAGACAGCTCGCAGACAAGAAGAGCTAGCCTTGAAAGATGTTGCTCAGCCTCCTCTGCCCATGGAACTGCTCGCACAGAGGCACAGAGACTGGGGCTGCTTGTTGTCTTACACCTCAAACTTCAAACGTAGCTTAGGTGGTCCATGCCGGGGGACTCCAGCAGGGCTGCTCCCAAAATGCGAAGGTCTGCAGATAGCTCGCAGCCAGAAAGAGCTAGCCTGGAAAGCTGTTGCTCAGCCTCATCTGCCCATGGCACTGCTCGCACAGAGGCACAGAGACTGGGGCTGCTTGCTTGTCTCGCCACGTCAAACTTCAAACGTATCTTAGGAGGTCCATGCCGGGTGCCTACGACATCCCTCCTCCGAAAATGCAAACGTCTGCAGATAGCTCGCAGCCAGAAAGAGCTAGCCTGGAAAGGTGTTGCTCAGCCTCATCTGCCCATGGCACTGCTCGCACAGAGGCACAGAGACTGGGGCTGCTTGCTTGTCTTCCCACGTCAGACTTCAAACGTAGCATTGGGGATGCATGCCGGGCTCCTCCGGCAGCCCTGCTCTGAAAATTCGAACGTCTGCAGATAGCTCTCAGCCAGAAAGAGCTAGCCTGGAAAGGTGTTGCTCAGCCTCATCTGCCCATGGCACTGCTCGCACAGAGGCACAGAGACTGGGGCTGCTTGCTTGTCTTGCCACCTCAAACTTCAAATGTAGCTTAGGCTGTCCGTGCCGGGCGCCTCCGGCAGCCCTGCTCCGAAAATGCGAACGTCTGCAGATAGCTCGCAGCCAGAAAGAGCTAGCCTGGAAAGCTGTTGCTCAGCCTCATCTGCCCATGGCACTGCTCGCACAGAGGCACAGAGACTGGGGCTGCTTGCTTGTCTTGCCACCTCAAACTTCAAATGTAGCTTTGGGTGTCCGTGCAGGGGACCTCTGACAGCCCTGCTCTGAAAATGCGAACGTCTGCAGATAGCTCGCAGGCAGAAAGAGCTAGCCTGGAAAGCTGTTGCTCAGCCTCATCTGCCCATGGCACTGCTCGCACAGAGGCACAGAGACTGGGGCTGCTTGCTTGTCTTCCCACGTCAGACTTCAAATGTAGCATTGGGGGTGCATGCCGGGCTCCTCTGGCAGCCCTGCTCTGAAAATTCGAACGTCTGCAGATAGATTGCAGCCAGAAAGAGCTAGCCTGGAAAGCTGTTGCTCAGCCTCATCTGCCCATGGCACTGCTCGCACAGAGGCACAGAGACTGGGGCTGCTTGCTTGTCTTCCCACGTCAGACTTCAAACGTAGCTTAGGCTGTCCGTGCCGGGCGCCTCCGGCAGCCCTGCTGCGAAAACGCGAACGTCTGCAGATAGCTGTCAGCCAGAAAGAGCTAGCCTGGAAAGCTGTTGCTCAGCCTAATCTGCCCATGGCACTGCTCGCACAAAGGCACAGAGACTGGGGCTGCTTGCTTGTCTTGCCACCTCAAACTTAAAAAGTATCTTAGGTGGTCCATGCCGGGTGCCTCCGGCATCCCTGCTCCAAAAATGCAATCGTCTGCAGATAGCTCGCAGCCAGAAAGAGCTAGCCTTGAAAGATGTTGCTCAGCCTCATCTGCCCATGGCACTGCTCGCACAGACGCACAGAGACAGGGGGTGCTTGTTGTCTTGCCCCCTCAAACTTCAAACGTAGCTTAGGTGGTCCGTGCCGGGGGACTCCAGCAGGGCTGCTCCCAAAATGCAAACGTCTGCAGATAGCTTGCAGCCAGAAAGAGCTAGCCTGGAAAGCTGTTGCTCAGCCTCATCTGCCCATGGCACTGCTCGCACTGAGGCACAGAGACTGGGGCTGCTTGCTTGTCTTGCCACCTCAAATTTCACATGTAGCTTTGGGGGTCCGTGCAGGGGGCCTCTGACAGCCCTGCTCTGAAAATGCGAACGTCTGCAGATAGCTCGCAGCCAGAAAGAGCTAGCCTGAAAACTGTTGCTCAGCCTCATCTGCCCATGGCACTGCTCGCACAGAGGCACAGAGACTGGGGCTGCGTGCTTGTCTTGCCACCTCAAACTTCAAATGTAGCATTGGGGGTCCGTGCAGGGGGCCTCTAACAGCCCTGCTCTGAAAATGCGAACGTCTGCAGATAGCTCGCAGGCAGAAAGAGCTAGCCTGGAAAGCTGTTGCTCAGCCTCATCTGCCCATGGCACTGCTCGCACAGAGGCACAGAGACTGGGGCTGCTTGCTTGTCTTGCCCCCTCAAACTTCAAATGTATCATTGGGGGTGCATGCCGGGCTCCTCCGGCAGCCCTGCTCTGAAAATTCGAACGTCTGCAGATAGATTGCAGCCAGAAAGAGCTAGCCTGGAAAGCTGTTGCTCAGCCTCATCTGCCCATGGCACTGCTCGCACAGAGGCACAGAGACTGGGGCTGCTTGCTTGTCTTGCCCCCTCAAACTTCAAACGTATCTTAGCTGGTCCATGCCGCGAGCCTCCGGCAGGGCTGCTCCGAAAATGCGAACGTCTGCAGATAGCTCGCAGCCAGAAAGAGCTAGCCTGGAAAGCTGTTGCTCAGCCTCATCTGCCCATGGCACTGCTCGCACAGAGGCACAGAGACTGGGGCTGCTTGCTTGTCTTGCCCCCTCAAACTTCAAACGTAGCTTAGGTGGTCCATGCCGGGTGCCTCCGGCAGCCCTGCTCCGAAAATGCAAACGTCTGCAGACAGCTCGCAGACAAGAAGAGCTAGCCTTGAAAGATGTTGCTCAGCCTCCTCTGCCCATGGAACTGCTCGCACAGAGGCACAGAGACTGGGGCTGCTTGTTGTCTTACACCTCAAACTTCAAACGTAGCTTAGGTGGTCCATGCCAGGGGACTCCAGCAGGGCTGCTCCCAAAATGCGAACGTCTGCAGGTAGCTCGCAGGCACAAAGAGCTATCCTGGAAAGCTGTTGCTCAGCCTCATCTGCCCATGGCACTGCTCGCACAGAGGCACAGAAACTGGGGCTGTTTGCTTGTCTTGCCCCCTCAAACTTCAAACGTGACTTTGGCATTCGTGTCGGGCGTCTGCGGCTGCCCTGCTCTAAAAATGCGAACGTCTGCAGATAGCTCTCAGCCAGAAAGAGCTAGCCTGGAAAGGTGTTGCTCAGCCTCATCTGCCCATGGCACTGCTCGCACAGAGGCACAGAGACTGGGGCTGCTTGCTTGTCTTCCCACGTCAGACTTCAAATGTAGCATTGGGGATGCATGCCGGGCTCCTCCGGCAGCCCTGCTCTGAAAATTCGAACGTCTGCAGATAGCTCTCAGCCAGAAAGAGCTAGCCTGGAAAGGTGTTGCTCAGCCTCATCTGCCCATGGCACTGCTCGCACAGAGGCACAGAGACTGGGGCTGCTTGCTTGTCTTGCCACCTCAAACTTCAAATGTAGCTTAGGCTGTCCGTGCCGGGCGCCTCCGGCAGCCCTGCTCCGAAAATGCGAACATCTGCAGATAGCTCACAGCCAGAAAGAGGTAGCCTGGAAAGCTGTTGCTCAGCCTCATCTGCCCATGGCACTGCTCGCACAGAGGCACAGAGACTGGGGCTGCTTGCTTGTCTTGCCACCTCAAACTTCAAATGTAGCTTTGGGGGTCCGTGCAGGGGACCTCTGACAGCCCTGCTCTGAAAATGCGAACGTCTGCAGATAGCTCGCAGGCAGAAAGAGCTAGCCTGGAAAGCTGTTGCTCAGCCTCATCTGCCCATGGCACTGCTCGCACAGAGGCACAGAGACTGGGGCTGCTTGCTTGTCTTCCCACGTCAGACTTCAAATGTAGCATTGGGGGTGCATGCCGGGCTCCTCTGGCAGCCCTGCTCCCAAAATTCGAACGTC
The DNA here is from genome assembly GCF_030867145.1 of Opisthocomus hoazin. Taxonomy (NCBI): domain Eukaryota; kingdom Metazoa; phylum Chordata; class Aves; order Opisthocomiformes; family Opisthocomidae; genus Opisthocomus; species Opisthocomus hoazin. The sequence goes on along the minus strand of NC_134453.1, from coordinate 6,517,635 downwards.
TGCAGATAGATTGCAGCCAGAAAGAGCTAGCCTGGAAAGCTGTTGCTCAGCCTCATCTGCCCATGGCACTGCTCGCACAGAGGCACAGAGACTGGGGCTGCTTGCTTGTCTTCCCACGTCAGACTTCAAACGTAGCTTAGGCTGTCCGTGCCGGGCGCCTCCGGCAGCCCTGCTGCGAAAACGCGAACGTCTGCAGATAGCTCTCAGCCAGAAAGAGCTAGCCTGGAAAGCTGTTGCTCAGCCTAATCTGCCCATGGCACTGCTCGCACAAAGGCACAGAGACTGGGGCTGCTTGCTTGTCTTGCCACCTCAAACTTAAAATGTATCTTAGGTGGTCCATGCCGGGTGCCTCCGGCATCCCTGCTCCAAAAATGCAATCGTCTGCAGATAGCTCGCAGCCAGAAAGAGCTAGCCTTGAAAGATGTTGCTCAGCCTCATCTGCCCATGGCACTGCTCGCACAGAGGCACAGAGACAGGGGGTGCTTGTTGTCTTGCCCCCTCAAACTTCAAACGTAGCTTAGGTGGTCCGTGCCGGGGGACTCCAGCAGGGCTGCTCCCAAAATGCAAACGTCTGCAGATAGCTTGCAGCCAGAAAGAGCTAGCCTGGAAAGCTGTTGCTCAGCCTCATCTGCCCATGGCACTGCTCGCACTGAGGCACAGAGACTGGGGCTGCTTGCTTGTCTTGCCACCTCAAATTTCACATGTAGCTTTGGGGGTCCGTGCAGGGGGCCTCTGACAGCCCTGCTCTGAAAATGCGAACGTCTGCAGATAGCTCGCAGCCAGAAAGAGCTAGCCTGAAAACTGTTGCTCAGCCTCATCTGCCCTTGGCACTGCTCGCACAGAGGCACAGAGACTGGGGCTGCGTGCTTGTCTTGCCACCCCAAACTTCAAATGTATCTTTGGGGGTCCGTGCAGGGGGCCTCTAACAGCCCTGCTCTGAAAATGCGAACGTCTGCAGATAGCTCGCAGGCAGAAAGAGCTAGCCTGGAAAGCTGTTGCTCAGCCTCATCTGCCCATGGCACTGCTCGCACAGAGGCACAGAGACTGGGGCTGCTTGCTTGTCTTCCCACGTCAGACTTCAAATGTATCATTGGGGGTGCATGCCGGGCTCCTCCGGCAGCCCTGCTCTGAAAATTCGAACGTCTGCAGATAGATTGCAGCCAGAAAGAGCTAGCCTGGAAAGCTGTTGCTCAGCCTCATCTGCCCATGGCACTGCTCGCACAGAGGCACAGAGACAGGGGGTGCTTGTTGTCTTGCCCCCTCAAACTTCAAACGTAGCTTAGGTGGTCCGTGCCGGGGGACTCCAGCAGGGCTGCTCCCAAAATGCAAACGTCTGCAGATAGCTCGCAGCCAGAAAGAGCTAGCCTGGAAAGCTGTTGCTCAGCCTCATCTGCCCATGGCACTGCTCGCACTGAGGCACAGAGACTAGGGCTGCTTGCTTGTCTTGCCACCTCAAATTTCACATGTAGCTTTGGGGGTCCGTGCAGGGGGCCTCTGACAGCCCTGCTCTGAAAATGCGAACGTCTGCAGATAGCTCGCAGCCAGAAAGAGCTAGCCTGAAAACTGTTGCTCAGCCTCATCTGCCCATGGCACTGCTCGCACAGAGGCACAGAGACTGGGGCTGCGTGCTTGTCTTGCCCCCTCAAACTTCAAATGTAGCATTGGGGGTCCGTGCAGGGGGCCTCTAACAGCCCTGCTCTGAAAATGCGAACGTCTGCAGATAGCTCGCAGCCAGAAAGAGCTAGCCTGGAAAGCTGTTGCTCAGCCTCATCTGCCCATGGCACTGCTCGCACAGAGGCACAGAGACTGGGGCTGCTTGCTTGTCTTGCCACGTCAGACTTCAAATGTATCATTGGGGGTGCATGCCGGGCTCCTCCGACAGCCCTGCTCTGAAAATTCGAACGTCTGCAGATAGATTGCAGCCAGAAAGAGCTAGCCTGGAAAGGTGTTGCTCAGCCTCATCTGCCCATGGCACTGCTCGCACAGAGGCACAGAGACTGGGGCTGCTTGCTTGTCTTGCCCCCTCAAACTTGAAACGTATCTTAGCTGGTCCATGCCGCGGGCCTCCGGCAGGGCTGCTCCGAAAATGCGAACGTCTGCAGATAGCTCGCAGCCAGAAAGAGCTAGCCTGGAAAGCTGTTGCTCAGCCTCATCTGCCCATGGCACTGCTCGCACAGAGGCACAGAGACTGGGGCTGCTTGCTTGTCTTGCCCCCTCAAACTTCAAACGTAGCTTAGGTGGTCCATGCCGGGTGCCTCCGGCAGCCCTGCTCCGAAAATGCAAACGTCTGCAGACAGCTCGCAGACAAGAAGAGCTAGCCTTGAAAGATGTTGCTCAGCCTCCTCTGCCCATGGAACTGCTCGCACAGAGGCACAGAGACTGGGGCTGCTTGTTGTCTTACACCTCAAACTTCAAACGTAGCTTAGGTGGTCCATGCCGGGGGACTCCAGCAGGGCTGCTCCCAAAATGCGAAGGTCTGCAGATAGCTCACAGCCAGAAAGAGCTAGCCTGGAAAGCTGTTGCTCAGCCTCATCTGCCCATGGCACTGCTCGCACAGAGGCACAGAGACTGGGGCTGCTTGCTTGTCTCGCCACGTCAAACTTCAAACGTATCTTAGGAGGTCCATGCCGGGTGCCTACGACATCCCTCCTCCGAAAATGCAAACGTCTGCAGATAGCTCTCAGCCAGAAAGAGCTAGCCTGGAAAGGTGTTGCTCAGCCTCATCTGCCCATGGCACTGCTCGCACAGAGGCACAGAGACTGGGGCTGCTTGCTTTTCTTGCCACCTCAAACTTCAAATGTAGCTTAGGCTGTCCGTGCCGGGCGCCTCCGGCAGCCCTGCTCCGAAAATGCGAACGTCTGCAGATAGCTCACAGCCAGAAAGAGGTAGCCTGGAAAGCTGTTGCTCAGCCTCATCTGCCCATGGCACTGCTCGCACAGAGGCACAGAGACTGGGGCTGCTTGCTTGTCTTGCCACCTCAAACTTCAAATGTAGCTTTGGGGGTCCGTGCAGGGGGCCTCTGACAGCCCTGCTCTGAAAATGCGAACGTCTGCAGATAACTCGCAGGCAGAAAGAGCTAGCCTGAAAACTGTTGCTCAGCCTCATCTGCCCATGGCACTGCTCGCACAGAGGCACAGAGACTGGGGCTGCTTGCTTGTCTCGCCACGTCAAACTTCAAACGTATCTTAGGTGGTCCATGCCGGGTGCCTACGGCATCCCTGCTCCGAAAATGCAAACGTCTGCAGATAGCTCGCAGCCAGAAAGAGCTAGCCTGGAAAGCTGTTGCTCAGCCTCATCTGCCCATGGCACTGCTCGCACAGAGGCACAGAGACTGGGGCTGCTTGCTTGTCTTGCCACCTCAAACTTCAAATGTAGCTTTGGGGGTCCGTGCAGGGGGCCTCTGACAGCCCTGCTGTGAAAATGCAAACGTCTGCAGATAGCTCGCAGGCAGAAAGAGCTAGCCTGAAAACTGTTGCTCAGCCTCATCTGCCCATGGCACTGCTCGCACAGAGGCACAGAGACTGGGGCTGCTTGCTTGTCTAGCCCCGTCAATCTTGAAATGTAGCTTAGGTGGTTCGTGCCGGGCGTCTCCGGCAGCCCTGCTCTGAAAATGCGAACGTCTGCAGATAGCTGTCAGCCAGAAAGAGCTAGCCTGGAAAGCTGTTGCTCAGCCTCATCTGCGCATGGCACTGCTCGCACAGAGGCACAGAGACTGGGGCTGCTTGCTTGTCTTCCCACGTCAGACTTCAAATGAAGCATTGGGGGTGCATGCCGGGTGCCTCCGGCAGCCCTGTTCTCAAAATTCGAACGTCTGCAGATAGATTGCAGCCAGAAAGAGCTAGCCTGGAAAGCTGTTGCTCGGCCTCATCTTCCCATGGCACTGCTCGCACACAGGCACAGAGACTGGGGCTGCTTGTTGTCTTGCCCCCTCAAACTTCAAACGTAGCTTAGGTGGTCCGTGCCGGGGGACTCTAGCAGGGCTGCTCCGAAAATGCGAACGTCTGCAGATAGCTCGCAGGCAGAAAGAGCTATCCTGGAAAGCTGTTGCTCAGCCTCATCTGCCCATAGCACTGCTCACACAGAGGCACAGAGACTAGAGCTGCTTGCTTGTATTGCACCCTCAAACTTCAAACGTAGCTTTGGGATCCGTGTCGGGCGTCTGCGGCAGCCCTGCTCCCAAAATTTGAATGTCTGCAGACAGATTGCAGCCAGAAAGAGCTAGCCTGGAAAGCTGTTGCTCAGCCTCATCTGCCCATGGCACTGCTCGCACAGAGGCACAGAGACTGGGGCTGCTTGCTTGTCTTGCCACCTCAAACTTCAAACGTAGCTGAGGTGGTCCGTGCCGGGGGCCTCCGGCAGGGCTGCTCCCAAAATGCGAACGTCTGCAGATAGCTCGCAGGCAGAAAGAGCTAGCCTGAAAACTGTTGCTCAGCCTCATCTGCCCATGGCACTGCTCGCACAGAGGCACAGAGACTGGGGCTGCTTGCTTGTCTAGCCCCGTCAAACTTGAAATGTAGCTTAGGTGGTTCGTGCCGGGCGTCTCCGGCAGCCCTGCTCTGAAAATGCGAACGTCTGCAGATAGATCTCAGCCAGAAAGAGCTAGCCTGGAAAGCTGTTGCTCAGCCTCATCTGCCCATGGCACTGCTCGCACAGAGGCACAGAGACTGGGGCTGCTTGCTTGTCTTCCCACGTCACACTTCACATGTAGCATTGGGGGTGAATACCGGGCTCCTCCGGCAGCCCTGCTCTGAAAATTCGAATGTCTGCAGATAGATTGCAGGCAGAAAGAGCTAGCCTGGAAAGCTGTTGCTCAGCCTCATCTGCCCATGGCACTGCTCACACAGAGGCACAGAGACTGGGGCTGCTTGCTTGTCTCGCCACGTCAAACTTCAGACGTATCTTAGGTGGTCCATGCCGGGTGCCTACGACATCCCTGCTCCGCAAATGCAAACGTCTGCAGATAGCTCGCAGCCAGAAAGAGCTAGCCTGGAAAGGTGTTGCTCAGCCTCATCTCTCCATGGCACTGCTCGCACAGAGGCACAGAGACTAGGGCTGCTTTCTTGTCTAGCCCCGTTAAACTTGAAATGTAGCTTAGGTGGTTCGTGCCGGGCGTCTCCGGCAGCCCTGCTCTGAAAATGCGAACGTCTGCAGATAGCTCTCAGCCAGAAAGAGCTAGCCTGGAAAGCTGTTGCTCAGCCTCATCTGCCCATGGCACTGCTCGCACAGAGGCACAGAGACTGGGGCTGCTTGCTTGTCTTCCCACGTCAGACTTCAAATGTAGCATTGGGGGTGCATGCCGGGCTCCTCCGGCAGCCCTGCTCTCAAAATTCGAACGTCTGCAGATACCTCTCAGCCAGAAAGACCTAGCCTGGAAAACTGTTGCTCAGCCTCATCTGCCCATGGCACTGCTCGTACAGAGGCACAGAGACTGGGGCTGCTTGCTTGTCTTGCCACCTCAAACTTCAAATGTAGCTTTGGGGGTCCGTGCAGGGGGCCTCTGACAGCCCTGCTCTGAAAATGCGAACGTCTGCAGATAGCTCGCAGGCAGAAAGAGCTAGCCTGGAAAGCTGTTGCTCAGCCTCATCTACCCATAGCACTGCTAACACAGAGGCACAGAGACTAGAGCTGCTTTCTTGTACTGCCCCCTCAAACTTCAAACGTGGCTTTGGGATCCGTGTCGGGCGTCTGCGGCAGCCCTGCTCTGAAAATGCGAACGTCTGCAGATAGCTCGCAGGCAGAAAGAGCTAGCCTGGAAAGCTGTTGCTCAGCCTCATCTGCCCATGGCACTGCTCGCACAGAGGCACAGAGACTGGGGCTGCTTGCTTGTCTTGCCACCTCAAAATTCACATGTAGCATTGGGGGTGCATGCCGGGCTCCTCCGGCAGCCCTGCTCCCACAATTCGAATGTCTGCACACAGATTGCTGCCAGAAAGAGCTAGCCTGGAAAGGTGTTGCTCAGCCTCATCTGCCCATGGCACTGCTCGCACAGAGGCACAGAGACTGGGGCTGCTTGCTTGTCTTGCCACCTCAAACTTCAAACGTAGCTTAGGTGGTGCATGCCGGGGGCCTCCGGCAGGGCTGCTCCGAAAATGCGAACGTCTGCAGATAGCTCGCAGCCAGAAAGTGCTAGACTGGAAAGCTGTTGCTCAGCCTCATCTGCCATGGCACTGCTCGCACAGAGGCACAGAGACTGGGGCTGCTTGCTTGTCTTCCCACGTCAGACTTCAAACGTAGCTTAGGCTGTCCGTGCCGGGCGCCTCCGGCAGCCCTGCTGCGAAAACGCGAACGTCTGCAGATAGCTCGCAGCCAGAAAGAGCTAGCCTGGAGAGCTGTTGCTCAGCCTAATCTGCCCATGGCACTGCTCGCACAAAGGCACAGAGACTGGGGCTGCTTGCTTGTCTTGCCACCTCAAACTTAAAACGTATCTTAGCTGGTCCATGCCGGGTGCCTCCGGCAGCCCTGCTCCAAAAATGCAATCGTCTGCAGATAGCTCGCAGCCAGAAAGAGCTAGCCTTGAAAGATGTTGCTCAGCCTCATCTGCCCATGGCACTGCTCGCACAGAGGCACAGAGACTGGGGGTGCTTGTTGTCTTGCCCCCTCAAACTTCAAACGTATCTTAGGTGGTCCGTGCAGGGGGACTCCAGCAGGGCTGCTCCCAAAATGCAAACGTCTGCAGATAGCTCGCAGCCAGAAAGAGCTAGCCTGGAAAGCTGTTGCTCAGCCTCATCTGCCCATGGCACTGCTCGCACTGAGGCACAGAGACTGGGGCTGCTTGCTTGTCTTGCCACCTCAAATTTCACATGTAGCTTTGGGGGTCCGTGCAGGGGGCGTCTGACAGCCCTGCTCTGAAAATGCGAACGTCTGCAGATAGCTCGCAGGCAGAAAGAGCTAGCCTGAAAACTGTTGCTCAGCCTCATCTGCCCATGGCACTGCTCGCACAGAGGCACAGAGACTTGGGCTGCGTGCTTGTCTTGCCACCTCAAACTTCAAATGTATCTTTGGGGGTCCGTGCAGGAGACCTCTGACAGCCCTGCTCTGAAAATGCGAACGTCTGCAGATAGCTCGCAGGCAGAAAGAGCTAGCCTGGAAAGCTGTTGCTCAGCCTCATCTGCCCATGGCACTGCTCGCACAGAGGCACAGAGACTGGGGCTGCTTGCTTGTCTTCCCACGTCAGACTTCAAATGTAGCATTGGGGGTGCATGCTGGGCTCCTCCGGCAGCCCTGCTCTGAAAATTCGAACGTCTGCAGATAGATTGCAGCCAGAAAGAGCTAGCCTGGAAAGCTGTTGCTCAGCCTCATCTGCCCATGGCACTGCTCGCACAGAGGCACAGAGACTGGGGCTGCTTGCTTGTCTTGCCCCCTCAAACTTCAAACGTATCTTAGCTGGTCCATGCCGCGGGCCTCCGGCAGGGCTGCTCCGAAAATGAGAACTTCTGCAGATAGCTCGCAGCCAGAAAGAGCTAGCCTGGAAAGCTGTTGCTCAGCCTCATCTGCCCATGGCACTGCTCGCACAGAGGCACAGAGACTGGGGCTGCTTGCTTGTCTTGCCCCCTCAAACTTCAAACGTAGCTTAGGTGGTCCATGCCGGGTGCCTCCGGCAGGGCTGCTCCGAAAATGCAAACTTCTGCAGACAGGTCGCAGACAAGAAGAGCTAGCCTTGAAAGATGTTGCTCAGCCTCCTCTGCCCATGGAACTGCTCGCACAGAGGCACAGAGACTGGGGCTGCTTGTTGTCTTACACCTCAAACTTCAAACGTAGCTTAGGTGGTCCATGCCGGGGGACTCCAGCAGGGCTGCTCCCAAAATGCGAAGGTCTGCAGATAGCTCGCAGCCAGAAAGAGCTAGCCTGGAAAGCTGTTGCTCAGCCTCATCTACCCATAGCACTGCTAACACAGAGGCACAGAGACTAGAGCTGCTTTCTTGTATTGCCCCCTCAAACTTCAAACGTAACTTTGGGATCCGTGTCGGGCGTCTGCGGCAGCCCTGCTCTGAAAATGCGAACGTCTGCAGATAGCTCGCAGGCAGAAAGAGCGAGCCTGGAAAGCTGTTGCTCAGCCTCATCTGCCCATGGCACTGCTCGCACAGAGGCACAGAGACTGGGGCTGCTTGCTTGTCTTGCCACCTCAAAATTCACATGTAGCATTGGGGGTGCATGCCGGGCTCCTCCGGCAGCCCTGCTCCCACAATTCGAATGTCTGCACACAGATTGCTGCCAGAAAGAGCTAGCCTGGAAAGCTGTTGCTCAGCCTCATCTGCCCATGGCACTGCTCGCACAGAGGCACAGAGACTGGGGCTGCTTGCTTGTCTTGCCACCTCAAACTTCAAACGTATCTTAGGTGGTGCATGCCGGGGGCCTCCGGCAGGGCTGCTCCGAAAATGCGAACGTCTGCAGATAGCTCGCAGCCAGAAAGTGCTAGACTGGAAAGCTGTTGCTCAGCCTCATCTGCCATGGCACTGCTCGCACAGAGGCACAGAGACTGGGGCTGCTTGCTTGTCTTCCCACGTCAGACTTCAAACGTAGCTTAGGCTGTCCGTGCCGGGCCCCTCCGGCAGCCCTGCTGCGAAAACGCGAACGTCTGCAGATAGCTCGCAGCCAGAAAGAGCTAGCCTGGAAAGCTGTTGCTCAGCCTAATCTGCCCATGGCACTGCTCGCACAAAGGCACAGAGACTGGGGCTGCTTGCTTGTCTTGCCACCTCAAACTTCAAACGTATCTTAGCTGGTCCATGCCGGGTGCCTCCGGCAGCCCTGCTCCAAAAATGCAATCGTCTGCAGATAGCTCGCAGCCAGAAAGAGCTAGCCTTGAAAGATGTTGCTCAGCCTCATCTGCCCATGGCACTGCTCGCACAGAGGCACAGAGACTGGGGGTGCTTGTTGTCTTGCCCCCTCAAACTTCAAACGTAGCTTAGGTGGTCCGTGCCGGGGGACTCCAGCAGGGCTGCTCCCAAAATGCAAACGTCTGCAGATAGCTCGCAGCCAGAAAGAGCTAGCCTGGAAAGCTGTTGCTCAGCCTCATCTGCCCATGGCACTGCTCGCACAGAGGCACAGAGACTGGGGCTGCTTGCTTGTCTTGCCACCTCAAATTTCACATGTATCTTTGGGGGTCCGTGCAGGGGGCGTCTGACAGCCCTGCTCTGAAAATGCGAACGTCTGCAGATAGCTCGCAGGCAGAAAGAGCTAGCCTGAAAACTGTTGCTCAGCCTCATCTGCCCATGGCACTGCTCGCACAGAGGCACAGAGACTGGGGCTGCGTGCTTGTCTTGCCACCTCAAACTTCAAATGTATCTTTGGGGGTCCGTGCAGGGGGCCTCTGACAGCCCTGCTCTGAAAATGCGAACGTCTGCAGATAGCTCGCAGGCAGAAAGAGCTAGCCTGGAAAGCTGTTGCTCAGCCTCATCTGCCCATGGCACTGCTCGCACAGAGGCACAGAGACTGGGGCTGCTTGCTTGTCTTCCCACGTCAGACTTCAAATGTATCATTGGGGGTGCATGCCGGGCTCCTCCGGCAGCCCTGCTCTAAAAATTCGAACGTCTGCAGATAGATTGCAGCCAGAAAGAGCTAGCCTGGAAAGCTGTTGCTCAGCCTCATCTGCCCACGGCACTGCTCGCACAGAGGCACAGAGACTGGGGCTGCTTGCTTGTCTTGCCCCCTCAAACTTCAAACGTATCTTAGCTGGTCCATGCCGCGGGCCTCCGGCAGGGCTGCTCCGAAAATGCGAACGTCTGCAGATAGCTCGCAGGCAGAAAGAGCTAGCCTGGAAAGCTGTTGCTCAGCCTCATCTGCCCATGGCACTGCTCGCACAGAGGCACAGAGACTGGGGCTGCTTGCTTGTCTTGCCCCCTCAAACTTCAAACGTAGCTTAGGTGGTCCATGCCGGGTGCCTCCGGCAGCCCTGCTCCGAAAATGCAAACGTCTGCAGACAGCTCGCAGACAAGAAGAGCTAGCCTTGAAAGATGTTGCTCAGACTCCTCTACCCATGGAACTGCTCGCACAGAGGCACAGAGACTGGGGCTGCTTGTTGTCTTACACCTCAAACTTCAAACGTAGCTTAGGTGGTCCATGCCGGGGGACTCCAGCAGGGCTGCTCCCAAAATGTGAAGGTCTGCAGATAGCTCGCAGCCAGAAAGAGCTAGCCTGGAAAGCTGTTGCTCAGCCTCATCTGCCCATGGCACTGCTCGCACAGAGGCACAGAGACTGGGGCTGCTTGCTTGTCTCGCCACGTCAAACTTCAAACGTATCTTAGGAGGTCCGTGCCGGGTGCCTACGACATCCCTCCTCCGAAAATACAAACGTCTGCAGATAGCTCGCAGCCAGAAAGAGCTAGCCTGGAAAGCTGTTGCTCAGCCTCATCTGCCCATGGCACTGCTCGCACAGAGGCACAGAGACTGGGGCTGCTTGCTTGTCTTGCCACCTCAAACTTCAAATGTAGCATTGGGGATGCATGCCGAGCTCCTCCGGCAGCCCTGCTCTGAAAATTCGAACGTCTGCAGATAGCTCTCAGCCAGAAAGTGCTAGCCTGGAAAGGTGTTGCTCAGCCTCATCTGCCCATGGCACTGCTCGCACAGAGGCACAGAGACTGGGGCTGCTTGCTTGTCTTGCCCCCTCAAACTTCAAATGTATCTTAGGCTGTCCGTGCCGGGCGCCTCCGGCAGCCCTGCTCCGAAAATGCGAACGTCTGCAGATAGCTCACAGCCAGAAAGAGGTAGCCTGGAAAGCTGTTGCTCAGCCTCATCTGCCCGTGGCACTGCTCGCACAGAGGCACAGAGACTGGGGCTGCTTGCTTGTCTTGCCACCTCAAACTTCAAATGTAGCTTTGGGGGTCCGTGCAGGGGGCCTCTGACAGCCCTGCTCTGAAAATGCGAACGTCTGCAGATAGCTCGCAGGCAGAAAGAGCTAGCCTGTAAAGGTGTTGCTCAGCCTCATCTGCCCATGGCACTGCTCGCACAGAGGCACAGAGACTGGGGCTGCTTGCTTGTCTCGCCACGTCAAACTTCAAACGTATCTTAGGTGGTCCATGCCGGGTGCCTACGGCATCCCTGCTCCGAAAATGCAAACGTCTGCAGATAGCTCGCAGCCAGAAAGAGCTAGCCTGGAAAGCTGTTGCTCAGCCTCATCTGCCCATGGCACTGCTCGCACAGAGGCACAGAGACTGGGGCTGCTTGCTTGTCTTGCCACCTCAAACTTCAAATGTAGCTTTGGGGGTCCGTGCAGGGGGCCTCTGACAGCCCTGCTCTGAAAATGCAAACGTCTGCAGATAGCTCGCAGGCAGAAAGAGCTAGCCTGAAAACTGTTGCTCAGCCTCATCTGCCCATGGCACTGCTCGCACAGAGGCACAGAGACTGGGGCTGCTTGCTTGTCTAGCCCCGTCAATCTTGAAATGTAGCTTAGGTGGTTCGTGCCGGGCGTCTCCGGCAGCCCTGCTCTGAAAATGCGAACGTCTGCAGATAGCTCGCAGCCAGAAAGTGCTAGACTGGAAAGCTGTTGCTCAGCCTCATCTGCCATGGCACTGCTCGCACAGAGGCACAGAGACTGGGGCTGCTTGCTTGTCTTCCCACGTCAGACTTCAAACGTAGCTTAGGCTGTCCGTGCCGGGCGCCTCCGGCAGCCCTGCTGCGAAAACGCGAACGTCTGCAGATAGCTCGCAGCCAGAAAGAGCTAGCCTGGAGAGCTGTTGCTCAGCCTAATCTGCCCATGGCACTGCTCGCACAAAGGCACAGAGACTGGGGCTGCTTGCTTGTCTTGCCACCTCAAACTTAAAACGTATCTTAGCTGGTCCATGCCGGGTGCCTCCGGCAGCCCTGCTCCAAAAATGCAATCGTCTGCAGATAGCTCGCAGCCAGAAAGAGCTAGCCTTGAAAGATGTTGCTCAGCCTCATCTGCCCATGGCACTGCTCGCACAGAGGCACAGAGACTGGGGGTGCTTGTTGTCTTGCCCCCTCAAACTTCAAACGTATCTTAGGTGGTCCGTGCAGGGGGACTCCAGCAGGGCTGCTCCCAAAATGCAAACGTCTGCAGATAGCTCGCAGCCAGAAAGAGCTAGCCTGGAAAGCTGTTGCTCAGCCTCATCTGCCCATGGCACTGCTCGCACTGAGGCACAGAGACTGGGGCTGCTTGCTTGTCTTGCCACCTCAAATTTCACATGTAGCTTTGGGGGTCCGTGCAGGGGGCGTCTGACAGCCCTGCTCTGAAAATGCGAACGTCTGCAGATAGCTCGCAGGCAGAAAGAGCTAGCCTGAAAACTGTTGCTCAGCCTCATCTGCCCATGGCACTGCTCGCACAGAGGCACAGAGACTTGGGCTGCGTGCTTGTCTTGCCACCTCAAACTTCAAATGTATCTTTGGGGGTCCGTGCAGGAGACCTCTGACAGCCCTGCTCTGAAAATGCGAACGTCTGCAGATAGCTCGCAGGCAGAAAGAGCTAGCCTGGAAAGCTGTTGCTCAGCCTCATCTGCCCATGGCACTGCTCGCACAGAGGCACAGAGACTGGGGCTGCTTGCTTGTCTTCCCACGTCAGACTTCAAATGTAGCATTGGGGGTGCATGCTGGGCTCCTCCGGCAGCCCTGCTCTGAAAATTCGAACGTCTGCAGATAGATTGCAGCCAGAAAGAGCTAGCCTGGAAAGCTGTTGCTCAGCCTCATCTGCCCATGGCACTGCTCGCACAGAGGCACAGAGACTGGGGCTGCTTGCTTGTCTTGCCCCCTCAAACTTCAAACGTATCTTAGCTGGTCCATGCCGCGGGCCTCCGGCAGGGCTGCTCCGAAAATGAGAACTTCTGCAGATAGCTCGCAGCCAGAAAGAGCTAGCCTGGAAAGCTGTTGCTCAGCCTCATCTGCCCATGGCACTGCTCGCACAGAGGCACAGAGACTGGGGCTGCTTGCTTGTCTTGCCCCCTCAAACTTCAAACGTAGCTTAGGTGGTCCATGCCGGGTGCCTCCGGCAGGGCTGCTCCGAAAATGCAAACTTCTGCAGACAGGTCGCAGACAAGAAGAGCTAGCCTTGAAAGATGTTGCTCAGCCTCCTCTGCCCATGGAACTGCTCGCACAGAGGCACAGAGACTGGGGCTGCTTGTTGTCTTACACCTCAAACTTCAAACGTAGCTTAGGTGGTCCATGCCGGGGGACTCCAGCAGGGCTGCTCCCAAAATGCGAAGGTCTGCAGATAGCTCGCAGCCAGAAAGAGCTAGCCTGGAAAGCTGTTGCTCAGCCTCATCTACCCATAGCACTGCTAACACAGAGGCACAGAGACTAGAGCTGCTTTCTTGTATTGCCCCCTCAAACTTCAAACGTAACTTTGGGATCCGTGTCGGGCGTCTGCGGCAGCCCTGCTCTGAAAATGCGAACGTCTGCAGATAGCTCGCAGGCAGAAAGAGCTAGCCTGGAAAGCTGTTGCTCAGCCTCATCTGCCCATGGCACTGCTCGCACAGAGGCACAGAGACTGGGGCTGCTTGCTTGTCTTGCCACCTCAAAATTCACATGTAGCATTGGGGGTGCATGCCGGGCTCCTCCGGCAGCCCTGCTCCCACAATTCGAATGTCTGCACACAGATTGCTGCCAGAAAGAGCTAGCCTGGAAAGCTGTTGCTCAGCCTCATCTGCCCATGGCACTGCTCGCACAGAGGCACAGAGACTGGGGCTGCTTGCTTGTCTTGCCACCTCAAACTTCAAACGTATCTTAGGTGGTGCATGCCGTGGGCCTCCGGCAGGGCTGCTCCGAAAATGCGAACGTCTGCAGATAGCTCGCAGCCAGAAAGTGCTAGACTGGAAAGCTGTTGCTCAGCCTCATCTGCCATGGCACTGCTCGCACAGAGGCACAGAGACTGGGGCTGCTTGCTTGTCTTCCCACGTCAGACTTCAAACGTAGCTTAGGCTGTCCGTGCCGGGCCCCTCCGGCAGCCCTGCTGCGAAAACGCGAACGTCTGCAGATAGCTCGCAGCCAGAAAGAGCTAGCCTGGAAAGCTGTTGCTCAGCCTAATCTGCCCATGGCACTGCTCGCACAAAGGCACAGAGACTGGGGCTGCTTGCTTGTCTTGCCACCTCAAACTTCAAACGTATCTTAGCTGGTCCATGCCGGGTGCCTCCGGCAGCCCTGCTCCAAAAATGCAATCGTCTGCAGATAGCTCGCAGCCAGAAAGAGCTAGCCTTGAAAGATGTTGCTCAGCCTCATCTGCCCATGGCACTGCTCGCACAGAGGCACAGAGACTGGGGGTGCTTGTTGTCTTGCCCCCTCAAACTTCAAACGTAGCTTAGGTGGTCCGTGCCGGGGGACTCCAGCAGGGCTGCTCCCAAAATGCAAACGTCTGCAGATAGCTCGCAGCCAGAAAGAGCTAGCCTGGAAAGCTGTTGCTCAGCCTCATCTGCCCATGGCACTGCTCGCACAGAGGCACAGAGACTGGGGCTGCTTGCTTGTCTTGCCACCTCAAATTTCACATGTAGCTTTGGGGGTCCGTGCAGGGGGCGTCTGACAGCCCTGCTCTGAAAATGCGAACGTCTGCAGATAGCTCGCAGGCAGAAAGAGCTAGCCTGAAAACTGTTGCTCAGCCTCATCTGCCCATGGCACTGCTCGCACAGAGGCACAGAGACTGGGGCTGCGTGCTTGTCTTGCCACCTCAAACTTCAAATGTATCTTTGGGGGTCCGTGCAGGGGGCCTCTGACAGCCCTGCTCTGAAAATGCGAACGTCTGCAGATAGCTCGCAGGCAGAAAGAGCTAGCCTGGAAAGCTGTTGCTCAGCCTCATCTGCCCATGGCACTGCTCGCACAGAGGCACAGAGACTGGGGCTGCTTGCTTGTCTTCCCACGTCAGACTTCAAATGTATCATTGGGGGTGCATGCCGGGCTCCTCCGGCAGCCCTGCTCTAAAAATTCGAACGTCTGCAGATAGATTGCAGCCAGAAAGAGCTAGCCTGGAAAGCTGTTGCTCAGCCTCATCTGCCCATGGCACTGCTCGCACAGAGGCACAGAGACTGGGGCTGCTTGCTTGTCTTGCCCCCTCAAACTTCAAACGTATCTTAGCTGGTCCATGCCGCGGGCCTCCGGCAGGGCTGCTCCGAAAATGCGAACGTCTGCAGATAGCTCGCAGGCAGAAAGAGCTAGCCTGGAAAGCTGTTGCTCAGCCTCATCTGCCCATGGCACTGCTCGCACAGAGGCACAGAGACTGGGGCTGCTTGCTTGTCTTCCCACGTCCGGCTTCACATGTAGCATTGGGGGTGCATGCCGGGCTCCTCCGGCAGCCCTGCTCCGAAAATGCAAACGTCTGCAGACAGCTCGCAGACAAGAAGAGCTAGCCTTGAAAGATGTTGCTCAGCCTCCTCTACCCATGGAACTGCTCGCACAGAGGCACAGAGACTGGGGCTGCTTGTTGTCTTACACCTCAAACTTCAAACGTAGCTTAGGTGGTCCATGCCGGGGGACTCCAGCAGGGCTGCTCCCAAAATGTGAAGGTCTGCAGATAGCTCGCAGCCAGAAAGAGCTAGCCTGGAAAGCTGTTGCTCAGCCTCATCTGCCCATGGCACTGCTCGCACAGAGGCACAGAGACTGGGGCTGCTTGCTTGTCTCGCCACGTCAAACTTCAAACGTATCTTAGGAGGTCCATGCCGGGTGCCTACGACATCCCTCCTCCGAAAATACAAACGTCTGCAGATAGCTCGCAGCCAGAAAGAGCTAGCCTGGAAAGCTGTTGCTCAGCCTCATCTGCCCATGGCACTGCTCGCACAGAGGCACAGAGACTGGGGCTGCTTGCTTGTCTTGCCACCTCAAACTTCAAATGTAGCATTGGGGATGCATGCCGAGCTCCTCCGGCAGCCCTGCTCTGAAAATGCGAACGTCTGCAGATAGCTCTCAGCCAGAAAGTGCTAGCCTGGAAAGGTGTTGCTCAGCCTCATCTGCCCATGGCACTGCTCGCACAGAGGCACAGAGACTGGGGCTGCTTGCTTGTCTTGCCCCCTCAAACTTCAAATGTATCTTAGGCTGTCCGTGCCGGGCGCCTCCGGCAGCCCTGCTCCGAAAATGCGAACGTCTGCAGATAGCTCACAGCCAGAAAGAGGTAGCCTGGAAAGCTGTTACTCAGCCTCATCTGCCCGTGGCACTGCTCGCACAGAGGCACAGAGACTGGGGCTGCTTGCTTGTCTTGCCACCTCAAACTTCAAATGTAGCTTTGGGGGTCCGTGCAGGGGGCCTCTGACAGCCCTGCTCTGAAAATGCGAACGTCTGCAGATAGCTCGCAGGCAGAAAGAGCTAGCCTGTAAAGGTGTTGCTCAGCCTCATCTGCCCATGGCACTGCTCGCACAGAGGCACAGAGACTGGGGCTGCTTGCTTGTCTCGCCACGTCAAACTTCAAACGTATCTTAGGTGGTCCATGCCGGGTGCCTACGGCATCCCTGCTCCGAAAATGCAAACGTCTGCAGATAGCTCGCAGCCAGAAAGAGCTAGCCTGGAAAGCTGTTGCTCAGCCTCATCTGCCCATGGCACTGCTCGCACAGAGGCACAGAGACTGGGGCTGCTTGCTTGTCTTGCCACCTCAAACTTCAAATGTAGCTTTGGGGGTCCGTGCAGGGGGCCTCTGACAGCCCTGCTCTGAAAATGCAAACGTCTGCAGATAGCTCGCAGGCAGAAAGAGCTAGCCTGAAAACTGTTGCTCAGCCTCATCTGCCCATGGCACTGCTCGCACAGAGGCACAGAGACTGGGGCTGCTTGCTTGTCTAGCCCCGTCAATCTTGAAATGTAGCTTAGGTGGTTCGTGCCGGGCGTCTCCGGCAGCCCTGCTCTGAAAATGCGAACGTCTGCAGATAGCTCTCAGCCAGAAAGAGCTAGCCTGGAAAGCTGTTGCTCAGCCTCATCTGCCCATGGCACTGCTCGCACAGAGGCACAGAGACTGGGGCTGCTTGCTTGTCTTGCCATCTCAAACTTCACATGTAGCATTGGGGGTGCATGCCAGGCTCTTCCGGCAGCCCTGCTCCCAAAATTTGAATGTCTGCAGACAGATTGCAGCCAGAAAGAGCTAGCCTGAAAACTGTTGCTCAGCCTCATCTGCCCATGGCACTGCTCGCACAGAGGCACAGAGACTGGGGCTGCTTGCTTGTCTTGCCCCCTCAAACTTCAAACGTAGCTTAGGTGGTCCGTGCCGGGGGCCTCCGGCAGGGCTGCTCCCAAAATGCGAACGTCTGCAGATAGCTCGCAGCCAGAAAGAGCTAGCCTGGAAAGCTGTTGCTCAGCCTCATCTGCCCATGGCACTGCTCGCACAGAGGCACAGAGACTGGGGCTGCTTGCTCGTCTTGCCACCTCAAACTTCAAATGTAGCTTTGGGGGTCCGTGCAGGGGGCCTCTGACAGCCCTGCTCTGAAAATGCGAACGTCTGCAGATAGCTCGCAGGCAGAAAAAGCTAGCCTGAAAACTGTTGCTCAGCCTCATCTGCCCACGGCATTGCTTGCACAGAGGCACAGAGACTGGGGCTGCTTGCTTGTCTCGCCACGTCAAACTTCAAACGTATCTTAGGCTGTCCATGCCGGGTGCCTACGGCATCCCTGCTTCGAAAATGCAAACGTCTGCAGATAGCTCGCAGCCAGAAAGAGCTAGCCTGGAAAGCTGTTGCTCAGCCTCGTCTGCCCATGGCACTGCTCGCACAGAGGCACAGAGACTGGGGCTGCTTGCTTGTCTTGCCACCTCAAACTTCACATGTAGCTTTGGGGGTCCGTGCAGGGGGCCTCTGAAAGCCCTGCTCTGAAAATGCGAACGTCTGCAGATAGCTCGCAGCCAGAAAGAGCTAGCCTGAAATCTGATGCTCAGCCTCATCTGCCCATGGCACTGCTCGCACAGAGGCACAGAGACTGGGGCTGCTTGCTTGTCTTGCCACCTCAAACTTCAAATGTAGCTTTGGGGGTCCGTGCAGGGGGCCTCTGACAGCCCTGCTCTGAAAATGCGAACGTCTGCAGATAGCTCGCAGGCAGAAAGAGCTAGCCTGAAAACTGTTGCTCAGCCTCATCTGCCCATGGCACTGCTCGCACAGAGGCACAGAGACTGGGGCTGCTTGCTTGTCTCGCCACGTCAAACTTCAAACGTATCTTAGGTGGTCCATGCCGGGTGCCTACGGCATCCCTGCTCCGAAAATGCAAACGTCTGCAGATAGCTCGCAGCCAGAAAGAGCTAGCCTGGAAAGCTGTTGCTCAGCCTCATCTGCCCATGGCACTGCTCGCACAGAGGCACAGAGACTGGGGCTGCTTGCTTGTCTTCCCACGTCCGGCTTCACATGTAGCATTGGGGGTGCATGCCGGGCTCCTCCGGCAGCCCTGCTCTGAAAATTCGAACGTCTGCAGATACCTCTCAGCCAGAAAGAGCTAGCCTGGAAAGCTGTTGCTCAGCCGCATCTGCCCATGGCACTGCTCATACAGAGGCACAGAGACTGGGGCTGCTTGCTTGTCTTGCCACCTCAAACTTCAAATGTAGCTTTGGGGGTCCGTGCAGGGGGCCTCTGACAGCCCTGCTCTGAAAATGCGAACGTCTGCAGATAGCTCGCAGGCAGAAAGAGCTAGCCTGGAAAGCTGTTGCTCAGCCTCATCTACCCATAGCACTGCTAACACAGAGGCACAGAGACTAGAGCTGCTTTCTTGTATTGCCCCCTCAAACTTCAAACGTAGCTTTGGGATCCGTGTCGGGCGTCTGCGGCAGCCCTGCTCTGAAAATGCGAACGTCTGCAGATAGCTCGCAGGCAGAAAGAGCTAGCCTGGAAAGCTGTTGCTCAGCCTCATCTGCCCATGGCACTGCTCGCACAGAGGCACAGAGACTGGGGCTGCTTGCTTGTCTTGCCACATCAAAATTCACATATAGCATTGGGGGTGCATGCCGGGCTCCTCCGGCAGCCCTGCTCTCAAAATTCGAATGTCTGCACACAGATTGCTGCCAGAAAGAGCTAGCCTGGAAAGCTGTTGCTCAGCCTCATCTGCCCATGGCACTGCTCGCACAGAGGCACAGAGACTGGGGCTGCTTGCTTGTCTTGCCACCTCAAACTTCAAATGTATCTTTGGGGGTCCGTGCAGGGGGCCTCTGACAGCCCTGCTCTGAAAATGCGAACGTCTGCAGATAGCTCGCAGCCAGAAAGAGCTAGCCTGGAAAGCTGTTGCTCAGCCTCGTCTGCCCATGGCACTGCTCGCACAGAGGCACAGAGACTGGGGCTGCTTGCTTGTCTTGCCACCTCAAACTTCAAATGTATCTTTGGGGGTCCGTGCAGGGGGCCTTTGACAGCCCTGCTCTGAAAATGCGAACGTCTGCAGATAGCTCGCAGGCAGAAAGAGCTAGCCTGGAAAGCTGTTGCTCAGCCTCATCTGCCCATGGCACTGCTCGCACAGAGGCACAGAGACTGGGGCTGCTTACTTGTCTTGCCACCTCAAAGTTCAAATGTAGCATTGGGGGTGCATGCCGGGCTCCTCCGGCAGCCCTGCTCTGAAAATTCGAACGTCTGCAGATAGATTGCAGCCAGAAAGAGCTAGCCTGGAAAGGTGTTGCTCAGCCTCATCTGACCATGGCACTGCTCGCACAGAGGCACAGAGACTCGGGGCTGCTTGCTTGTCTTGCCCCCTCAAACTTCAAATGTAGCTTAGGCTGTCCGTGCCGGGTGCCTCCGGCAGCCCTGCTCTGAAAATGCGAACGTCTGCAGATAGCTCACAGCCAGAAAGAGGTAGCCTGGAAAGCTGTTGCTCAGCCTCATCTGCCCATGGCACTGCTCGCACAGAGGCACAGAGACTGGGGCTGCTTGTTTGTCTTGCCACCTCAAACTTCACATGTAGCATTGGGGGTCCGTGCAGGGGGCCTCTGACAGCCCTGCTCTGAAAATGCGAACGTCTGCAGATAGCTCGCAGGCAGAAAGAGCTAGCCTGAAAACTGTTGCTCAGCCTCATCTGCCCATGGCACTGCTCGCACAGAGGCACAGAGACTGGGGCTGCTTGCTTGTCTAGCCCCGTCAATCTTGAAATGTAGCTTAGGTGGTTCGTGCCGGGCGTCTCCGGCAGCCCTGCTCTGAAAATGCGAACGTCTGCAGATAGCTCTCAGCCAGAAAGAGCTAGCCTGGAAAGCTGTTGCTCAGCCTCATCTGCCCATGGCACTGCTCGCACAGAGGCACAGAGACTGGGGCTGCTTGCTTGTCTTCCCACGTCAGACTTCAAATGTAGCATTGGGGGTGCATGCCGGGCTCCTCCGGCAGCCCTGCTCTCAAAATTCGAACGTCTGCAGATAGATTGCAGCCAGAAAGAGCTAGCCTGGAAAGCTGTTGCTCAGCCTCATCTGCCCATGGCACTGCTCGCACAGAGGCACAGAGACTGGGGCTGCTTGTTGTCTTTCCCCCTCAAACTTCAAACGTAGCTTAGGTGGTCCGTGCCGGGGGACTCTAGCAGGGCTGCTCTGAAAATGCGAACGTCTGCAGATAGCTCGCAGGCAGAAAGAGCTATCCTGGAAAGCTGTTGCTCAGCCTCATCTGCCCATGGCACTGCTCACACAGAGGCACAGAGACTAGAGCTGCTTGCTTGTATTGCACCCTCAAACTTCAAACGTAGCTTTGGGATCCGTGTCGGGCGTCTGCGGCAGCCCTGCTCTGAAAATGCGAACGTCTGCAGATAGCTCGCAGCCAGAAAGAGCTAGCCTGGAAAGCTGTTGCTCAGCCTCGTCTGCCCATGGCACTGCTCGCACAGAGGCACAGAGACTGGGGCTGCTTGCTTGTCTTGCCACCTCAAACTTCAAATGTAGCTTTGGGGGTCCGTGCAGGGGGCCTTTGACAGCCCTGCTCTGAAAATGCGAACGTCTGCAGATAGCTCGCAGGCAGAAAGAGCTAGCCTGGAAAGCTGTTGCTCAGCCTCATCTGCCCATGGCACTGCTCGCACAGAGGCACAGAGACTGGGGCTGCTTACTTGTCTTGCCACCTCAAAGTTCAAATGTAGCATTGGGGGTGCATGCCGGGCTCCTCCGGCAGCCCTGCTCTGAAAATTCGAACGTCTGCAGATAGATTGCAGCCAGAAAGAGCTAGCCTGGAAAGGTGTTGCTCAGCCTCATCTGACCATGGCACTGCTCGCACAGAGGCACAGAGACTGGGGCTGCTTGCTTGTCTTGCCCCCTCAAACTTCAAATGTAGCTTAGGCTGTCCGTGCCGGGTGCCTCCGGCAGCCCTGCTCTGAAAATGCGAACGTCTGCAGATAGCTCACAGCCAGAAAGAGGTAGCCTGGAAAGCTGTTGCTCAGCCTCATCTGCCCATGGCACTGCTCGCACAGAGGCACAGAGACTGGGGCTGCTTGTTTGTCTTGCCACCTCAAACTTCAAATGTA
This sequence comes from Opisthocomus hoazin, assembly GCF_030867145.1. Classification (NCBI taxonomy): domain Eukaryota; kingdom Metazoa; phylum Chordata; class Aves; order Opisthocomiformes; family Opisthocomidae; genus Opisthocomus; species Opisthocomus hoazin. The sequence goes on along the minus strand of NC_134453.1, from coordinate 6,496,343 downwards.
GCTTTGGGGGTCCGTGCAGGGGGCCTCTGACAGCCCTGCTCTGAAAATGCGAACGTCTGCAGATAGCTCGCAGGCAGAAAGAGCTAGCCTGAAAACTGTTGCTCAGCCTCATCTGCCCATGGCACTGCTCGCACAGAGGCACAGAGACTGGGGCTGCTTGCTTATCTAGCCCCGTCAATCTTGAAATGTAGCTTAGGTGGTTCGTGCCGGGCGTCTCCGGCAGCCCTGCTCTGAAAATGCGAACGTCTGCAGATAGCTCTCAGCCAGAAAGAGCTAGCCTGGAAAGCTGTTGCTCAGTCTCATCTGCCCATGGCACTGCTCGCACAGAGGCACAGAGACTGGGGCTGCTTGCTTGTCTTCCCACGTCAGACTTCAAATGTAGCATTGGGGGTGCATGCCGGGCTCCTCCGGCAGCCCTGCTCTCAAAATTCGAACGTCTGCAGATAGATTGCAGCCAGAAAGAGCTAGCCTGGAAAGCTGTTGCTCAGCCTCATCTGCCCATGGCACTGCTCGCACAGAGGCACAGAGACTGGGGCTGCTTGCTTGTCTTCCCACGTCAGACTTCAAATGTAGCATTGGGGGTGCATGCCGGGCTCCTCCGGCAGCCCTGCTCTCAAAATTCGAACGTCTGCAGATAGATTGCAGCCAGAAAGAGCTAGCCTGGAAAGCTGTTGCTCAGCCTCGTCTGCCCATGGCACTGCTCGCACAGAGGCACAGAGACTGGGGCTGCTTGCTTGTCTTGCCACCTCAAACTTCAAATGTAGCTTTGGGTGTCCGTGCAGGGGGCCTTTGACAGCCCTGCTCTGAAAATGCGAACGTCTGCAGATAGCTCGCAGGCAGAAAGAGCTAGCCTGGAAAGCTGTTGCTCAGCCTCATCTGCCCATGGCACTGCTCGCACAGAGGCACAGAGACTGGGGCTGCTTACTTGTCTTGCCACCTCAAAGTTCAAATGTAGCATTGGGGGTGCATGCCGGGCTCCTCCGGCAGCCCTGCTCTGAAAATTCGAACGTCTGCAGATAGATTGCAGCCAGAAAGAGCTAGCCTGGAAAGGTGTTGCTCAGCCTCATCTGACCATGGCACTGCTCGCACAGAGGCACAGAGACTCGGGGCTGCTTGCTTGTCTTGCCCCCTCAAACTTCAAATGTAGCTTAGGCTGTCCGTGCCGGGTGCCTCCGGCAGCCCTGCTCCGAAAATGCGAACGTCTGCAGATAGCTCACAGCCAGAAAGAGGTAGCCTGGAAAGCTGTTGCTCAGCCTCATCTGCCCATGGCACTGCTCGCACAGAGGCACAGAGACTGGGGCTGCTTGTTGTCTTTCCCCCTCAAACTTCAAACGTAGCTTAGGTGGTCCGTGCCGGGGGACTCTAGCAGGGCTGCTCCGAAAATGCGAACGTCTGCAGATAGCTCGCAGGCAGAAAGAGCTATCCTGGAAAGCTGTTACTCAGCCTCATCTGCCCATGGCACTGCTCACACAGAGGCACAGAGACTGGGGCTGCTTGCTTGTATTGCACCCTCAAACTTCAAACGTAGCTTTGGGATCCGTGTCGGGCGTCTGCGGCAGCCCTGCTCTGAAAATGCGAACGTCTGCAGATAGCTCGCAGCCAGAAAGAGCTAGCCTGGAAAGCTGTTGCTCAGCCTCATCTGCCCATGGCACTGCTCGCACAGAGGCACAGAGACTGGGGCTGCTTGCTTGTCTTCCCACGTCAGACTTCAAATGTAGCATTGGGGGTGCATGCCGGGCTCCTCCGGCAGCCCTGCTCTCAAAATTCGAACGTCTGCAGATAGATTGCAGCCAGAAAGAGCTAGCCTGGAAAGCTGTTGCTCAGCCTCATCTGCCCATGGCACTGCTCGCACACAGGCACAGAGACTGGGGCTGCTTGTTGTCTTTCCCCCTCAAACTTCAAACGTAGCTTAGGTGGTCCGTGCCGGGGGACTCTAGCAGGGCTGCTCCGAAAATGCGAACGTCTGCAGATAGCTCGCAGGCAGAAAGAGCTATCCTGGAAAGCTGTTGCTCAGCCTCATCTGCCCATGGCACTGCTCACACAGAGGCACAGAGACTAGAGCTGCTTGCTTGTATTGCACCCTCAAACTTCAAACGTAGCTTTGGGATGCATGTCGGGCGTCTGCGGCAGCCCTGCTCTGAAAATGCGAACGTCTGCAGATAGCTCGCAGCCAGAAAGAGCTAGCCTGGAAAGCTGTTGCTCAGCCTCATCTGCCCATGGCACTGCTCGCACAGAGGCACAGAGACTGGGGCTGCTTACTTGTCTTGCCACCTCAAAGTTCAAACGTAGCATTGGGGGTGCATGCCGGGCTCCTCCGGCAGCCCTGCTCTGAAAATTCGAACGTCTGCAGATAGATTGCAGCCAGAAAGAGCTAGCCTGGAAAGCTGTTGCTCAGCCTCATCTGCCCATGGCACTGCTCGCACAGAGGCACAGAGACTCGGGGCTGCTTGCTTGTCTTGCCCCCTCAAACTTCAAATGTAGCTTAGGCTGTCCGTGCCGGGTGCCTCCGGCAGCCCTGCTCCGAAAATGCGAACGTCTGCAGATAGCTCACAGCCAGAAAGAGGTAGCCTGGAAAGCTGTTGCTCAGCCTCATCTGCCCATGGCACTGCTCGCACAGAGGCACAGAGACTGGGGCTGCTTGCTTGTCTTGCCACCTCAAACTTGAAATGTAGCTTTGGGGGTCCGTGCAGGAGGCCTCTGACAGCCCTGCTGTGAAAAAGCGAACGTCTGCAGATAGCTCGCAGGCAGAAAGAGCTAGCCTGAAAACTGTTGCTCAGCCTCATCTGCCCATGGCACTGCTCGCACAGAGGCACAGAGACTGGGGCTGCTTGATTGTCTAGCCCCGTCAATCTTGAAATGTAGCTTAGGTGGTTCGTGCCGGGCGTCTCCGGCAGCCCTGCTCTGAAAATGCGAACGTCTGCAGATAGCTCTCAGCCAGAAAGAGCTAGCCTGGAAAGCTGTTGCTCAGCCTCATCTGCCCATGGCACTGCTCGCACAGAGGCACAGAGACTGGGGCTGCTTGCTTGTCTTCCCACGTCAGACTTCAGATGTAGCATTGGGGGTGCATGCCGGGCTCCTCCGGCAGCCCTGCTCTCAAAATTCGAACGTCTGCAGATAGATTGCAGCCAGAAAGAGCTAGCCTGGAAAGCTGTTGCTCAGCCTCATCTGCCCATGGCACTGCTCGCACACAGGCACAGAGACTGGGGCTGCTTGTTGTCTTGCCCCCTCAAACTTCAAACGTAGCTTAGGTGGTCCGTGCCGGGGGACTCTAGCAGGGCTGCTCCGAAAATGCGAACGTCTGCAGATAGCTCGCAGGCAGAAAGAGCTATCCTGGAAAGCTGTTGCTCAGCCTCATCTGCCCATGGCACTGCTCACACAGAGGCACAGAGACTAGAGCTGCTTGCTTGTATTGCACCCTCAAACTTCAAACGTAGCTTTGGGATCCGTGTCGGGCGTCTGCGGCAGCCCTGCTCTGAAAATGCGAACGTCTGCAGATAGCTCGCAGGCAGAAAGAGCTAGCCTGGAAAGCTGTTGCTCAGCCTCATCTGCCCATGGCACTGCTCGCACAGAGGCACAGAGACTGGGGCTGCTTGCTTGTCTTGCCACCTCAAACTTCACATGTAGCATTGGGGGTGCATGCCAGGCTCCTCCGGCAGCCCTGCTCCCAAAATTCGAATGTCTGCAGACAGATTGCAGCCAGAAAGAGCTAGCCTGGAAAGCTGTTGCTCAGCCTCATCTGCCCATGGCACTGCTCGCACAGAGGCACAGAGACTGGGGCTGCTTGCTTGTCTTGCCCCCTCAAACTTCAAATGTACCTTAGGTGGTCCGTGCCGGGCGTCTCCGGCAGCCCTGCTCTGAAAATGCGAACGTCTGCAGATAGCTCTCAGCCAGAAAGAGCTAGCCTGGAAAGCTGTTGCTCAGCCTCATCTGCCCATGGCACTGCTCGCACAGAGGCACAGAGACTGGGGCTGCTTGCTTGTCTTCCCACGTCAGACTTCACATGTAGCATTGGGGGTGCATGCCGGGCTCCTCCGTCAGCCCTGCTCTGAAAATTCGAATGTCTGCAGATAGACTGCAGGCAGAAAGAGCTAGCCTGGAAAGCTGTTGCTCAGCCTCATCTGCCCATGGCACTGCTCACACAGAGGCACAGAGACTGAGGCTGCTTGCTTGTCTCGCCACGTCAAACTTCAAACTCAGCTTAGGTGGTCCATGCCGGGTGCCTACGACATCCCTGCTCCGCAAATGCAAACGTCTGCAGATAGCTCGCAGCCAGAAAGAGCTAGCCTGGAAAGGTGTTGCTCAGCCTCATCTCTCCATGGCACTGCTCGCACAGAGGCACAGAGACTGGGGCTGCTTTCTTGTCTAGCCCCGTTAAACTTGAAATGTAGCTTAGGTGGTTCGTGCCGGGCGTCTCCGGCAGCCCTGCTCTGAAAATGCGAACGTCTGCAGATAGCTCGCAGACAGAAAGAGCTAGCCTGGAATGCTGTTGCTCAGCCTCATCTGCCCATGGCACTGCTCGCACAGAGGCACAGAGACTGGGGGTGCTTGCTTGTCTTCCCACGTCAGACTTCAAATGTAGCATTGGGGGTGCATGCTGGGCTCCTCCGGCAGCCCTGCTCTGAAAATTCGAACGTCTGCAGATACCTCTCAGCCAGAAAGAGCTAGCCTGGAAAGCTGTTGCTCAGCCTCATCTGCCCATAGCACTGCTAACACAGAGGCACAGAGACTAGAGCTGCTTTCTTGTATTGCCCCCTCAAACTTCAAACGTATCTTAGGTGGTGCATGCCGGGGACCTCCGGCAGGGCTGCTCCGAAAATGCGAACGTCTGCAGATAGCTCGCAGCCAGAAAGAGCTAGCCTGGAAAGCTGTTGCTTAGCCTCATCTGCGCATGGCACTGCTCACACAGAGGCACAGAGACTGAGGCTGCTTGCTTGTCTCGCCACGTCAAACTTCAAATGTAGCTTAGGTGGTTCGTGCCGGGCGTCTCCGGCAGCCCTGCTCTGAAAATGCGAACGTCTGCAGATAGCTCGCAGACAGAAAGAGCTAGCCTGGAAAGCTGTTGCTCAGCCTCATCTGCCCATGGCACTGCTCGCACAGAGGCACAGAGACTGGGGCTGCTTGCTTGTCTTCCCACGTCAGACTTCAAATGTAGCATTGGGGGTGCATGCCGGGCTCCTCCGGCAGGGCTGCTCTGAAAATTCGAACGTCTGCAGATACCTCTCAGCCAGAAATAGCTAGCCTGGAAAGCTGTTGCTCAGCCTCATCTACCCATAGCACTGCTAACACAGAGGCACAGAGACTAGAGCTGCTTTCTTGTATTGCCCCCTCAAACTTCAGACGTATCTTTGGGATCCCTGTCGGGCGTCTGCGGCAGCCCTGCTCTGAAAATGCGAACGTCTGCAGATAGCTCGCAGGCAGAAAGAGCTAGCCTGGAAAGCTGTTGCTCAGCCTCATCTGCCCATGGCACTGCTCGCACAGAGGCACAGAGACTGGGGCTGCTTGCTTGTCTTGCCCCCTCAAACTTCAAACGTATCTTAGGTGGTGCATGCCGGGGGCCTCCGGCAGGGCTGCTCCGAAAATGCGAACGTCTGCAGATAGCTCGCAGCCAGAAAGAGCTAGCCTGGAAAGCTGTTGCTCAGCCTCATCTCTCCATGGCACTGCTCGCACAGAGGCACAGAGACTAGAACTGCTTGCTTGTATTGCACCCTCAAACTTCAAACGTAGCTTTGGGATCCGTGTTGGGCGTCTGCGGCAGCCCTGCTCTGAAAATGCGAACGTCTGCAGATAGCTCGCAGCCAGAAAGAGCTAGCCTGGAAAGCTGTTGCTCAGCCTCATCTGCCCATGGCACTGCTCGCACAGAGGCACAGAGACTGGGGCTGCTTGCTTGTCTTGCCACCTCAAACTTCAAATGTAGCATTGGGGGTGCATGCCAGGCTCCTCCGGCAGCCCTGCTCCCAAAATTCGAATGTCTGCAGACAGATTGCAGCCAGAAAGAGCTAGCCTGGAAAGCTGTTGCTCAGCCTCATCTGCCCATGGCACTGCTCGCACAGAGGCACAGAGACTGGGGCTGCTTGCTCGTCTTGCCCCCTCAAACTTCAAATGTAGCTTTGGGTGTCCGTGCAGGGGGCCTCTGACAGCCCTGCTCTGAAAATGCGAACGTCTGCAGATAGCTCGCAGGCAGAAAGAGCTAGCCTGAAAACTGTTGCTCAGCCTCATCTGCCCATGGCATTGCTTGCACAGAGGCACAGAGACTGGGGCTGCTTGCTTGTCTCGCCACGTCAAACTTCAAACGAAGCTTAGGTGGTCCATGCCGGGTGCCTACGGCATCCCTGCTCCGAAAATGCAAACGTCTGCAGATAGCTCGCAGCCAGAAAGAGCTAGCCTGGAAAGCTGTTGCTCAGCCTCATCTGCCCATGGCATTGCTTGCACAGAGGCACAGAGACTGGGGCTGCTTGCTTGTCTTCCCACGTCAGACTTCACATGTAGCATTGGGGGTGCATGCCGGGCTCCTCCGGCAGCCCTGCTCTGAAAATTCGAACGTCTGCAGATAGCTCGCAGCCAGAAAGAGCTAGCCTGGAAAGCTGTTGCTCAGCCTCATCTGCCCATGGCACTGCTCGCACAGAGGCACAGAGACTGGGGCTGCTTGCTTGTCTTCCCACGTCGGACTTCAAAATTAGCTTAGGCTGTCCATGCCGGGTGCCTCCGGCATCCCTGCTCCAAAAATGCAAACGTCTGCAGATAGCTTGCAGCCAGAAAGAGCTAGCCTGGAAAGCTGTTGCTCAGCCTAATCTGCCCATGGCACTGCTCGCACAGAGGCACAGAGACTGGGGCTGCTTGCTTGTCTTCCCCTGTCAGATGTCAAATGTAGCATTGGGGGTGCATGCCGGGCTCCTCCGGCAGCCCTGCTCTGAAAATTCGAACGTCTGCAGATAGCTCTCAGCCAGAAAGAGCTAGCCTGGAAAGCTGTTGCTCAGCCTCATCTGCCCATGGCACTGCTCGCACAGAGGCACAGAGACTGGGGCTGCTTGCTTGTCTTGCCCCCTCAAACTTCAAACGTAGCTTAGCTGGTCCGTGCCGGGGGCCTCCGGCAGGGCTGCTCCGAAAATGCAAACGTCTCAATATAGCTCGCAGCCAGAAAGAGCTAGCCTGGAAAGCTGTTGCTCAGCCTCATCTGCCCATGGCACTGCTCGCACAGAGGCACAGAGACTGGGGCTGCTTGCTTGTCTTGCCCCCTCAAACTTACAACGTAGCTTAGGTGGTCCATGCCGGGTGCGTCCGGCAGCCCTGCTCCGAAAATGCAAACGTCTGCAGACAGCTCGCAGACAAGAAGAGCTAGCCTTGAAAGATGTTGCTCAGCCTCCTCTGCCAATGGCACTGCTCGCACAGAGGCACAGAGACTGGGGCTGCTTGTTGTCTTGCCACCTCAAACTTCAAACGAAGCTTAGGTGGTCCATGCCGGGGGACTCCAGCAGGGCTGCTCCCAAAATGCGAACGTCTGCAGGTAGCTCGCAGGCACAAAGAGCTATCCTGGAAAGCTGTTGCTCAGCCTCATCTGCCCATGGCACTGCTCGCACAGAGGCACAGAAACTGGGGCTGTTTGCTTGTCTTGCCCCCTCAAACTTCAAACGTGACTTTGGCATCCATGTCGGGCGTCTGCGGCTGCCCTGCTCTGAAAATGCGAACGTCTGCAGATAGCTCGCAGACAGAAAGAGCTACCCTGGAAAGGTGTTGCTCAGCCTCATCTGCCCATGGCACTGCTCGCACAGAGGCACAGAGACTGGGGCTGCTTGTTTGTCTTGCCCCCTCAAACTTCAAACGTATCTTAGCTGGTCCGTGCCGGGGGCCTCCGTCAGGGCTGCTCCGAAAATGCAAACGTCTGAATATAGCTCGCAGCCAGAAAGAGCTAGCCTGGAAATCTGTGGCTCAGCCTCATCTGCCCATGGCACTGCTCGCACAGAGGCACAGAGACTCGGGCTGCTTGCTTGTCTTGCCACCTCAAACTTCAAACGTAGCTTATGTGGTCCGTGCCGGGGGCCTCCGGCAGGGCTGCTCCGAAAATGCGAACGTCTGCAGACAGCTCGCAGAGAAGAAGACCTAGCCTTGAAAGCTGTTGGTCAGCCTCATCTGCTCGTGGCACTGCTCGCACAGAGGCACAGAGACTGGGGATGCTTGTTGTCTTGCCCCCTCAAACTTCAAACGTAGCTTAGGTGGTCCGTGCCGGGGGACTCTAGCAGGGCTGCTCCGAGAATGCGAACGTCTGCAGATAGCTCGCAGCCAGAAAGAGCTAGCCTGGAAAGCTGTGGCTCAGCCTCATCTGCCCATGGCACTGCTCGCACAGAGGCACAGAGACTGGGGCTGCTTGTTTGTCTTGCCCCCTCAAACTTCAAACGTATCTTAGCTGGTCCGTGCCGGGGGCCTCCGTCAGGGCTGCTCCGAAAATGCAAACGTCTGAATATAGCTCGCAGCCAGAAAGAGCTAGCCTGGAAATCTGTGGCTCAGCCTCATCTGCCCATGGCACTGCTCGCACAGAGGCACAGAGACTCGGGCTGCTTGCTTGTCTTGCTCCCTCAAACTTCAAACGTATATTAGGTGGTCCATGCCGGGTGCCTCCGGCATCCCTGCTCCGAAAATGCAAACGTCTGCAGACAGCTCGCAGAGAAGAAGAGCTAGCCTTGAAAGCTGTTGCTCAGCCTCATCTGCTCGTGGCACTGCTCGCACAGAGGCACAGAGACTGGGGATGCTTGTTGTCTTGCCCCCTCAAACTTCAAACGTAGCTTAGGTGGTCCGTGCCGGGGGACTCTAGCAGGGCTGCTCCGAGAATGCGAACGTCTGCAGATAGCTCGCAGCCAGAAAGAGCTAGCCTGGAAAGCTGTGGCTCAGCCTCATCTGCCCATGGCACTGCTCGCACAGAGGCACAGAGACTGGGGCTGCTTGCTTGTCTTGCCACCTCAAACTTCAAATGTAGCTTTGGGGGTCTGTGCAGGGGGCCTCTGACAGCCCTGCTCTGAAAATGCGAACGTCTGCAGACAGCTCGCAGGCAGAAAGAGCTAGCCTGAAAACTGTTGCTCAGCCTCATCTGCCCATGGCACTGCTCGCACAGAGGCACAGAGACTGGGGCTGCTTGCTTGTCTTGCTCCCTCAAACTTCAAACGTATATTAGGTGGTCCATGCCGGGTGCCTCCGGCATCCCTGCTCCGAAAATGCAAACGTCTGCAGACAGCTCGCAGAGAAGAAGAGCTAGCCTTGAAAGCTGTTGCTCAGCCTCATCTGCTCGTGGCACTGCTCGCACAGAGGCACAGAGACTGGGGATGCTTGTTGTCTTGCCCCCTCAAACTTCAAACGTAGCTTAGGTGGTCCGTGCCGGGGGACTCTAGCAGGGCTGCTCCGAGAATGCGAACGTCTGCAGATAGCTCGCAGCCAGAAAGAGCTAGCCTGGAAAGCTGTGGCTCAGCCTCATCTGCCCATGGCACTGCTCGCACAGAGGCACAGAGACTCGGGCTGCTTGCTTGTCTTGCCACCTCAAACTTCAAACGTAGCTTATGTGGTCCGTGCCGGGGGCCTCCGGCAGGGCTGCTCCGAAAATGCGAACGTCTGCAGACAGCTCGCAGAGAAGAAGACCTAGCCTTGAAAGCTGTTGGTCAGCCTCATCTGCTCGTGGCACTGCTCGCACAGAGGCACAGAGACTGGGGATGCTTGTTGTCTTGCCCCCTCAAACTTCAAACGTAGCTTAGGTGGTCCGTGCCGGGGGACTCTAGCAGGGCTGCTCCGAAAATGCGAACGTCTGCAGATAGCTCGCAGCCAGAAAGAGCTAGCCTGGAAAGCTGTTGCTCAGCCTCATCTGCCCATGGTACTGCTCGCACAGAGGCACAGAGACTGGGGCTGCTTGCTTGTCTTGCCACCTCAAACTTCAAATGTAGCTTTGGGGGTCTGTGCAGGGGGCCTCTGACAGCCCTGCTCTGAAAATGCGAACGTCTGCAGATAGCTCGCAGGCAGAAAGAGCTAGCCTGAAAACTGTTGCTCAGCCTCATCTGCCCATGGCACTGCTCGCACAGAGGCACAGAGACTGGGGCTGCTTGCTTGTCTTGCTCCCTCAAACTTCAAACGTATATTAGGTGGTCCATGCCGGGTGCCTCCGGCATCCCTGCTCCGAAAATGCAAACGTCTGCAGACAGCTCGCAGAGAAGAAGAGCTAGCCTTGAAAGCTGTTGCTCAGCCTCATCTGCTCGTGGCACTGCTCGCACAGAGGCACAGAGACTGGGGATGCTTGTTGTCTTGCCCCCTCAAACTTCAAACGTAGCTTAGGTGGTCCGTGCCGGGGGACTCTAGCAGGGCTGCTCCGAGAATGCGAACGTCTCAATATAGCTCGCAGCCAGAAAGAGCTAGCCTGGAAACTGTTGCTCAGCCTCATCTGCCCATGGCACTGCTCGCACAGAGGCACAGAGACTAGAGCTGCTTGCTTGTCTTGCCCCCTCAAACTTCAAACGTAGCTTTGGGATCCGTGTCGGGCGTCTGCGGCAGCCCTGCTCTGAAAATGCGAACGTCTGCAGATAGCTCAAATGCAGAAAGAGCTAGCCTGGAAAGCTGTTGCTCAGCCTCATCTGCCCATGGCACTGCTCGCACAGAGGCACAGAGACTGGGGCTGCTTGCTTGTCTTGCCACCTCAAACTTCACATGTAGCATTGGGGGTGCATGCCGGGCTCCTCCGGCAGCCCTGCTCCGAAAATTCAAATGTCTGCTGAAAGATTGCAGCCAGAAAGAGCTAGCCTGGAAAGGTGTTGCTCAGCCTCATCTGCCCATAGCACTGCTCGCACAGAGGCACAGAGACTGGGGCTGCTTGCTTGTCTTGCCACCTCAAACTTCAAACGTAGCTTAAGTGGTCCATGCCGGGTGCCTCCGGCATCCCTGCTCCGAAAATGCAAACGTCTGCAGATAGCTCGCAGCCAGAAAGAGCTAGCCTGGAAAGCTGTTGCTCAGCCTCATCTGCCCATGGCACTGCTCGCACTGAGGCACAGAGACTGGGGCTGCTTGCTTGTCTTGCCACCTCAAACTTCACATGTAGCTTTGGGGGTCCGTGCAGGGGGCCTCTGACAGCCCTGCTCTGAAAATGCGAACGTCTGCAGATAGCTCGCAGGCAGAAAGAGCTAGCCTGAAAACTGTTGCTCAGCCTCATCTGCCCATGGCACTGCTCGCACAGAGGCACAGAGACTGGGGCTGCTTGCTTGTCTTGCCCCCTCAAACTTCAAACGTGACTTTGGCATCCATGTCGGGCGTCTGCGGCTGCCCTGCTCTGAAAATGCGAACGTCTGCAGATAGCTCGCAGACAGAAAGAGCTAGCCTGGAAAGGTGTTGCTCAGCCTCATCTGCCCATGGCACTGCTCGCACAGAGGCACAGAGACTGGGGCTGCTTGCTTGTCTTGCCCCCTCAAACTTCAAACGTATCTTAGCTGGTCCGTGCCGGGGGCCTCCGTCAGGGCTGCTCCGAAAATGCAAACGTCTGAATATAGCTCGCAGCCAGAAAGAGCTAGCCTGGAAATCTGTGGCTCAGCCTCATCTGCCCATGGCACTGCTCGCACAGAGGCACAGAGACTCGGGCTGCTTGCTTGTCTTGCCACCTCAAACTTCAAACGTAGCTTATGTGGTCCGTGCCGGGGGCCTCCGGCAGGGCTGCTCCGAAAATGCGAACGTCTGCAGACAGCTCGCAGAGAAGAAGACCTAGCCTTGAAAGCTGTTGCTCAGCCTCATCTGCTCGTGGCACTGCTCGCACAGAGGCACAGAGACTGGGGATGCTTGTTGTCTTGCCCCCGCAAACTTCAAACGTAGCTCAGGTGGTCCGTGCCGGGGGACTCTAGCAGGGCTGCTCCCAAAATGCGAACGTCTGCAGATAGCTCGCAGCCAGAAAGAGCTAGCCTGGAAAGCTGTGGCTCAGCCTCATCTGCCCATGGTACTGCTCGCACAGAGGCACAGAGACTGGGGCTGCTTGCTTGTCTTGCCACCTCAAACTTCAAATGTAGCTTTGGGGGTCTGTGCAGGGGGCCTCTGACAGCCCTGCTCTGAAAATGCGAACGTCTGCAGATAGCTCGCAGCCAGAAAGAGCTAGCCTGAAAACTGTTGCTCAGCCTCATCTGCCCATGGCACTGCTCGCACAGAGGCACAGAGACTGGGGCTGCTTGCTTGTCTTGCTCCCTCAAACTTCAAACGTATATTAGGTGGTCCATGCCGGGTGCCTCCGGCATCCCTGCTCCGAAAATGCAAACGTCTGCAGACAGCTCGCAGAGAAGAAGAGCTAGCCTTGAAAGCTGTTGCTCAGCCTCATCTGCTCGTGGCACTGCTCGCACAGAGGCACAGAGACTGGGGATGCTTGTTGTCTTGCCCCCTCAAACTTCAAACGTAGCTTAGGTGGTCCGTGCCGGGTGACTCTAGCAGGGCTGCTCCGAGAATGCGAACGTCTGCAGATAGCTCGCAGCCAGAAAGAGCTAGCCTGGAAAGCTGTGGCTCAGCCTCATCTGCCCATGGCACTGCTCGCACAGAGGCACAGAGACTGGGGCTGCTTGCTTGTCTTGCCACCTCAAACTTCAAATGTAGCTTTGGGGGTCTGTGCAGGGGGCCTCTGACAGCCCTGCTCTGAAAATGCGAACGTCTGCAGATAGCTCGCAGGCAGAAAGAGCTAGCCTGAAAACTGTTGCTCAGCCTCATCTGCCCATGGCACTGCTCGCACAGAGGCACAGAGACTGGGGCTGCTTGCTTGTCTTGCTCCCTCAAACTTCAAACGTATATTAGGTGGTCCATGCCGGGTGCCTCCGGCATCCCTGCTCCGAAAATGCAAACGTCTGCAGACAGCTCGCAGAGAAGAAGAGCTAGCCTTGAAAGCTGTTGCTCAGCCTCATCTGCTCGTGGCACTGCTCGCACAGAGGCACAGAGACTGGGGATGCTTGTTGTCTTGCCCCCTCAAACTTCAAACGTAGCTTAGGTGGTCCGTGCCGGGGGACTCTAGCAGGGCTGCTCCGAGAATGCGAACGTCTGCAGATAGCTCGCAGCCAGAAAGAGCTAGCCTGGAAAGCTGTTGCTCAGCCTCATCTGCCCATGGCACTGCTCGCACAGAGGCACAGAGACTCGGGCTGCTTGCTTGTCTTGCCACCTCAAACTTCAAACGTAGCTTATGTGGTCCGTGCCGGGGGCCTCCGGCAGGGCTGCTCCGAAAATGCGAACGTCTGCAGACAGCTCGCAGAGAAGAAGACCTAGCCTTGAAAGCTGTTGGTCAGCCTCATCTGCTCGTGGCACTGCTCGCACAGAGGCACAGAGACTGGGGATGCTTGTTGTCTTGCCCCCTCAAACTTCAAACGTAGCTTAGGTGGTCCGTGCCGGGGGACTCTAGCAGGGCTGCTCCGAAAATGTGAACGTCTGCAGATAGCTCGCAGCCAGAAAGAGCTAGCCTGGAAAGCTGTTGCTCAGCCTCATCTGCCCATGGTACTGCTCGCACAGAGGCACAGAGACTGGGGCTGCTTGCTTGTCTTGCCACCTCAAACTTCAAATGTAGCTTTGGGGGTCTGTGCAGGGGGCCTCTGACAGCCCTGCTCTGAAAATGCGAACGTCTGCAGATAGCTCGCAGGCAGAAAGAGCTAGCCTGAAAACTGTTGCTCAGCCTCATCTGCCCATGGCACTGCTCGCACAGAGGCACAGAGACTGGGGCTGCTTGCTTGTCTTGCTCCCTCAAACTTCAAACGTATATTAGGTGGTCCATGCCGGGTGCCTCCGGCATCCCTGCTCCGAAAATGCAAACGTCTGCAGACAGCTCGCAGAGAAGAAGAGCTAGCCTTGAAAGCTGTTGCTCAGCCTCATCTGCTCGTGGCACTGCTCGCACAGAGGCACAGAGACTGGGGATGCTTGTTGTCTTGCCCCCTCAAACTTCAAACGTAGCTTAGGTGGTCCGTGCCGGGGGACTCTAGCAGGGCTGCTCCGAGAATGAGAACGTCTGCAGATAGCTCCCAGCCAGAAAGAGCTAGCCTGGAAAGCTGTTGCTCAGCCTCATCTGCCCATGGCACTGCTCGCACAGAGGCACAGAGACTGGGGCTGCTTTCTTTCCTTGTCATCTCAAACTTCAAACGTATCTTAGGTGGTCCATGCCGGGTGCCTCCGGCAGGGCTGCTCCGAAAATGCGAACGTCTCAATATAGCTCGCAGCCAGAAAGAGCTAGCCTGGAAACTGTTGCTCAGCCTCATCTGCCCATGGCACTGCTCGCACAGAGGCACAGAGACTAGAGCTGCTTGCTTGTCTTGCCCCCTCAAACTTCAAACGTAGCTTTGGGATCCGTGTCGGGCGTCTGCGGCAGCCCTGCTCTGAAAATGCGAACGTCTGCAGATAGCTCAAATGCAGAAAGAGCTAGCCTGGAAAGCTGTTGCTCAGCCTCATCTGCCCATGGCACTGCTCGCACAGAGGCACAGAGACTGGGGCTGCTTGCTTGTCTTGCCACCTCAAACTTCACATGTAGCATTGGGGGTGCATGCCGGGCTCCTCCGGCAGCCCTGCTCCGAAAATTCAAATGTCTGCTGAAAGATTGCAGCCAGAAAGAGCTAGCCTGGAAAGGTGTTGCTCAGCCTCATCTGCCCATAGCACTGCTCGCACAGAGGCACAGAGACTGGGGCTGCTTGCTTGTCTTGCCACCTCAAACTTCAAACGTAGCTTAAGTGGTCCATGCCGGGTGCCTCCGGCATCCCTGCTCCGAAAATGCAAACGTCTGCAGATAGCTCGCAGCCAGAAAGAGCTAGCCTGGAAAGCTGTTGCTCAGCCTCATCTGCCCATGGCACTGCTCGCACAGAGGCACAGAGACTGGGGCTGCTTGCTTGTCTTGCCACCTCAAACTTCAAATGTAGCTTTGGGGGTCCGTGCAGGGGGCCTCTGACAGCCCTGCTCTGAAAATGCGAACGTCTGCAGATAGCTCGCAGCCAGAAAGAGCTAGCCTGGAAAGCTGTTGCTCAGCCTCATCTGCCCATGGCACTGCTCGCACAGAGGCACAGAGACTGGGGCTGCTTGCTTGTCTTCCCACGTCAGACTTCAAATGTAGCATTGGGGGTGCATGCCGGGCTCCTCCGGCAGCCCTGCTCTGAAAATTCGAACGTCTGCAGATAGATTGCAGCCAGAAAGAGCTAGCCTGGAAAGCTGTTGCTCAGCCTCATCTGCCCATGGCACTGCTCGCACAGAGGCACAGAGACTGGGGCTGCTTGCTTGTCTTCCCACGTCGGACTTCAAAATTAGCTTAGGCTGTCCATGCCGGGTGCCTCCGGCATCCCTGCTCCAAAAATGCAAACGTCTGCAGATAGCTTGCAGCCAGAAAGAGCTAGCCTGGAAAGCTGTTGCTCAGCCTCGTCTGCCCATGGCACTGCTCGCACAGAGGCACAGAGACTGGGGCTGCTTGCTTGTCTTGCCACCTCAAACTTCAAAGGTATCTTAGGTGGTCCATGCCGGGTGTCTCCGCCATTCCTGCTCCAAAAATGCAAACGTCTGCAGATAGCTCGCAGCCAGAAAGAGCTAGCCTTGAAAGATGTTGCTCAGCCTCATCTGCCCATGGCACTGCTCGCACAGAGGCGCAGAGACTGGGGCTGCTTGCTTGTCTTCCCACGTCAGATGTCAAATGTAGCATTGGGGGTGCATGCCGGGCTCCTCCGGCAGCCCTGCTCTGAAAATTCGAACGTCTGCAGATAGATTGCAGCCAGAAAGAGCTAGCCTGGAAAGCTGTTGCTCAGCCTCATCTGCCCATGGCACTGCTCGCACAGAGGCACAGAGACTGGGGCTGCTTGCTTGTCTTCCCACGTCGGACTTCAAAATTAGCTTAGGCTGTCCATGCCGGGTGCCTCCGGCATCCCTGCTCCAAAAATGCAAACGTCTGCAGATAGCTTGCAGCCAGAAAGAGCTAGCCTGGAAAGCTGTTGCTCAGCCTCGTCTGCCCATGGCACTGCTCGCACAGAGGCACAGAGACTGGGGCTGCTTGCTTGTCTTGCCCCCTCAAACTTCAAAGGTATCTTAGGTGGTCCGTGCCGGGGGACTCTAGCAGGGCTGCTTCGAAAATGCGAACGTCTGCAGATAGATTGCAGCCAGAAAGAGCTAGCCTGGAAAGCTGTTGCTCAGCCTCATCTGCCCATGGCACTGCTCGCACAGAGGCACAGAGACTGGGGCTGCTTGCTTGTCTTCCCACGTCGGACTTCAAAATTAGCTTAGGCTGTCCATGCCGGGTGCCTCCGGCATCCCTGCTCCAAAAATGCAAACGTCTGCAGATAGCTTGCAGCCAGAAAGAGCTAGCCTGGAAAGCTGTTGCTCAGCCTCATCTGCCCATGGCACTGCTCGCACAGAGGCACAGAGACTGGGGCTGCTTGCTTGTCTTGCCCCCTCAAACTTCAAACGTAGCTTAGGTGGTCCGTGCCGGGGGACTCTAGCAGGGCTGCTTCGAAAATGCGAACGTCTGCAGATAGCTCGCAGCCAGAAAGAGCTAGCCTGGAAAGCTGTTGCTCAGCCTCATCTGCCCATGGCACTGCTCGCACAGAGGCACAGAGACTGGGGCTGCTTGCTTGTCTTGCCACCTCAAACTTCACATGTAGCATTGAGGCTGTATGCCGGGCTACTCCGGCAGCCCTGCTCCCAAAATTCGAATGTCTGCAGACAGATTGCAGCCAGAAAGAGCTAGCCTGGAAAGCTGTTGCTCAGCCTCATCTGCCCATGGCACTGCTCGCACAGAGGCACAGAGACTGGGGCTGCTTGCTTGTCTTGCCACCTCAAACTTCAAATGTAGCTTTGGGGGTCCGTGCAGGGGGCCTCTGACAGCCCTGCTCTGAAAATGCGAACGTCTGCACATAGCTCGCAGCCAGAAAGAGCTAGCCTGGAAAGCTGTTGCTCAGCCTCATCTGCCCATGGCACTGCTCGCACAGAGGCACAGAGACTGGGGCTGCTTGCTTGTCTTCCCACCTCAAACTTCAAACGTAGCTTAGGCTGTCCGTACCGGGCGCCTCAGGCAGCCCTCCTCCAAAAATGCGAACGTCTACAGATAGATCTGAGCCAGAAAGAGCTATCCTGGAAAGCTGTTGCTCAGCCTCATCTGCCCATGGCACTGCTCGCACAGAGGCACAGAGACTGGGGCTGCTTGCTTGTCTTGCCACCTCAAACTTCAAACGTATCTTAGGTGGTCCATGCCGGGTGCCTACGGCATCCCTGCTCCGAAAATACAAACGTCTGCAGATAGCTCGCAGCCAGAAAGAGCTAGCCTGGAAAGCTGTTGTGTAGCCTCATCTGCCCGTGGCACTGCTCGCACAGAGGCATAGAGACTGAGGCTGCTTGCTTGTCTTGCCACCTCAAACTTCAAACGTATATTAGGTGGTCCATGCCGGGTGCCTCCGGCATCCCTGCTCCGAAAATGCACACGTCTGCAGACAGCTCGCAGAGAAGAAGAGCTAGCCTGGAAAGCTGTTGCTCAGCCTCATCTGCTCGTGGCACTGCTCGCACAGAGGCACAGAGACTGGGGCTGCTTGTTGTCTTGCCTCCTCAAACTTCAAACGTAGCTTAGGTGGTCCGTGCCGGGGCACTCTAGCAGGGCTGCTCCCAAAATGCGAACGTCTGCAGATAGCTCGCAGCCAGAAAGAGCTAGCCTGGAAAGCTGTTGCTCAGCCTCAACTGCCCATGGCACTGCTCGCACAGAGGCACAGAGACTGGGGCTGCTTGCTTGTCTTGCCACCTCAAACTTCACATGTAGCATTGAGGGTGTATGCCGGGCTCCTCCGGCAGCCCTGCTCCCAAAATTCGAATGTCTGCAGACAGATTGCAGCCAGAAAGAGCTAGCCTGGAAAGGTGTTGCTCAGCCTCATCTGCCCATGGCACTGCTCGCACAGAGGCACAGAGACTGGGGCTGCTTGCTTGTCTTGCCACCTCAAACTTCAAATGTAGCTTTGGGGGTCCGTGCAGGGGGCCTCTGACAGCCCTGCTCTGAAAATGCGAACGTCTGCACATAGCTCGCAGGCAGAAAGAGCTAGCCTGGAAAGCTGTTGCTCAGCCTCATCTGCCCATGGCACTGCTCGCACAGAGGCACAGAGACTGGGGCTGCTTGCTTGTCTTGCCACCTCAAACTTCACATGTAGAATTGGGGGTGCATGCCGGGCTCCTCCGACAGCCCTGCTCCCAAAATTCGAATGTCTGCAGACAGATTGCAGCCAGAAAGAGCTAGCCTGGAAAGCTGTTGCTCAGCCTCATCTGCCCATGGCACTGCTCGCACAGAGGCACAGAGACTGGGGCTGCTTGCTTGTCTTGCCCCCTCAAACTTGAAATGTAGCTTTGGGGGTCCGTGCAGGAGGCCTCTGACAGCCCTGCTCTGAAAATGCGAACGTCTGCACATAGCTCGCAGCCAGAAAGAGCTAGCCTGGAAAGGTGTTGCTCAGCCTCATCTGCCCATGGCACTGCTCGCACAGAGGCACAGAGACTAGAGCTGCTTGCTTGTCTTGCCCCCTCAAACTTCAAACGTAGCTTTGGGATCCGTGTCGGGCGTCCGCGGC
This sequence comes from Opisthocomus hoazin, assembly GCF_030867145.1. Classification (NCBI taxonomy): domain Eukaryota; kingdom Metazoa; phylum Chordata; class Aves; order Opisthocomiformes; family Opisthocomidae; genus Opisthocomus; species Opisthocomus hoazin. The sequence goes on along the minus strand of NC_134453.1, from coordinate 6,477,819 downwards.
AGCCCTGCTCCGAAAATGCGAACGTCTGCACATAGCTCGCAGCCAGAAAGAGCTAGCCTGGAAAGCTGTTGCTCAGCCTCATCTGCCCATGGCACTGCTCGCACAGAGGCACAGAGACTGGGGCTGCTTTCTTGTCTTGCCATCTCAAACTTCAAACGTATCTTAGGTGGTCCGTGCCGGGGGCCTCCGGCAGGGCTGCTCCGAAAATGCAAACGTCTCAATACAGCTCGCAGCCAGAAAGAGCTAGCCTGGAAAGCTGTTGCTCAGCCTCATCTGCCCATGGCACTGCTCGCACAGAGGCACAGAGACTGGGGCTGCTTGGTTGTCTTGCCGCCTCAAACTGCACATGTAGCATTGGGGGTGCATGCCGGGCTCCTCCGGCAGCCCTGCTCCGAAAATTCAAATGTCTGCTGAAAGATTGCAGCCAGAAAGAGCTAGCCTGGAAAGGTGTTGCTCAGCCTCATCTGCCCATAGCACTGCTCGCACAGAGGCACAGAGACTGGGGCTGCTTGCTTGTCTTGCCCCCTCAAACTTCAAATGTAGCTTAAGTGGTCCATGCCGGGTGCCTCCAGCAGGGCTGCTCCGAAAATGCAAACGTCTGCAGATAGCTCGCAGCCAGAAAGAGCTAGCCTGGAAACGTGTTGCTCAGCCTCATCTTCCCGTGGCACTGCTCGCACAGAGGCATAGAGCCTGGGGCTGCTTGCTTGTCTTGCCCCCTCAAACTTCAAACGTAGCTTAGGCTGTCCGTACCGGGCGGCTCAGGCAGCCCTCCTCCGAAAATGCGAACGTCTGCAGATAGATCTCAGCCAGAAAGAGCTAGCCTGGAAAGCTGTTGCTCAACCTCATCTGCCCATGGCACTGCTCGCACAGAGGCACAGAGACTGGGGCTGCTTGCTTGTCTTGCCACCTCAAACTTCAAACATATCTTAGGTGGTCCATGCCGGGTGCCTACGGCATCCCTGCTCCGAAAATGCAAACGTCTGCAGATAGCTCGAAGCCAGAAAGAGCTAGCCTGGAAAGCTGTTGCTCAGCCTCATCTGCCCATGGCACTGCTCGCACAGAGGCACAGAGACTGGGGCTGCTTGCTTGTCTTGCCACCTCAAACTTCAAATGTAACTTTGGGGGTCCGTGCAGGGGGCCTCTGACAGCCCTGCTCTGAAAATGCGAACGTCTGCAGATAGCTCGCAGGCAGAAAGAGCTAGCCTGAAAACTGTTGCTCAGCCTCATCTGCCCATGGCACTGCTCGCACAGAGGCACAGAGACTGGGGCTGCTTGCTTGTCTTGCCCCCTCAAACTTCAAACGTATATTAGGTGGTCCATGCCGGGTGCCTCCAGCATCCCTGCTCCCAAAGTGCAAACGTCTGCAGACAGCTCGCAGACAAGAAGAGCTAGCCTGGAAAGCTGTTGCTCAGCCTCATCTGCTCGAGGCACTGCTTGCACAGAGGCACAGAGACTGGGGATGCTTGTTGTCTTGCCCCCTCAAACTTCAAACGTAGCTTAGGTGGTCCGTGCCGGGGGACTCTAGCAGGTCTGCTCCGAAAATGCGAACGTCTACAGATAGCTCGCAGGCAGAAAGAGCTAGCCTGGAAAGCTGTTGCTCAGCCTCATCTGCCCATGGCACTGCTCGCACAGAGGCACAGAGACTAGAGCTGCTTGCTTGTCTTGCCCCCTCAAACTTCAAACGTAGCTTTGGGATCCGTGTCGGGCGTCCGCGGCAGCCCTGCTCCGAAAATGCGAACGTCTGCACATAGCTCGCAGCCAGAAAGAGCTAGCCTGGAAAGCTGTTGCTCAGCCTCATCTGCCCATGGCACTGCTCGCACAGAGGCACAGAGACTGGGGCTGCTTTCTTGTCTTGCCATCTCAAACTTCGAACGTATCTTAGGTGGTCCGTGCCGGGGGCCTCCGGCAGGGCTGCTCCGAAAATGCAAACGTCTCAATACAGCTCGCAGCCAGAAAGAGCTAGCCTGGAAAACTGTTGCTCAGCCTCATCTGCCCATGGCACTGCTCGCACAGAGGCACAGAGACTGGGGCTGCTTGCTTGTCTTGCCGCCTCAAACTTCACATGTAGCATTGGGGGTGCATGCCGGGCTCCTCCGGCAGCCCTGCTCCGAAAATTCAAATGTCTGCTGAAAGACTGCAGCCAGAAAGAGCTAGCCTGGAAAGGTGTTGCTCAGCCTCATCTGCCCATAGCACTGCTCGCACAGAGGCACAGAGACTGGGGCTGCTTGCTTGTCTTGCCCCCTCAAACTTCAAACGTAGCTTAAGTGGTCCATGCCGGGTGCCTCCGGCATCCCTGCTCCGAAAATGCAAACGTCTGCAGATAGCTCGCAGCCAGAAAGAGCTAGCCTGGAAACCTGTTGCTCAGCCTCATCTTCCCGTGGCACTGCTCGCACAGAGGCATAGAGCCTGGGGCTGCTTGCTTGTCTTGCCCCCTCAAACTTCAAACGTAGCTTAGGCTGTCCGTACCGGGAGGCTCAGGCAGCCCTCCTCCGAAAATGCGAACGTCTGCAGATAGATCTCAGCCAGAAAGAGCTAGCCTGGAAAGCTGTTGCTCAACCTCATCTGCCCATGGCACTGCTCGCACAGAGGCACAGAGACTGGGGCTGCTTGCTTGTCTTGCCACCTCAAACTTCAAACATATCTTAGGTGGTCCATGCCGGGTGCCTACGGCATCCCTGCTCCGAAAATGCAAACGTCTGCAGATAGCTCGCAGACAAGAAGAGCTAGCCTGGAAAGCTGTTGCTCAGCCTCATCTGCTCGTGGCACTGCTTGCACAGAGGCAGAGAGACTGGGGATGCTTGTTGTCTTGCCCCCTCAAACTTCAAACGTAGCTTAGGTGGTCCGTGCCGGGGGACTCTAGCAGCCCTGCTCCGAAAATGCGAACGTCTGCAGATAGCTCGCAGGCAGAAAGAGCTAGCCTGGAAAGCTGTTTCTCAGCCTCATCTGCCCATGGCACTGCTCGCACAGAGGCACAGAGACTGGGGCTCCTTGCTTGTCTTCCCCCTCAAACTTCAAACGTAGCTTTGGGATCCGTGTCGGGCGTCTGCGGCAGCCCTCCTCTGAAAATGCGAACGTCTGCAGATAGCTCGCAGCCAGAAAGAGCTAGCCTGGAAAGCTGTTGCTCAGCCTCATCTGCCCATGGCACTGCTCGCACAGAGGCACAGAGACTGGGGCTGCTTGCTTGTCTTGCCACCTCAAACTTCACATGTAGCATTGAGGGTGTATGCCGGGCTCCTCCGGCAGCCCTGCTCCCAAAATTCGAATGTCTGCAGACAGATTGCAGCCAGAAAGAGCTAGCCTGGAAAGCTGTGGCTCAGCCTCATCTGCCCATGGCACTGCTCGCACAGAGGCACAGAGACTGGGGCTGCTTGCTTGTCTTGCCACCTCAAACTTCAAATGTAGCTTTGGGGGTCCGTGCAGGGGGCCTCTGACAGCCCTGCTCTGAAAATGCGAACGTCTGCAGATAGCTCGCAGCCAGAAAGAGCTAGCCTGGAATGCTGTTGCTCAGCCTCATCTGCCCATGGCACTGCTCGCACAGAGGCACAGAGACTGGGGCTGCTTGCTTGTCTTGATACCTCAAACTTCACATATAGAATTGGGGGTGCATGCCGGGCTCCTCCGGCAGCCCTGCTCCCAAAATTCGAATGTCTGCAGACAGATTGCAGCCAGAAAGAGCTAGCCTGGAAAGGTGTTGCTCAGCGTCATCTGCCCATGGCACTGCTCGCACAGAGGCACAGAGACTGGGGCTGCTTGCTTGTCTTGCCAGCTCAAACTTCAAATGTAGCTTTGGGGGTCCGTGCAGGGGGCCTCTGACAGCCCTGCTCTGAAAATGCGAACGTCTGCACATAGCTCGCAGGCAGAAAGAGCTAGCCTGGAACGCTGTTGCTCAGCCTCATCTGCCCATGGCACTGCTCGCACAGAGGCACAGAGACTGGGGCTGCTTGCTTGTCTTGCCCCCTCAAACTTCAAACGTGGCTTTGGGATCCGTGTCGGGCGTACGCGGCAGCCCTGCTCCAAAAAAGCAAACGTCTGCACATAGCTCGCAGGCAGAAAGAGCTAGCCTGGAAAGCTGTTGCTCAGCCTCATCTGCCCATGGCACTGCTCGCACAGAGGCACAGAGACTGGGGCTGCTTGCTTGTCTTGCCACCTCAAACTTCAAACGTATCTTAGGTGGTCCATGCCGGGTGCCTACGGCATCCCTTCTCTGAAAATGCAAACGTCTGCAGATAGCTCGCAGCCAGAAAGAGCTAGCCTGGAAAGCTGTTGCTCAGCCTCATCTGCCCATGGCACTGCTCGCACAGAGGCACAGAGACTGGGGCTGCTTGCTTGTCTTGCCACCTCAAACTTCAAATGTAACTTTGGGGGTCCGTGCAGGGGGCCTCTGACAGCCCTGCTCTGAAAATGCGAACGTCTGCAGATAGCTCGCAGGCAGAAAGAGCTAGCCTGAAAACTGTTGCTCAGCCTCATCTGCCCATGGCACTGCTCGCACAGAGGCACAGAGACTGGGGCTGCTTGCTTGTCTTGCCCCCTCAAACTTCAAATGTAGCTTACCTGGTCCATGCCGGGTGCCTCCGGCATCCCTGCTCCGAAAATGCAAACGTCTGCAGACAGCTCGCAGACAAGAAGAGCTAGCCTTGAAAGCTGTTGCTCAGCCTCATCTGCTCGTGGCACTGCTCGCACAGAGGCACAGATACTGGGGCTCCTTGCTTGTCTTCCCCCTCAAACTTCAAACGTAGCTTTGGGATCCGTGTCGGGCGTCTGCGGCAGCCCTCCTCTGAAAATGCGAACGACTGCAGATAGCTCGCAGGCAGAAAGAGCTAGCCTGGAAAGCTGTTGCTCAGCCTCATCTGCCCATGGCACTGCTCGCACAGAGGCACAGAGACTGGGGCTCCTTGCTTGTCTTCCCCCTCAAACTTCAAACGTAGCTTTGGGATCCATGTCGGGCGTCTGCGGCAGCCCTCCTCTGAAAATGCGAACGTCTGCAGATAGATCTCAGCCAGAAAGATCTAGCCTGGAAAGCTGTTGCTCAGCCTCATCTGCCCATGGCACTGCTCGCACAGAGGCACAGAGACTGGGGCTGCTTGCTTGTCTTGCCACCTCAAACTTCAAACGTATCTTAGGTGGTCCATGCCGGGTGCCTACGGCATCCCTGCTCCAAAAATGCAAACGTCTGCAGATAGCTCGCAGCCAGAAAGAGCTAGCCTGGAAAGCTGTTGCTCAGCCTCATCTGCCCATGGCACTGCTCGCATAGAGGCACAGAGACTGGGGCTGCTTGCTTGTCTTGCCACCTCAAACTTCACATGTAGCTTTGGGGGTCTGTGCAGGGGGCCTCTGACAGCCCTGCTCTGAAAATGCGAACGTCTGCAGATAGCTCGCAGGCAGAAAGAGCTAGCCTGAAAACTGTTGCTCAGCCTCATCTGCCCATGGCACTGCTCGCACAGAGGCACAGAGACTGGGGCTGCTTGCTTGTCTTGCCCCCTCAAACTTCAAAAGTATATTAGGTGGTCCATGCCGGGTGCCTCCGGCATCCCTGCTCCGAAAATGCAAACGTCTGCAGACAGCTCGCAGAGAAGAAGAGCTAGCCTGGAAAGCTGTTGCTCAGCCTCATCTGCTCGTGGCACTGCTCGCACAGAGGCACAGAGACTGGGGCTGCTTGTTGTCTTGCCCCCTCAAACTTCAAACGTAGCTTAGGTGGTCCGTGCCGGGGGACTCTAGCAGGGCTCCTCCGAAAATGCGAACGTCTGCAGATAGCTCGCAGCCAGAAAGAGCTAGCCTGGAAAGCTGTTGCTCAGCCTCATCTGCCCATGGCACTGCTCGCACAGAGGCACAGAGACTGGGGCTGCTTGCTTGTCTTGCCACCTCAAACTTCACATGTAGCATTGAGGGTGTATGCCGGGCTCCTCCGGCAGCCCTGCTCCCAAAATTCGAATGTCTGCAGACAGATTGCAGCCAGAAAGAGCTAGCCTGGAAAGGTGTTGCTCAGCCTCATCTGCCCATGGCACTGCTCGCACAGAGGCACAGAGACTGGGGCTGCTTGCTTGTCTTGCCACCTCAAACTTCAAATGTAGCTTTGGGGGTCCGTGCAGGGGGCCTCTGACAGCCCTGCTCTGAAAATACGAACGTCTGCACATAGCTCGCAGGCAGAAAGAGCTAGCCTGGAAAGCTGTTGCTCAGCCTCATCTGCCCATGGCACTGCTCGCACAGAGGCACAGAGACTGGGGCTGCTTGCTTGTCTTGCCACCTCAAACTTCACATGTAGAATTGGGGGTGCATGCCGGGCTCCTCCGACAGCCCTGCTCCCAAAATTCGAATGTCTGCAGACAGATTGCAGCCAGAAAGAGCTAGCCTGGAAAGCTGTTGCTCAGCCTCATCTGCCCATGGCACTGCTCGCACAGAGGCACAGAGACTGGAGATGCTTGCTTGTCTTGCCCCCTCAAACTTCAAACGTGGCTTTGGGATTCGTGTCGGGCGTCCGCGGCAGCCCTGCTCTGAAAATGCAAACGTCTGCAGATAGCTCTCAGCCAGAAAGAGCTAGCCTGGAAAGCTGTTGCTCAGCCTCATCTGCCCATGGCACTGCTCGCACAGAGGCACAGAGACTGGGGCTGCTTGCTTGTCTTGCCCCCTCAAACTTGAAATGTAGCTTTGGGGGTCTGTGCAGGAGGCCTCTGACAGCCCTGCTCTGAAAATGCGAACGTCTGCACATAGCTCGCAGGCAGATAGAGCTAGCGTGAAAACTGTAGCTCAGCCTCATCTGCCCATGGCACTGCTCGCACAGACGCACAGAGACTGGGGCTGCTTGCTTGTCTTGCCCCCTCAAACTTGAAATGTAGCATTGGGGGTGCATGCCGGGCTCCTCCGGCAGCCCTGCGCTGAAAATGCGAACGTCTGCAGATAGCTCGCAGGCAGAAAGAGCTATCCTGCAAAGCTGTTGCTCAGCCTCATCTGCCCATGGCACTGCTCGCACAGAGGCACAGAGACTAGAGCTGCTTGCTTGTCTTGCCCGCTCAAACTTCAAACGTAGCTTTGGGATCCGTGTTGGGCGTCCGCGGCAGCCCTGCTCCGAAAATGCGAACGTCTGCAGATAGCTCGCAGCCAGAAAGAGCTAGCCTGGAAAGCTGTTGCTCAGCCTCATCTGCCCATGGCACTGCTCGCACAGAGGCACAGAGACTAGAGCTGCTTGCTTGTCTTGCCATCTCAAACTTCAAACGTATCTTAGCTGGTCCGTGCCGGGGGCCTCCGGCAGGGCTGCTCCGAAAATGCAAACGTCTCAATACAGCTCGCAGCCAGAAAGAGCTAGCCTGGAAAGCTGTTGCTCAGCCTCATCTGCCCATGGCACTGCTCGCACAGAGGCACAGAGACTGGGGCTGCTTGCTTGTCTTGCCGCCTCAAACTTCACATGTAGCATTGGGGGTGCATGCCGGGCTCCTCCGGCAGCCCTGCTCCGAAAATTCAAATGTCTGCTGAAAGATTGCAGCCAGAAAGAGCTAGCCTGGAAAGCTGTTGCTCAGCCTCATCTGCCCATAGCACTGCTCGCACAGAGGCACAGAGACTGGGGCTGCTTGCTTGTCTTGCCCCCTGAAACTTCAAACGTAGCTTAAGTGGTCCATGCCGGGTGCCTCCGGCATCCCTGCTCCGAAAATGCAAACGTCTGCAGATAGCTCGCAGCCAGAAAGAGCTAGCCTGGAAACGTGTTGCTCAGCCTCATCTTCCCATGGCACTGCTGGCACAGAGGCATAGAGCCTGGGGCTGCTTGCTTGTCTTGCCCCCTCAAACTTCAAACGTAGCTTAGGCTGTCCGTACCGGGCGGCTCAGGCAGCCCTCCTCCGAAAATGCGAACGTCTGCAGATAGATCTCAGCCAGAAAGAGCTAGCCTGGAAAGCTGTTGGTCAACCTCATCTGCCCATGGCACTGCTCGCACAGAGGCACAGAGACTGGGGCTGCTTGCTTGTCTTGCCACCTCAAACTTCAAATGTAACTTTGGGGGTCCGTGCAGGGGGCCTCTGACAGCCCTGCTCTGAAAATGCGAACGTCTGCAGATAGCTCGCAGGCAGAAAGAGCTAGCCTGAAAACTGTTGCTCAGCCTCATCTGCCCATGGCACTGCTTGCACAGAGGCACAGAGACTGGGGATGCTTGTTGTCTTGCCCCCTCAAACTTCAAACGTAGCTTAGGTGGTCCGTGCCGGGGGACTCTAGCAGGTCTGCTCCGAAAATGCGAACGTCTGCAGATAGCTCGCAGGCAGAAAGAGCTAGCCTGGAAAGCTGTTGCTCAGCCTCATCTGCCCATGGCACTGCTCGCACAGAGGCACAGAGACTGGGGCTCCTTGCTTGTCTTGCCACCTCAAACTTCAAACGTAGCTTTGGGATCCGTGTCGGGCGTCTGCGGCAGCCCTCCTCTGAAAATGCGAACGTCTGCAGATAGCTCGCAGCCAGAAAGAGCTAGCCTGGAAAGCTGTTGCTCAGCCTCATCTGCCCATAGCACTGCTCGCACAGAGGCACAGAGACTGGGGCTGCTTGCTTGTCTTGCCACCTCAAACTTCAAATGTAGCTTTGGGGGTCCGTGCAGGGGGCCTCTGACAGCCCTGCTCTGAAAATGCGAACGTCTGCAGATAGCTCGCAGCCAGAAAGAGCTAGCCTGGAATGCTGTTGCTCAGCCTCATCTGCCCATGGCACTGCTCGCACAGAGGCACAGAGACTGGGGCTGCTTGCTTGTCTTGATACCTCAAACTTCACATATAGAATTGGGGGTGCATGCCGGGCTCCTCCGGCAGCCCTGCTCCCAAAATTCGAATGTCTGCAGACAGATTGCAGCCAGAAAGAGCTAGCCTGGAAAGGTGTTGCTCAGCGTCATCTGCCCATGGCACTGCTCGCACAGAGGCACAGAGACTGGGGCTGCTTGCTTGTCTTGCCACCTCAAACTTCAAATGTAGCTTTGGGGGTCCGTGCAGGGGGCCTCTGACAACCCTGCTCTGAAAATGCGAACGTCTGCACATAGCTCGCAGCCAGAAAGAGCTAGCCTGGAACGCTGTTGCTCAGCCTCATCTGCCCATGGCACTGCTCGCACAGAGGCACAGAGACTGGGGCTGCTTGCTTGTCTTGCCACCTCAAACTTCACATGTAGAATTGGGGGTGCATGCCGGGCTCCTCCGGCAGCCCTGCTCCCAAAATTCGAATGTCTGCAGACAGATTGCAGCCAGAAAGAGCTAGCCTGGAAAGGTGTTGCTCAGCCTCATCTGCCCATGGCACTGCTCGCACAGAGGCACAGAGACTGGGGCTGCTTGCTTGTCTTGCCCCCTCAAACTTCAAACGTGTCTTTGGGATCCGTGTCGGGCGTACGCGGCAGCCCTGCTCCAAAAAAGCAAACGTCTGCACATAGCTCGCAGGCAGAAAGACCTAGCCTGGAAAGCTGTTGCTCAGCCTCATCTGCCCATGGCACTGCTCGCACAGAGGCACAGAGACTGGGGCTGCTTGCTTGTCTTGCCACCTCAAACTTCAAACGTATCTTAGGTGGTCCATGCCGGGTGCCTACGGCATCCCTGCTCTGAAAATGCAAACGTCTGCAGATAGCTCGCAGGCAGAAAGAGCTAGCCTGAAAACTGTTGCTCAGCCTCATCTGCCCATGGCACTGCTCGCACAGAGGCACAGAGACTGGGGCTGCTTGCTTGTCTTGCCCCCTCAAACTTCAAATGTAGCTTACCTGGTCCATGCCGGGTGCCTCCGGCATCCCTGCTCCGAAAATGCAAACGTCTGCAGACAGCTCGCAGACAAGAAGAGCTAGCCTGGAAAGCTGCTGCTCAGCCTCATCTGCTCGTGGCACTGCTCGCACAGAGGCACAGAGACAGGGGCTCCTTGCTTGTCTTCCCCCTCAAACTTCAAACGTAGCTTTGGGATCCGTGTCGGGCGTCTGCGGCAGCCCTCCTCTGAAAATGCGAACGTCTGCAGATAGCTCGCAGCCAGAAAGAGCTAGCCTGGAAAGCTGTTGCTCAGCCTCATCTGCCCATGGCACTGCTCGCACAGAGGCACAGAGACTGGGGCTCCTTGCTTGTCTTCCCCCTCAAACTTCAAACGTAGCTTTGGGATCCATGTCGGGCGTCTGCGGCAGCCCTCCTCTGAAAATGCGAACGTCTGCAGATAGATCTCAGCCAGAAAGATCTAGCCTGGAAAGCTGTTGCTCAGCCTCATCTGCCCATGGCACTGCTCGCACAGAGGCACAGAGACTGGGGCTGCTTGCTTGTCTTGCCACCTCAAACTTCAAATGTAGCTTAGGTGGTCCATGCCGGGTGCTTACGGCATCCCTGCTCCGAAAATGCAAACGTCTGCAGATAGCTCGCAGCCAGAAAGAGCTAGCCTGGAAAGCTGTTGCTCAGCCTCATCTGCCCATGGCACTGCTCGCATAGAGGCACAGAGACTGGGGCTGCTTGCTTGTCTTGCCACCTCAAACTTCAAATGTATCTTTGGGCGTCCGTGCAGGGGGCCTCTGACAGCCCTGCTCTGAAAATGCGAACGTCTGCAGATAGCTCGCAGGCAGAAAGAGCTAGCCTGAAAACTGTTGCTCAGCCTCATCTGCCCATGGCACTGCTCGCACAGAGGCACAGAGACTGGGGCTGCTTGCTTGTCTTGCCCCCTCAAACTTCAAACGTATATTAGGTGGTCCATGCCGGGTGCCTCCGGCATCCCTGCTCCGAAAATGCAAACGTCTGCAGACAGCTCGCAGAGAAGAAGAGCTAGCCTGGAAAGCTGTTGCTCAGCCTCATCTGCTCGTGGCACTGCTCGCACAGAGGCACAGAGACTGGGGCTGCTTGTTGTCTTGCCCCCTCAAACTTCAAACGTAGCTTAGGTGGTCCGTGCCGGGGGACTCTAGCAGGGCTGCTCCGAAAATGCGAACGTCTGCAGATAGCTCGCAGCCAGAAAGAGCTAGCCTGGAAAGCTGTTGCTCAGCCTCATCTGCCCATGGCACTGCTCGCACAGAGGCACAGAGACTGGGGCTGCTTGCTTGTCTTGCCACCTCAAACTTCACATGTAGCATTGAGGTTGTATGCCGGGCTCCTCCGGCAGCCCTGCTCCCAAAATTCGAAAGTCTGCAGACAGATTGCAGCCAGAAAGAGCTAGCCTGGAAAGGTGTTGCTCAGCCTCATCTGCCCATGGCACTGCTCGCACAGAGGCACAGAGACTGGGGCTGCTTGCTTGTCTTGCCACCTCAAACTTCAAATGTAGCTTTGGGGGTCCGTGCAGGGGGCCTCTGACAGCCCTGCTCTGAAAATGCGAACGTCTGCACATAGCTCGCAGGCAGAAAGAGCTAGCCTGGAAAGCTGTTGCTCAGCCTCATCTGCCCATGGCACTGCTCGCACAGAGGCACAGAGACTGGGGCTGCTTGCTTGTCTTGCCACCTCAAACTTCACATGTAGAATTGGGGGTGCATGCCGGGCTCCTCCGACAGCCCTGCTCCCAAAATTCGAATGTCTGCAGACAGATTGCAGCCAGAAAGAGCTAGCCTGGAAATCTGTTGCTCAGCCTCATCTGCCCATGGCACTGCTCGCACAGAGGCACAGAGACTGGGGATGCTTGCTTGTCTTGCCCCCTCAAACTTCAAACGTGGCTTTGGGATTCGTGTCGGGCGTCCGCGGCAGCCCTGCTCTGAAAATGCAAACGTCTGCAGATAGCTCTCAGCCAGAAAGAGCTAGCCTGGAAAGCTGTTGCTCAGCCTCATCTGCCCATGGCACTGCTCGCACAGAGGCACAGAGACTGGGGCTGCTTGCTTGTCTTGCCCCCTCAAACTTGAAATGTAGCTTTGGGGGTCCGTGCAGGAGGCCTCTGACAGCCCTGCTCTGAAAATGCGAACGTCTGCACATAGCTCGCAGGCAGATAGAGCTAGCGTGAAAACTGTAGCTCAGCCTCATCTGCCCATGGCACTGCTCGCACAGAGGCACAGAGACTGGGGCTGCTTGCTTGTCTTGCCCCCTCAAACTTGAAATGTAGCATTGGGGGTGCATGCCGGGCTCCTCCGGCAGCCCTGCGCTGAAAATGCGAACGTCTGCAGATAGCTCGCAGGCAGAAAGAGCTATCCTGGAAAGCTGTTGCTCAGCCTCATCTGCCCATGGCACTGCTCGCACAGAGGCACAGAGACTAGAGCTGCTTGCTTGTCTTGCCCGCTCAAACTTCAAACGTAGCTTTGGGATCCGTGTTGGGCGTCCGCGGCAGCCCTGCTCCGAAAATGCGAAAGTCTGCACATAGCTCGCAGCCAGAAAGAGCTAGCCTGGAAACTGTTGCTCAGCCTCATCTGCCCATGGCACTGCTCGCACAGAGGCACAGAGACTAGAGCTGCTTGCTTGTCTTGCCCCCTCAAACTTCAAACGTAGCTTTGGGATCCGTGTCGGGCGTCTGCGGCAGCCCTGCTCTGAAAATGCGAACGTCTGCAGATAGCTCAAATGCAGAAAGAGCTAGCCTGGAAAGCTGTTGCTCAGCCTCACCTGCCCATGGCACTGCTCGCACAGAGGCACAGAGACTGGGGCTGCTTGCTTGTCTTGCCACCTCAAACTTCACATGCAGCATTGGGGGTGCATGCCGGGCTCCTCCGGCAGCCCTGCTCCGAAAATTCAAATGTCTGCTGAAAGATTGCAGCCAGAAAGAGCTAGCCTGGAAAGGTGTTGCTCAGCCTCATCTGCCCATAGCACTGCTCGCACAGAGGCACAGAGACTGGGGCTGCTTGCTTGTCTTGCCCCCTCAAACTTCAAACGTAGCTTAAGTGGTCCATGCCGGGTGCCTCCGGCATCCCTGCTCCGAAAATGCAAACGTCTGCAGATAGCTCGCAGCCAGAAAGAGCTAGCCTGGAAACCTGTTGCTCAGCCTCATCTTCCCGTGGCACTGCTCGCACAGAGGCATAGAGCGTGGGGCTGCTTGCTTGTCTTGCCACCTCAAACTTCAAACGTATCTTAGGTGGTCCATGCCGGGTGCCTACGGCATCCCTGCTCCGAAAATGCAGACGTCTGCAGATAGCTCGCAGCCAGAAAGAGCTAGCCTGGAAAGCTGTTGCTCAGCCTCATCTGCCCATGGCACTGCTCGCACAGAGGCACAGAGACTGGGGCTGCTTGCTTGTCTTGCCACCTCAAACTTCAAATGTAACTTTGGGGGTCCGTGCAGGGGGCCTCTGACAGCCCTGCTCTGAAAATGCGAACGTCTGCAGATAGCTCGCTGGCAGAAAGAGCTAGCCTGAAAACTGTTGCTCAGCCTCATCTGCCCATGGCACTGCTCGCACAGAGGCACAGAGACTGGGGCTGCTTGCTTGTCTTGCCCCCTCAAACTTCAAACGTATCTTAGGTGGTCCATGTCGGGTGCCTCCGGCATCCCTGCTCCGAAAATGCAAACGTCTCCAGACAGCTCGCAGGCAAGGAGAGATAGTCTGGAAAGCTGTTGCTCAGCCTCATCTGCTCGTGGCACTGCTCACAGAGAGGCACAGAGACTGGATCTGCTTGCTTCTCTTGCCACCTCAAACTTCAAAGGTAGCTTTGGGATCCGTGTCGGGCGTCTGCGGCAGCCCTGCTCTGAAAATGCGAACGTCTGCAGATAGCTCGCAGCCAGAAAGAGCTAGCCTTGAAAGCTGTTGCTCAGCCTCATCTGCCCATGGCACTGCTCGCACAGAGGCACAGAGACTGGGGCTGCTTGCTTGTCTTGCCACGTCAAATTTCAAAAGTAGCTTAGGCTGTCTGTGCCGGGCGCCTCCGGCAGCCCTGCTCCAAAAATGCGAACGTCTGCACATAGCTCGCAGGCAGAAAGAGCTAGCCTGGAAAGCTGTTGCTCAGCCTCATCTGCCCATGGCACTGCTCGCACAGAGGCACAGAGACTGGGGCTGCTTGCTTGTCTTGCCACCTCAAACTTCAAACGTGGCTTTGGGATCCGTGTCGGGCGTCTGCGGCATCCCTGCTCCGAAAATGCAAACGTCTGCAGATAGCTCGCAGCCAGAAAGAGCTAGCCTGGAAAGCTGTTGCTCAGCCTCATCTGCCCATGGCACTGCTCGCACAGAGGCACAGAGACTGGGGCTGCTTGCTTGTCTTGCCCCCTCAAACTTCAAACGTAGCTTAGGTGGTCCATGCCGGGGGCCTCCGGCATCCCTGCTCCGAAAATGCGAACGTCTGCAGATAGCTCGCAGCCAGAAAGAGCTAGCCTGGAAAGCTGTTGCTCAGCCTCATCTGCCCATGGCACTGCTCGCACAGAGGCACAGAGACTGGGGCTGCTTCCTTGTCTTGCCCCCTCAAACTTCAGACGTGTCTTTGGGATCCGTGTTGGGCGTCTGTGGCATCCCTGCTTCGAAAATGCGAACGTCTGCAGATAGCTCGCAGGCAAGGAGAGATAGTCTGGAAAGCTGTTGCTCAGCCTCATCTGCCCATGGCACTGCTCACACAGAGGCACAGAGACTGGGGCTGCTTGCTTGTCTAGCCCCCTCAAACTTCAAACGTATCTTAGGTGGTCCATGCCGCGTGTCTCCTGCATCCCTGCTCCAAAAATGCAAACGTCTGCAGATAACTCGCAGCCAGAAAGAGCTAGCCTGGAAAGCTGTTGCTCAGCCTCATCTGCCAATGGCACTGCTCGCACAGAGGCACAGAGACTGGGGCTGCTTGGTTGTCTTCCCACGCCAGACTTCAAATGTAGCATTGGGGTGCATGCCGGGCTCCTCCGGCAGCCCTGCTCCCAAAATTCGAATGTCTGCAGATAGATTGCAGCCAGAAAGAGCTAGCCTGGAAAGCTGTTGCTCAGCCTCATCTGCCCATGGCACTGCTCGCACAGAGGCACAGAGACTGGGGCTGCTTGCTTGTCTAGCCCCCTCAAACTTCAAACGTATCTTAGGTGGTCCATGCCGGGTGCCTCCGGCATCCCTGCTCCAAAAATGCAAACGTCTGCAGATAGCTCGCAGCCAGAAAGAGCTAGCCTGGAAAGCTGTTGCTCAGCCTCATCTGCCAATGGCACTGCTCGCACAGAGGCACAGAGACTGGAGCTGCTTGCTTGTCTTGCCCCCTCAAACTTCAAACGTATCTTAGGTGGTCCATGTCGGGTGCCTCCGGCATCCCTGCTCCGAAAATGCAAACGTCTCCAGACAGCTCGCAGGCAAGGAGAGATAGTCTGGAAAGCTGTTGCTCAGCCTCATCTGCTCGTGGCACTGCTCACAGAGAGGCACAGAGACTGGATCTGCTTGCTTCTCTTGCCACCTCAAACTTCAAAGGTAGCTTTGGGATCCGTGTCGGGCGTCTGCGGCAGCCCTGCTCTGAAAATGCGAACGTCTGCAGATAGCTCGCAGCCAGAAAGAGCTAGCCTTGAAAGCTGTTGCTCAGCCTCATCTGCCCATGGCACTGCTCGCACAGAGGCACAGAGACTGGGGCTGCTTGCTTGTCTTGCCACGTCAAATTTCAAAAGTAGCTTAGGCTGTCTGTGCCGGGCGCCTCCGGCAGCCCTGCTCCAAAAATGCGAACGTCTGCAGATAGCTCGCAGGCAGAAAGAGCTAGCCTGGAAAGCTGTTGCTCAGCCTCATCTGCCCATGGCACTGCTCGCACAGAGGCACAGAGACTGGGGCTGCTTGCTTGTCTTGCCACCTCAAACTTCAAACGTGGCTTTGGGATCCGTGTCGGGCGTCTGCGGCATCCCTGCTCCGAAAATGCAAACGTCTGCAGATAGCTCGCAGCCAGAAAGAGCTAGCCTGGAAAGCTGTTGCTCAGCCTCATCTGCCCATGGCACTGCTCGCACAGAGGCACAGAGACTGGGGCTGCTTGCTTGTCTTGCCCCCTCAAACTTCAAACGTAGCTTAGGTGGTCCATGCCGGGGGCCTCCGGCATCCCTGCTCCGAAAATGCGAACGTCTGCAGATAGCTCGCAGCCAGAAAGAGCTAGCCTGGAAAGCTGTTGCTCAGCCTCATCTGCCCATGGCACTGCTCGCACAGAGGCACAGAGACTGGGGCTGCTTCCTTGTCTTGCCCCCTCAAACTTCAGACGTGTCTTTGGGATCCGTGTTGGGCGTCTGTGGCATCCCTGCTTCGAAAATGCGAACGTCTGCAGATAGCTCGCAGGCAAGGAGAGATAGTCTGGAAAGCTGTTGCTCAGCCTCATCTGCCCATGGCACTGCTCACACAGAGGCACAGAGACTGGGGCTGCTTGCTTGTCTAGCCCCCTCAAACTTCAAACGTATCTTAGGTGGTCCATGCCGCGTGTCTCCTGCATCCCTGCTCCAAAAATGCAAACGTCTGCAGATAACTCGCAGCCAGAAAGAGCTAGCCTGGAAAGCTGTTGCTCAGCCTCATCTGCCAATGGCACTGCTCGCACAGAGGCACAGAGACTGGGGCTGCTTGGTTGTCTTCCCACGCCAGACTTCAAATGTAGCATTGGGGTGCATGCCGGGCTCCTCCGGCAGCCCTGCTCCCAAAATTCGAATGTCTGCAGATAGATTGCAGCCAGAAAGAGCTAGCCTGGAAAGCTGTTGCTCAGCCTCATCTGCCCATGGCACTGCTCGCACAGAGGCACAGAGACTGGGGCTGCTTGCTTGTCTAGCCCCCTCAAACTTCAAACGTATCTTAGGTGGTCCATGCCGGGTGCCTCCGGCATCCCTGCTCCAAAAATGCAAACGTCTGCAGATAGCTCGCAGCCAGAAAGAGCTAGCCTGGAAAGCTGTTGCTCAGCCTCATCTGCCCATGGCACTGCTCGCACAGAGGCACAGAGACTGGAGCTGCTTGCTTGTCTTGCCCCCTCAAACTTCAAACGTATCTTAGGTGGTCCATGCCGGGTGCCTATGGCATCCCTGCTCCGAAAATGCAAACGTCTCCGAACAGCTCGCAGGCAAGGAGAGATAGTCTGGAAAGCTGTTGCTCAGCCTCATCTGCTCGTGGCACTGCTCACAGAGAGGCACAGAGACTGGATCTGCTTGCTTCTCTTGCCACCTCAAACTTCAAACGTATCTTTGGGATCCGTGTCGGGCGTCTGCGGCAGCCCTGCTCTGAAAATGCGAACGTCTGCAGATAGCTCGCAGCCAGAAAGAGCTAGCCTGGAAAGCTGTTGCTCAGCCTCATCTGCCCATGGCACTGCTCGCACAGAGGCACAGAGACTGGGGCTGCTTGCTTGTCTTGCCCCCTCAAACTTCAAACGTGGCTTAGGCTGTCTGTGCCAGGCGCCTCCGGCAGCCCTGCTCCAAAAATGCGAACGTCTGCAGATAGCTCGCAGCCAGAAAGAGCTAGCCTGGAAAGCTGTTGCTCAGCCTCATCTGCCCATGGCACTGCTCGCACAGAGGCACAGAGACTGGGGCTGCTTGCTTGTCTTGCCACGTCAAACTTCAAACGTGGCTTTGGGATCCGTGTCGGGTGTCTGCGGCAGCCCTGCTCCGAAAATGCAAACGTCTGCAGATAGCTCGCAGCCAGAAAGAGCTAGCCTGGAAAGCTGTTGCTCAGCCTCATCTGCCCATGGCACTGCTCGCACAGAGGCACAGAGACTGGGGCTGCTTGCTTGTCTTGCCACCTCAAACTTCAAACGTAGCTTAGGTGGTCCATGCCGGGGGCCTCCGGCATCCCTGCTCCGAAAATGCGAACGTCTGCAGATAGCTCGCAGCCAGAAAGAGCTAGCCTGGAAAGCTGTTGCTCAGCCTCATCTGCCCATGGCACTACTCGCACAGAGGCACAGAGACTGGGGCTGCTTGCTTGTCTTGCCCCCTCAAACTTCAAATGTGTCTTTGGGATCCGTGTTGGGCGTCTGTGGTATCCCTGCTTCGAAAATGCGAACGTCTGCAGATAGCTCGCAGGCAGAAAGAGCTAGCCTGGAAAGGTGTTGCTCAGCCTCATCTGCCCATGGCACTGCTCGCACAGAGGCACAGAGACTGGGGCTGCTTGCTTGTCTTGCCACCTCAAACTTCAAACGTATCTTAGGTGGTCCATGCCGGGTGCCTCCGGCATCCCTGCTCTGCAAATGCAAACGTCTGCAGACAGCTCGCAGACAAGGAGAGATAGCCTGGAAAGCAGTTGCTCAGCCTCATCTGCCCATGGCACTGCTCGCACAGAGGCACACAGACTGGGGCTGCTTGCTTGTCTTGCCCCCTCAAACTTCAAACGTATCTTAGGTGGTCCATGCCGGGTGCCTCCGGTAGCCCTACTCCAAAAATGCGAACGTCTGCAGATAGCTCGCAGCCAGAAAGAGCTAGCCTGGAAAGCTGTTGCTCAGCCTCATCTGCCCATGGCACTGCTCGCACAGAGGCACAGAGACTGGGGCTGCTTGCTTGTCTAGCCCCCTTAAACTTCAAACGTATCTTAGGTGGTCCATGCCGGGTGTCTCCTGCATCCCTGCTCCAAAAATGCAAACGTCTGCAGATAACTGGCAGCCAGAAAGAGCTAGCCTGGAAAGCTGTTGCTCAGCCTCATCTGCCAATGGCACTGCTCGCACAGAGGCACAGAGACTGGAGCTGCTTGCTTGTCTTGCCCCCTCAAACTTCAAACGTATCTTAGGTGGTCCATGTCGGGTGCCTCCGGCATCCCTGCTCCGAAAATGCAAACGTCTCCAGACAGCTCGCAGGCAAGGAGAGATAGTCTGGAAAGCTGTTTCTCAGCCTCATCTGCTCGTGGCACTGCTCACAGAGAGGCACAGAGACTGGATCTGCTTGCTTCTCTTGCCACCTCAAACTTCAAAGGTAGCTTTGGGATCCGTGTCGGGCGTCTGCGGCAGCCCTGCTCTGAAAATGCGAACGTCTGCAGATAGCTCGCAGCCAGAAAGAGCTAGCCTGGAAAGCTGTTGCTCAGCCTCATCTGCCCATGGCACTGCTCGCACAGAGGCACAGAGACTGGGGCTGCTTGCTTGTCTTGCCATGTCAAATTTCAAACGTAGCTTAGGCTGTCTGTGCCGGGCGCCTCCGGCAGCCCTGCTCCAAAAATGCGAACGTCTGCAGATAGCTCGCAGGCAGAAAGAGCTAGCCTGGAAAGCTGTTGCTCAGCCTCATCTGCCCATGGCACTGCTCGCACAGAGGCACAGAGACTGGGGCTGCTTGCTTGTCTTGCCACCTCAAACTTCAAACGTGGCTTTGGGATCCGTGTCGGGCGTCTGCGGCAGCCCTGCTCCGAAAATGCAAACGTCTGCAGATAGCTCGCAGCCAGAAAGAGCTAGCCTGGAAAGCTGTTGCTCAGCCTCATCTGCCCATGGCACTGCTCGCACAGAGGCACAGAGACTGGGGCTGCTTGCTTGTCTTGCCCCCTCAAACTTCAAACGTAGCTTAGGTGGTCCATGCCGGGGGCCTCCGGCATCCCTGCTCCGAAAATGCGAACGTCTGCAGATAGCTCGCAGGCAAGGAGAGATAGTCTGGAAAGCTGTTGCTCAGCCTCATCTGCCCATGGCACTGCTCACACAGAGGCACAGAGACTGGGGCTGCTTGCTTGTCTAGCCCCCTCAAACTTCAAATGTAGCTTAGGTGGTCCATGCCGCGTGTCTCCTGCATCCCTGCTCCAAAAATGCAAATGTCTGCAGATAGCTCGCAGCCAGAAAGAGCTAGCCTGGAAAGCTGTTGCTCAGCCTCATCTGCCCATGGCACTGCTCGCACAGAGGCACAGAGACTGGGGCTGCTTGCTTGTCTTGCCACCTCAAACTTCAAACGTATCTTAGGTGGTCCATGCCGGGTGCCTCCGGCATCCCTGCTCTGCAAATGCAAACGTCTGCAGACAGCTCGCAGACAAGGAGAGATAGTCTGGAATGCTGTTGCTCAGCCTCATCTGCCCATGGCACTGCTCACACAGAGGCACAGAGACTGGAGCTGCTTGCTTGTCTTACCACCTCAAACTTCAAACGTATCTTAGGTGGTCCATGCCGGGTGCCTCCGTCATCCATGCTCCGAAAATGCGAATGTCTGCAGATAGCTCGCAGCCAGAAAGAGCTAGCCTGGAAAGCTGTTGCTCAGCCTCATCTGCCCATGGCACTGCTCGCACAGACGCACACAGACTGGGGCTGCTTGCTTGTCTTGCCCCCTCAAACTTCAAACGTATCTTAGGTGGTCCATGCCGGGTGCCTCCGGTAGCCCTACTCCAAAAATGCGAACGTCTGCAGATAGCTCGCAGCCAGAAAGAGCTAGCCTGGAAAGCTGTTGCTCAGCCTCATCTGCCCATGGCACTGCTCGCACAGAGGCACAGAGACTGGGGCTGCTTGCTTGTCTAGCCCCCTCAAACTTCAAACGTATCTTAGGTGGTCCATGCCGGGTGTCTCCTGCATCCCTGCTCCAAAAATGCAAACGTCTGCAGATAACTCGCAGCCAGAAAGAGCTAGCCTTGAAAGCTGTTGCTCAGCCTCATCTGCCCATGGCACTGCTCGCACAGACGCACACAGACTGGGGCTGCTTGCTTGTCTTGCCCCCTCAAACTTCAAACGTATCTTAGGTGGTCCATGCCGGGTGCCTCCGGTAGCCCTACTCCAAAAATGCGAACGTCTGCAGATAGCTCGCAGCCAGAAAGAGCTAGCCTGGAAAGCTGTTGCTCAGCCTCATCTGCCCATGGCACTGCTCGCACAGAGGCACAGAGACTGGGGCTGCTTGCTTGTCTAGCCCCCTCAAACTTCAAACGTATCTTAGGTGGTCCATGCCGGGTGTCTCCTGCATCCCTGCTCCAAAAATGCAAACGTCTGCAGATAACTCGCAGCCAGAAAGAGCTAGCCTTGAAAGCTGTTGCTAAGCCTCATCTGCCCATGGCACTGCTCGCACAGAGGCACAGAGACTGGAGCTGCTTGCTTGTCTTGCCCCCTCAAACTTCAAACGTATCTTAGGTGGTCCATGTCGGGTGCCTCCGGCATCCCTGCTCCGAAAATGCAAACGTCTCCAGACAGCTCGCAGGCAAGGAGAGATAGTCTGGAAAGCTGTTGCTCAGCCTCATCTGCTCGTGGCACTGCTCACAGAGAGGCACAGAGACTGGATCTGCTTGCTTCTCTTGCCACCTCAAACTTCAAAGGTAGCTTTGGGATCCGTGTCGGGCGTCTGCGGCAGCCCTGCTCTGAAAATGCGAACGTCTGCAGATAGCTCGCAGCCAGAAAGAGCTAGCCTTGAAAGCTGTTGCTCAGCCTCATCTGCCCATGGCACTGCTCGCACAGAGGCACAGAGACTGGGGCTGCTTGCTTGTCTTGCCACGTCAAATTTCAAACGTAGCTTAGGCTGTCTGTGCCGGGCGCCTCCGGCAGCCCTGCTCCAAAAATGCGAACGTCTGCAGATAGCTCGCAGGCAGAAAGAGCTAGCCTGCAAAGCTGTTGCTCAGCCTCATCTGCCCATGGCACTGCTCGCACAGAGGCACAGAGACTGGGGCTGCTTGCTTGTCTTGCCCCCTCAAACTTCAAACGTGGCTTTGGGATCCGTGTCGGGCGTCTGCGGCAGCCCTGCTCCGAAAATGCAAACGTCTGCAGATAGCTCGCAGCCAGAAAGAGCTAGCCTGGAAAGCTGTTGCTCAGCCTCATCTGCCCATGGCACTGCTCGCACAGAGGCACAGAGACTGGGGCTGCTTGCTTGTCTTGCCCCCTCAAACTTCAAACGTAGCTTAGGTGGTCCATGCCGGGGGCCTCCGGCATCCCTGCTCCGAAAATGCGAACGTCTGCAGATAGCTCGCAGCCAGAAAGAGCTAGCCTGGAAAGCTGTTGCTCAGCCTCATCTGCCCATGGCACTACTCGCACAGAGGCACAGAGACTGGGGCTGCTTCCTTGTCTTGCCCCCTCAAACTTCAAACGTGTCTTTGGGATCCGTGTTTGGCGTCTGTGGCATCCCTGCTTCGAAAATGCGAACGTCTGCAGATAGCTCGCAGGCAGAAAGAGCTAGCCTGGAAAGGTGTTGCTCAGCCTCATCTGCCCATGGCACTGCTCACACAGAGGCACAGAGACTGGGGCTGCTTGCTTGTCTTGCCACCTCAAACTTCAAACGTATCTTAGGTGGTCCATGCCGGGTGCCTCCGGCATCCCTGCTCTGCAAATGCAAACGTCTGCAGACAGCTCGCAGACAAGGAGAGATAGTCTGGAAAGCTGTTGCTCAGCCTCATCTGCCCATGGCACTGCTCGCACAGAGGCACAGAGACTGGGGCTGCTTGCTTGTCTTACCACCTCAAACTTCAAACGTATCTTAGGTGACCCATGTCGGATGCCTCCGGCATCCCTGCTCCGAAAATGCGAACGTCTGCAGATAGCTCGCAGCCAGAAAGAGCTAGCCTGGAAAGCTGTTGCTAAGCCTCATCTGCCCATGGCACTGCTCGCACAGAGGCACAGAGACTGGGGCTGCTTGCTTGTCTTGCCCCCTAAAACTTCAAACGTGTCTTTGGGATCCGTGTTGGGCGTCTGTGGCATCCCTGCTTCGAAAATGCGAACGTCTGCAGATAGCTCGCAGGCAAGGAGAGATAGTCTGGAAAGCTGTTGCTCAGCCTCATCTGCCCATGGCACTGCTCACACAGAGGCACAGAGACTGGGGCTGCTTGCTTGTCTAGCCCCCTCAAACTTCAAATGTAGCTTAGATGGTCCATGCCGCGTGTCTCCTGCATCCCTGCTCCAAAAATGCAAATGTCTGCAGATAGCTCGCAGCCAGAAAGAGCTAGCCTGGAAAGCTGTTGCTCAGCCTCATCTGCCAATGGCACTGCTCGCACAGAGGCACAGAGACTGGGGCTGCTTGCTTGTCTTGCCACCTCAAATTTCACATGTAGCATTGGGGTGCATGCCGGGCTCCTCCGGCAGCCCTGCTCCCAAAATTCGAATGTCTGCAGATAGATTGCAGCCAGAAAGAGCTAGCATGAAAAGCTGTTGCTCAGCCTCATCTGCCCATGGCACTGCTCGCACAGAGGCACAGAGACTGGGGCTGCTTGCTTGTCTTGCCACCTCAAACTTCAAACGTATCTTAGGTGGTCCATGCCGGGTGCCTCCGGCATCCCTGCTCTGCAAATGCAAACGTCTGCAGACAGCTCGCAGACAAGGAGAGATAGTCTGGAAAGCTGTTGCTCAGCCTCATCTGCCCATGGCACTGCTCACACAGAGGCACAGAGACTGGAGCTGCTTGCTTGTCTTACCACCTCAAACTTCAAACGTATCTTAGGTGGTCCATGCCGGGTGCCTCCGTCATCCATGCTCCGAAAATGCGAACGTCTGCAGATAGCTCGCAGCCAGAAAGAGCTAGCCTGGAAAGCTGTTGCTCAGCCTCATCTGCCCATGGCACTGCTCGCACAGACGCACACAGACTGGGGCTGCTTGCTTGTCTTGCCCCCTCAAACTTCAAACGTATCTTAGGTGGTCCATGCCGGGTGCCTCCGGTAGCCCTACTCCAAAAATGCGAACGTCTGCAGATAGCTCGCAGCCAGAAAGAGCTAGCCTGGAAAGCTGTTGCTCAGCCTCATCTGCCAATGGCACTGCTCGCACAGAGGCACAGAGACTGGGGCTGCTTGCTTGTCTAGCCCCCTCAAACTTCAAACGTATCTTAGGTGGTCCATGCCGGGTGTCTCCTGCATCCCTGCTCCAAAAATGCAAACGTCTGCAGATAACTCGCAGCCAGAAAGAGCTAGCCTTGAAAGCTGTTGCTCAGCCTCATCTGCCCATGGCACTGCTCGCACAGAGGCACAGAGACTGGAGCTGCTTGCTTGTCTTGCCCCCTCAAACTTCAAACGTATCTTAGGTGGTCCATGTCGGGTGCCTCCGGCATCCCTGCTCCGAAAATGCAAACGTCTCCAGACAGCTCGCAGGCAAGGAGAGATAGTCTGGAAAGCTGTTGCTCAGCCTCATCTGCTCGTGGCACTGCTCACAGAGAGGCACAGAGACTGGATCTGCTTGCTTCTCTTGCCACCTCAAACTTCAAAGGTAGCTTTGGGATCCGTGTCGGGCGTCTGCGGCAGCCCTGCTCTGAAAATGCGAACGTCTGCAGATAGCTCGCAGCCAGAAAGAGCTAGCCTTGAAAGCTGTTGCTCAGCCTCATCTGCCCATGGCACTGCTCGCACAGAGGCACAGAGACTGGGGCTGCTTGCTTGTCTTGCCACGTCAAATTTCAAACGTAGCTTAGGCTGTCTGTGCCGGGCGCCTCCGGCAGCCCTGCTCCAAAAATGCGAACGTCTGCAGATAGCTCGCAGGCAGAAAGAGCTAGCCTGCAAAGCTGTTGCTCAGCCTCATCTGCCCATGGCACTGCTCGCACAGAGGCACAGAGACTGGGGCTGCTTGCTTGTCTTGCCCCCTCAAACTTCAAACGTGGCTTTGGGATCCGTGTCGGGCGTCTGCGTCAGCCCTGCTCCGAAAATGCAAACGTCTGCAGATAGCTCGCAGCCAGAAAGAGCTAGCCTGGAAAGCTGTTGCTCAGCCTCATCTGCCCATGGCACTGCTCGCACAGAGGCACAGAGACTGGGGCTGCTTGCTTGTCTTGCCCCCTCAAACTTCAAACGTAGCTTAGGTGGTCCATGCCGGGGGCCTCCGGCATCCCTGCTCCGAAAATGCGAACGTCTGCAGATAGCTCGCAGCCAGAAAGAGCTAGCCTGGAAAGCTGTTGCTCAGCCTCATCTGCCCATGGCACTACTCGCACAGAGGCACAGAGACTGGGGCTGCTTCCTTGTCTTGCCCCCTCAAACTTCAAACGTGTCTTTGGGATCCGTGTTTGGCGTCTGTGGCATCCCTGCTTCGAAAATGCGAACGTCTGCAGATAGCTCGCAGGCAGAAAGAGCTACCCTGGAAAGGTGTTGCTCAGCCTCATCTGCCCATGGCACTGCTCACACAGAGGCACAGAGACTGGGGCTGCTTGCTTGTCTTGCCACCTCAAACTTCAAACGTATCTTAGGTGGTCCATGCCGGGTGCCTCCGGCATCCCTGCTCTGCAAATGCAAACGTCTGCAGACAGCTCGCAGACAAGGAGAGATAGTCTGGAAAGCTGTTGCTCAGCCTCATCTGCCCATGGCACTGCTCGCACAGAGGCACAGAGACTGGGGCTGCTTGCTTGTCTTACCACCTCAAACTTCAAACGTATCTTAGGTGACCCATGTCGGATGCCTCCGGCATCCCTGCTCCGAAAATGCGAACGTCTGCAGATAGCTCGCAGCCAGAAAGAGCTAGCCTGGAAAGCTGTTGCTCAGCCTCATCTGCCCATGGCACTGCTCGCACAGAGGCACAGAGACTGGGGCTGCTTGCTTGTCTTGCCCCCTCAAACTTCAGACGTATCTTAGGTGGTCCATGCCGGGTGCCTCCGGCAGCCCTACTCCAAAAATGCGAACGTCTGCAGATAGCTCGCAGGCAGAAAGAGCTAGCCTGGAAAGCTGTTGCTCAGCCTCATCTGCCCGTGGCACTGCTCGCACAGAGGCACAGAGACTGGGGCTGCTTGCTTGTCTTGCCACCTCAAACTTCAAACGTATCTTAGGTGGTCCATGCTGGGTGCCTCCGGCATCCCTGCTCCAAAAATGCAAACGTCTGCAGATAGCTCGCAGCCAGAAAGAGCTGGCCTGGAAAGCTGTTGCTCAGCCTCATCTGCCCATGGCACTGCTCGCACAGAGGCACAGAGACTGGGGCTGCTTGATTGTCTTGCCACCTCAAACTTCAAACGTATCTTAGGTGGTCCATGACGGGTGCCTCCGGCATCCCTGCTCCGAAAATGCAAACGTCTGCAGACAGCTCGCAGGCAAGGAGAGATAGTCTGGAAAGCTGTTGCTCAGCCTCATCTGCCCATGGCACTGCTCGCACAGAGGCACAGAGACTGGGTCTGCTTGCTTGTCTAGCCCCCTCAAACTTCAAACGTAGCTTAGGTGGTCCATGCCGGGTGACTCCGGCATCCCTGCTCCAAAAATGCAAACGTCTGCAGATAGCTCGCAGGCAGAAAGAGCTAGCCTGGAAAGCTGTTGCTCAGCCTCATCTGCCCATGGCACTGCTCGCACAGAGGCACAGAGACTGGGGCTGCTTGCTTGTCTTGCCACCTCAAACTTCAAACGTATCTTAGGTGGTCCATGCCGGGTGCCTCCGGCATCCCTGCTCTGCAAATGCAAACGTCTGCAGACAGCTCGCAGACAAGGAGAGATAGCCTGGAAAGCTGTTGCTCAGCCTCATCTGCCCATGGCACTGCTCGCACAGAGGCACACAGACTGGGGCTGATTGCTTGTCTTGCCCCCTCAAACTTCAAACGTATCTTAGGTGGTCCATGCCGGGTGCCTCCGGTAGCCCTACTCCAAAAATGCGAACGTCTGCAGATAGCTCGCAGCCAGAAAGAGCTAGCCTGGAAAGCTGTTGCTCAGCCTCATCTGCCCATGGCACTGCTCGCACAGAGGCACAGAGACTGGGGCTGCTTGCTTGTCTTGCCACCTCAAACTTCAAACGTATCTTAGGTGGTCCATCCTGGGTGCCTCCGGCATCCCTGCTCCAAAAATGCAAACGTCTGCAGATAGCTCGCAGCCAGAAAGAGCTAGCCTGGAAAGCTGTTGCTCAGCCTCTTCTGCCCATGGCACTGCTCGCACAGAGGCACAGACACTGGGGCTGCTTGCTTGTCTTGCCCCCTCAAACTTCAAACGTATCTTAGGTGGTCCATGCCGGGTGCCTCCGGCATCCCTGCTCCGAAAATGCAAACGTCTGCAGATAGCTCGCAGGCAAGGAGAGATAGTCTGGAAAGCTGTTGCTCAGCCTCATCTGCCCATGGCACTGCTCGCACAGAGGCACAGAGACTGGGGCTGCTTGCTTGTCTAGCCCCCTCAAACTTCAAACGTATTTTAGGTGGTCCATGCCGGGTGTCTCCTGCATCCCTGCTCCAAAAATGCAAACGTCTGCAGATAACTCGCAGCCAGAAAGAGCTAGCCTGGAAAGCTGTTGCTCAGCCTCATCTGCCCATGGCACTGCTCGCACAGAGGCACAGAGACTGGGGCTGCTTGCTTGTCTAGCCCCCTCAAACTTCAAACGTATCTTAGGTGGTCCATGCCGCGTGCCTCCGGCATCCCTGCTCCAAAAATGCAAACGTCTGCAGATAGCTCGCAGCCAGAAAGAGCTAGCCTGGAAAGCTGTTGCTCAGCCTCATCTGCCCATGGCACTGCTCGCACAGAGGCACAGAGACTGGAGCTGCTTGCTTGTCTTGCCCCCTCAAACTTCAAACGTATTTTAGGTGGTCCATGCCGGGTGTCTCCTGCATCCCTGCTCCAAAAATGCAAACGTCTGCAGATAACTCGCAGCCAGAAAGAGCTAGCCTGGAAAGCTGTTGCTCAGCCTCATCTGCCCATGGCACTGCTCGCACAGAGGCACAGAGACTGGGGCTGCTTGCTTGTCTAGCCCCCTCAAACTTCAAACGTATCTTAGGTGGTCCATGCCGCGTGCCTCCGGCATCCCTGCTCCAAAAATGCAAACGTCTGCAGATAGCTCGCAGCCAGAAAGAGCTAGCCTGGAAAGCTGTTGCTCAGCCTCATCTGCCCATGGCACTGCTCGCACAGAGGCACAGACACTGGGGCTGCTTGCTTGTCTTGCCCCCTCAAACTTCAAACGTGTCTTTGGGATCCGTGTTGGGCGTCTGTGGCATTCCTGCTTCGAAAATGCGAACGTCTGCAGATAGCTCGCAGGCAGAAAGAGCTAGCCTGGAAAGGTGTTGCTCAGCCTCATCTGCCCATGGCACTGCTCGCACAGAGGCACAGAGACTGGGGCTGCTTGCTTGTCTTGCCACCTCAAACTTCAAACGTATCTTAGGTGGTCCATGCCGGGTGCCTCCGGCATCCCTGCTCTGCAAATGCAAACGTCTGCAGACAGCTCGCAGACAAGGAGAGATAGCCTGGAAAGCTGTTGCTCAGCCTCATCTGCCCATGGCACTGCTCGCACAGAGGCACACAGACAGGGGCTGCTTGCTTGTCTTGCCCCCTCAAACTTCAAACGTATCTTAGGTGGTCCATGCCGGGTGCCTCCGGCATCCCTGCTCCGAAAATGCAAACGTCTGCAGATAGCTCGCAGCCAGAAAGAGCTAGTCTGGAAAGCTGTTGCTCAGCCTCATCTGCCCATGGCACTGCTCGCACAGAGGCACAGAGACTGGGGCTGCTTGCTTGTCTAGCCCCCTCAAACTTCAAACGTATCTTAGGTGGTCCATGCCGGGTGTCTCCTGCATCCCTGCTCCAAAAATGCAAACGTCTGCAGATAACTGGCAGCCAGAAAGAGCTAGCCTGGAAAGCTGTTGCTCAGCCTCATCTGCCAATGGCACTGCTCGCACAGAGGCACAGAGACTGGAGCTGCTTGCTTGTCTTGCCCCCTCAAACTTCAAACGTATCTTAGGTGGTCCATGTCGGGTGCCTCCGGCATCCCTGCTCCGAAAATGCAAACGTCTCCAGACAGCTCGCAGGCAAGGAGAGATAGTCTGGAAAGCTGTTGCTCAGCCTCATCTGCTCGTGGCACTGCTCACAGAGAGGCACAGAGACTGGATCTGCTTGCTTCTCTTGCCACCTCAAACTTCAAAGGTAGCTTTGGGATCCGTGTCGGGCGTCTGCGGCAGCCCTGCTCTGAAAATGCAAACGTCTGCAGATAGCTCGCAGCCAGAAAGAGCTAGCCTTGAAAGCTGTTGCTCAGCCTCATCTGCCCATGGCACTACTCGCACAGAGGCACAGAGACTGGGGCTGCTTGCTTGTCTTGCCACGTCAAATTTCAAACGTAGCTTAGGCTGTCTGTGCCGGGCGCCTCCGGCAGCCCTGCTCCAGAAATGCGAACGTCTGCAGATAGCTCGCAGGCAGAAAGAGCTAGCCTGGAAAGCTGTTGCTCAGCCTCATCTGCCCATGGCACTGCTCGCACAGAGGCACAGAGACTGGGGCTGCTTGCTTGTCTTGCCACCTCAAACTTCAAACGTGGCTTTGGGATCCGTGTCGGGCGTCTGCGGCATCCCTGCTCCGAAAATGCAAACGTCTGCAGATAGCTCGCAGCCAGAAAGAGCTAGCCTGGAAAGCTGTTGCTCAGCCTCATCTGCCCATGGCACTACTCGCACAGAGGCACAGAGACTGGGGCTGCTTGCTTGTCTTGCCACGTCAAATTTCAAACGTAGCTTAGGCTGTCTGTGCCGGGCGCCTCCGGCAGCCCTGCTCCAAAAATGCGAACGTCTGCAGATAGCTCGCAGGCAGAAAGAGCTAGCCTGGAAAGCTGTTGCTCAGCCTCATCTGCCCATGGCACTGCTCGCACAGAGGCACAGAGACTGGGGCTGCTTGCTTGTCTTGCCCCCTCAAACTTCAAACGTAGCTTAGGTGGTCCACGCCGGGGGCCTCCGGCATCCCTGCTCCGAAAATGCGAACGTCTGCAGATAGCTCGCAGCCAGAAAGAGCTAGCCTGGAAAGCTGTTGCTCAGCCTCATCTGCCCATGGCGCTACTCGCACAGAGGCACAGAGACTGGGGCTGCTTCCTTGTCTTGCCCCCTCAAACTTCAAACGTGTCTTTGGGATCCGTGTTGGGCGTCTGTGGCATCCCTGCTTCGAAAATGCGAACGTCTGCAGATAGCTCGCAGGCAAGGAGAGATAGTCTGGAAAGCTGTTGCTCAGCCTCATCTGCCCATGGCACTGCTCACACAGAGGCACAGAGACTGGGGCTGCTTGCTTGTCTAGCCCCCTCAAACTTCAAACGTATCTTAGGTGGTCCATGCCGCGTGTCTCCTGCATCCCTGCTCCAAAAATGCAAACGTCTGCAGATAACTCGCAGCCAGAAAGAGCTAGCCTGGAAAGCTGTTGCTCAGCCTCATCTGCCAATGGCACTGCTCGCACAGAGGCACAGAGACTGGGGCTGCTTGCTTGTCTTCACACGTCAGACTTCAAATGTAGCATTGGGGTGCATGCCGGGCTCCTCCGGCAGCCCTGCTCCCAAAATTCGAATGTCTGCAGATAGATTGCAGCCAGAAAGAGCTAGCCTGGAAAGCTGTTGCTCAGCCTCATCTGCCCATGGCACTGCTCGCACAGAGGCACAGAGACTGGGGCTGCTTGCTTGTCTAGCCCCCTCAAACTTCAAACGTATCTTACGTGGTCCATGCCGGGTGCCTCCGGCATCCCTGCTCCAAAAATGCAAACGTCTGCAGATAGCTCGCAGCCAGAAAGAGCTAGCCTGGAAAGCTGTTGCTCAGCCTCATCTGCCCATGGCACTGCTCGCACAGAGGCACAGAGACTGGAGCTGCTTGCTTGTCTTGCCCCCTCAAACTTCAAACGTATCTTAGGCGGTCCATGCCGGGTGCCTATGGCATCCCTGCTCCGAAAATGCAAACGTCTCCGAACAGCTCGCAGGCAAGGAGAGATAGTCTGGAAAGCTGTTGCTCAGCCTCATCTGCTCGTGGCACTGCTCACAGAGAGGCACAGAGACTGGATCCGCTTGCTTCTCTTGCCACCTCAAACTTCAAACGTATCTTTGGGATCCGTGTCGGGCGTCTGCGGCAGCCCTGCTCTGAAAATGCGAACGTCTGCAGATAGCTCGCAGCCAGAAAGAGCTAGCCTGGAAAGCTGTTGCTCAGCCTCATCTGCCCATGGCACTGCTCGCACAGAGGCACAGAGACTGGGGCTGCTTGCTTGTCTTGCCCCCTCAAACTTCAAACGTGGCTTTGGGATCCGTGTCGGGCGTCTGCGGCAGCCCTGCTCTGAAAATGTGCACGTCTGCAGATAGCTCGCAGCCAGAAAGAGCTAGCCTTGAAAGCTGTTGCTCAGCCTCATCTGCCCATGGCACTGCTCGCACAGTGGCACAGAGACTGGGGCTGCTTGCTTGTCTTGCCACGTCAAATTTCAAACGTAGCTTACGCTGTCTGTGCCAGGCGCCTCCGGCAGCCCTGCTCCAAAAATGCGAACGTCTGCAGATAGCTCGCAGCCAGAAAGAGCTAGCCTGGAAAGCTGTTGCTCAGCCTCATCTGCCAATGGCACTGCTCGCACAGAGGCACAGAGACTGGGGCTGCTTGCTTGTCTTGCCACGTCAAACTTCAAACGTGGCTTTGGGATCCGTGTCGGGCGTCTGCGGCAGCCCTGCTCCGAAAATGCAAACGTCTGCAGATAGCTCGCAGCCAGAAAGAGCTAGCCTGGAAAGCTGTTGCTCAGCCTCATCTGCCCATGGCACTGCTCGCACAGAGGCACAGAGACTGGGGCTGCTTGCTTGTCTTGCCACCTCAAACTTCAAACGTAGCTTAGGTGGTCCATGCCGGGGGCCTCCGGCATCCCTGCTCCGAACATGCGAACGTCTGCAGATAGCTCGCAGCCAGAAAGAGCTAGCCTGGAAAGCTGTTGCTCAGCCTCATCTGCCCATGGCACTACTCGCACAGAGGCACAGACACTGGGGCTGCTTGCTTGTCTTGCCCCCTCAAACTTCAAAATTGTCTTTGGGATCCGTGTTGGGCGTCTGTGGCATCCCTGCTTCGAAAATGCGAACGTCTGCAGATAGCTCGCAGGCAGAAAGAGCTAGCCTGGAAAGGTGTTGCTCAGCCTCATCTGCCCATGGCACTGCTCGCACAGAGGCACAGAGACTGGGGCTGCTTGCTTGTCTTGCCACCTCAAACTTCAAACGTATCTTAGGTGGTCCATGCCGGGTGCCTCCGGCATCCCTGCTCTGCAAATGCAAACGTCTGCAGACAGCTCGCAGACAAGGAGAGCTAGCCTGGAAAGCTGTTGCTCAGCCTCATCTGCCCATGGCACTGCTCGCACAGAGGCACAAAGACTGGGGCTGCTTGCTTGTCTTGCCCCCTCAAACTTCAAACGTATCTTAGGTGGTCCATGCCGGGTGCCTCCGGTAGCCCTACTCCAAAAATGCGAACGTCTGCAGATAGCTCGCAGCCAGAAAGAGCTAGCCTGGAAAGCTGTTGCTCAGCCTCATCTGCCCATGGCACTGCTCGCACAGAGGCACAGAGACTGGGGCTGCTTGCTTGTCTTGCCACCTCAAACTTCAAACGTATCTTAGGTGGTCCATGCTGGGTGCCTCCGGCATCCCTGCTCCAAAAATGCAAACGTCTGCAGATAGCTCGCAGCCAGAAAGAGCTAGCCTGGAAAGCTGTTGCTCAGCCTCTTCTGCCCGTGGCACTGCTCGCACAGAGGCACAGAGACTTGGGCTGCGTGCTTGTCTTGCCCCCTCAAACTTCAAAAGTATCTTAGGTGGTCCATGCCGGGTGCCTCCGGCATCCCTGCTCCGAAAATGCAAACGTCTGCAGATAGCTCGCAGGCAAGGAGAGATAGTCTGGAAAGCTGTTGCTCAGCCTCATCTGCCCATGGCACTGCTCGCACAGAGGCACAGAGACTGGGGCTGCTTCCTTGTCTAGCCTCCTCAAACTTCAAACGTATCTTAGGTGGTCCATGCCGGGTGTCTCCTGCATCCCTGCTCCAAAAATGCAAACGTCTGCAGATAACTGGCAGCCAGAAAGAGCTAGCCTGGAAAGCTGTTGCTCAGCCTCATCTGCCAATGGCACTGCTCGCACAGAGGCACAGAGACTGGAGCTGCTTGCTTGTCTTGCCCCCTCAAACTTCAAACGTATCTTAGGTGGTCCATGTCGGGTGCCTCCGGCATCCCTGCTCCGAAAATGCAAACGTCTCCAGACAGCTCGCAGGCAAGGAGAGATAGTCTGGAAAGCTGTTGCTCAGCCTCATCTGCTCGTGGCACTGCTCACAGAGAGGCACAGAGACTGGATCTGCTTGCTTCTCTTGCCACCTCAAACTTCAAAGGTAGCTTTGGGATCCGTGTCGGGGGTCTGCCGCAGCCCTGCTCTGAAAATGCGAACGTCTGCAGATAGCTCGCAGCCAGAAAGAGCTAGCCTTGAAAGCTGTTGCTCAGCCTCATCTGCCCATGGCACTGCTCGCACAGAGGCACAGAGACTGGGGCTGCTTGCTTGTCTTGCCACGTCAAATTTCAAACGTAGCTTAGGCTGTCTGTGCCGGGCGCCTCCGGCAGCCCTGCTCCAAAAATGCGAACGTCTGCAGATAGCTCGCAGGCAGAAAGAGCTAGCCTGGAAAGCTGTTGCTCAGCCTCATCTGCCCATGGCACTGCTCGCACAGAGGCACAGAGACTGGGGCTGCTTGCTTGTCTTGCCACCTCAAACTTCAAACGTGGCTTTGGGATCCGTGTCGGGCGTCTGCGGCAGCCCTGCTCCGAAAATGCAAACGTCTGCAGATAGCTCGCAGCCAGAAAGAGCTAGCCTGGAAAGCTGTTGCTCAGCCTCATCTGCCCATGGCACTGCTCGCACAGAGGCACAGAGACTGGGGCTGCTTGCTTGTCTTGCCCCCTCAAACTTCAAACGTAGCTTAGGTGGTCCATGCCGGGGGCCTCCGGCATCCCTGCTCCGAAAATGCGAACGTCTGCAGATAGCTCGCAGCCAGAAAGAGCTAGCCTGGAAAGCTGTTGCTCAGCCTCATCTGCCCATGGCACTACTCGCACAGAGGCACAGAGACTGGGGCTGCTTCCTTGTCTTGCCCCCTAAAACTTCAAACGTGTCTTTGGGATCCGTGTTGGGCGTCTGTGGCATCCCTGCTTCGAAAATGCGAACGTCTGCAGATCGCTCGCAGGCAAGGAGAGATAGTCTGGAAAGCTGTTGCTCAGCCTCATCTGCCCATGGCACTGCTCACACAGAGGCACAGAGACTGGGGCTGCTTGCTTGTCTAGCCCCCTCAAACTTCAAATGTAGCTTAGGTGGTCCATGCCGCGTGTCTCCTGCATCCCTGCTCCAAAAATGCAAATGTCTGCAGATAGCTCGCAGCCAGAAAGAGCTAGCCTGGAAAGCTGTTGCTCAGCCTCATCTGCCCATGGCACTGCTCGCACAGAGGCACAGAGACTGGGGCTGCTTGCTTGTCTTCCCACGTCAGACTTGAAATGTAGCATTGGGGTGCATGCCGGGCTCCTCTTGCAGCCCTGCTCCCAAAATTCGAATGTCTGCAGATAGATTGCAGCCAGAAAGAGCTAGCCTGGAAAGCTGTTGCTCAGCCTCATCTGCCCATGGCACTGCTCGCACAGAGGCACAGAGACTGGGGCTGCTTGCTTGTCTAGCCCCCTCAAACTTCAAACGTATCTTAGGTGGTCCATGCCGGGTGCCTCCGGCATCCCTGCTCCAAAAATGCAAACGTCTGCAGATAGCTCGCAGCCAGAAAGAGCTAGCCTGGAAAGCTGTTGCTCAGCCTCATCTGCTCGTGGCACTGCTCACAGAGAGGCACAGAGATTGGATCTGCTTGCTTCTCTTGCCACCTCAAACTTCAAACGTATCTTTGGGATCCGTGTCGGGCGTCTGCGGCAGCCCTGCTCTGAAAATGCGAACGTCTGCAGATAGCTCGCAGCCAGAAAGAGCTAGCCTGGAAAGCTGTTGCTCAGCCTCATCTGCCCATGGCACTGCTCGCACAGAGGCACAGAGACTGGGGCTGCTTGCTTGTCTTGCCCCCTCAAACTTCAAACGTGGCTTTGGGATCCGTGTCGGGCGTCTGCGGCAGCCCTGCTCTGAAAATGCGAACGTCTGCAGATAGCTCGCAGCCAGAAAGAGCTAGCCTTGAAAGCTGTTGCTCAGCCTCATCTGCCCATGGCACTGCTCGCACAGAGGCACAGAGACTGGGGCTGCTTGCTTGTCTTGCCACGTCAAATTTCAAACGTAGCTTAGGCTGTCTGTGCCAGGCGCCTCCGGCAGCCCTGCTCCAAAAATGCGAACGTCTGCAGATAGCTCGCAGCCAGAAAGAGCTAGCCTGGAAAGCTGTTGCTCAGCCTCATCTGCCCATGGCACTGCTCGCACAGAGGCACAGAGACTGGGGCTGCTTGCTTGTCTTGCCACGTCAAACTTCAAACGTGGCTTTGGGATCCGTGTCGGGCGTCTGCGGCAGCCCTGCTCCGAAAATGCAAACGTCTGCAGATAGCTCGCAGCCAGAAAGAGCTAGCCTGGAAAGCTGTTGCTCAGCCTCATCTGCCCATGGCACTGCTCGCACAGAGGCACAGAGACTGGGGCTGCTTGCTTGTCTTGCCACCTCAAACTTCAAACGTAGCTTAGGTGGTCCATGCCGGGGGCCTCCGGCATCCCTGCTCCGAAAATGCGAACGTCTGCAGATAGCTCGCAGCCAGAAAGAGCTAGCCTGGAAAGCTGTTGCTCAGCCTCATCTGCCCATGGCACTACTCGCACAGAGGCACAGAGACTGGGGCTGCTTCCTTGTCTTGCCCCCTAAAACTTCAAACGTGTCTTTGGGATCCGTGTTGGGCGTCTGTGGCATCCCTGCTTCGAAAATGCGAACGTCTGCAGATAGCTCGCAGGCAAGGAGAGATAGTCTGGAAAGCTGTTGCTCAGCCTCATCTGCCCATGGCACTGCTCACACAGAGGCACAGAGACTGGGGCTGCTTGCTTGTCTAGCCCCCTCAAACTTCAAATGTAGCTTAGGTGGTCCATGCCGCGTGTCTCCTGCATCCCTGCTCCAAAAATGCAAATGTCTGCAGATAGCTCGCAGCCAGAAAGAGCTAGCCTGGAAAGCTGTTGCTCAGCCTCATCTGCCAATGGCACTGCTCGCACAGAGGCACAGAGACTGGGGCTGCTTGCTTGTCTTCCCACGTCAGACTTCAAATGTAGCATTGGGGTGCATGCCGGGCTCCTCCGGCAGCCCTGCTCCCAAAATTCGAATGTCTGCAGATAGATTGCAGCCAGAAAGAGCTAGCCTGGAAAGCTGTTGCTCAGCCTCATCTGCCCATGGCACTGCTCGCACAGAGGCACAGAGACTGGGGCTGCTTGCTTGTCTAGCCCCCTCAAACTTCAAACGTATCTTACGTGGTCCATGCCGGGTGCCTCCGGCATCCCTGCTCCAAAAATGCAAACGTCTGCAGATAGCTCGCAGCCAGAAAGAGCTAGCCTGGAAAGCTGTTGCTCAGCCTCATCTGCCCATGGCACTGCTCGCACAGAGGCACAGAGACTGGAGCTGCTTGCTTGTCTTGCCCCCTCAAACTTCAAACGTATCTTAGGTGGTCCATGCCGGGTGCCTATGGCATCCCTGCTCCGAAAATGCAAACGTCTCCGAACAGCTCGCATGCAAGGAGAGATAGTCTGGAAAGCTGTTGCTCAGCCTCATCTGCTCGTGGCACTGCTCACAGAGAGGCACAGAGACTGGATCTGCTTGCTTCTCTTGCCACCTCAAACTTCAAACGTATCTTTGGGATCCGTGTCGGGCGTCTGCGGCAGCCCTGCTATGAAAATGCGAACGTCTGCAGATAGCTCGCAGCCAGAAAGAGCTAGCCTGGAAAGCTGTTGCTCAGCCTCATCTGCCCATGGCACTGCTCGCACAGAGGCACAGAGACTGGGGCTGCTTGCTTGTCTTGCCCCCTCAAACTTCAAACGTGGCTTTGGGATCCGTGTCGGGCGTCTGCGGCAGCCCTGCTCTGAAAATGCGAACGTCTGCAGATAGCTCGCAGCCAGAAAGAGCTAGCCTTGAAAGCTGTTGCTCAGCCTCATCTGCCCATGGCACTGCTCGCACAGAGGCACAGAGACTGGGGCTGCTTGCTTGTCTTGCCACGTCAAATTTCAAACGTAGCTTAGGCTGTCTGTGCCAGGCGCCTCCGGCAGCCCTGCTCCAAAAATGCGAACGTCTGCAGATAGCTCGCAGCCAGAAAGAGCTAGCCTGGAAAGCTGTTGCTCAGCCTCATCTGCCCATGGCACTGCTCGCACAGAGGCACAGAGACTGGGGCTGCTTGCTTGTCTTGCCACGTCAAACTTCAAACGTGGCTTTGGGATCCGTGTCGGGCGTCTGCGGCAGCCCTGCTCCGAAAATGCAAACGTCTGCAGATAGCTCGCAGCCAGAAAGAGCTAGCCTGGAAAGCTGTTGCTCAGCCTCATCTGCCCATGGCACTGCTCGCACAGAGGCACAGAGACTGGGGCTGCTTGCTTGTCTTGCCACCTCAAACTTCAAACGTAGCTTAGGTGGTCCATGCCGGGGGCCTCCGGCATCCCTGCTCCGAAAATGCGAACGTCTGCAGATAGCTCGCAGCCAGAAAGAGCTAGCCTGGAAAGCTGTTGCTCAGCCTCATCTGCCCATGGCACTACTCGCACAGAGGCACAGAGACTGGGGCTGCTTGCTTGTCTTGCCCCCTCAAACTTCAAACGTGTCTTTGGGATCCGTGTTGGGCGTCTGTGGCATCCCTGCTTCGAAAATGCGAACGTCTGCAGATAGCTCGCAGCCAGAAAGAGCTAGCCTGGAAAGCTGTTGCTCAGCCTCATCTGCCCATGGCACTGCTCGCACAGAGGCACAGAGACTGGGGCTGCTTGCTTGTCTTGCCACCCCAAACTTCAAACGTATCTTAGGTGGTCCATGCCGGGTGCCTCCGGCATCCCTGCTCTGCAAATGCAAACGTCTGCAGACAGCTCGCAGACAAGGAGAGATAGTCTGGAAAGCTGTTGCTCAGCCTCATCTGCCCATGGCACTGCTCACACAGAGGCACAGAGACTGGAGCTGCTTGCTTGTCTTACCACCTCAAACTTCAAACGTATCTTAGGTGGTCCATGCCGGGTGCCTCCGGCATCCCTGCTCCAAAAATGCAAACGTCTGCAGATAGCTCGCAGCCAGAAAGAGCTAGCCTGGAAAGCTGTTGCTCAGCCTCATCTGCTCGTGGCACTGCTCACAGAGAGGCACAGAGATTGGATCTGCTTGCTTCTCTTGCCACCTCAAACTTCAAACGTATCTTTGGGATCCGTGTCGGGCGTCTGCGGCAGCCCTGCTCTGAAAATGCGAACGTCTGCAGATAGCTCGCAGCCAGAAAGAGCTAGCCTGGAAAGCAGTTGCTCAGCCTCATCTGCCCATGGCACTGCTCGCACAGAGGCACAGAGACTGGGGCTGCTTGCTTGTCTTGCCCCCTCAAACTTCAAACGTGGCTTTGGGATCCGTGTCGGGCGTCTGCGGCAGCCCTGCTCTGAAAATGCGAACGTCTGCAGATAGCTCGCAGCCAGAAAGAGCTAGCCTTGAAAGCTGTTGCTCAGCCTCATCTGCCCATGGCACTGCTCGCACAGAGGCACAGAGACTGGGGCTGCTTGCTTGTCTTGCCACGTCAAATTTCAAACGTAGCTTAGGCTGTCTGTGCCAGGCGCCTCCGGCAGCCCTGCTCCAAAAATGCGAACGTCTGCAGATAGCTCGCAGCCAGAAAGAGCTAGCCTGGAAAGCTGTTGCTCAGCCTCATCTGCCCATGGCACTGCTCGCACAGAGGCACAGAGACTGGGGCTGCTTGCTTGTCTTGCCACGTCAAACTTCAAACGTGGCTTTGGGATCCGTGTCGGGCGTCTGCGGCAGCCCTGCTCCGAAAATGCAAACGTCTGCAGATAGCTCGCAGCCAGAAAGAGCTAGCCTGGAAAGCTGTTGCTCAGCCTCATCTGCCCATGGCACTGCTCGCACAGAGGCACAGAGACTGGGGCTGCTTGCTTGTCTTGCCACCTCAAACTTCAAACGTAGCTTAGGTGGTCCATGCCGGGGGCCTCCGGCATCCCTGCTCCGAAAATGCGAACGTCTGCAGATAGCTCGCAGCCAGAAAGAGCTAGCCTGGAAAGCTGTTGCTCAGCCTCATCTGCCCATGGCACTACTCGCACAGAGGCACAGAGACTGGGGCTGCTTCCTTGTCTTGCCCCCTAAAACTTCAAACGTGTCTTTGGGATCCGTGTTGGGCGTCTGTGGCATCCCTGCTTCGAAAATGCGAACGTCTGCAGATAGCTCGCAGGCAAGGAGAGATAGTCTGGAAAGCTGTTGCTCAGCCTCATCTGCCCATGGCACTGCTCACACAGAGGCACAGAGACTGGGGCTGCTTGCTTGTCTAGCCCCCTCAAACTTCAAATGTAGCTTAGGTGGTCCATGCCGCGTGTCTCCTGCATCCCTGCTCCAAAAATGCAAATGTCTGCAGATAGCTCGCAGCCAGAAAGAGCTAGCCTGGAAAGCTGTTGCTCAGCCTCATCTGCCAATGGCACTGCTCGCACAGAGGCACAGAGACTGGGGCTGCTTGCTTGTCTTCCCACGTCAGACTTCAAATGTAGCATTGGGGTGCATGCCGGGCTCCTCCGGCAGCCCTGCTCCCAAAATTCGAATGTCTGCAGATAGATTGCAGCCAGAAAGAGCTAGCCTGGAAAGCTGTTGCTCAGCCTCATCTGCCCATGGCACTGCTCGCACAGAGGCACAGAGACTGGGGCTGCTTGCTTGTCTAGCCCCCTCAAACTTCAAACGTATCTTACGTGGTCCATGCCGGGTGCCTCCGGCATCCCTGCTCCAAAAATGCAAACGTCTGCAGATAGCTCGCAGCCAGAAAGAGCTAGCCTGGAAAGCTGTTGCTCAGCCTCATCTGCCCATGGCACTGCTCGCACAGAGGCACAGAGACTGGAGCTGCTTGCTTGTCTTGCCCCCTCAAACTTCAAACGTATCTTAGGTGGTCCATGCCGGGTGCCTATGGCATCCCTGCTCCGAAAATGCAAACGTCTCCGAACAGCTCGCATGCAAGGAGAGATAGTCTGGAAAGCTGTTGCTCAGCCTCATCTGCTCGTGGCACTGCTCACAGAGAGGCACAGAGACTGGATCTGCTTGCTTCTCTTGCCACCTCAAACTTCAAACGTATCTTTGGGATCCGTGTCGGGCGTCTGCGGCAGCCCTGCTATGAAAATGCGAACGTCTGCAGATAGCTCGCAGCCAGAAAGAGCTAGCCTGGAAAGCTGTTGCTCAGCCTCATCTGCCCATGGCACTGCTCGCACAGAGGCACAGAGACTGGGGCTGCTTGCTTGTCTTGCCCCCTCAAACTTCAAACGTGGCTTTGGGATCCGTGTCAGGCGTCTGCGGCAGCCCTGCTCTGAAAATGCGAACGTCTGCAGATAGCTCGCAGCCAGAAAGAGCTAGCCTTGAAAGCTGTTGCTCAGCCTCATCTGCCCATGGCACTGCTCGCACAGAGGCACAGAGACTGGGGCTGCATGCTTGTCTTGCCACGTCAAATTTCAAACGTAGCTTAGGCTGTCTGTGCCAGGCGCCTCCGGCAGCCCTGCTCCAAAAATGCGAACGTCTGCAGATAGCTCGCAGCCAGAAAGAGCTAGCCTGGAAAGCTGTTGCTCAGCCTCATCTGCCCATGGCACTGCTCGCACAGAGGCACAGAGACTGGGGCTGCTTGCTTGTCTTGCCACGTCAAACTTCAAACGTGGCTTTGGGATCCGTGTCGGGCGTCTGCGGCAGCCCTGCTCCGAAAATGCAAACGTCTGCAGATAGCTCGCAGCCAGAAAGAGCTAGCCTGGAAAGCTGTTGCTCAGCCTCATCTGCCCATGGCACTGCTCGCACAGAGGCACAGAGACTGGGGCTGCTTGCTTGTCTTGCCACCTCAAACTTCAAACGTAGCTTAGGTGGTCCATGCCGGGGGCCTCCGGCATCCCTGCTCCGAAAATGCGAACGTCTGCAGATAGCTCGCAGCCAGAAAGAGCTAGCCTGGAAAGCTGTTGCTCAGCCTCATCTGCCCATGGCACTACTCGCACAGAGGCACAGAGACTGGGGCTGCTTGCTTGTCTTGCCCCCTCAAACTTCAAACGTGTCTTTGGGATCCGTGTTGGGCGTCTGTGGCATCCCTGCTTCGAAAATGCGAACGTCTGCAGATAGCTCGCAGCCAGAAAGAGCTAGCCTGGAAAGCTGTTGCTCAGCCTCATCTGCCCACGGCACTGCTCGCACAGAGGCACAGAGACTGGGGCTGCTTGCTTGTCTTGCCACCCCAAACTTCAAACGTATCTTAGGTGGTCCATGCCGGGTGCCTCCGGCATCCCTGCTCTGCAAATGCAAACGTCTGCAGACAGCTCGCAGACAAGGAGAGATAGTCTGGAAAGCTGTTGCTCAGCCTCATCTGCCCATGGCACTGCTCACACAGAGGCACAGAGACTGGAGCTGCTTGCTTGTCTTACCACCTCAAACTTCAAACGTATCTTAGGTGATCCATGCCGGGTGCCTCCGTCATCCATGCTCCGAAAATGCGAACGTCTGCAGATAGCTCGCAGCCAGAAAGAGCTAGCCTGGAAAGCTGTTGCTCAGCCTCATCTGCCCATGGCACTGCTCACAGAGAGGCACAGAGACTGGATCTGCTTGCTTCTCTTGCCACCTCAAACTTCAAAGGTAGCTTTGGGATCCGTGTCGGGCGTGTGCGGCAGCCCTGCTCTGAAAATGCGAACGTCTGCAGATAGCTCGCAGGCAGAAAGAGCTAGCCTGGAAAGCTGTTGCTCAGCCTCATCTGCCCATGGCACTGCTCGCACAGAGGCACAGAGACTGGGGCTGCTTGCTTGTCTTGCCCCCTCAAACTTCAAACGTATCTTAGGTGGTCCATGCCGGGTGCCTCCGGCAGCCCTACTCCAAAAATGCGAACGTCTGCAGATAGCTCGCAGGCAGAAAGAGCTAGCCTGGAAAGCTGTTGCTCAGCCTCATCTGCTTGTGGCACTGCTCGCACAGAGGCACAGAGACTGGGGCTGCTTGCTTGTCTTGCCACCTCAAACTTCAAACGTATCTTAGGTGGTCCATGCTGGGTGCCTCCGGCATCCCTGCTCCAAAAATGCAAACGTCTGCAGATAGCTCGCAGGCAGAAAGAGCTAGCCTGGAAAGCTGTTGCTCAGCCTCATCTGCCCATGGCACTGCTCGCACAGAGGCACAGAGACTGGGGCTGCTTGCTTGTCTAGCCCCCTCAAACTTCAAACGTATCTTAGGTGGTCCATGTCGGGTGCCTCCGGCATCCCTGCTCCGAAAATGCAGACGTCCCCACACAGCTCGCAGGCAAGGAGAGATAGTCTGGAAAGCTGTTGCTCAGCCTCATCTGCCCATGGCACTGCTCACAGAGAGGCACAGAGACTGGATCTGCTTGCTTGTCTTGCCACGTCAAATTTCAAACGTAGCTTAGGCTGTCTGTGCCGGGCGCCTCCGGCAGCCCTGCTCCAAAAATGTGAACGTCTGCAGATAGCTCGCAGCCAGAAAGAGCTAGCCTGGAAAGCTGTTGCTCAGCCTCATCTGCCCATGGCACTGCTCGCACAGAGGCACAGAGACTGGGGCTGCTTGCTTGTCTTGCCACGTCAAACTTCAAACGTGGCTTTGGGATCCGTGTCGGGCGTCTGCGGCAGCCCTGCTCCGAAAATGCAAACGTCTGCAGATAGCTCGCAGGCAGAAAGAGCTAGCCTGGAAAGCTGTTGCTCAGCCTCATCTGCCCATGGCACTGCTCGCACAGAGGCACAGAGACTGGGGCTGCTTGTTTGTCTTGCCACCTCAAACTTCAAACGTAGCTTAGGTGGTCCATGCCGGGGGCCTCCGGCATCCCTGCTCCGAAAATGCGAACGTCTGCAGATAGCTCGCAGCCAGAAAGAGCTAGCCTGGAAAGCTGTTGCTCAGCCTCATCTGCCCATGGCGCTACTCGCACAGAGGCACAGAGACTGGGGCTGCTTGCTTGTCTTGCCCCCTCAAACTTCAAACGTGTCTTTGGGATCCGTGTTGGTCGTCTGTGGCATCCCTGATTCGAAAATGCGAACGTCTGCAGATAGCTCGCAGCCAGAAAGAGCTATCCTGGAAAGCTGTTGCTCAGCCTCATCTGCCCATGGCACTGCTCGCACAGAGGCACAGAGACTGGGGCTGCTTGCTTGTCTTGCCACCTCAAACTTCAAACGTATCTTAAATGGTCCATGCCGGGTGCCTCCGGCATCCCTGCTCTGCAAATGCAAACGTCTGCAGACAGCTCGCAGACAAGGAGAGATAGTCTGGAAAGCTGTTGCTCAGCCTCATCTGCCCATGGCACTGCTCACACAGAGGCACAGAGACTGAAGCTGCTTGCTTGTCTTACCACCTCAAACTTCAAAAGTATCTTAGGTGGTCCATGCCGGGTGCCTCCGGCAGCCCTGCTCCAAAAATGCGAACGTCTGCAGATAGCTTGCAGGCAAGGAGAGATAGCCTGGAAAGATGTTGCTCAGCCTCATCTGCCCATGGCACTGTTCGCACAGAGGCACAGAGACTGGGGCTGCTTGCTTGTCTTGCCCCCTCAAACTTCAAACGTGGCTTTGGGATCCGTGTCGGGCGTCTGCGGCAGCCCTGCTCCGAAAATGCGAACGTCTGCAGATAGCTCGCAGCGAGAAAGAGCTAGCCTGGAAAGCTGTTGCTCAGCCTCATCTGCCCATGGCACTGCTCGCACACAGGCACAGAGACTGGGGCTGCTTGCTTGTCTTGTCACCTCAAACTTCAAATGTAGCATTGTGGTTGCATGCCGGGCTCCTCCGGCAGCCCTGCTCCCAAAATTCGAACGTCTGCAGATAGCTCGCAGGCAGAAAGAGCTAGCCTGGAAAGGTGTTGCTCAGCCTCATCTGCCCATGGCACTGCTCGTACAGAGGCACTGAGACTGGGGCTGCTTGC
Source organism: Opisthocomus hoazin (assembly GCF_030867145.1). NCBI lineage: Eukaryota > Metazoa > Chordata > Aves > Opisthocomiformes > Opisthocomidae > Opisthocomus > Opisthocomus hoazin. The sequence continues at coordinate 6,434,612 of NC_134453.1, read as the reverse complement.
TTGTCTTGCCCCCTCAAACTTCAAACGTGGCTTTGGGATCCGTGTCGGGCGTCTGCGGCAGCCCTGCTCCGAAAATGCGAACGTCTGCCGATAGCTCACAGCCAGAAATAGCTAGCCTTGAAAACTGTTGCTCAGCCTCATCTGCCCATGGCACTGCTCGCACAGAGGCACAGAGACTGGGGCTGCTTGCTTCTCTTGTCACCCCAAACTTCAAAGGTAGCATTGTGGTTGCATGCCGGGCTCCTCCGGCAGCCCTGGTCCCAAAATTCGAACGTCTGCAGATAGCTCGCAGGCAGAAAGAGCTAGCCTGGAAAGCTGTTGCTCAGCCTCATCTGCCCATGGCACTGCTCGCACAGAGGCACAGAGACTGGGGCTGCTTGATTGTCTTGCCCCCTCAAACTTCAAACGTATCTTAGGTGGTCCATGCCGGGTGCCTCCGGCATCCCTGCTCCGAAAATGCAAACGTCTGCAGACAGCTCGCAGGCAAGGAGAGATAGTCTGGAAAGCTGTTGCTCAGCCTCATCTGCCCATGGCACTGCTCGCACAGAGGCACAGAGACTGGGGCTGCTTGCTTGTCTAGCCCCCTCAAACTTCAAACGTAGCTTAGGTGGTCCATGCCGGGTGACTCCGGCATCCCTGCTCCAAAAATGCAAACGTCTGCAGATAGCTCGCAGGCAGAAAGGGCTAGCCTGGAAAGCTGTTGCTCAGCCTCATCTGCCCATGGCACTGCTCGCACAGAGGCACAGAGACTGGAGCTGCTTGCTTGTCTTGCCCCCTCAAACTTCAAACGTATCTTAGGTGGTCCATGTCGGGTGCCTCCGGCATCCCTCCTCCGAAAATGCAAACGTCCCCACACAGCTCGCAGGCAAGGAGAGATAGTCTGGAAAGCTGTTGCTCAGCCTCATCTGCTCGTGGCACTGCTCACAGAGAGGCACAGAGACTGGATCTGCTTGCTTCTCTTGCCACCTCAGACTTCAAAGGTAGCTTTGGGATCCGTGTCGGGCGTCTGCGGCAGCCCTGCTCTGAAAATGCAAACGTCTGCAGATAGCTCGCAGCCAGAAAGAGCTAGCCTTGAAAGCTGTTGCTCAGCCTCATCTGCCCATGGCACTGCTCGCACAGAGGCACAGAGACTGGGGCTGCTTGCTTGTCTTGCCACGTCAAATTTCAAACGTAGCTTAGGCTGTCTGTGCCGGGCGCCTCCGGCAGCCCTGCTCCAAAAATGTGAACGTCTGCAGATAGCTCGCAGCCAGAAAGAGCTAGCCTGGAAAGCTGTTGCTCAGCCTCATCTGCCCATGGCACTGCTCGCACAGAGGCACAGAGACTGGGGCTGCTTGCTTGTCTTGCCACGTCAAACTTCAAACGTGGCTTTGGGATCCGTGTCGGGCGTCTGCGGCAGCCCTGCTCCGAAAATGCAAACGTCTGCAGATAGCTCGCAGGCAGAAAGAGCTAGCCTGGAAAGCTGTTGCTCAGCCTCATCTGCCCATGGCACTGCTCGCACAGAGGCACAGAGACTGGGGCTGCTTGTTTGTCTTGCCACCTCAAACTTCAAACGTAGCTTAGGTGGTCCATGCCGGGGGCCTCCGGCATCCCTGCTCCGAAAATGCGAACGTCTGCAGATAGCTCGCAGCCAGAAAGAGCTAGCCTGGAAAGCTGTTGCTCAGCCTCATCTGCCCATGGCGCTACTCGCACAGAGGCACAGAGACTGGGGCTGCTTGCTTGTCTTGCCCCCTCAAACTTCAAACGTGTCTTTGGGATCCGTGTTGGTCGTCTGTGGCATCCCTGATTCGGAAATGCGAACGTCTGCAGATAGCTCGCAGCCAGAAAGAGCTAGCCTGGAAAGCTGTTGCTCAGCCTCATCTGCCCATGGCACTGCTCGCACAGAGGCACAGAGACTGGGGCTGCTTGCTTGTCTTGCCACCTCAAACTTCAAACGTATCTTAGGTGGTCCATGCCGGGTGCCTCCGGCATCCCTGCTCTGCAAATGCAAACGTCTGCAGACAGCTCGCAGACAAGGAGAGATAGTCTGGAAAGCTGTTGCTCAGCCTCATCTGCCCATGGCACTGCTCACACAGAGGCACAGAGAGTGAAGCTGCTTGCTTGTCTTACCACCTCAAACTTCAAAAGTATCTTAGGTGTTCCATGCCGGGTGTCTCCGGCAGCCCTGCTCCAAAAATGCGAACATCTGCAGATAGCTCGCAGGCAAGGAGAGATAGCCTGGAAAGAGGTTGCTCAGCCTCATCTGCCCATGGCACTGCTCGCACAGAGGCACTGAGACTGGGGCTGCTTGCTTGTCTTGCCCCCTCAAACTTCAAACGTGGCTTTGGGATCCGTGTCGGGCGTCTGCGGCAGCCCTGCTCCGAAAATGCGAACGTCTGCCGATAGCACACAGCCAGAAATAGCTAGCCTTGAAAACTGTTGCTCAGCCTCATCTGCCCATGGCACTGCTCGCACAGAGCCACAGAGACTGGGGCTGCTTGCTTGTCTTGTCACCTCAAACTTCAAAGGTAGCATTGTGGTTGCATGCCGGGCTCCTCCGGCAGCCCTGGTCCCAAAATTCGAACGTCTGCAGATAGCTCGCAGCCAGAAAGAGCTAGCCTGGAAAGGTGTTGCTCAGCCTCATCTGCCCATGGCACTGCTCGCACAGAGGCACAGAGACTGGGGCTGCTTGCTTGTCTTGCCCCCTCAAACTTCAAACGTATCTTAACTGGTTTGTGCCGGGGGCCTCCGTCAGGGCTGCTCCGAAAATGCAAACGTCTGCATATAGCTCGAAGCCAGAAAGAGCTAGCCTGGAAAGCTGTTGCTCAGCCTCATCTGCCCATGGCACTGCTCGCAAAGAGGCACAGAGACTGGGGCTGCTTGCTTGTCTTGCCCCCTCAAACTTCAAACGTGGCTTTGGGATCCGTGTCGGGCGTCCGCGGCAGCCCTGCTCCGAAAATGCGAACGTCTGCAGATAGATTGCAGCCAGAAAGATCTAGCCTTGAAAACTGTTGGTCAGCCTCATCTGCCCATGGCACTGCTCGCATAGAGGCACAGAGACTGGGGCTGCTTGCTTGTCTTGTCACCCCAAACTTCAAATGTAGCATTGTAGTTGCATGCTGGGCTCCTTCGGCAGCCCTGCTCCCAAAATTCGAACGTCTGCAGATAGCTCGCAGGCAGAAAGAGCTAGCCTGGAAAGGTGTTGCTCAGCCTCATCTGCCCATGGCACTGCTCGCACAGAGGCACAGAGACTGGAGCTGCTTGCTTGTCTTGTCACCCCAAACTTCAAATATAGCATTGTGGTTGCATGCCGGGCTCCTCCGGCAGCCCTGCTCCCAAAATACGAACGTCTGCAGATAGCTCGCAGGCAGAAAGAGCTAGCCTGGAAAGCTGTTGCTCAGCCTCATCTGCCCATGGCACTGCTCGCACAGAGGCACAGAGACTGGGGCTGCTTGCTTGTCTTGCCACGACAAACTTCAAACGTATCTTATCTGGTCCATGCCGGGCTTCTCCGGCAGCCCTGCTCCCAAAATGCGAACGTCTGCAGATAGATTGCAGCCAGAAAGAGCTAGCCCGGAAAGCTGTTGCTCAGCCTCATCTGCCCATGGCACTGCTCGCACAGAGGCACAGAGACTGGGGCTGCTTGCTTGTCTTGTCACCTCAAACTTCAAATGTAGCATTGTGGTTGCATGCCGGGCTCCTCCGGCAGCCCTGCTCCCAAAATGCGAACGTCTGCAGATAGCACGCAGCCAGAAAGAGCTAGCCTGGAAAGCTGTTGCTCAGCCTCATCTGCCCATGGCACTGCTCGCACAGAGGCACAGAGACTGGGGCTGCTTGCTTGTCTTGTCACCTCAAACTTCAAACGTATCTTAGGTGGTCCATGCCGGGTGCCTACGGCAGCCCTGCTCCGAATATGCGAACGTCTGCAGATAGCTCGCAGCCAGAAAGAGCTAGCCTGGAAAGCTGTTGCTCAGCCTCATCTGCCCATGGCACTGCTCGCACAGAGGCACAGAGACTGGGGCTGCTTGCTTGTCTTGCCCCCTCAAACTTCAAACGTGGCTTTGGGATCCGTGTAGGGCGTCCGCGGCAGCCCTGCTCCGAAAATGCGAACGTCTGCAGATAGATTGCAGCCAGAAAGATCTAGCCTTGAAAACTGTTGGTCAGCCTCATCTGCCCATGGCACTGCTCGCATAGAGGCACAGAGACTGGGGCTGCTTGCTTGTCTTGTCACCCCAAACTTCAAATGTAGCATTGTAGTTGCATGCTGGGCTCCTTCGGCAGCCCTGCTCCCAAAATTCGAACGTCTGCAGATAGCTCGCAGGCAGAAAGAGCTAGCCTGGAAAGGTGTTGCTCAGCCTCATCTGCCCATGGCACTGCTCGCACAGAGGCACAGAGACTGGAACTGCTTGCTTGTCTTGTCACCCCAAACTTCAAATATAGCATTGTGGTTGCATGCCGGGCTCCTCCGGCACCCCTGCTCCCAAAATACGAACGTCTGCAGATAGCTCGCAGCCAGAAAGAGCTAGCCTGGAAAGCTGTTGCTCAGCCTCATCTGCCCATGGCACTGCTCGCACAGAGGCACAGAGACTGGGGCTGCTTGGTTGTCTTGCCACGACAAACTTCAAACGTATCTTATCTGGTCCATGCCGGGCTTCTCCGGCAGCCCTGCTCCCAAAATGCGAACGTCTGCAGATAGATTGCAGCCAGAAAGAGCTAGCCTGGAAAGCTGTTGCTCAGCCTCATCTGCCCATGGCACTGCTCGCACAGAGGCACAGAGACTGGGGCTGCTTGCTTGTCTTGTCACCTCAAACTTCAAATGTAGCATTGTGGTTGCATGCCGGGCTCCTCCGGCAGCCCTGCTCCCAAAATGCGAACGTCTGCAGATAGCTCGCAGCCAGAAAGAGCTAGCCTGGAAAGGTGTTGCTCAGCCTCATCTGCCCATGGCACTGCTCGCACAGAGGCACAGAGACTGGGGCTGCTTGCTTGTCTTGCCACGACAAACTTCAAACGTATCTTAGGTGGTCCATGCTGGGTGCCTACGGCAGCCCTGCTCCGAATATGCGAACGTCTGCAGATAGCTCGCAGCCAGAAAGAGCTAGCCTGGAAAGCTGTTGCTCAGCCTCATCTGCCCATGGCACTGCTCGCACAGAGGCACAGAGACTGGGGCTGCTTGCTTGTCTTGCCACGACAAACTTCAAACGTATCTTAGGTGGTCCATGCCGCGTGCCTCCGGCATCCCTGCTCCAAAAATGCGAACGTCTGCAGATAGCTCGCAGCCAGAAAGAGCTAGCCTGGAAAGCTGTTGCTCAGCCTCATCTGCCCATGGCACTGCCCGCACAGAGGCACAGAGACTGGGGCTGCTTGCCTGTCTTGTCACCTCAAACTTCAAATGTAGCATTGTGGTTGCATGCCGGGCTCCTCCAGCAGCCCTGCTCCCAAAATGCGAACGTCTGCAGATAGCTCGCAGGCAGAAAGAGCTAGCCTGGAAAGCTGTTGCTCAGCCTCATCTGCCCATGGCACTGCTCACACAGAGGCACAGAGACTGGGGCTGCTTGCTTGTCTTGCCACCTCAAACTTCAACGTATCTTAGCTGGTCCGTGCCGGGGGCCTCCGGCAGGGCTGCTCCGAAAATGCAATCGTCTGCAGATAGCTCGCAGCCAGAAAGAGCTAGCCTGGAAAGCTGTTGCTCAGCCTCATCTGCCCATGGCACTGCTCGCACAGAGGCACAGAGACTGGGGCTGCTTGCTTGTCTTGCCCCCTCAAACTTCATACGTGGCTTTGGGATCCATGTCGGATGCCTCCGGCATCCCTGCTCCGAAAATGCGAACGTCTGCAGATAGCTCGCAGCCAGAAAGAGCTAGCCTGGAAAGCTGTTGCTCAGCCTCATCTGCCCATGGCACTGCTCGCACAGAGGCACAGAGACTGGGGCTGCTTGCTTGTCTTGCCACCTCAAACTTCAAACGTAGCTTAGGTGGTCCGTGCCGGGGGCCTCCGGGAGGGCTGCTCCAAAAATGCAATCGTCTGCAGATAGCTCGCAGCCAGAAAGAGCTAGCCTGGAAAACTGTTGCTCAGCCTCATCTGCCCATGGCACTGCTCGCACAGAGGCACAGAGACTGGGGCTGCTTGCTTGTCTTGCAACGTCAAACTTCAAACGTATCTTAGGTGGTCCATGCCGGGTGCCTACGGCATCCCTGCTCCGAATACGCAAACGTCTGCAGATAGCTCGCAGCCAGAAAGAGCTAGCCTGGAAAGCTATTGCTCAGCCTCATCTGCCCATGGCACTGCTCGTACAGAGGCACTGAGACTGGGGCTGCTTGCTTGTCTTGCCCCCTCAAACTTCAAACGTGGCTTTGGGATCCGTGTCGGGCGTCTGCGGCAGCCCTGCTCCGAAAATGCGAACGTCTGCAGATAGCTCGCAGCCAGAAAGAGCTAGCCTGGAAAGGTGTTGCTCAGCCTCATCTGCCCATGGCACTGGTCGCACAGAGGCACAGAGACTGGGGCTGCTTGCTTGTCTTGCCCCCTCAAACTTCAAACGTATCTTAACTGGTTTGTGCCGGGGGCCTCCGTCAGGGCTGCTCCGAAAATGCAAACGTCTGCATATAGCTCGCAGCCAGAAAGAGCTAGCCTGGAAAGCTGTTGCTCAGCCTCATCTGCCCATGGCACTGCTCGCACAGAGGCACAGAGACTGGGGCTGCATGCTTGTCTTGCCACATCAAACTTCAAACGTAGCTTAGGCTGTCCGTGCCGGGCGCCTCCGGCAGCCCTGCTCCAAAAATGCAAACGTCTGCTGATAGCTCGCAGCCAGAAAGAGCTAGCCTGGAAAACTGTTGCTCAGCCTCATCTGCCCATGGCACTGCTCGCACAGAGGCACAGAGACTGGGGCTGCTTGCTTGTCTTGCCACGACAAACTTCAAACGTATCTTAGGTGGTCCATGCCGGGTGCCTACGGCATCCTTGCTGCGAATATGCGAACGTCTGCAGATAGCTCGCAGCCAGAAAGAGCTAGCCTGGAAAGCTGTTGCTCAGCCTCATCTGCCCATGGCACTGCTCGCACAGAGGCACAGAGACTGGGGCTGCTTGCTTGTCTTGCCCCCTCAAACTTCAAACGTGGCTTTGGGATCCGTGTAGGGCGTCCGCGGCAGCCCTGCTCCGAAAATGCGAACGTCTGCAGATAGATTGCAGCCAGAAAGATCTAGCCTTGAAAACTGTTGGTCAGCCTCATCTGCCCATGGCACTGCTCGCACAGAGGCACAGAGACTGGGGCTGCTTGCTTGTCTTGTCACCCCAAACTTCAAATGTAGCATTGTAGTTGCATGCTGGGCTCCTCCGGCAGCCCTGCTCCCAAAATTCGAACGTCTGCAGATAGCTCGCAGGCAGAAAGAGCTAGCCTGGAAAGTTGTTCCTCAGCCTCATCTGCCCATGGCACTGCTCGCACAGAGGCACAGAGACTGGGGCTGCTTGCTTGTCTTGTCACCCCAAACTTCAAATATAGCATTGTGGTTGCATGCCGGGCTCCTCCGGCAGCCCTGCTCCCAAAATGCGAACGTCTGCAGATAGCTCGCAGGCAGAAAGAGCTATACTGGAAAGCTGTTGCTCAGCCTCATCTGCCCATGGCACTGCTCGCACAGAGGCACAGAGACTGGGGCTGCTAGCTTGTCTTGCCACCTCAAACTTCAAACGTAGCTTAGGTGGTCCATGCCGGGGGCCATCCGACAGCCCTGCTCCGAAAATGCTAAGGTCTGCAGATAGCTCGCAGCCAGAAAGAGCTAGCCTGGAAAGCTGTTGCTCAGCCTCATCTGCCCATGGCACTGCTCGCACAGAGGCACAGAGACTGGGCCTGCTTGCTTGTCTTGCCCCCTCAAACTCCAAACATATCTTAGGTGGTCCATGCTGCGTGCCTCCGGCATCCCTGCTCCAAAAATGCAAACGTCTGCAAACAGCTCGCAGACAAGGAGAGAGAGTCTGGAAAGCGGATGCTCAGCCTCATCTGCCCATGGCACTGCTCGCACAGAGGCACAGAGACTGGGGCTGCTTGCCTGTCTTGTCACCTCAAACTTCAAATGTAGCATTGTGGTTGCATGCCGGGCTCCTCCAGCAGCCCTGCTCCCAAAATTCGAACGTCTGCAGATAGCTCGCAGGCAGAAAGAGCTAGCCTGGAAAGCTGTTGCTCAGCCTCATCTGCCCATGGCACTGCTCACACAGAGGCACAGAGACTGGGGCTGCTTGCTTGTCTTGCCCCCTGAAACTTCAACGTATCTTAGCTGGTCCGTGCCGGGGGCCTCCGGCAGGGCTGCTCCGAAAATGCAATCGTCTGCAGATAGCTCGCAGCCAGAAAGAGCTAGCCTGGAAAGCTGTTGCTCAGCCTCATCTGCCCATGGCACTGCTCGCACAGAGGCACAGAGACTGGGGCTGCTTGCTTGTCTTGCCGCCTCAAACTTCAAATGTAGCTTAGCTGCTCCATGCCGGGTGCCTCGGGCATCCCTGCTCCCAAAATGCGAACGTCTGCAGATAGCTCGCAGCCAGAAAGAGCTAACCTGGAAAGCTGTTGCTCAGCCTCATCTGCCCATGGCACTGCTCGCACAGAGGCACAGAGACTGGGGCTGCTTGCTTGTCTTGCCCCCTCAAACTTCATGCGTGGCTTTGGGATCCATGTCGGGCGGCTCCGGCATCCCTGCTCCAAAAATGCGAACGTCTGCAGATAGCTCGCAGCCAGAAAGAGCTAGCCTGGAAAGCTGTTGCTCAGCCTCATCTGCCCATGGCACTGCTCGCACAGAGGCACAGAGACTGGGGCTGCTTGCTTGTCTTGCCCCCTCAAACTTCAAACATATCTTAGGTGGTCCATGCCGCGTGCCTCGGGCATCCCTGCTCCAAAAATGCGAATGTCTGCAGATAGCTCGCAGACAAGGAGAGAGAGTCTGGAAAGCTGTTGCTCAGCCTCATCTGCCCATGGCACTGCTCACAGAGAGGCACAGAGACTGGGGCTGCTTGTTTGTCTTGCCCCCTAAAACTTCAAACTTAGCTTCGACTCTCCGTGTCGGGCGCCTCCAGCAGCCCTGCTCCAAAAATGCGAACGTCTGCAGATAGCTCGCAGCCAGAAAGAGCTAGCCTGGAAAGCTGTTGCTCAGCCTCATCTGCCCATGGCACTGCTCGCACAGAGGCACAGAGACTGGGGCTGCTTGCCTGTCTTGTCACCTCAAACTTCAAATGTAGCATTGTGGTTGCATGCCGGGCTCCTACAGCAGCCCTGCTCCCAAAATTCGAACGTCTGCAGATAGCTCGCAGGCAGAAAGAGCTAGCCTGGAAAGGTGTTGCTCAGCCTCATCTGCCCATGGCACTGCTCGCACAGAGGCACAGAGACTGGGGCTGCTTGCTTGTCTTGCCCTCTGAAACTTCAACGTATCTTAGCTGGTCCGTGCCGGGGGCCTCCGGCAGGGCTGCTCCGAAAATGCAATCGTCTGCAGATAGCTCGCAGCCAGAAAGAGCTAGCCTGGAAAGCTGTTGCTCAGCCTCATCTGCCCATGGCACTGCTCGCACAGAGGCACAGAGACTGGGGCTGCTTGCTTGTCTTGCCCCCTCAAACTTCAAATGTAGCTTAGCTGGTCCATGCCGGGTGCCTCGGGCATCCCTGCTCCGAAAATGCGAACGTCTGCAGATAGCTCGCAGCCAGAAAGAGCTAACCTGGAAAGCTGTTGCTCAGCCTCATCTGCCCATGGCACTGCTCGCACAGAGGCACAGAGACTGGGTCTGCTTGCTTGTCTTACCCCCTCAAACTTCATACGTGGCTTTGGGATCCATGTCGGGTGCCTACGGCATCCCTGCTCCAAAAATGCGAACGTCTGCAGATAGCTCGCAGCCAGAAAGAGCTATCCTGGAAAGCTGTTGCTCAGCCTCATCTGCCCATGGCACTGCTCGCACAGAGGCACAGAGACTGGGGCTGCTTGCTTGTCTTGCCCCCTCAAACTTCAAACATATCTTAGGTGGTCCATGCCGCGTGCCTCCGGCATCCCTGCTCCAAAAATGCAAACGTCTGCAAACAGCTCGCAGACAAAGAGAGAGTCTGGAAAGCTGTTGGTCAGCCTCATCTGCTCGTGGCACTGCTCACAGAGAGGCACAGAGACTGGGGCTGCTTGTTTGTCTTGCCCCCTCAAACTTCAAACGTAGCTTAGACTCTCCGTGTCGGGCGCCTCCAGCAGTCCTGCTCCCAAAATGCGAACGTCTGCAGATAGCTCGCAGCCAGAAAGAGCTAGCCTGGAAAGCTGTTGCTCAGCCTCATCTGCCCATGGCACTGCTCGCACAGAGGCACAGAGACTGGGGCTGCTTGCCTGTCTTGTCACCTCAAACTTCAAATGTAGCATTGTGGTTGCATGTCGGGCTCCTCCGGCAGCCCTGCTCCCAAAATTCGAACGTCTGCAGATAGCTCGCAGCCAGAAAGAGCTAGCCTGGAAAGCTGTTGCTCAGCCTCATCTGCCCATGGCACTGCTCGCACAGAGGCACAGAGACTGGGGCTGCTTGCCTGTCTTGTCACCTCAAACTTCAAATGTAGCATTGTGGTTGCATGCCGGGCTCCTACAGCAGCCCTGCTCCCAAAATTCGAACGTCTGCAGATAGCTCGCAGGCAGAAAGAGCTAGCCTGGAAAGGTGTTGCTCAGCCTCATCTGCCCATGGCACTGCTCGCACAGAGGCACAGAGACTGGGGCTGCTTGCTTGTCTTGCCCTCTGAAACTTCAACGTATCTTAGCTGGTCCGTGCCGGGGGCCTCCGGCAGGGCTGCTCCGAAAATGCAATCGTCTGCAGATAGCTCGCAGCCAGAAAGAGCTAGCCTGGAAAGCTGTTGCTCAGCCTCATCTGCCCATGGCACTGCTCGCACAGAGGCACAGAGACTGGGGCTGCTTGCTTGTCTTGCCCCCTCAAACTTCAAATGTAGCTTAGCTGGTCCATGCCGGGTGCCTCGGGCATCCCTGCTCCGAAAATGCGAACGTCTGCTGATAGCTCGCAGCCAGAAAGAGCTAACCTGGAAAGCTGTTGCTCAGCCTCATCTGCCCATGGCACTGCTCGCACAGAGGCACAGAGACTGGGGCTGCTTGCTTGTCTTGCCCCCTCAAACTTCATACGTGGCTTTGGGATCCATGTCGGGTGCCTACGGCATCCCTGCTCCAAAAATGCGAACGTCTGCAGATAGCTCGCAGCCAGAAAGAGCTAGCCTGGAAAGCTGTTGCTCAGCCTCATCTGCCCATGGCACTGCTCGCACAGAGGCACAGAGACTGGGGCTGCTTGCTTGTCTTGCCCCCTCAAACTTCAAACATATCTTAGGTGGTCCATTGCGCGTGCCTCCGGCATCCCTGCTCCAAAAATGCAAACGTCTGCAAACAGCTCGCAGACAAAGAGAGAGTCTGGAAAGCTGTTGCTCAGCCTCATCTGCTCGTGGCACTGCTCACTGAGAGGCACAGAGACTGGGGCTGCTTGTTTGTCTTGCCCCCTCAAACTTCAAACGTAGCTTAGACTCTCCGTGTCGGGCGCCTCCAGCAGCCCTGCTCCCAAAATGCGAACGTCTGCAGATAGCTCGCAGCCAGAAAGAGCTAGCCTGGAAAGCTGTTGCTCAGCCTCATCTGCCCATGGCACTGCTCACACAGAGGCACAGAGACTGGGGCTGCTTGCTTGTCTTGCCCCCTCAAACTTCAAATGTAGCTTAGCTGGTCCATGCCGGGTGCCTCGGGCATCCCTGCTCCGAAAATTCGAACGTCTGCAGATAGCTCGCAGCCAGAAAGAGCTAACCTGGAAAGCTGTTGCTCAGCCTCATCTGCCCATGGCACTGCTCGCACAGAGGCACAGAGACTGGGACTGCTTGCTTCTCTTGTCACCCCAAACTTCAAAGGTAGCATTGTGCTTGCATGCCGGGCTCCTCCGGCAGCCCTGCTCCCAAAATTCGTACGTCTGCAGATAGCTCGCAGGCAGAAAGAGCTAGCCTGGAAAGGTGTTGCTCAGCCTCATCTGCCCATGGCACTGCTCGCACAGAGGCACAGAGACTGGGGGTGCTTGCTTGTCTTGCCACCTCAAAATTCACATGTAGCATTGGGGGTGCATGCCGGGCTCCTCCGGCAGCCCTGCTCCAAAAATGCAAACGTCTGCAGATAGCTCGTAGCCAGAAAGAGCTAGCCTGGAAAGCTGTTGCTCAGCCTCATCTGCCCATGGCACTGCTCGCACAGAGGCACAGAGACTGGGGCTGCTTGCTTCTCTTGCCCCCTCAAACTTCAAACGTGGCTTAGGTGGTCCATGCCGGGGGCCTCCTGGAGGGCTGCTCCGAAAATGCAAACGTCTGCAGATAGCTCGCAGCCAGAAAGAGCTAGCCTGGAAAGCTGTTGCTCAGCCTCATCTGCCCATGGCACTGCTCACACAGAGGCACAGAGACTGGGGCTGCTTGCTTGTCTTGCCACCTCAAACTTCACATGTAGCATTGGGGGTGCATGCCGAGCTTCTCCGGCAGCCCTGCTCCCAAAATTCGAACGTCTGCAGATAGATTGCAGCCAGAAAGAGCTAGCCTGGAAAGGTGTTGCTCAGCCTCATCTGCCCATGGCACTGCTCGCACAGAGGCACAGAGACTGGGGCTGCTTGCTTGTCTTGTCACCTCAAACTTCAAATGTAGCATTGTGGTTGCATGCCGGGCTCCTCCGGCAGCCCTGCTCCCAAAATTCGAACGTCTGCAGATAGCTCGCAGCCACAAAGAGCTAGCCTGGAAAGCTGTTGCTCAGCCTCATCTGCCCATGGCACTGCTCGCACAGAGGCACAGAGACTGGGGCTGCTTGCTTGTCTTGCCACCTCAAACTTCAAACGTAGATTAGGTGGTCCGTGCCGGGGGACTCGGGCAGCCCTGCTCCAAAAATGCGAACGTCTGCAGATAGCTCGCAGCCAGAAAGAGCTAGCCTGGAAAGCTGTTGCTCAGCCTCATCTGCCCATGCAACTGCTCGCACAGAGGCACAGAGACTGGGGCTGCTTGCTTGTCTTGCCACGTCAAACTTCAAACGTATCTTAGGTGGTCCATGTCGGGTGCCTACGGCATCCCTGCTCCGAATATGCAAACGTCTGCAGATAGCTCGCAGCCAGAAAGAGCTAGCCTGGAAAGCTGTTGCTCAGCCTCATCTGCCCATGGCACTGCTCGCACAGAGGCACAGAGACTGGGGCTGCTTGCTTGTCTTGCCACCTCAAACTTCAAACGTAGCTTAGGTGGTCCATGCCGGGGGCCATCCGACAGCCCTGCTCCGAAAATGCAAACGTCTGCAGATAGCTCGCAGCCAGAAAGAGCTAGCCTGGAAAGCTGTTGCTCAGCCTCATCTGCCCATGGCACTGCTCGCACAGAGGCACAGAGACTGGGGCTGCTTGCCTGTCTTGTCACCTCAAACTTCAAATGTAGCATTGTGATTGCATGCCGGGCTCCTCCGGCAGCCCTGCTCCCAAAATTCGAACGTCTGCAGATAGCTCGCAGGCAGAAAGAGCTAGCCTGGAAAGCTGTTGCTCAGCCTCATCTGCCCATGGCACTGCTCGCACAGAGGCACAGAGACTGGGGCTGCTTGCTTGTCTTGCCACCTCAAACTTCAAACGTAGCTTAGGCTGTCCGTGCCGGGCGCCTCCGGATGCCCTGCTCCAAAAATGCAAACGTCTGCTGATAGCTCGCAGGCAGAAAGAGCTAGCCTGGAAAGCTGTTGCTCAGCCTCATCTGCCCATGGCACTGCTCGCACAGAGGCACAGAGACTGGGGCTGCTTGCTTGTCTTGCCACGACAAACTTCAAACGTATTTTAGGTGGTCCATGCCGGGTGCCTACGGCATCCCTGCTCCGAATATGCAAACGTCTGCAGATAGCTCGCAGGCAGAAAGAGCTAGCCTGGAAAGCTGTTGCTCAGCCTCATCTGCCCATGGCACTGCTCGCACAGAGGCACAGAGACTGGGGCTGCTTGCTTGACTTGTCACCTCAAACTTCAAATGTAGCATTGTGGTTGCATGCCGGGCTCCTCCGGCAGCCCTGCTCCCAAAATTCGAACGTCTGCAGATAGCTCGCAGGCAGAAAGAGCTAGCCTGGAAAGGTGTTGCTCAGCCTCATCTGCCCATGGCACTGCTCGCACAGAGGCACAGAGACTGGGGCTGCTTGCTTGTCTTGCAACCTCAAACTTCAAACGTAGCTTAGGTGGTCCGTGCCGGGGGACTCTGGCAGGGCTGCTCCAAAAATGCAAACGTCTGCAGATAGCTCGCAGCCAGAAAGAGCTAGCCTGGAAAGCTGTTGCTCAGCCTCATCTGCCCATGGCACTGCTCGCACAGAGGCACAGAGACTGGGGCTGCTTGCTTGTCTTGCCACGACAAACTTCAAACGTATCTTAGGTGGTCCATGCCGGGTGCCTCGGGCATCCCTGCTGCGAAAATTCGAACGTCTGCAGATAGCTCGCAGCCAGAAAGAGCTAGCCTGGAAAGCTGTTGCTCAGCCTCATCTGCCCATGGCACTGCTCGCACAGAGGCACAGAGACTGGGGCTGCTTGCTTGTCTTGCCCCCTCAAACTTCAAATGTATCTTAGCTGGTCCATGCCGGGTGCCTCGGGCATCCCTGCTGCGAAAATGCGAACGTCTGCAGATAGCTCGCAGCCAGAAAGAGCTAGCCTGGAAAGCTGTTGCTCAGCCTCATCTGCCCATGGCACTGCTCGCACAGAGGCACAGAGACTGGGGCTGCTTGCTTGTCTTGCCACCTCAAACTTCAAACGTAGCGTAGGCTGTCCGTGCCGGGCGCCTCCGGCTGCCCTGCTCCAAAAATGCAAACGTCTGCTGATAGCTCGCAGCCAGAATGAGCTAGCCTGGAAAGCTGTTGCTCAGCCTCATCTGCCCATGGCACTGCTCGCACAGAGGCACAGAGACTGGGGCTGCTTGCTTGTCTTGCCACGACAAACTTCAAACGTATCTTAGGTGGTCCATGCCGGGTGCCTATGGCATCCCTGCTCCGAATATGCAAACGTCTGCAGATAGCTCGCAGCCAGAAAGAGCTAGCATGGAAAGCTGTTGCTCAGCCTCATCTGCCCATGGCACTGCTCGCACAGAGGCACAGAGACTGGGGCTGCTTGCTTGTCTTGTCACCTCAAACTTCAAATGTAGCATTGTGGTTGCATGCCGGGCTCCTCCGGCAGCCCTGCTCCCAAAATTCGAACGTCTGCAGATAGCTCGCAGGCAGAAAGAGCTAGCCTGGAAAGGTGTTGCTCAGCCTCATCTGCCCATGGCACTGCTCGCACAGAGGCACAGAGACTGGGGCTGCTTGCTTGTCTTGCCACCTCAAACTTCAAACGTAGCTTAGGTGGTCCGTGCCGGGGGACTCCGGCAGGGCTGCTCCAAAAATGCAAACGTCTGCTGATAGCTCGCAGCCAGAAAGAGCTAGCCTGGAAAGCTGTTGCTCAGCCTCATCTGCCCATGGCACTGCTCGCACAGAGGCACAGAGACTGGGGCTGCTTGCTTGTCTTGCCACGACAAACTTCAAACGTATCTTAGGTGGTCCATGTCGGGTGCCTACGGCATCCCTGCTCCGAATATGCAAACGTCTGCAGATAGCTCGCAGGCAGAAAGAGCTAGCCTGGAAAGCTGTTGCTCAGCCTCATCTGCCCATGGCACTGCTCGCACAGAGGCACAGAGACTGGGGCTGCTTGCTTTTCTTGTCACCTCAAACTTCAAATGTAGCATTGTGGTTGCATGCCGGGCTCCTCCGGCAGCCCTGCTCCCAAAATTCGAACGTCTGCAGATAGCTCGCAGGCAGAAAGAGCTAGCCTGGAAAGCTGTTGCTCAGCCTCATCTGCCCATGGCACTGCTCGCACAGAGGCACAGAGACTGGGGCTGCTTGCTTGTCTTGCCACCTCAAACTTCAAACGTAGCTTAGGTGGTCCGTGCCGGGTGCCTCGGGCATCCCTGCTGCGAAAATGCGAACGTCTGCAGATAGCTCGCAGCCAGAAAGAGCTAGCCTGGAAAGCTGTTGCTCAGCCTCATCTGCCCATGGCACTGCTCGCACAGAGGCACAGAGACTGGGGCTGCTTGCTTGTCTTGCCACCTCAAACTTCAAACGTAGCTTAGGCTGTCTGTGCCGGGCGCCTCCGGCTGCCCTGCTCCAAAAATGCAAACGTCTGCTGATAGCTCGCAGCCAGAAAGAGCTAGCCTGGAAAGCTGTTGCTCAGCCTCATCTGCCCATGGCACTGCTCGCACAGAGGCACAGAGACTGGGGCTGCTTGCTTGTCTTGCCACGACAAACTTCAAACGTATTTTAGGTGGTCCATGCCGGGTGCCTACGGCATCCCTGCTCCGAATATGCAAACGTCTGCAGATAGCTCGCAGGCAGAAAGAGCTAGCCTGGAAAGCTGTTGCTCAGCCTCATCTGCCCATGGCACTGCTCGCACAGAGGCACAGAGACTGGGGCTGCTTGCTTGTCTTGCCACCTCAAACTTCAAACGTAGCTTAGGCTGTCTGTGCCGGGCGCCTCCGGCTGCCCTGCTCCAAAAATGCAAACGTCTGCTGATAGCTCGCAGCCAGAAAGAGCTAGCCTGGAAAGCTGTTGCTCAGCCTCATCTGCCCATGGCACTGCTCGCACAGAGGCACAGAGACTGGGGCTGCTTGCTTGTCTTGCCACGACAAACTTCAAACGTATTTTAGGTGGTCCATGCCGGGTGCCTACGGCATCCCTGCTCCGAATATGCAAACGTCTGCAGATAGCTCGCAGGCAGAAAGAGCTAGCCTGGAAAGCTGTTGCTCAGCCTCATCTGCCCATGGCACTGCTCGCACAGAGGCACAGAGACTGGGGCTGCTTGCTTGTCTTGTCACCTCAAACTTCAAATGTAGCATTGTGGTTGCATGCCGGGCTCCTCCGGCAGCCCTGCTCCCAAAATTCGAACGTCTGCAGATAGCTCGCAGGCAGAAAGAGCTAGCCTGGAAAGCTGTTGCTCAGCCTCATCTGCCCATGGCACTGCTCGCACAGAGGCACAGAGACTGGGGCTGCTTGCTTGTCTTGCCCCATCAAACTTCAAATGTATCTTAGCTGGTCCATGCCGGGTGCCTCGGGCATCCCTGCTGCGAAAATGCGAACGTCTGCAGATAGCTCGCAGCCAGAAAGAGCTAGCCTGGAAAGCTGTTGCTCAGCCTCATCTGCCCATGGCACTGCTCGCACAGAGGCACAGAGACTGGGGCTGCTTGCTTGTCTTGCCACCTCAAACTTCAAACGTAGCTTAGGCTGTCTGTGCCGGGCGCCTCCGGCTGCCCTGCTCCAAAAATGCAAACGTCTGCTGATAGCTCGCAGCCAGAAAGAGCTAGCCTGGAAAGCTGTTGCTCAGCCTCATCTGCCCATGGCACTGCTCGCACAGAGGCACAGAGACTGGGGCTGCTTGCTTGTCTTGCCACGACAAACTTCAAACGTATCTTAGGTGGTCCATGTCGGGTGCCTACGGCATCCCTGCTCCGAATATGCAAACGTCTGCAGATAGCTCGCAGGCAGAAAGAGCTAGCCTGGAAAGCTGTTGCTCAGCCTCATCTGCCCATGGCACTGCTCGCACAGAGGCACAGAGACTGGGGCTGCTTGCTTTTCTTGTCACCTCAAACTTCAAATGTAGCATTGTGGTTGCATGCCGGGCTCCTCCGGCAGCCCTGCTCCCAAAATTCGAACGTCTGCAGATAGCTCGCAGGCAGAAAGAGCTAGCCTGGAAAGCTGTTGCTCAGCCTCATCTGCCCATGGCACTGCTCGCACAGAGGCACAGAGACTGGGGCTGCTTGCTTGTCTTGCCACCTCAAACTTCAAACGTAGCTTAGGTGGTCCGTGCCGGGGGACTCGGGCAGCCCTGCTCCAAAAATGCAAACGTCTGCAGATAGCTCGCAGCCAGAAAGAGCTAGCCTGAAAAGCTGTTGCTCAGCCTCATCTGCCCATGGCACTGCTCGCACAGAGGCACAGAGACTGGGGCTGCTTGCTTGTCTTGCCACGACAAACTTCAAACGTATCTTAGGTGGTCCATGCCGGGTGCCTCGGGCATCCCTGCTGCGAAAATGCGAACGTCTGCAGATAGCTCGCAGCCAGAAAGAGCTAGCCTGGAAAGCTGTTGCTCAGCCTCATCTGCCCATGGCACTGCTCGCACAGAGGCACAGAGACTGGGGCTGCTTGCTTGTCTTGCCCCATCAAACTTCAAATGTATCTTAGCTGGTCCATGCCGGGTGCCTCGGGCATCCCTGCTGCGAAAATGCGAACGTCTGCAGATAGCTCGCAGCCAGAAAGAGCTAGCCTGGAAAGCTGTTGCTCAGCCTCATCTGCCCATGGCACTGCTCGCACAGAGGCACAGAGACTGGGGCTGCTTGCTTGTCTTGCCACCTCAAACTTCAAACGTAGCTTAGGCTGTCTGTGCCGGGCGCCTCCGGCTGCCCTGCTCCAAAAATGCAAACGTCTGCTGATAGCTCGCAGCCAGAAAGAGCTAGCCTGGAAAGCTGTTGCTCAGCCTCATCTGCCCATGGCACTGCTCGCACAGAGGCACAGAGACTGGGGCTGCTTGCTTGTCTTGCCACGACAAACTTCAAACGTATTTTAGGTGGTCCATGCCGGGTGCCTACGGCATCCCTGCTCCGAATATGCAAACGTCTGCAGATAGCTCGCAGGCAGAAAGAGCTAGCCTGGAAAGGTGTTGCTCAGCCTCATCTGCCCATGGCACTGCTCGCACAGAGGCACAGAGACTGGGGCTGCTTGCTTGTCTTGCAACCTCAAACTTCAAACGTAGCTTAGGTGGTCCGTGCCGGGGGACTCTGGCAGGGCTGCTCCAAAAATGCAAACGTCTGCAGATAGCTCGCAGCCAGAAAGAGCTAGCCTGGAAAGCTGTTGCTCAGCCTCATCTGCCCATGGCACTGCTCGCACAGAGGCACAGAGACTGGGGCTGCTTGCTTGTCTTGCCACGACAAACTTCAAACGTATCTTAGGTGGTCCATGCCGGGTGCCTCGGGCATCCCTGCTGCGAAAATTCGAACGTCTGCAGATAGCTCGCAGCCAGAAAGAGCTAGCCTGGAAAGCTGTTGTTCAGCCTCATCTGCCCATGGCACTGCTCGCACAGAGGCACAGAGACTGGGGCTGCTTGCTTGTCTTGCCCCCTCAAACTTCAAATGTATCTTAGCTGGTCCATGCCGGGTGCCTCGGGCATCCCTGCTGCGAAAATGCGAACGTCTGCAGATAGCTCGCAGCCAGAAAGAGCTAGCCTGGAAAGCTGTTGCTCAGCCTCATCTGCCCATGGCACTGCTCGCACAGAGGCACAGAGACTGGGGCTGCTTGCTTGTCTTGCCACGACAAACTTCAAACGTATCTTAGGTGGTCCATGCCGGGTGCCTACGGCATCCCTGCTCCGAATATGCAAACGTCTGCAGATAGCTCGCAGCCAGAAAGAGCTAGCCTGGAAAGCTGTTGCTCAGCCTCATCTGCCCATGGCACTGCTCGCACAGAGGCACAGAGACTGGGGCTGCTTGCTTGTCTTGTCACCTCAAACTTCAAATGTAGCATTGTGGTTGCATGCCGGGCTCCTCCGGCAGCCCTGCTCCCAAAATTCGAACGTCTGCAGATAGCTCGCAGGCAGAAAGAGCTAGCCTGGAAAGGTGTTGCTCAGCCTCATCTGCCCATGGCACTGCTCGCACAGAGGCACAGAGACTGGGGCTGCTTGCTTGTCTTGCCACCTCAAACTTCAAACGTAGCTTAGGTGGTCCGTGCCGGGGGACTCCGGCAGGGCTGCTCCAAAAATGCAAACGTCTGCTGATAGCTCGCAGCCAGAAAGAGCTAGCCTGGAAAGCTGTTGCTCAGCCTCATCTGCCCATGGCACTGCTCGCACAGAGGCACAGAGACTGGGGCTGCTTGCTTGTCTTGCCACGACAAACTTCAAACGTATCTTAGGTGGTCCATGTCGGGTGCCTATGGCATCCCTGCTCCGAATATGCAAACGTCTGCAGATAGCTCGCAGGCAGAAAGAGCTAGCCTGGAAAGCTGTTGCTCAGCCTCATCTGCCCATGGCACTGCTCGCACAGAGGCACAGAGACTGGGGCTGCTTGCTTGTCTTGTCACCTCAAACTTCAAATGTAGCATTGTGGTTGCATGCCGGGCTCCTCCGGCAGCCCTGCTCCCAAAATTCGAACGTCTGCAGATAGCTCGCAGGCAGAAAGAGCTAGCCTGGAAAGCTGTTGCTCAGCCTCATCTGCCCATGGCACTGCTCGCACAGAGGCACAGAGACTGGGGCTGCTTGCTTGTCTTGCCACCTCAAACTTCAAACGTAGCTTAGGTGGTCCGTGCCGGGGGACTCGGGCAGCCCTGCTCCAAAAATGCAAACGTCTGCAGATAGCTCGCAGCCAGAAAGAGCTAGCCTGAAAAGCTGTTGCTCAGCCTCATCTGCCCATGGCACTGCTCGCACAGAGGCACAGAGACTGGGGCTGCTTGCTTGTCTTGCCCCCTCAAACTTCAAACGTATCTTAGGTGGTCCATGCCGGGTGCCTACGGCATCCCTGCTCCGAATATGCAAACGTCTGCAGATAGCTCGCAGCCAGAAAGAGCTAGCCTGGAAGGCTGTTGCTCAGCCTCATCTGCCCATGGCACTGCTCGCACAGAGGCACAGAGACTGGGGCTGCTTGCTTGTCTTGCCCCATCAAACTTCAAACGTATCTTAGCTGGTCCATGCCGGGTGCCTCGGGCATCCCTGCTGCGAAAATGCGAACGTCTGCAGATAGCTCGCAGCCAGAAAGAGCTAGCCTGGAAAGCTGTTGCTCAGCCTCATCTGCCCATGGCACTGCTCGCACAGAGGCACAGAGACTGGGGCTGCTTGCTTGTCTTGCCACCTCAAACTTCAAACGTAGCTTAGGCTGTCTGTGCCGGGCGCCTCCGGCTGCCCTGCTCCAAAAATGCAAACGTCTGCTGATAGCTCGCAGCCAGAAAGAGCTAGCCTGGAAAGCTGTTGCTCAGCCTCATCTGCCCATGGCACTGCTCGCACAGAGGCACAGAGACTGGGGCTGCTTGCTTGTCTTGCCACGACAAACTTCAAACGTATCTTAGGTGGTCCATGCCGGGTGCCTACGGCATCCCTGCTCCGAATATGCAAACGTCTGCAGATAGCTCGCAGCCAGAAAGAGCTAGCCTGGAAAGCTGTTGCTCAGCCTCATCTGCCCATGGCACTGCTCGCACAGAGGCACAGAGACTGGGGCTGCTTGCTTGTCTTGTCACCTCAAACTTCAAATGTAGCATTGTGGTTGCATGCCGGGCTCCTCTGGCAGCCCTGCTCCCAAAATTCGAACGTCTGCAGATAGCTCGCAGCCAGAAAGAGCTAGCCTGGAAAGGTGTTGCTCAGCCTCATCTGCCCATGGCACTGCTCGCACAGAGGCACAGAGACTGGGGCTGCTTGCTTGTCTTGCCACCTCAAACTTCAAACGTAGCTTAGGTGGTCCGTGCCGGGGGCCTCCGGCAGGGCTGCTCCGAAAATGCAAACGTCTGCAGATAGCTCGCAGCCAGAAAGAGCTAGCCTGGAAAGCTGTTGCTCAGCCTCATCTGCCCATGGCACTGCTCGCACAGAGGCACAGAGACTGGGGCTGCTTGCTTGTCTTGCCCCCTCAAACTTCAAACGTACCTTAGGTGGTCCATGCCGGGGGCCATCCGACAGCCCTGCTCCGAAAAAGCGAACATCTGCAGATAGCTCGCAGCCAGAAAGAGCTAGCCTGGAAAGCTGTTGCTCAGCCTCATCTGCCCATGGCACTGCTCGCACAGAGGCACAGAGACTGGGGCTGCTTGCTTGTCTTGCCACCTCAAACTTCAAACGTAGCTTAGGTGGTCCGTGCCGGGGGACTCGGGCAGCCCTGCTCCAAAAATGCAAACGTCTGCAGATAGCTCGCAGCCAGAAAGAGCTAGCCTGGAAAGCTGTTGCTCAGCCTCATCTGCCCATGCAACTGCTCGCACAGAGGCACAGAGACTGGGGCTGCTTGCTTGTCTTGCCACGTCAAACTTCAAACGTATCTTAGGTGGTCCATGTCGGGTGCCTACGGCATCCCTGCTCCGAATATGCAAACGTCTGCAGATAGCTCGCAGCCAGAAAGAGCTAGCCTGGAAAGCTGTTGCTCAGCCTCATCTGCCCATGGCACTGCTCGCACAGAGGCACAGAGACTGGGGCTGCTTGCTTGTCTTGCCACCTCAAACTTCAAACGTAGCTTAGGTGGTCCATGCCGGGGGCCATCCGACAGCCCTGCTCCGAATATGCAAACGTCTGCAGATAGCACGCAGGCAGAAAGAGCTAGCCTGGAAAGCTGTTGCTCAGCCTCATCTGCCCATGGCACTGCTCACACAGAGGCACAGAGACTGGGGCTGCTTGCTTGTCTTGTCACCTCAAACTTCAAATGTAGCATTGTGGTTGCATGCCGGGCTCCTCCGGCAGCCCTGCTCCCAAAATTCGAACGTCTGCAGATAGCTCGCAGGCAGAAAGAGCTAGCCTGGAAAGGTGTTGCTCAGCCTCATCTGCCCATGGCACTGCTCGCACAGAGGCACAGAGACTGGGGCTGCTTGCTTGTCTTGCAACCTCAAACTTCAAACGTAGCTTAGGTGGTCCGTGCCGGGGGACTCCGGCAGGGCTGCTCCAAAAATGCAAACGTCTGCAGATAGCTCGCAGCCAGAAAGAGCTAGCCTGGAAAGCTGTTGCTCAGCCTCATCTGCCCATGGCACTGCTCGCACAGAGGCACAGAGACTGGGGCTGCTTGCTTGTCTTGCCACGACAAACTTCAAACGTATCTTAGGTGGTCCATGCCGGGTGCCTCGGGCATCCCTGCTGCGAAAATTCGAACGTCTGCAGATAGCTCGCAGCCAGAAAGAGCTAGCCTGGAAAGCTGTTGCTCAGCCTCATCTGCCCATGGCACTGCTCGCACAGAGGCACAGAGACTGGGGCTGCTTGCTTGTCTTGCCCCCTCAAACTTCAAATGTATCTTAGCTGGTCCATGCCGGGTGCCTCGGGCATCCCTGCTGCGAAAATGCGAACGTCTGCAGATAGCTCGCAGCCAGAAAGAGCTAGCCTGGAAAGCTGTTGCTCAGCCTCATCTGCCCATGGCACTGCTCGCACAGAGGCACAGAGACTGGGGCTGCTTGCTTGTCTTGCCACCTCAAACTTCAAACGTAGCGTAGGCTGTCCGTGCCGGGCGCCTCCGGCTGCCCTGCTCCAAAAATGCAAACGTCTGCTGATAGCTCGCAGCCAGAAAGAGCTAGCCTGGAAAGCTGTTGCTCAGCCTCATCTGCCCATGGCACTGCTCGCACAGAGGCACAGAGACTGGGGCTGCTTGCTTGTCTTGCCCCCTCAAACTTCAAATGTATCTTTGGGATCCATGTCGGGTGCCTACGGCATCCCTGGTCCGAATATGCAAACGTCTGCAGATAGCTCGCAGCCAGAAAGAGCTAGCCTGGAAAGCTGTTGCTCAGCCTCATCTGCCCATGGCACTGCTCGCACAGAGGCACAGAGACTGGGACTGCTTGCTTCTCTTGTCACCCCAAACTTCAAAGGTAGCATTGTGCTTGCATGCCGGGCTCCTCCGGCAGCCCTGCTCCCAAAATTCGTACGTCTGCAGATAGCTCGCAGGCAGAAAGAACTAGCCTGGAAAGCTGTTGCTCAGCCTCATCTGCCCATGGCACTGCTCGCACAGAGGCACAGAGACTGGGACTGCTTGCTTGTCTTGTCACCCCAAACTTCAAATGTAGCATTGTGGTTGCATGCCGGGCTCCTCCGGCATGCCTGCTCCGAAAATGCGAACGTCTGCAGATAGCTCGCAGGCAGAAAGAGCTAGCCTGGAAAGGTGTTGCTCAGCCTCATCTGCCCATGGCACTGCTCGCACAGAGGCACAGAGACTGGGGGTGCTTGCTTGTCTTGCCACCTCAAAATTCACATGTAGCATTGGGGGTGCATGCCGGGCTCCTCCGGCAGCCCTGCTCCAAAAATGCAAACGTCTGCAGATAGCTCGTAGCCAGAAAGAGCTAGCCTGGAAAGCTGTTGCTCAGCCTCATCTGCCCATGGCACTGCTCGCACAGAGGCACAGAGACTGGGGCTGCTTGCTTGTCTTGCCCCCTCAAACTTCAAACGTGGCTTAGGTGGTCCATGCCGGGGGCCTCCTGGAGGGCTGCTCCGAAAATGCAAACGTCTGCAGATAGCTCGCAGCCAGAAAGAGCTAGCCTGGAAAGCTGTTGCTCAGCCTCATCTGCCCATGGCACTGCTCGCACAGAGGCACAGAGACTGGGGCTGCTTGCTTGTCTTGCCACCTCAAACTTCACATGTAGCATTGGGGGTGCATGCCGAGCTTCTCCGGCAGCCCTGCTCCCAAAATTCGAACGTCTGCAGATAGATTGCAGCCAGAAAGAGCTAGCCTGGAAAGCTGTTGCTCAGCCTCATCTGCCCATGGCACTGCTCGCACAGAGGCAAAGAGACTGGGGCTGCTTGCTTGTCTTGTCACCTCAAACTTCAAATGTAGCATTGTGGTTGCATGCCGGGCTCCTCCGGCAGCCCTGCTCCCAAAATTCGAACGTCTGCAGATAGCTCGCAGCCAGAAAGAGCTAGCCTGGAAAGCTGTTGCTCAGCCTCATCTGCCCATGGCACTGCTCGCACAGAGGCACAGAGACTGGGGCTGCTTGCTTGTCTTGCCACCTCAAACTTCAAACGTAGATTAGGTGGTCCGTGCCGGGGGACTCGGGCAGCCCTGCTCCGAAAATGCGAACGTCTGCAGATAGCTCGCAGCCAGAAAGAGCTAGCCTGGAAAGCTGTTGCTCAGCCTCATCTGCCCATGCAACTGCTCGCACAGAGGCACAGAGACTGGGGCTGCTTGCTTGTCTTGCCACGTCAAACTTCAAACGTATCTTAGGTGGTCCATGTCGGGTGCCTACGGCATCCCTGCTCCGAATATGCAAACGTCTGCAGATAGCTCGCAGCCAGAAAGAGCTAGCCTGGAAAGCTGTTGCTCAGCCTCATCTGCCCATGGCACTGCTCGCACAGAGGCACAGAGACTGGGGCTGCTTGCTTGTCTTGCCACCTCAAACTTCAAACGTAGCTTAGGTGGTCCATGCCGGGGGCCATCCGACAGCCCTGCTCCGAAAATGCAAACGTCTGCAGATAGCTCGCAGCCAGAAAGAGCTAGCCTGGAAAGCTGTTGCTCAGCCTCATCTGCCCATGGCACTGCTCGCACAGAGGCACAGAGACTGGGGCTGCTTGCCTGTCTTGTCACCTCAAACTTCAAATGTAGCATTGTGATTGCATGCCGGGCTCCTCCGGCAGCCCTGCTCCCAAAATTCGAACGTCTGCAGATAGCTCGCAGGCAGAAAGAGCTAGCCTGGAAAGCTGTTGCTCAGCCTCATCTGCCCATGGCACTGCTCGCACAGAGGCACAGAGACTGGGGCTGCTTGCTTGTCTTGCCACCTCAAACTTCAAACGTAGCTTAGGCTGTCCGTGCCGGGCGCCTCCGGATGCCCTGCTCCAAAAATGCAAACGTCTGCTGATAGCTCGCAGCCAGAAAGAGCTAGCCTGGAAAGCTGTTGCTCAGCCTCATCTGCCCATGGCACTGCTCGCACAGAGGCACAGAGACTGGGGCTGCTTGCTTGTCTTGCCACGACAAACTTCAAACGTATTTTAGGTGGTCCATGCCGGGTGCCTACGGCATCCCTGCTCCGAATATGCAAACGTCTGCAGATAGCTCGCAGGCAGAAAGAGCTAGCCTGGAAAGCTGTTGCTCAGCCTCATCTGCCCATGGCACTGCTCGCACAGAGGCACAGAGACTGGGGCTGCTTGCTTGTCTTGTCACCTCAAACTTCAAATGTAGCATTGTGGTTGCATGCCGGGCTCCTCCGGCAGCCCTGCTCCCAAAATTCGAACGTCTGCAGATAGCTCGCAGGCAGAAAGAGCTAGCCTGGAAAGGTGTTGCTCAGCCTCATCTGCCCATGGCACTGCTCGCACAGAGGCACAGAGACTGGGGCTGCTTGCTTGTCTTGCAACCTCAAACTTCAAACGTAGCTTAGGTGGTCCGTGCCGGGGGACTCTGGCAGGGCTGCTCCAAAAATGCAAACGTCTGCAGATAGCTCGCAGCCAGAAAGAGCTAGCCTGGAAAGCTGTTGCTCAGCCTCATCTGCCCATGGCACTGCTCGCACAGAGGCACAGAGACTGGGGCTGCTTGCTTGTCTTGCCACGACAAACTTCAAACGTATCTTAGGTGGTCCATGCCGGGTGCCTCGGGCATCCCTGCTGCGAAAATTCGAACGTCTGCAGATAGCTCGCAGCCAGAAAGAGCTAGCCTGGAAAGCTGTTGCTCAGCCTCATCTGCCCATGGCACTGCTCGCACAGAGGCACAGAGACTGGGGCTGCTTGCTTGTCTTGCCCCCTCAAACTTCAAATGTATCTTAGCTGGTCCATGCCGGGTGCCTCGGGCATCCCTGCTGCGAAAATGCGAACGTCTGCAGATAGCTCGCAGCCAGAAAGAGCTAGCCTGGAAAGCTGTTGCTCAGCCTCATCTGCCCATGGCACTGCTCGCACAGAGGCACAGAGACTGGGGCTGCTTGCTTGTCTTGCCACCTCAAACTTCAAACGTAGCGTAGGCTGTCCGTGCCGGGCGCCTCCGGCTGCCCTGCTCCAAAAATGCAAACGTCTGCAGATAGCTCGCAGCCAGAAAGAGCTAGCCTGGAAAGCTGTTGCTCAGCCTCATCTGCCCATGGCACTGCTCGCACAGAGGCACAGAGACTGGGGCTGCTTGCTTGTCTTGCCACGACAAACTTCAAACGTATCTTAGGTGGTCCATGCCGGGTGCCTACGGCATCCCTGCTCCGAATATGCAAACGTCTGCAGATAGCTCGCAGCCAGAAAGAGCTAGCCTGGAAAGCTGTTGCTCAGCCTCATCTGCCCATGGCACTGCTCGCACAGAGGCACAGAGACTGGGGCTGCTTGCTTGTCTTGTCACCTCAAACTTCAAATGTAGCATTGTGGTTGCATGCCGGGCTCCTCCGGCAGCCCTGCTCCCAAAATTCGAACGTCTGCAGATAGCTCGCAGGCAGAAAGAGCTAGCCTGGAAAGGTGTTGCTCAGCCTCATCTGCCCATGGCACTGCTCGCACAGAGGCACAGAGACTGGGGCTGCTTGCTTGTCTTGCCACCTCAAACTTCAAACGTATCTTAGGTGGTCCGTGCCGGGGGACTCCGGCAGGGCTGCTCCAAAAATACAAACGTCTGCTGATAGCTCGCAGCCAGAAAGAGCTAGCCTGGAAAGCTGTTGCTCAGCCTCATCTGCCCATGGCACTGCTCGCACAGAGGCACAGAGACTGGGGCTGCTTGCTTGTCTTGCCACGACAAACTTCAAACGTATCTTAGGTGGTCCATGTCGGGTGCCTACGGCATCCCTGCTCCGAATATGCAAACGTCTGCAGATAGCTCGCAGGCAGAAAGAGCTAGCCTGGAAAGCTGTTGCTCAGCCTCATCTGCCCATGGCACTGCTCGCACAGAGGCACAGAGACTGGGGCTGCTTGCTTGTCTTGCCCCCTCAAACTTCAAATGTAGCATTGTGGTTGCATGCCGGGCTCCTCCGGCAGCCCTGCTCCCAAAATTCGAACGTCTGCAGATAGCTCGCAGGCAGAAAGAGCTAGCCTGGAAAGCTGTTGCTCAGCCTCATCTGCCCATGGCACTGCTCGCACAGAGGCACAGAGACTGGGGCTGCTTGCTTGTCTTGCCACCTCAAACTTCAAACGTAGCTTAGGTGGTCCGTGCCGGGGGACTCGGGCAGCCCTGCTCCAAAAATGCAAACGTCTGCAGATAGCTCGCAGCCAGAAAGAGCTAGCCTGAAAAGCTGTTGCACAGCCTCATCTGCCCATGGCACTGCTCGCACAAAGGCACAGAGACTGGGGCTGCTTGCTTGTCTTGCCACGACAAACTTCAAACGTATCTTAAGTGGTCCATGCCGGGTGCCTCGGGCATCCCTGCTGCGAAAATGCGAACGTCTGCAGATAGCTCGCAGCCAGAAAGAGCTAGCCTGGAAAGCTGTTGCTCAGCCTCATCTGCCCATGGCACTGCTCGCACAGAGGCACAGAGACTGGGGCTGCTTGCTTGTCTTGCCACCTCAAACTTCAAACGTAGCTTAGGCTGTCTGTGCCGGGCGCCTCCGGCTGCCCTGCTCCAAAAATGCAAACGTCTGCTGATAGCTCGCAGCCAGAAAGACCTAGCCTGGAAAGCTGTTGCTCAGCCTCATCTGCCCATGGCACTGCTCGCACAGAGGCACAGAGACTGGGGCTGCTTGCTTGTCTTGTCACCTCAAACTTAAAATGTAGCATTGTGGTTGCATGCCGGGCTCCTCTGGCAGCCCTGCTCCCAAAATTCGAACGTCTGCAGATAGCTCGCAGCCAGAAAGAGCTAGCATGGAAAGGTGTTGCTCAGCCTCATCTGCCCATGGCACTGCTCGCACAGAGGCACAGAGACTGGGGCTGCTTGCTTGTCTTGCCACCTCAAACTTCAAACGTAGCTTAGGTGGTCCGTGCCGGGGGCCTCCGGCAGGGCTGCTCCGAAAATGCAAACGTCTGCAGATAGCTCGCAGCCAGAAAGAGCTAGCCTGGAAAGCTGTTGCTCAGCCTCATCTGCCCATGGCACTGCTCGCACAGAGGCACAGAGACTGGGGCTGCTTGCTTGTCTTGCCCCCTCAAACTTCAAACGTACCTTAGGTGGTCCATGCCGGGGGCCATCCGACAGCCCTGCTCCGAAAAAGCGAACATCTGCAGATAGCTCGCAGCCAGAAAGAGCTAGCCTGGAAAGCTGTTGCTCAGCCTCATCTGCCCATGGCACTGCTCGCACAGAGGCACAGAGACTGGGGCTGCTTGCTTGTCTTGCCACCTCAAACTTCAAACGTAGCTTAGGTGGTCCGTGCCGGGGGACTCGGGCAGCCCTGCTCCAAAAATGCGAACGTCTGCAGATAGCTCGCAGCCAGAAAGAGCTAGCCTGGAAAGCTGTTGCTCAGCCTCATCTGCCCATGCAACTGCTCGCACAGAGGCACAGAGACTGGGGCTGCTTGCTTGTCTTGCCACGTCAAACTTCAAACGTATCTTAGGTGGTCCATGTCGGGTGCCTACGGCATCCCTGCTCCGAAAATGCAAACGTCTGCAGATAGCTCGCAGCCAGAAAGAGCTAGCCTGGAAAGCTGTTGCTCAGCCTCATCTGCCCATGGCACTGCTCGCACAGAGGCACAGAGACTGGGGCTGCTTGCCTGTCTTGTCACCTCAAACTTCAAATGTAGCATTGTGATTGCATGCCGGGCTGCTCCGGCAGCCCTGCTCCCAAAATTCGAACGTCTGCAGATAGCTCGCAGGCAGAAAGAGCTAGCCTGGAAAGCTGTTGCTCAGCCTCATCTGCCCATGGCACTGCTCGCACAGAGGCACAGAGACTGGGGCTGCTTGCTTGTCTTGCCACCTCAAACTTCAAACGTAGCTTAGGCTGTCCGTGCCGGGCGCCTCCGGATGCCCTGCTCCAAAAATGCAAACGTCTGCTGATAGCTCGCAGCCAGAAAGAGCTAGCCTGGAAAGCTGTTGCTCAGCCTCATCTGCCCATGGCACTGCTCGCACAGAGGCACAGAGACTGGGGCTGCTTGCTTGTCTTGCCACGACAAACTTCAAACGTATTTTAGGTGGTCCATGCCGGGTGCCTACGGCATCCCTGCTCCGAATATGCAAACGTCTGCAGATAGCTCGCAGGCAGAAAGAGCTAGCCTGGAAAGCTGTTGCTCAGCCTCATCTGCCCATGGCACTGCTCACACAGAGGCACAGAGACTGGGGCTGCTTGCTTGTCTTGTCACCTCAAACTTCAAATGTAGCATTGTGGTTGCATGCCGGGCTCCTCCGGCAGCCCTGCTCCCAAAATTCGAACGTCTGCAGATAGCTCGCAGCCAGAAAGAGCTAGCCTGGAAAGGTGTTGCTCAGCCTCATCTGCCCATGGCACTGCTCGCACAGAGGCACAGAGACTGGGGCTGCTTGCTTGTCTTGCAACCTCAAACTTCAAACGTAGCTTAGGTGGTCCGTGCCGGGGGACTCCGGCAGGGCTGCTCCAAAAATGCAAACGTCTGCAGATAGCTCGCAGCCAGAAAGAGCTAGCCTGGAAAGCTGTTGCTCAGCCTCATCTGCCCATGGCACTGCTCGCACAGAGGCACAGAGACTGGGGCTGCTTGCTTGTCTTGCCACGACAAACTTCAAACGTATCTTAGGTGGTCCATGCCGGGTGCCTCGGGCATCCCTGCTGCGAAAATTCGAACGTCTGCAGATAGCTCGCAGGCAGAAAGAGCTAGCCTGGAAAGCTGTTGCTCAGCCTCATCTGCCCATGGCACTGCTCGCACAGAGGCACAGAGACTGGGGCTGCTTGCTTGTCTTGCCCCCTCAAACTTCAAATGTATCTTAGCTGGTCCATGCCGGGTGCCTCGGGCATCCCTGCTGCGAAAATGCGAACGTCTGCAGATAGCTCGCAGCCAGAAAGAGCTAGCCTGGAAAGCTGTTGCTCAGCCTCATCTGCCCATGGCACTGCTCGCACAGAGGCACAGAGACTGGGGCTGCTTGCTTGTCTTGCCACCTCAAACTTCAAACGTAGCGTAGGCTGTCCGTGCCGGGCGCCTCCGGCTGCCCTGCTCCAAAAATGCAAACGTCTGCTGATAGCTCGCAGCCAGAAAGAGCTAGCCTGGAAAGCTGTTGCTCAGCCTCATCTGCCCATGGCACTGCTCGCACAGAGGCACAGAGACTGGGGCTGCTTGCTTGTCTTGCCACCTGAAACTTCAAACGTAGCTTAGGTGGTCCGTGCCGGGGGACTCCGGCAGGGCTGCTACAAAAAAGCAGACGTCTGCTGATAGCTCGCAGCCAGAAAGAGCTAGCCTGGAAAGCTGTTGCTCAGCCTCATCTGCCCATGGCACTGCTCGCACAGAGGCACAGAGACTGGGGCTGCTTGCTTGTCTTGCCACGACAAACTTCAAACGTATCTTAGGTGGTCCATGTCGGGTGCCTACGGCATCCCTGCTCCGAATATGCAAACGTCTGCAGATAGCTCGCAGGCAGAAAGAGCTAGCCTGGAAAGCTGTTGCTCAGCCTCATCTGCCCATGGCACTGCTCGCACAGAGGCACAGAGACTGGGGCTGCTTGCTTGTCTTGTCACCTCAAACTTCAAACGTAGCTTAGGTGGTCCGTGCCGGGGGACTCGGGCAGCCCTGCTCCAAAAATTCAAACGTCTGCAGATAGCTCGCAGCCAGAAAGAGCTAGCCTGAAAAGCTGTTGCTCAGCCTCATCTGCCCATGGCACTGCTCGCACAGAGGCACAGAGACTGGGGCTGCTTGCTTGTCTTGCCACGACAAACTTCAAACGTATCTTAGGTGGTCCATGCCGGGTGCCTCGGGCATCCCTGCTGCGAGAATTCGAACGTCTGCAGATAGCTCGCAGCCAGAAAGAGCTAGCCTGAAAAGCTGTTGCTCAGCCTCATCTGCCCATGGCACTGCTCGCACAGAGGCACAGAGACTGGGGCTGCTTGCTTGTCTTGCCCCCTCAAACTTCAAATGTATCTTAGCTGGTCCATGCCGGGAGCCTCGGGCATCCCTGCTGCGAAAATGCGAACGTCTGCAGATAGCTCGCAGCCAGAAAGAGCTAGCCTGGAAAGCTGTTGCTCAGCCTCATCTGCCCATGGCACTGCTCGCACAGAGGCACAGAGACTGGGGCTGCTTGCTTGTCTTGCCACCTCAAACTTCAAACGTAGCTTAGGCTGTCTGTGCCGGGCGCCTCCGGCTGCCCTGCTCCAAAAATGCAAACGTCTGCTGATAGCTCGCAGCCAGAAAGAGCTAGCCTGGAAAGCTGTTGCTCAGCCTCATCTGCCCATGGCACTGCTCGCACAGAGGCACAGAGACTGGGGCTGCTTGCTTGTCTTGCCACGACAAACTTCAAACGTATCTTAGGTGGTCCATGCCGGGTGCCTACGGCATCCCTGCTCCGAATATGCAAACGTCTGCAGATAGCTCGCAGCCAGAAAGAGCTAGCCTGGAAAGCTGTTGCTCAGCCTCATCTGCCCATGGCACTGCTCGCACAGAGGCACAGAGACTGGGGCTGCTTGCTTGTCTTGTCACCTCAAACTTAAAATGTAGCATTGTGGTTGCATGCCGGGCTCCTCTGGCAGCCCTGCTCCCAAAATTCGAACGTCTGCCGATAGCTCGCAGCCAGAAAGAGCTAGCCTGGAAAGGTGTTGCTCAGCCTCATCTGCCCATGGCACTGCTCGCACAGAGGCACAGAGACTGGGGCTGCTTCCTTGACTTGCCCCCTCAAACTTCAAACGTAGCTTAGGCTGCCCGTGCCGGGCGCCTCCGGCAGCCCTGCTCCAAAAATGCGAACGTCTGCAGATAGCTCGCAGCCAGAAAGAGCTAGCCTGGAAAGCTGTTGCTCAGACTCATCTGCCCATGCAACTGCTCGCACAGAGGCACAGAGACTGGGGCTGCTTGCTTGTCTTGCCACGTCAAACTTCAAACGTATCTTAGGTGGTCCATGTCGGGTGCCTACGGCATCCCTGCTCCGAATATGCAAACGTCTGCAGATAGCTCGCAGCCAGAAAGAGCTAGCCTGGAAAGCTGTTGCTCAGCCTCATCTGCCCATGGCACTGCTCGCACAGAGGCACAGAGACTGGGGCTGCTTGCTTGTCTTGCCCCCTCAAACTTCAAACGTACCTTAGGTGGTCCATGCCGGGGGCCATCCGACAGCCCTGCTCCGAAAAAGCGAACATCTGCAGATAGCTCGCAGCCAGAAAGAGCTAGCCTGGAAAGCTGTTGCTCAGCCTCATCTGCCCATGGCACTGCTCGCACAGAGGCACAGAGACTGGGGCTGCTTGCTTCTCTTGCCACCTCAAACTTTACATGTAGCATTGGGGGTGCATGCCGGGCTCCTCCGGCAGCCCTGCTCCCAAAATTCGAACGTCTGCAGATAGATTGCAGCCAGAAAGAGCTAGCCTGGAAAGCTGTTGCTCAGCCTCATCTGCCCATGGCACTGCTCACAGAGAGGCACAGAGACTGGGGCTGCTTGTTTGTCTTGCCCCCTCAAACTTCAAACGTAGCTTAGACTCTCCGTGTCGGGCGCCTCCAGCAGCCCTGCTCCCAAAATGCCAACGTCTGCAGATAGCTCGCAGCCAGAAAGAGCTAGCCTGGAAAGCTGTTGCTCAGCCTCATCTGCCCATGGCACTGCTCGCACAGAGGCACAGAGACTGGGGCTGCTTGCCTGTCTTGTCACTTCAAACTTCAAATGTAGCATTGTGATTGCATGCCGGGCTCCTCCGGCAGCCCTGCTCCCAAAATTCGAACGTCTGCAGATAGCTCGCAGGCAGAAAGAGCTACCCTGGAAAGGTGTTGCTCAGCCTCATCTGCCCATGGCACTGCTCGCACAGAGGCACAGAGACTGGGGCTGCTTGCTTGTCTTGCCCCCTCAAACTTCAAACGTAGCTTAGGTGGTCCGTGTTGGGGGACTCCGTCAGGGCTGCTCCGAAAATGCAAACGTCTGCATATAGCTCTCAGCCAGAAAGAGCTAGCCTGGAAAGCTTTTGCTCAGCCTCATCTGCCCATGGCACTGCTCGCACAGAGGCACAGAGACTGGGGCTGCTTGCTTGTCTTGCCCCCTCAAACTTCAAATGTATCTTAGCTGGTCCATGCCGGGTGCCTCGGGCATCCCTGCTGCGAAAATGCGAACGTCTGCAGATAGCTCGCAGCCAGAAAGAGCTAGCCTGGAAAGCTGTTGCTCAGCCTCATCTGCCCATGGCACTGCTCGCATAGAGGCACAGAGACTGGGGCTGCTTGCTTGTCTTGCCACCTCAAACTTCAAACGTAGCTTAGGCTGTCCGTGCCGGGCGCCTCCGGCTGCCCTGCTACAAAAATGCAAACGTCTGCTGATAGCTCGCAGCCAGAAAGAGCTAGCCTGGAAAGCTGTTGCTCAGCCTCATCTGCCCATGGCACTGCTCGCACAGAGGCACAGAGACTGGGGCTGCTTGCTTGTCTTGCCACCTCAAACTTCAAACGTATCTTAGGTGGTCCATGCCGGGTGCCTACGGCATCCCTGCTCCGAATATGCAAACGTCTGCAGATAGCTCGCAGCCAGAAAGAGCTAGCCTGGAAAGCTGTTGCTCAGCCTCATCTGCCCATGGCACTGCTCGCACAGAGGCACAGAGACTGGGGCTGCTTGCTTGTCTTGTCACCTCAAACTTCAAATGTAGCATTGTGGTTGCATGCCGGGCTCCTCCGGCAGCCCTGCTCCCAAAATTCGAACGTCTGCAGATAGCTCGCAGGCAGAAAGAGCTAGCCTGGAAAGGTGTTGCTCAGCCTCATCTGCCCATGGCACTGCTCGCACAGAGGCACAGAGACTGGGGCTGCTTGCTTGTCTTGCCACCTCAAACTTCAAACGTAGCTTAGGTGGTCCGTGCCGGGGGACTCCGGCAGGGCTGCTCCAAAAATGCAAACGTCTGCTGATAGCTCGCAGCCAGAAAGAGCTAGCCTGGAAAGGTGTTGCTCAGCCTCATCTGCCCATGCAACTGCTCGCACAGAGGCACAGAGACTGGGGCTGCTTGCTTGTCTTGCCACGACAAACTTCAAACGTATCTTAGGTGGTCCATGCCGGGTGCCTACGGCATCCCTGCTCCGAATATGCAAACGTCTGCAGATAGCTCGCAGGCAGAAAGAGCTAGCCTGGAAAGCTGTTGCTCAGCCTCATCTGCCCATGGCACTGCTCGCACAGAGGCACAG
Source organism: Opisthocomus hoazin (assembly GCF_030867145.1). Classification (NCBI taxonomy): domain Eukaryota; kingdom Metazoa; phylum Chordata; class Aves; order Opisthocomiformes; family Opisthocomidae; genus Opisthocomus; species Opisthocomus hoazin. Next base: position 6,399,882 of record NC_134453.1, on the reverse strand, counting down.
AGACTGGGGCTGCTTGCTTGTCTTGTCACCTCAAACTTCAAATGTAGCATTGTGGTTGCATGCCGGGCTCCTCCGGCAGCCCTGCTCCCAAAATTCGAACGTCTGCAGATAGCTCGCAGGCAGAAAGAGCTAGCCTGGAAAGGTGTTGCTCAGCCTCATCTGCCCATGGCACTGCTCGCACAGAGGCACAGAGACTGGGGCTGCTTGCTTGTCTTGCCCCCTCAAACTTCAAACGTATCTTAACTGGTCCGTGCCGGGGGCCTCCGTCAGGGCTGCTCCGAAAATGCAAACGTCTGCAGATAGATCGCAGCCAGAAAGAGCTAGCCTGGAAAGCTGTTGCTCAGCCTCATCTGCCCATGGCACTGCTCGCACAGAGGCACAGAGACTGGGGCTGCTTGCTTGTCTTGCCCCCTCAAACTTCAAATGTATCTTAGCTGGTCCATGCCGGGTGCCTCGGGCATCCCTGCTGCGAAAATGCGAACGTCTGCAGATAGCTCGCAGCCAGAAAGAGCTAGCCTGGAAAGCTGTTGCTCAGCCTCATCTGCCCATGGCACTGCTCGCACAGAGGCACAGAGACTGGGGCTGCTTGCTTGTCTTGCCACCTCAAACTTCAAATGTAGCTTAGGCTGTCCGTGCCGGGCGCCTCCGGCTGCCCTGCTCCAAAAATGCAAACGTCTGCTGATAGCTCGCAGCCAGAAAGAGCTAGCCTGGAAAGCTGTTGCTCAGCCTCATCTGCCCATGGCACTGCTCGCACAGAGGCACAGAGACTGGGGCTGCTTGCTTGTCTTGCCACCTCAAACTTCAAACGTATCTTAGGTGGTCCATGCCGGGTGCCTACGGCATCCCTGCTCCGAATATGCAAACGTCTGCAGATAGCTCGCAGCCAGAAAGAGCTAGCCTGGAAAGCTGTTGCTCAGCCTCATCTGCCCATGGCACTGCTCGCACAGAGGCACAGAGACTGGGGCTGCTTGCTTGTCTTGTCACTTCAAACTTAAAATGTAGCATTGTGGTTGCATGCCGGGCTCCTCCGGCAGCCCTGCTCCCAAAATGCGAACGTCTGCAGATAGCTCGCAGCCAGAAAGAGCTAGCCTGGAAAGCTGTTGCTCAGCCTCATCTGCCCATGGCACTGCTCACACAGAGGCACAGAGACTGGGGCTGCTTGCTTGTCTTGTCACCTCAAACTTAAAATGTAGCATTGTGGTTGCATGCCGGGCTCCTCCGGCAGCCCTGCTCCCAAAATTCGAACGTCTGCAGATAGCTCGCAGGTAGAAATAGCTAGCCTGGAAAGGTGTTGCTCAGCCTCATCTGCCCATGGCACTGCTCGCACAGAGGCACAGAGACTGGGGCTGCTTGCTTGTCTTGCCACGACAAACTTCAAACGTATCTTAGGTGGTCCATGCCGGGTGCCTACGGCATCCCTGCTCCGAATATGCAAACGTCTGCAGATAGCTCGCAGCCAGAAAGAGCTAGCCTGGAAAGCTGTTGCTCAGCCTCATCTGCCCATGGCACTGCTCGCACAGAGGCACAGAGACTGGGGCTGCTTGCTTGTCTTGTCACCTCAAACTTCAAATGTAGCATTGTGGTTGCATGCCGGGCTCCTCCGGCAGCCCTGCTCCCAAAATTCGAACGTCTGCAGATAGCTCGCAGCCAGAAAGAGCTAGCCTGGAAAGGTGTTGCTCAGCCTCATCTGCCCATGGCACTGCTCGCACAGAGGCACAGAGACTGGGGCTGCTTGCTTGTCTTGCCCCCTCAAACTTCAAACGTATCTTAACTGGTCCGTGCCGGGGGCCTCCATCAGGGCTGCTCCGAAAATGCAAACGTCTGCATATAGCTCGCAGCCAGAAAGAGCTAGCCTGGAAAGCTGTTGCTCAGCCTCATCTGCCCATGGCACTGCTCGCACAGAGGCACAGAGACTGGGGCTGCTTGCTTGTCTTGCCCCCTCAAACTTCAAATGTATCTTAGCTGGTCCATGCCGGGTGCCTCCAGCAGCCCTGCTGCGAAAATGCGAACGTCTGCAGGTAGCTCGCAGCCAGAAAGAGCTAGCCTGGAAAGCTGTTGCTCAGCCTCATCTGCCCATGGCACTGCTCGCACAGAGGCACAGAGACTGGGGCTGCTTGCTTGTCTTGCCACCTCAAACTTCAAACGTAGCTTAGGCTGTCCGTGCCGGGCGCCTCCGGCTGCCCTGCTCCAAAAATGCAAACGTCTGCTGATAGCTCGCAGCCAGAAAGAGCTAGCCTGGAAAGCTGTTGCTCAGCCTCATCTGCCCATGGCACTGCTCGCACAGAGGCACAGAGACTGGGGCTGCTTGCTTGTCTTGTCACTTCAAACTTAAAATGTAGCATTGTGGTTGCATGCCGGGCTCCTCCGGCAGCGCTGCTCCCAAAATGCGAACGTCTGCAGATAGCTCGCAGCCAGAAAGAGCTAGCCTGGAAAGGTGTTGCTCAGCCTCATCTGCCCATGGCACTGCTCGCACAGAGGCACAGAGACTGGGGCTGCTTGCTTGTCTTGTCACCTCAAACTTAAAATGTAGCATTGTGGTTGCATGCCGGGCTCCTCCGGCAGCCCTGCTCCCAAAATTCGAACGTCTGCAGATAGCTCGCAGCCAGAAAGAGCTAGCCTGGAAAGGTGTTGCTCAGCCTCATCTGCCCATGGCACTGCTTGCACAGAGGCACAGAGACTGGGGCTGCTTGCTTGTCTTGCCACGACAAACTTAAAATGTAGCATTGTGGTTGCATGCCGGGCTCCTCCGGCAGCCCTGCTCCCAAAATGCGAACGTCTGCAGATAGCTCGCAGCCAGAAAGAGCTAGCCTGGAAAGCTGTTGCTCAGCCTCATCTGCCCATGGCACTGCTCGCACAGAGGCACAGAGACTGGGGCTGCTTGCTTGTCTTGCCACCTCAAACTTCAAACGTAGCTTAGGTGGTCCGTGCCGGGGGCCTCCGGCAGGGCTGCTCCGAAAATGCAATCGTCTGCAGATAGCTCGCAGCCAGAAAGAGCTAGCCAGGAAAGCTGTTGCTCAGCCTCATCTGCCCATGGCACTGCTCGCACAGAGGCACAGAGACTGGGGCTGCTTGCTTGTCTTGTCACCTCAAACTTCAAATGTAGCATTGTGGTTGCATGCCGGGCTCCTCCGGCAGCCCTGCTCCCAAAATTCGAACGTCTGCAGATAGCTCGCAGCCAGAAAGAGCTAGCCTGGAAAGGTGTTGCTCAGCCTCATCTGCCCATGGCACTGCTCACACAGAGGCACAGAGACTGGGGCTGCTTGCTTGTCTTGCCCCCTCAAACTTCAAACGTAGCTTAGGGTGTCCGTGCCGGGCGCCTCCGGCAGCCCTGCTCCAAAAATGCGAACGTCTGCAGATAGCTCGCAGCCAGAAAGAGCTAGCCTGGAAAGCTGTTGCTCAGCCTCATCTGCCCATGGCACTGCTCGCACAGAGGCACAGAGACTGGGGCTGCTTGCCTGTCTTGTCACCTCAAACTTCAAATGTAGCATTGTGATTGCATGCAGGGCTCCTCCGGCAGCCCTGCTCCCAAAATTCGAACGTCTGCAGATAGCTCGCAGCCAGAAAGAGCTAGCCTGGAAAGCTGTTGCTCAGCCTCATCTGCCCATGCAACTGCTCGCACAGAGGCACAGAGACTGGGGCTGCTTGCTTGTCTTGCCACCTCAAACTTCAAACGTATCTTAGGTGGTCCATGTCGGGTGCCTACGGCATCCCTGCTCCGAATATGCAAACGTCTGCAGATAGCTCGCAGCCAGAAAGAGCTAGCCTGGAAAGCTGTTGCTCAGCCTCATCTGCCCATGGCACTGCTCGCACAGAGGCACAGAGACTGGGGCTGCTTGCTTGTCTTGCCACCTCAAACTTCAAACGTAGCTTAGGTGGTCCATGCCGGGGGCCATCCGACAGCCCTGCTCCGAAAATGCAAACGTCTGCAGATAGCTCGCAGCCAGAAAGAGCTAGCCTGGAAAGCTGTTGCTCAGCCTCATCTGCCCATGGCACTGCTCGCACAGAGGCACAGAGACTGGGGCTGCTTGCCTGTCTTGTCACCTCAAACTTCAAATGTAGCATTGTGATTGCATGCAGGGCTCCTCCGGCAGCCCTGCTCCCAAAATTCGAACGTCTGCAGATAGCTCGCAGCCAGAAAGAGCTAGCCTGGAAAGGTGTTGCTCAGCCTCATCTGCCCATGGCACTGCTCGCACAGAGGCACAGAGACTGGGGCTGCTTGCTTGTCTTGCCACGACAAACTTCAAACGTATCTTAGGTGGTCCATGCCGGGTGCCTACGGCATCCCTGCTCCGAATATGCAAACGTCTGCAGATAGCTCGCAGCCAGAAAGAGCTAGCCTGGAAAGCTGTTGCTCAGCCTCATCTGCCCATGGCACTGCTCGCACAGAGGCACAGAGACTGGGGCTGCTTGCTTGTCTTGTCACCTCAAACTTCAAATGTAGCATTGTGGTTGCATGCCGGGCTCCTCCGGCAGCCCTGCTCCCAAAATTCGAACGTCTGCAGATAGCTCGCAGCCAGAAAGAGCTAGCCTGGAAAGGTGTTGCTCAGCCTCATCTGCCCATGGCACTGCTCGCACAGAGGCACAGAGACTGGGGCTGCTTGCTTGTCTTGCCCCCTCAAACTTCAAACGTATCTTAACTGGTCCGTGCCGGGGGCCTCCGTCAGGGCTGCTCCGAAAATGCAAACGTCTGCATATAGCTCGCAGCCAGAAAGAGCTAGCCTGGAAAGCTGTTGCTCAGCCTCATCTGCCCATGGCACTGCTCGCACAGAGGCACAGAGACTGGGGCTGCTTGCTTGTCTTGCCCCCTCAAACTTCAAATGTATCTTAGCTGGTCCATGCCGGGTGCCTCCAGCAGCCCTGCTGCGAAAATGCGAACGTCTGCAGGTAGCTGGCAGCCAGAAAGAGCTAGCCTGGAAAGCTGTTGCTCAGCCTCATCTGCCCATGGCACTGCTCGCACAGAGGCACAGAGACTGGGGCTGCTTGCTTGTCTTGCCACCTCAAACTTCAAACGTAGCTTAGGCTGTCCGTGCCGGGCGCCTCCGGCTGCCCTGCTCCAAAAATGCAAACGTCTGCTGATAGCTCGCAGCCAGAAAGAGCTAGCCTGGAAAGCTGTTGCTCAGCCTCATCTGCCCATGGCACTGCTCGCACAGAGGCACAGAGACTGGGGCTGCTTGCTTGTCTTGCCACGACAAACTTCAAACGTATCTTAGGTGGTCCATGCCGGGTGCCTACGGCATCCCTGCTCTGAAAATTCGAACGTCTGCAGATAGATTGCAGCCAGAAAGAGCTAGCCTGGAAAGCTGTTGCTCAGCCTCATCTGCCCATGGCACTGCTCGCACAGAGGCACAGAGACTGGGGCTGCTTGCTTGTCTTGTCACTTCAAACTTAAAATGTAGCATTGTGGTTGCATGCCGGGCTCCTCCGGCAGCCCTGCTCCCAAAATGCGAACGTCTGCAGATAGCTCGCAGCCAGAAAGAGCTAGCCTGGAAAGCTGTTGCTCAGCCTCATCTGCCCATGGCACTGCTCACACAGAGGCACAGAGACTGGGGCTGCTTGCTTGTCTTGTCACCTCAAACTTAAAATGTAGCATTGTGGTTGCATGCCGGGCTCCTCCGGCAGCCCTGCTCCCAAAATTCGAACGTCTGCAGATAGCTCGCAGGTAGAAATAGCTAGCCTGGAAAGGTGTTGCTCAGCCTCATCTGCCCATGGCACTGCTCGCACAGAGGCACAGAGACTGGGGCTGCTTGCTTGTCTTGCCACGACAAACTTCAAACGTATCTTAGGTGGTCCATGCCGGGTGCCTACGGCATCCCTGCTCCGAATATGCAAACGTCTGCAGATAGCTCGCAGCCAGAAAGAGCTAGCCTGGAAAGCTGTTGCTCAGCCTCATCTGCCCATGGCACTGCTCGCACAGAGGCACAGAGACTGGGGCTGCTTGCTTGTCTTGCCACGTCAAACTTCAAACATATCTTAGGTGGTCCATGTCGGGTGCCTACGGCATCCCTGCTCCGAATATGCAAACGTCTGCAGATAGCTCGCAGCCAGAAAGAGCTAGCCTGGAAAGCTGTTGCTCAGCCTCATCTGCCCATGGCACTGCTCGCACAGAGGCACAGAGACTGGGGCTGCTTGCTTGTCTTGCCACCTCAAACTTCATACGTAGCTTAGGTGGTCCATGCCGGGGGCCATCCGACAGCCCTGCTACGAAAATGCGAACGTCTGCAGATAGCTCGCAGCCAGAAAGAGCTAGCCTGGAAAGCTGTTGCTCAGCCTCATCTGCCCATGGCACTGCTCGCACAGAGGCACAGAGACTGGGGCTGCTTGCTTGTCTTGCCACCTCAAACTTCACATGTAGCATTGGGGGTGCATGCCGCGCTCCTCCGGCAGCCCTGCTCCCAAAATTCGAATGTCTGCAGATAGATTGCAGCCAGAAAGAGCTAGCCTGGAAAGCTGTTGCTCAGCCTCATCTGCCCATGGCACTGCTCGCACAGAGGCACAGAGACTGGGGCTGCTTGCTTGTCTTGCCCCCTCAAACTTCAAACGTAGCTTAGACTCTCCGTGTCGGGCGCCTCCAGCAGCCCTGCTCCCAAAATGCGAACGTCTGCAGATAGCTCGCAGCCAGAAAGAGCTAGCCTGGAAAGCTGTTGCTCAGCCTCATCTGCCCATGGCACTGCTCGCACAGAGGCACAGAGACTGGGGCTGCTTGCCTGTCTTGTCACCTCAAACTTCAAATGTAGCATTGTGATTGCATGCCGGGCTCCTCCGGCAGCCCTGCTCCCAAAATTCGAACATCTGCAGATAGCTCGCAGGCAGAAAGAGCTAGCCTGGAAAGGTGTTGCTCAGCCTCATCTGCCCATGGCACTGCTCGCACAGAGGCACAGAGACTGGGGCTGCTTGCTTGTCTTGCCCCCTCAAACTTCAAACGTATCTTAACTGGTCCGTGCAGGGGGCCTCTGACAGCCCTTCTCTGAAAATGCAAACGTTTGCAGATAGCTCGCAGGCAGAAAGAGCTAGCCTGGAAAGCTGTTGCTCAGCCTCATCTGCCCATGGCACTGCTCGCACAGAGGCACAGAGACTGGGGCTGCTTGCTTGTCTTGCCACCTCAAAATTCACATGTAGCACTGGGGGTGCATGCCGGGCTTCTCCGGCAGCCCTGCTCCCAAAATGCGAACGTCTGCAGACAGATTGCAGCCAGACAGAGCTAGCCTGGAAAGCTGTTGCTCAGCCTCATCTGCCCATGGCACTGCTCGCACAGAGGCACAGAGACTGGGGCTGCTTCCTTTACTTTCCCCCTCAAACTTCAAACGTAGCTTAGGTGGTCCATGCCCGGGGCCTCCGGCAGGGCTGCTCCGAAAATGCAAACGTCTGCAGATAGCTCGCAGCCAGAAAGAGCTAGCCTGGAAAGCTGTTGCTCAGCCTCATCTGCCCATGGCACTGCTCACACAGAGGCACAGAGACTGGGGCTGCTTGCTTGTCTTGCCACCTCAAACTTCACATGTAGCATTGGGGGTGCATGCTGAGCTTCTCCGGCAGCCCTGCTCCCAAAATTCAAACGTCTGCAGATAGATTGCAGCCAGAAAGAGCTAGCCTGGAAAGGTGTTGCTCAGCCTCATCTGCCCATGGCACTGCTCGCACAGAGGCACAGAGACTGGGGCTGCTTGCTTCTCTTGTCACCTCAAACTTAAAATGTAGCATTGTGGTTGCATGCCGGGCTCCTCCGGCAGCCCTGCTCCCAAAATTCGAACGTCTGCAGATAGCTCGCAGGCAGAAAGAGCTAGCCTGGAAAGGTGTTGCTCAGCCTCATCTGCCCATGGCACTGCTCGCACAGAGGCACAGAGACTGGGGCTGCTTGCTTGTCTTGCCCCCTCAAACTTCAAACGTAGCTTAGGTGGTCCGTGCCGGGGGACTCGGGCAGCCCTGCTCCAAAAATGCAACGTCTGCAGATAGCTCGCAGCCAGAAAGAGCTAGCCTGGAAAGCTGTTGCTCAGCCTCATCTGCCCATGGCACTGCTCGCACAGAGCCACAGAGACTGGGGCTGCTTGCTTGTCTTGCCACGTCAAACTTCAAACGTATCTTAGGTGGTCCATGTCGGGTGCCTACGGCATCCCTGCTCCGAATATGCAAACGTCTGCAGATAGCTCGCAGCCAGAAAGAGCTAGCCTGGAAAGCTGTTGCTCAGCCTCATCTGCCCATGGCACTGCTCGCACAGAGGCACAGAGACTGGGGCTGCTTGCTCGTCTTGCCACCTCAAACTTCAAACGTAGCTTAGGTGGTCCATGCCGGGGGCCATCCGACAGCCCTGCTCCGAAAATGCGAACGTCTGCAGATAGCTCGCAGCCAGAAAGAGCTAGCCTGGAAAGCTGTTGCTCAGCCTCATCTGCCCATGGCACTGCTCGCACAGAGGCACAGAGACTGGGGCTGCTTGCTTGTCTTGCCCCCTCAAACTTCACATGTAGCATTGGGGGTGCATGTCGGGCTCCTCCGGCAGCCCTGCTCCCAAAATGCGAACGTCTGCAGATAGCTCGCAGCCAGAAAGAGCTAGCCTGGAAAGCTGTTGCTCAGCCTCACCTGCCCATGGCACTGCTCGCACAGAGGCACAGAGGCTGGGGCTGCTTGCTTGTCTTGCCACGACAAACTTCAAACGTATCTTAGGTGGTCCATGCCGGGTGCCTACGGCATCCCTGCTCCGAATATGCAAACGTCTGCAGATAGCTCGCAGCCAGAAAGGGCTAGCCTGGAAAGCTGTTGCTCAGCCTCATCTGCCCATGGCACTGCTCGCACAGAGGCACAGAGACTGGGGCTGCTTGCCTGTCTTGTCACCTCAAACATAAATGTAGCATTGTGATTGCATGCCGGGCTCCTCCGGCAGCCCTGCTCCCAAAATTCGAACGTCTGCAGATAGCTCGCAGCCAGAAAGAGCTAGCCTGGAAAGGTGTTGCTCAGCCTCATCTGCCCATGGCACTGGTCGCACAGAGGCACAGAGACTGGGGCTGCTTGCTTGTCTTGCCCCCTCAAACTTCAAACGTATCTTAACTCGTCCATGCAGGGGGCCTCTGACAGCCCTGCTCTGAAAATGCGAACGTCTGCAGATAGCTCGCAGCCAGAAAGAGCTAGCCTGGAAAGCTGTTGCTCAGCCTCATCTGCCCATGGCACTGCTCGCACAGAGGCACAGAGACTGGGGCTGCTTGCTTGTCTTGCCACCTCAAACTTCAAATGTATCTTAGCTGGTCCATGCCGGGTGCCTACGGCATCCCTGCTCCGAATATGCAAATGTCTGCAGATAGCTCGCAGCGAGAAAGAGCTAGCCTGGAAAGCTGTTGCTCAGCCTCATCTGCCCATGGCACTGCTCGCACAGAGGCACAGAGACTGGGGCTGCTTGCTTGTCTTGCCCCCTCAAACTTCAAACGTGGCTTTGGGATCCGTGTAGGGCGTCCGCGGCAGCCCTGCTCCGAAAATGCAAACGTCTGCAGATAGCTCGCAGGCAGAAAGATCTATCCTTGAAAACTGTTGGTCAGCCTCATCTGCCCATGGCACTGCTCGCATAGAGGCACAGAGACTGGGACTGCTTGCTTGTCTTGTCACCCCAAACTTCAAATGTAGCATTGTGGTTGCATGCTGGGCTCCTTCGGCAGCCCTGCTCCCAAAATTCGAACGTCTGCAGATAGCTCGCAGGCAGAAAGAGCTAGCCTGGAAAGGTGTTGCTCAGCCTCATCTGCCCATGGCACTGCTCGCACAGAGGCACAGAGACTGGGGCTGCTTGCTTGTCTTGTCACCCCAAACTTCAAATGTATCATTGTGGTTGCATGACGGGCTCCTCCGGCTGCCCTGCTCCCAAAATGCGAACGTCTGCAGATAGCTCGCAGCCAGAAAGAGCTAGCCTGGAAAGCTGTTGCTCAGCCTCATCTGCCCATGGCACTGCTCGCACAGAGGCACAGAGACTGGGGCTCCTTGCTTGTCTTGCCACCTCAAAATTCACATATAGCATTGGGGGTGCATGCCGGGCTTCTCCGGCAGCCCTGCTCCCAAAATTCGAACGTCTGCAGATAGATTGCAGCCAGAAAGAGCTAGCCTGGAAAGCTGTTGCTCAGCCTCATCTGCCCATGGCACTGCTCGCACAGAGGCACAGAGACTGGGGCTGCTTCCTTGACTTGCCCCCTCAAACTTCAAACGTAGCTTAGGTGGTCCATGCCAGGGGGCCTCCGGCAGGGCTGCTCCGAAAATGCAAACGTCTGCTGATAGCTCGCAGCCAGAAAGAGCTAGCCTGGAAAGCTGTTGCTCAGCCTCATCTGCCCATGGCACTGCTCGCACAGAGGCACAGAGACTGGGGCTGCTTGCTTGTCTTGCCCCCTCAAACTTCAAACTTATGTTAACTACTCCATGCCGGGAGCCTCCGTCAGGGCTGCTCCGAAAATGCAAACGTCTGCATATAGCTCGCAGCCAGAAAGAGCTAGCCTGGAAAGCTGTTGCTCAGCCTCATCTGCCCATGGCACTGCTCGCACAGAGGCACAGAGACTGGGGCTGCTTGCTTGTCTTGCCCCCTCAAACTTCAAACGTATGTTAACTAGTCCATGCCGGGAGCCTCCGTCAGGGCTGCTCCGAAAATGCAAACGTCTGCATATAGCTCGCAGCCAGAAAGAGCTAGCCTGGAAAGCTGTTGCTCAGCCTCATCTGCCCATGGCACTGCTCGCACAGAGGCACAGAGACTGGGGCTGCTTGCTTGTCTTGCCCCCTCAAACTTCAAATGTATCTTAGCTGGTCCATGCCGGGTGCCTCGGGCATCCCTGCTGCGAAAATGCGAACGTCTGCAGATAGCTCGCAGCCAGAAAGAGCGAGCCTGGAAAGCTGTTGCTCAGCCTCATCTGCCCATGGCACTGCTCGCACAGAGGCACAGAGACTGGGGCTGCTTGCTTGTCTTGCCACCTCGAACTTCACATGTAGCATTGGGGGTGCATGCCGGGCTTCTCCGGCAGCCCTGCTCCCAAAATGCGAACGTCTGCAGATAGATTGCAGCCAGAAAGAGCTAGCCTGGAAAGCTGTTGCTCAGCCTCATCTGCCCATGGCACTGCTCGCACAGAGGCACAGAGACTGGGGCTGCTTGCTTGTCTTGTCACCTCAAACTTCAAATGTAGCATTGTGGTTGCATGCCGGGCTCCTCCGGCAACCCTGCTCCGAAAATGCGAACGTCTGCAGATAGCTCGCAGCCAGAAAGAGCTAGCCTGGAAAGCTGTTGCTCAGCCTCATCTGCCCATGGCACTGCTCGCACAGAGGCACAGAGACTGGGGCTGCTTGCTTGTCTTGCCACCTCAAAATTCACATGTGGCATTGGGGGTGCATGCCGGGCTTCTCCGGCAGCCCTGCTCCCAAAATTTGAACGTCTGCAGATAGATTGCAGCCAGAAAGAGCTAGCCTGGAAAGCTGTTGCTCAGCCTCATCTGCCCATGGCACTGCTCGCACAGAGCCACAGAGACTGGGGCTGCTGCTTGTCTTGTCACCTCAATCTTCAAATGTAGCATTGGGGTTGCATGCCGGGCTCCTCCGGCAGCCCTGCTCCCAAAATTCGAACGTCTGCAGATAGCTCGCAGCCAGAAAGAGCTAGCCTGGAAAGGTGTTGCTCAGCCTCATCTGCCCATGGCACTGCTCGCACAGAGGCACAGAGACTGGGGCTGCTTGCTTGTCTTGCCCCCTCAAACTTCAAATGTAGCTTAGCTGGTCCATGCCGGGTGCCTCGGGCATCCCTGCTCCGAAAATGAGAACGTCTGCAGATAGCTCGCAGCCAGAAAGAGCTAACCTGGAAAGCTGTTGCTCAGCCTCATCTGCCCATGGCACTGCTCGCACAGAGGCACAGAGACTGGGGCTGCTTGCTTGTCTTGCCACCTCAAACTTCACATGTAGCATTGGGGGTGCATGCCGGGCTTCTCCGGCAGCCCTGCTCCCAGAATTCAAACGTCTGCAGATAGATTGCAGCCAGAAAGAGCTAGCCTGGAAAGCGGTTGCTCAGCCTCATCTGCCCATGGCACTGCTCGCACAGAGGCACAGAGACTGGGGCTGCTTGCTTGTCTTGTCACCTCAAACTTCAAATGTAGCATTGTGGTTGCATGCCGGGCTCCTCCGGCAGCCCTGCTCTGAAAATGCGAACGTCTGCAGATAGCTCGCAGGCAGAAAGAGCTAGCCTGGAAAGCTGTTGCTCAGCCTCATCTGCCCATGGCACTGCTCGCACAGAGGCACAGAGACTGGGGCTGCTTGCTTGTCTTGCCACCTCAAAATTCACATGTGGCATTGGGGGTGCATGCCGGGCTTCTCCGGCAGCCCTGCTCCCAAAATTTGAACGTCTGCAGATAGATTGCAGCCAGAAAGAGCTAGCCTGGAAAGCTGTTGCTCAGCCTCATCTGCCCATGGCACTGCTCGCACAGAGGCACAGAGACTGGGGCTGCTGCTTGTCTTGTCACCTCAATCTTCAAATGTAGCATTGGGGTTGCATGCCGGGCTCCTCCGGCAGCCCTGCTCCCAAAATTCGAACGTCTGCAGATAGCTCGCAGCCAGAAAGAGCTAGCCTGGAAAGCTGTTGCTCAGCCTCATCTGCCCATGGCACTGCTCGCACAGAGGCACAGAGACTGGGGCTGCTTGCTTGTCTTGCCACCCCAAACGTCAAACATATCTTAGGTGGTCCACGCCGCGTGCCTCCGGCATCCCTGCTCCGAAAATGCAAACGTCTGCAAACAGCTCGCAGACAACGAGAGAGAGTCTGGAAAGGTGTTGCTCAGCCTCATCTGCTCGTGGCACTGCTCACAGAGAGGCACAGAGACTGGGGCTGCTTGTTTGTCTTGCCCCCTCAAACTTCAAACGTAGCTTAGACTCTCCGCGTCGGGCGCCTCCAGCGGCCCTGCTCCCAAAATGCGAACGTCTGCAGATAGCTCGCAGCCAGAAAGAGCTAGCCTGGAAAGCTGTTGCTCAGCCTCATCTGCCCATGGCACTGCTCGCACAGAGGCTCAGAGACTGGGGCTGCGTGCCTGTCTTCTCACCTCAAACTTCAAATGTAGCATTGTGGTTGCATGCCGGGCTCCTCCGGCAGCCCTGCTCCCAAAATTCGAACGTCTGCAGATAGCTCGCAGCCAGAAAGATCTAGCCTGGAAAGGTGTTGCTCAGCCTCATCTGCCCATGGCACTGCTCGCACAGAGGCACAGAGACTGGGGCTGCTTGCTTGTCTTGCCCCCTCAAACTTCAAATGTAGCTTAGCTGGTCCATGCCGGGTGCCTCGGGCATCCCTGCTCCGAAAATGCGAACGTCTGCAGATAGCTCGCAGCCAGAAAGAGCTAACCTGGAAAGCTGTTGCTGAGCCTCATCTGCCCATGGCACTGCTCGCACAGAGGCACTGAGACTGGGGCTGCTTGCTTGTCTTGCCACCTCAAACTTCACATGTAGCATTGGGGGTGCATGCCGGGCTTCTCCGGCAGCCCTGCTCCCAGAATTCAAACGTCTGCAGATAGATTGCAGCCAGAAAGAGCTAGCCTGGAAAGCGGTTGCTCAGCCTCATCTGCCCATGGCACTGCTCGCACAGAGGCACAGAGACTGGGGCTGCTTGCTTGTCTTGTCACCTCAAACTTCAAATGTAGCATTGTGGTTGCATGCCGGGCTCCTCCGGCAGCCCTGCTCCGAAAATGCGAACGTCTGCAGATAGCTCGCAGGCAGAAAGAGCTAGCCTGGAAAGCTGTTGCTCAGCCTCATCTGCCCATGGCACTGCTCGCACAGAGGCACAGAGACTGGGGCTGCTTGCTTGTCTTGCCACCTCAAAATTCACATGTGGCATTGGGGGTGCATGCCGGGCTTCTCCGGCAGCCCTGCTCCCAAAATTTGAACGTCTGCAGATAGATTGCAGCCAGAAAGAGCTAGCCTGGAAAGCTGTTGCTCAGCCTCATCTGCCCATGGCACTGCTCGCACAGAGGCACAGAGACTGGGGCTGCTGCTTGTCTTGTCACCTCAATCTTCAAATGTAGCATTGGGGTTGCATGCCGGGCTCCTCCGGCAGCCCTGCTCCCAAAATTCGAACGTCTGCAGATAGCTCGCAGCCAGAAAGAGCTAGCCTGGAAAGCTGTTGCTCAGCCTCATCTGCCCATGGCACTGCTCGCACAGAGGCACAGAGACTGGGGCTGCTTGCTTGTCTTGCCACCTCAAAATTCACATATAGCATTGGGGGTGCATGCCGGGCTTCTCCGGCAGCCCTGCTCCCAAAATTCCAACGTCTGCAGATAGATTGCAGACAGAAAGAGCTAGCCTGGAAAGCTGTTGCTCAGCCTCATCTGCCCATGGCACTGCTCGCACAGAGGCACAGAGACTGGGGCTGCTGCTTGTCTTGTCACCTCAAACTTCAAATGTAGCATTGTGGTTGCATGCCGGGCTCCTCCGGCAGCCCTGCTCCCAAAATTCGAACGTCTGCAGATAGCTCGCAGCCAGAAAGAGCTAGCCTGGAAAGGTGTTGCTCAGCCTCATCTGCCCATGGCACTGCTCGCACAGAGGCACAGAGACTGGGGCTGCTTGCTTGTCTTGCCCCCTCAAACTTAAAACATATCCTAGCTGGTCCGTGCCGGGGGCCTCCGTCAGGGCTGCTCCGAAAATGCGAACGTCTGCAGATAGCTCGCAGCCAGAAAGAGCTAGCCTGGAAAGCTGTTGCTCAGCCTCATCTGCCCATGGCACTGCTCGCACAGAGGCACAGAGACTGGGGCTGCTTGCTTGTCTTGCCCCCTCAAACTTCAAATATATCTTAGCTGGTCCATGCCGGGTGCCTCGGGCATCCCTGCTGCGAAAATGTGAATGTCTGCAGATAGCTCGCAGCCAGAAAGAGCTAGCCTGGAAAGCTGTTGCTCAGCCTCATCTGCCCATGGCACTGCTCGCATAGAGGCACAGAGACTGGGGCTGCTTGCTTGTCTTGTCACCCCAAACTTCAAATGTAGCATTGTGGTTGCATGCTGGGCTCCTTCGGCAGCCCTGCTCCCAAAATTCGAACGTCTGCAGATAGCTCGCAGGCAGAAAGAGCTAGCCTGGAAAGGTGTTGCTCAGCCTCATCTGCCCATGGCACTGCTCGCACAGAGGCACAGAGACTGGGGCTGCTTGCTTGTCTTGTCACCCCAAACTTCAAATGTATCATTGTGGTTGCATGACGGGCTCCTCCGGCTGCCCTGCTCCCAAAATGCGAACGTCTGCAGATAGCTCGCAGCCAGAAAGAGCTAGCCTGGAAAGCTGTTGCTCAGCCTCATCTGCCCATGGCACTGCTCGCACAGAGGCACAGAGACTGGGGCTCCTTGCTTGTCTTGCCACCTCAAAATTCACATATAGCATTGGGGGTGCATGCCGGGCTTCTCCGGCAGCCCTGCTCCCAAAATTCGAACGTCTGCAGATAGATTGCAGCCAGAAAGAGCTAGCCTGGAAAGCTGTTGCTCAGCCTCATCTGCCCATGGCACTGCTCGCACAGAGGCACAGAGACTGGGGCTGCTTCCTTGACTTGCCCCCTCAAACTTCAAACGTAGCTTAGGTGGTCCATGCCAGGGGGCCTCCGGCAGGGCTGCTCCGAAAATGCAAACGTCTGCTGATAGCTCGCAGCCAGAAAGAGCTAGCCTGGAAAGCTGTTGCTCAGCCTCATCTGCCCATGGCACTGCTCGCACAGAGGCACAGAGACTGGATCTGCTTGCTTGTCTTGCCCCCTCAAACTTCAAATGTAGCTTAGCTGGTCCATGCCGGGTGCCTCCGGCATCCCTGCTCCGAAAATGCGAAGGTCTGCAGATAGCTCGCAGCCAGAAAGAGCTAGCCTGGAAAGCTGTTGCTCAGCCTCATCTGCCCATGGCACTGCTCGCACAGAGGCACAGAGACTGGGGCTGCTTGCTTGTCTTGCCATGTAAAACTTCAAACGTATCTTAGGTGGTCCATGTCGGGTGCCTACGTCATCCCTGCTCCGAATATGCAAACGTCTGCAGATAGCTCGCAGCCAGAAAGAGCTAGCCTGGAAAGCTGTTGCTCAGCCTCATCTGCCCATGGCACTGCTCGCACAGAGGCACAGAGACTGGGGCTGCTTGCTTGTCTTGCCACCTCAAACTTCAAACGTAGCTTAGGTGGTCTATGCCGGGGGCCATCCGACAGCCCAGCTCCGAAAATGCGAACGTCTGCAGATAGCTCGCAGCCAGAAAGAGCTAGCCTGGAAAGCTGTTGCTCAGCCTCATCTGCCCATGGCACTGCTCGCACAGAGGCACAGAGACTGGGGCTGCTTGCTTGTCTTGCCCCCTCAAACTTCAAACATATCTTAGGTGGTCCATGCCGCGTGCCTCCGGCATCCCTGCTCCAAAAATGCAAACGTCTGCAAACAGCTCGCAGACAAGGAGAGAGAGTCTGGAAAGCTGTTGCTCAGCCTCATCTGCTCGTGGCACTGCTCGCACAGAGGCACAGAGACTGGGGCTGCTTGCTTGTCTTCCCCCTCAAACTTCAAATGTATCTTAGCTGGTCCATGCCGGGTGCCTCGGGCATCCCTGCTGCGAAAATGCGAACGTCTGCAGATAGCTCGCAGCCAGAAAGAGCTAGCCTGGAAAGCTGTTGCTCAGCCTCATCTGCCCATGGCACTGCTCGCACAGAGGCACAGAGACTGGGGCTGTTTGCCTGTCTTGTCACCTCAAACTTCCAATGTAGCATTGTGATTGCATGCCGGGCTCCTCCGGCAGCCCTGCTCCGAAAATGCGAACGTCTGCAGATAGCTCGCAGCCAGAAAGAGCTAGCCTGCAAAGGTGTTGCTCAGCCTCATCTGCCCATGGCACTGCTCGCACAGAGGCACAGAGACTGGGGCTGCTTGCTTGTCTTGCCCCCTCAAACTTCAAACTTATGTTAACTACTCCATGCCGGGAGCCTCCGTCAGGGCTGCTCCGAAAATGCAAACGTCTGCATATAGCTCGCAGCCAGAAAGAGCTAGCCTGGAAAGCTGTTGCTCAGCCTCATCTGCCCATGGCACTGCTCGCACAGAGGCACAGAGACTGGGGCTGCTTGCTTGTCTTGCCCCCTCAAACTTCAAACGTATGTTAACTAGTCCATGCCGGGAGCCTCCGTCAGGGCTGCTCCGAAAATGCAAACGTCTGCATATAGCTCGCAGCCAGAAAGAGCTAGCCTGGAAAGCTGTTGCTCAGCCTCATCTGCCCATGGCACTGCTCGCACAGAGGCACAGAGACTGGGGCTGCTTGCTTGTCTTGCCCCCTCAAACTTCAAATGTATCTTAGCTGGTCCATGCCGGGTGCCTCGGGCATCCCTGCTGCGAAAATGCGAACGTCTGCAGATAGCTCGCAGCCAGAAAGAGCGAGCCTGGAAAGCTGTTGCTCAGCCTCATCTGCCCATGGCACTGCTCGCACAGAGGCACAGAGACTGGGGCTGCTTGCTTGTCTTGCCACCTCGAACTTCACATGTAGCATTGGGGGTGCATGCCGGGCTTCTCCGGCAGCCCTGCTCCCAAAATGCGAACGTCTGCAGATAGATTGCAGCCAGAAAGAGCTAGCCTGGAAAGCTGTTGCTCAGCCTCATCTGCCCATGGCACTGCTCGCACAGAGGCACAGAGACTGGGGCTGCTTGCTTGTCTTGTCACCTCAAACTTCAAATGTAGCATTGTGGTTGCATGCCGGGCTCCTCCGGCAGCCCTGCTCCGAAAATGCGAACGTCTGCAGATAGCTCGCAGCCAGAAAGAGCTAGCCTGGAAAGCTGTTGCTCAGCCTCATCTGCCCATGGCACTGCTCGCACAGAGGCACAGAGACTGGGGCTGCTTGCTTGTCTTGCCACCTCAAAATTCACATGTGGCATTGGGGGTGCATGCCGGGCTTCTCCGGCAGCCCTGCTCCCAAAATTTGAACGTCTGCAGATAGATTGCAGCCAGAAAGAGCTAGCCTGGAAAGCTGTTGCTCAGCCTCATCTGCCCATGGCATTGCTCGCACAGAGGCACAGAGACTGGGGCTGCTGCTTGTCTTGTCACCTCAATCTTCAAATGTAGCATTGGGGTTGCTTGCCGGGCTCCTCCGGCAGCCCTGCTCCCAAAATTCGAACGTCTGCAGATAGCTCGCAGCCAGAAAGAGCTAGCCTGGAAAGCTGTTGCTCAGCCTCTTCTGCCCATGGCACTGCTCGCACAGAGGCACAGAGACTGGGGCTGCTTGCTTGTCTTGCCACCCCAAACGTCAAACATATCTTAGGTGGTCCATGCCGCGTGCCTCCGGCATCCCTGCTCCAAAAATGCAAACGTCTGCAAACAGCTCGCAGACAACGAGAGAGAGTCTGGAAAGGTGTTGCTCAGCCTCATCTGCTCGTGGCACTGCTCACAGAGAGGCACAGAGACTGGGGCTGCTTGTTTGTCTTGCCCCCTCAAACTTCAAACGTAGCTTAGACACTCCGCGTCGGGCGCCTCCAGCAGCCCTGCTCCCAAAATGCGAACGTCTGCAGATAGCTCGCAGCCAGAAAGAGCTAGCCTGGAAAGCTGTTGCTCAGCCTCATCTGCCCATGGCACTGCTCGCACAGAGGCACAGAGACTGGGGCTGCGTGCCTGTCTTCTCACCTCAAACTTCAAATGTAGCATTGTGGTTGCATGCCGGGCTCCCCCGGCAGCCCTGATCCCAGAATTCGAACGTCTGCAGATAGCTCGCAGCCAGAAAGAGCTAGCCTGGAAAGGTGTTGCTCAGCCTCATCTGCCCATGGCACTGCTCGCACAGAGGCACAGAGACTGGGGCTGCTTGCTTGTCTTGCCCCCTCAAACTTCAAATGTAGCTTAGCTGGTCCATGCCGGGTGCCTCGGGCATCCCTGCTCCGAAAATGCGAACGTCTGCAGATAGCTCGCAGCCAGAAAGAGCTAACCTGGAAAGCTGTTGCTCAGCCTCATCTGCCCATGGCTCTGCTCGCACAGAGGCACTGAGACTGGGGCTGCTTGCTTGTCTTGCCACCTCAAACTTCACATGTAGCATTGGGGGTGCATGCCGGGCTTCTCCGGCAGCCCTGCTCCCAGAATTCAAACGTCTGCAGATAGATTGCAGCCAGAAAGAGCTAGCCTGGAAAGCGGTTGCTCAGCCTCATCTGCCCATGGCACTGCTCGCACAGAGGCACAGAGACTGGGGCTGCTTGCTTGTCTTGTCACCTCAAACTTCAAATGTAGCATTGTGGTTGCATGCCGGGCTCCTCCGGCAGCCCTGCTCCGAAAATGCGAACGTCTGCAGATAGCTCGCAGGCAGAAAGAGCTAGCCTGGAAAGCTGTTGCTCAGCCTCATCTGCCCATGGCACTGCTCGCACAGAGGCACAGAGACTGGGGCTGCTTGCTTGTCTTGCCCCCTCAAAATTCACATGTGGCATTGGGGGTGCATGCCGGGCTTCTCCGGCAGCCCTGCTCCCAAAATTTGAACGTCTGCAGATAGATTGCAGCCAGAAAGAGCTAGCCTGGAAAGCTGTTGCTCAGCCTCATCTGCCCATGGCACTGCTCGCACAGAGGCACAGAGACTGGGGCTGCTGCTTGTCTTGTCACCTCAATCTTCAAATGTAGCATTGGGGTTGCATGCCGGGCTCCTCCAGCAGCCCTGCTCCCAAAATTCGAACGTCTGCAGATAGCTCGCAGCCAGAAAGAGCTAGCCTGGAAAGCTGTTGCTCAGCCTCATCTGCCCATGGCACTGCTCGCACAGAGGCACAGAGACTGGGGCTGCTTGCTTGTCTTGCCACCTCAAAATTCACATGTAGCATTGGGGGTGCATGCCGGGCTTCTCCGGCAGCCCTGCTCCCAAAATTCGAACGTCTGCAGATAGCTCGCAGCCAGAAAGAGCTATCCTGGAAAGGTGTTGCTCAGCCTCATCTGCCCATGGCACTGCTCGCACAGAGGCACAGAGACTGGGGCTGCTTGCTTGTCTTGCCCCCTCAAACTTCAAATATATCTTAGCTGGTCCGTGCCGGGGGCCTCCGTCAGGGCTGCTCCGAAAATGCGAACGTCTGCAGATAGCTCGCAGCCAGAAAGAGCTAGCCTGGAAAGCTGTTGCTCAGCCTCATCTGCCCATGGCACTGCTCGCACAGAGGCACAGAGACTGGGGCTGCTTGCTTGTCTTGCCCCCTCAAACTTCAAATATATCTTAGATGGTCCATGCCGGGTGCCTCGGGCATCCCTGCTGCGAAAATGCGAATGTCTGCAGATAGCTCGCAGCCAGAAAGAGCTAGCCTGGAAAGCTCTTGCTCAGCCTCATCTGCCCATGGCACTGCTCGCACAGAGGCACTGAGACTGGGGCTGCTTGCTTGTCTTGCCCCCTCAAACTTCACATGTAGCATTGGGGGTGCATGCCGGGCTTCTCCAGCAGCCCTGCTCCCAAAATGCGAACGTCTGCAGATAGATTGCAGCCAGGAAGAGCTAGCCTGGAAAGCTGTTGCTCAGCCTCATCTGCCCATGGCACTGCTCGCACAGAGGCACAGAGACTGGGGCTGCTTGCTTGTCTTGTCACCTCAAACTTCAAATGTAGCATTGTGGTTGCATGCCGGGCTCCTCCGGCAGCCCTGCTCCGAAAATGCGAACGTCTGCAGATAGATTGCAGCCAGAAAGAGCTAGCCTGGAAAGCTGTCGCTCAGCCTCATCTGCCCATGGCACTGCTCGCACAGAGGCACAGAGACTGGGGCTGCTTGCTTGTCTTGCCACCTCAAAACTCACATGTAGCATTGGGGGTGCATGCCGGGCTTCTCCGGCAGCCCTGCTCCCAAAATTCGAACGTCTGCAGATAGATTGCAGCCAGAAAGAGCTAGCCTGGAAAGCTGTTGCTCAGCCTCATCTGCCCATGGCACTGCTCGCACAGAGGCACAGAGACTGGGGCTGCTTGCTTGTCTTGTCACCTCAAACTTAAAATGTAGCATTGTGGTTGCATGCCGGGCTCCTATGGCAGCCCTGCTCCCAAAATGCGAACGTCTGCAGATAGCTCGCAGCCAGAAAGAGCGAGCCTGGAAAGCTGTTGCTCAGCCTCATCTGCCCATGGCACTGCTCGCACAGAGGCACAGAGACTGGGGCTGCTTGCCTGTCTTGTCACCTCAAACTTCAAATGTAGCATTGTGGCTGCATGCCGGGCTCCTCCGGCAGCCCTGCTCCCAGAATTCGAACGTCTGCAGATAGCTCGCAGGCAGAAAGAGCTAGCCTGGAAAGCTGTTGCTCAGCCTCATCTGCCCATGGCACTGCTCGCACAGAGGCACAGAGACTGGGGCTGCTTGCTTGTCTTGCCCCCTTAAACTTCAAACGTATCTTATCTGGTCAGTGCCGGGGGCCTCCAGCAGGGCTGCTCCGAAAATGCAATCGTCTGCAGATAGCTCGCAGCCAGAAAGAGCTAGCCTGGAAAGCTGTTGCTCAGCCTCATCTGCCCATGGCACTGCTCGCACAGAGGCACAGAGACTGGGGCTGCTTGCTTGTCTTGTCACCTCAAACTTCAAATGTAGCATTGTTGTTGCATGCCGGGCTCCTCCGGCAGCCCTGCTCCCAAAATTCGAACGTCTGCAGATAGCTCGCAGGCAGAAAGAGCTAGCCTGGAAAGCTGTTGCTCAGCCTCATCTGCCCATGGCACTGCTCGCACAGAGGCACAGAGACTGGGGCTGGTTGCTTGTCTTGCCCCCTCAAACTGCAAACGTAGCTTAGGTGGTCCATGCTGGGGGCCTCCGGCAGGGCTGCTTTGAAAATGCAAACGTCTGCAGATAGCTCGCAGCCAGAAAGAGCTAGCCTGGAAAGCTGTTGCTCAGCCTCATCTGCCCATGGCACTGCTCGCACAGAGGCACAGAGACTGGGGCTGCTTGCTTGTCTTGCCCCCTCAAACTTCACATGTAGCTTAGCTGGTCCATGCCGGCTGCCTCCGGCAGGGCTGCTCCGAAAATGCGAACGTCTGCAGATAGCTCGCAGCCAGAAAGAGCTAGCCTGGAAAGCTGTTGCTCAGCCTCATCTGCCCATGGCACTGCTCGCACAGAGGCACAGAGACTGGGGCTGCTTGCTTGTCTTGCCACCTCAAACTTCACATGTAGCATTGGGGGTGCATGCCGGGCTTCTCCGGCAGCCCTGCTCCCAAAATTCGAACGTCTGCAGATAGATCGCAGCCAGAAAGAGCTAGCCTGGAAAGCTGTTGCTCAGCCTCATCTGCCCATGGCACTGCTCGCACAGAGGCACAGAGACTGGGGCTGCTTGCTTGTCTTGCCACCTCAAACTTCAAACGTAGCATTGTGGTTGCATGCCGGGCTCCTCCGGCAGCCCTGCTCCCAAAATTCGAACGTCTGCAGATAGCTCGCAGGCAGAAAGAGCTAGCCTGGAAAGGTGTTGCTCAGCCTCATCTGCCCATGGCACTGCTCGCACAGAGGCACAGAGACTGGGGCTGCTTGCTTGTCTTGCCACCTCAAACTTCAAACGTAGCTGAGGCTGCCCATGCCGGGCGCCTCCGGCATCCCTGCTCCGAATATGCAAACGTCTGCAGATAGCTCGCAGCCAGAAAGAGCTAGCCTGGAAAGGTGTTGCTCAGCCTCATCTGCCCATGGCACTGCTCGCACAGAGGCACAGAGACTGGGGCTGCTTGCTTGTCTTGCCACCTCAAACTTCAAACGTAGCTTAGGTGGTACATGCCGGGGGCCATCCGACAGCCCTGCTCCGAATATGCAAACGTCTGCAGATAGCTCGCAGCCAGAAAGAGCTAGCCTGGAAAGCTGTTGCTCAGCCTCATCTGCCCATGGCACTGCTCGCACAGAGGCACAGAGACTGGGGCTGCTTGCTTGTCTTGCCACGTCAAACTTCAAACGTAGCTTAGGTGGTTCATGCCGGGGGCCATCCGACAGCCCTGCTCCGAAAATGCGAACGTCTGCAGATAGCTCGCAGCCAGAAAGAACTAGCCTGCAAAGGTGTTTCTCAGCCTCATCTGCCCATGGCACTGCTCGCACAGAGGCACAAAGACTGGGGCTGCTTGCTTGTCTTGCCACCTCAAACTTCAAACGTAGCTTAGGTTGTCCGTGCCGGGGGCCATCCGACAGCCCTGCTCCCAAAATGCGAACGTCTGCAGATAGCTCGCAGGCAGAAATAGCTAGCCTGGAAAGCTGTTGCTCAGCCTCATCTGCCCATGGCACTGCTCGCACAGAGGCACAGAGACTGGGGGTGCTTGCTTGTCTTGCCACCTCAAACTTCACGTGTAGCATTGGGGGTGCATGCCGGGCTTCTCCGGCAGCCCTGCTCCCAAAATTCGAACGTCTGCAGATAGCTCGCAGCCAGAAAGAGCTAGCCTGGAAAGCTGTTGCTCAGCCTCATCTGCCCATGGCACTGCTCGCACAGAGGCACAGAGACTGGGGCTGCTTGCTTGTCTTGCCACGTCAAAATTCAAACGTAGCTTAGGCTGTCCGTGCCGGAGGACTCCGGCAGCCCTGCTCCAAAAATGCAAAAGTCTGCAGATAGCTCGCAGCCAGAAAGAGCCAGCCTGGAAAGCTGTTGCTCAGCCTCATCTGCCCATGGCACTGCTCGCACAGAGGCACAGAGACTGGGGCTGCTTGCTTGTCTTGCCACGTCAAACTTCAAACGTATCTTAGGTCGTCCATGCCAGGTGCCTATGGCATCCCTGCTCCGCAAATGCAAACGTCTGCAGATAGCTCGCAGCCAGAAAGAGCTAGCCTGGAAAGCTGTTGCTCAGCCTCATCTGCCCATGGCACTGCTCCCACAGAGGCACAGAGACTGGGACTGCTTGCTTGTCTTGCCACCTCAAAATTCACATGTAGCATTGGGGGTGCATGCCGGGCTTCTCCGGCAGCCCTGCTCCCAAAATTCGAACGTCTGCAGATAGATTGCAGCCAGAAAGAGCTAGCCTGGAAAGCTGTTACTCAGCCTCATCTGCCCATGGCACTGCTCGCACAGAGGCACAGAGACTGGGGCTGCTTGCTTGTCTTGTCACCTCAAACTTCAAATGTAGCATTGCGGTTGCATACCGGGCTTCTCTGACAGCCCTGCTCCCAAAATTCGAACGTCAGCAGATAGCTCGCAGGCAGAAAGAGCTAGCCTGGAAAGCTGTTGCTCAGCCTCATCTGCCCATGGCACTGCTCGCACAGAGGCACAGAGACTGGGGCTGCTTGCTTGTCTTGCCACCTCAAACTTCAAACGTATCTTAGGTGGTCCATGCCGGGTGCCTCGGGCATCCCTGCTCCGAAAACGCAAACGTCTGCAGTCAGCTCGCAGGCAAGGAGAGATAGTCTGGAAAGCTGTTGCTCAGCCTCATCTGCCCATGGCACTGGTCACAGAGAGGCACAGAGACTGGGGCTGCTTGTTTGTCTTGCCCCCTCAACTTCAAACGTAACTTAGACTCTCCGTGTCGGGCGCCTCCAGCAGCCCTGCTCCCAAAATGCGAACGTCTGCAGATAGCTCGCAGCCAGAAAGAGCTAGCCTGGAAAGCTGTTGCTCAGCCTCATCTGCCCATGGCACTGCTCGCACAGAGGCACAGAGACTGGGGCTGCTTGCCTGTCTTGTCACCTCAAACTTCAAATGTAGCATTGTGGTTGCATGCCGGGCTTCTCCGGCAGCCCTGCTCCCAAAATGCGAACGTCTGCAGATAGCTCGCAGCCAGAAAGAGCTAGCCTGGAAAGGTGTTGCTCAGCCTCATCTGCCCATGGCACTGCTCGCACAGAGGCACAGAGACTGGGACTGCTTGCTTGTCTTGCCCCCTCAAACTTCAAACGTATCTTAGGTGGTCCATGCCGGGTGCCTCGGGCATCCCTGCTCCGAAAATGCAAACGTCTGCATATAGCTCGCAGCCAGAAAGAGCTAGCCTGGAAAGCTGTTGCTCAGCCTCATCTGCCCATGGCACTGCTCGCACAGAGGCACAGAGACTGGGGCTGCTTGCTTGTCTTACCCCCTCAAACTTCAAATGTAGCTTAGCTGGTCCATGCCGGGTGCCTCGGGCATCCCTGCTCCGAAAATGCGAATGTCTGCAGATAGCTCGCAGCCAGAAAGAGCTAGCCTGGAAAGCTGTTGCTCAGCCTCATCTCTCCATGGCACTGCTCGCACAGAGGCACAGAGACTGGGGCTGCTTGCTTGTCTTGCCACCTCAAACTTCACATGTAGCATTGTGGTTGCATGCCGGGCTCCTCCGGCAGACCTGCTCCCAAAATTCGAACGTCTGCAGATAGATTGCAGCCAGAAAGAGCTAGCCTGGAAAGCTGTTGCTCAGCCTCATCTGCCCATGGCACTGCTCGCACAGAGGCACAGAGACTGGATCTGCTTGCTTGTCTTGCCACCTCAAACTTCAAACGCAGCTTTGGGATCCGTGTCGGGCGTCTGCGGCAGCCCTGCTCCGAAAACGCAAACGTCTGCAGATAGCTCGCAGCCAGAAAGAGCTAGCCTGGAAAGCTGTTGCTCAGCCTCATCTCTCCATGGCACTGCTCGCACAGAGGCACAGAGACTGGGGCTGCTTGCTTGTCTTGCCCCCTCAAACTTCAAACGTGGCTTTGGGATCCGTGTCGGGCGTCTGCGGCAGCCCTGCTCTGAAAACGCAAACATCTGCAGATAGCTCGCAGCCAGAAAGAGCTAGCCTGGAAAGCTGTTGCTCAGCCTCATCTGCCCATGGCACTGCTCGCACAGAGGCACAGAGACTGGGGCTGCTTGCTTGTCTTGTCACCTCAAACATCAAATGTAGCATTGTGGTTGCATGCCGGGCTCCTCCGGCAGCCCTGCTCCCAAAATTCGAACGTCTGCACATAGCTCGCAGGCAGAAAGAGCTAGCCTGGAAAGCTGTTGCTCAGCCTCATCTGCCCATGGCACTGCTCGCACAGAGGCACAGAGACTGGGGCTGCTTGCTTCTCTTGCCCCCTCAAACTTCAAACGTATCTTTTGGATCCGTGTCGGGCGTCTGCGGCAGCCCTGCTCCGAAAATTCGAACGTCTGAAGATTGCTCACAGCCAGAAAGAGCTAGCCTGGAAAGCTGTTGCTCAGCCTCATCTCTCCATGGCACTGTTCGCAGAGAGGCACAGAGACTAGAGCTGCTTGCTTGTCTTGTCACCTCAAACTTCAAATATAGCATTGGGGGTGCATGCCGGGCTCCTCTGGCATCCCTGCTCCCAAAATGCAAATATCTGCAGACAGATTGCAGACAACAAGATCTAGCCTGGAAAGGTGTTGCTCAGCCTCATGTGCCCATGGCACTGCTCGCACAGAGGCACAGAGACTGGGGCTGCTTGCTTGTCTTGCCACCTCAAACTTCAAATGTAGCTTTGGTGGTCCATGCCGGGCGCCTCCGGCAGCCCTGCTCCGAAAATGCGAACTTCTGCACATAGCTCGCAGCCAGAAAGAGCTAGCCTGGAAAGCTGTTGCTCAGCCTCATCTGCCCATGGCACTGCTCGCACAGAGGCACAGAGACTGGGGCTGCTTGCTTGTCTTGCCCCCTCAAACTTCAAACGTATCTTAGGTGGTCCATGCCGGGTGCCTCCGGCATCCCTGCTCCGAACATGCAAACGTCTGCAGACAGCTCGCAGACAAGGAGAGATAGTCTGGAAAGGTGTTGCTCAGCCTCATCTGCTCGTGGCACTGCTCACAGAGAGGCACAGAGACTGGGGCTGCTTGTTTGTCTTGCCCCCTCAAACTTCAAATGTATCTTAGCTGGTCCATGCCGGGTGCCTCGGGCATCCCTGCTCCGAAAATGCGAATGTCTGCAGATAGCTCGCAGCCAGAAAGAGCTAGCCTGGAAAGCTGTTGCTCAGCCTAATCTGCCCATGGCACTGCTCGCACAGAGGCACAGAGACTGGGGCTGCTTGCTTGTCTTGCCCCCTCAAACTTCAAACGTGGCTTTGGGATCCGTGTCGGGTGTCTGCGGCAGCCCTGCTCCGAAAATGCGAACGTCTGCAGATAGATTGCAGCCAGAAAGAGCTAGCCTTGAAAGCTGTTGCTCAGCCTCATCTGCCCATGGCACTGCTCGCACAGAGGCACAGAGACTGGGGCTGCTTGCTTGTCTTGCCCCCTCAAACTTCAAATGTAGCATTGTGGTTGCATGCCGGGCTCCTCCGGCAGCCCTTCTCCCAAAATTCAAACGTCTGCAGATAGATTGCAGCCAGAAAGAGCTAGCCTGGAAAGCTGTTGCTCAGCCTCATCTGCCCATGGCACTGCTCGCACAGAGGCACAGAGACTGGGGCTGCTTGCTTGTCTTGCCCCCTCAAACTTCAAACCTAGCTTAGGTGATCCGTGCCGGGGGCCTCCGGCAGGGCTGCTCCGAAAATGCAAACGTCTGCAGATAGCTCTCAGCCAGAAAGAGCTACCCTGGAAAGCTGTTGCTCAGCCTCATCTGCCCATGGCACTGCTCGCACAGAGGCACAGAGACTGGGGCTGCTTGCTTGTCTTTCCCCCTCAAACTTCAACGTAGCTTAGGTGATCCGTGCCGGGTGCCTCCGGCAGCCCTGCTCCAATAATGCGAACGTCTGACGATAGCTCGCAGCCAGAAAGAGCTAGCCTGGAAAGGTGTTGCTCAGCCTCATCTGCCCATGGCACTGCTCGCACAGAGGCACAGAGACTGGGGCTGCTTGCTTGTCTTGCCACCTCAAACTTCAAACATAGCCTAGGTGGTCCGTGTCGGGGGCCTCCGTCAGGGCTGCTCCGAAAATGCAAACGTCTGCAGATAGCTCGCAGCCAGAAAGAGCTAGCCTGGAAAGCTGTTGCTCAGCCTCATCTGTCCATGGCACTGCTCGCACAGAGGCATAGAGACTGGGGCTGCTTGCTTGTCTTGCCCCCTCAAACTTCAAACGTAGCTTAGGTGGTCCATGCCGGGTGCCTCCGGCAGCCCTGCTCCAAAAATGCGAACGTCTGCAGATAGCTCGCAGCCAGAAAGAGCTAGCCTGGAAAGCTGTTGCTCAGCCTCATCTCTCCATGGCACTGCTCGCACAGAGGCACAGAGACTGGGGCTGCTTGCTTGTCTTGCCCCCTCAAACTTCAAACGTGGCTTTGGGATCCGTGTCGGGCGTCTGCGGCAGCCCTGCTCTGAAAACGCAAACATCTGCAGATAGCTCGCAGCCAGAAAGAGCTAGCCTGGAAAGCTGTTGCTCAGCCTCATCTGCCCATGGCACTGCTCGCACAGAGGCACAGAGACTGGGGCTGCTTGCTTGTCTTGTCACCTCAAACATCAAATGTAGCATTGTGGTTGCATGCCGGGCTCCTCCGGCAGCCCTGCTCCCAAAATTCGAACGTCTGCACATAGCTCGCAGGCAGAAAGAGCTAGCCTGGAAAGCTGTTGCTCAGCCTCATCTGCCCATGGCACTGCTCGCACAGAGGCACAGAGACTGTGGCTGCTTGCTTCTCTTGCCCCCTCAAACTTCAAACGTATCTTTTGGATCCGTGTCGGGCGTCTGCGGCAGCCCTGCTCCGAAAATTCGAACGTCTGAAGATTGCTCGCAGGCAGAAAGAGCTAGCCTGGAAAGCTGTTGCTCAGCCTCATCTCTCCATGGCACTGTTCGCAGAGAGGCACAGAGACTAGAGCTGCTTGCTTGTCTTGTCACCTCAAACTTCAAATATAGCATTGGGGGTGCATGCCGGGCTCCTCTGGCAGCCCTGCTCCCAAAATGCAAATATCTGCAGACAGATTGCAGACAACAAGATCTAGCCTGGAAAGGTGTTGCTCAGCCTCATGTGCCCATGGCACTGCTCGCACAGAGGCACAGAGACTGGGGCTGCTTGCTTGTCTTGCCACCTCAAACTTCAAATGTAGCTTAGGTGGTCCATGCCGGGCGCCTCCGGCAGACCTGCTCCGAAAATGCAAACTTCTGCACATAGCTCGCAGCCAGAAAGAGCTAGCCTGGAAAGCTGTTGCTCAGCCTCATCTGCCCATGGCACTGCTCGCACAGAGGCACAGAGACTGGGGCTGCTTGCTTGTCTTGCCCCCTCAAACTTCAAACGTATCTTAGGTGGTCCATGCCGGGTGCCTCCGGCATCCCTGCTCCGAACATGCAAACGTCTGCAGACAGCTCGCAGACAAGGAGAGATAGTCTGGAAAGGTGTTGCTCAGCCTCATCTGCTCGTGGCACTGCTCACAGAGAGGCACAGAGACTGGGGCTGCTTGTTTGTCTTGCCCCCTCAAACTTCAAATGTATCTTAGCTGGTCCATGCCGTGTGCCTCGGGCATCCCTGCTCCGAAAATGCGAATGTCTGCAGATAGCTCGCAGCCAGAAAGAGCTAGCCTGGAAAGCTGTTGCTCAGCCTAATCTGCCCATGGCACTGCTCGCACAGAGGCACAGAGACTGGGGCTGCTTGCTTGTCTTGCCCCCTCAAACTTCAAACGTGGCTTTGGTATCCGTGTCGGGTGTCTGCGGCAGCCCTGCTCCGAAAATGCGAACGTCTGCAGATAGATTGCAGCCAGAAAGAGCTAGCCTTGAAAGCTGTTGCTCAGCCTCATCTGCCCATGGCACTGCTCGCACAGAGGCACAGAGACTGGGGCTGCTTGCTTGTCTTGCCCCCTCAAACTTCAAATGTAGCATTGTGGTTGCATGCCGGGCTCCTCCGGCAGCCCTTCTCCCAAAATTCAAACGTCTGCAGATAGATTGCAGCCAGAAGGAGCTAGCCTGGAAAGCTGTTGCTCAGCCTCATCTGCCCATGGCACTGCTCGCACAGAGGCACAGAGACTGGGGCTGCTTGCTTGTCTTGCCCCCTCAAACTTCAAACCTATCTTAGGTGATCCGTGCCGGGGGCCTCCGGCAGGGCTGCTCCGAAAATGCAAACGTCTGCATATAGCTCTCAGCCAGAAAGAGCTACCCTGGAAAGCTGTTGCTCAGCCTCATCTGCCCATGGCACTGCTCGCACAGAGGCACAGAGACTGGGGCTACTTGCTTGTCTTTCCCCCTCAAACTTCAACGTAGCTTAGGTGATCCGTGCCGGGTGCCTCCGGCAGCCCTGCTCCAATAATGCGAACGTCTGACGATAGCTCGCAGCCAGAAAGAGCTAGCCTGGAAAGGTGTTGCTCAGCCTCATCTGCCCATGGCACTGGTCGCACAGAGGCACTGAGACTGGGGCTGCTTGCTTGTCTTGCCACCTCAAACTTCACATGTAGCATTGGGGGTGCATGCCGGGCTTCTCCGGCAGCCCTTCTCCAGCAATTCGAACGTCTGCAGATAGATTGCTCGCAGGCAGAAAGAGCTAGCCTGGAAAGCTGTTGCTCAGCCTCATCTGCCCATGGCACTGCTCGCACAGAGGCACAGAGACTGGGGCTGCTTGCTTGTCTTGCCACCTCAAACTTCAAACATAGCCTAGGTGGTCCGTGTCGGGGGCCTCCGTCAGGGCTGCTCCGAAAATGCAAACGTCTGCAGATAGCTCGCAGCCAGAAAGAGCTAGCCTGGAAAGCTGTTGCTCAGCCTCATCTGTCCATGGCACTGCTCGCACAGAGGCACAGAGACTGGGGCTGCTTGCTTGTCTTTCCCCCTCAAACTTCAAATGTAGCTTAGGTGGTCCATGCCGGGTGCATCCGGCAGCCCTGCTCCAAAAATGCGAACGTCTGCAGATAGCTCGCAGCCAGAAAGAGCTAGCCTGGAAAGCTGTTGCTCAGCCTCATCTGCCCATGGCACTGCTCGCACTGAGGCACAGAGACTGGGGCTGCTTGCTTGTCTTGCCCCCTCAAACTTCAAACGTGGCTTTGGGATCTGTGTCGGGCGTCTGCGGCAGCCCTGCTCCCAAAATTCAAACGTCTGCAGATAGATTGCAGCCAGAAAGAGCTAGCATGGAAAGCTGTTGCTCAGCCTCATCTGCCCATGGCACTGCTCGCACAGAGGCACAGAGACTGGGGCTGCTTGCTTGTCTTTCCCCCTCAAACTTCAAACGTAGCTTAGGTGATCCGTGCCGGGGGCCTCCGGCAGCCCTGCTCCGAATATGCGAACGTCTGCAGATAGCTCGCAGCCAGAAAGAGCTAGCCTGGAAAGCTGTTGCTCAGCCTCATCTGCCCATGGCACTGCTCGCACAGAGGCACAGAGACTGGGGCTGCTTGCTTGTCTTCCCCCTCAAACTTCAAACGTAGCTTAGGTGATCCGTGCCGGGTGCCTCCGGCAGCCCTGCTCCAATAATGCGAACGTCTGCAGATAGCTCGCAGCCAGAAAGAGCTAGCCTGGAAAGCTGTTGCTCAGCCTCATCTGCCCATGGCACTGGTCGCACAGAGGCACTGAGACTGGGGCTGCTTGCTTGTCTTGCCACCTCAAACTTCACATGTAGCATTGGGGGTGCATGCCGGGCTTCTCCGGCAGCCCTTCTCCAACAATTCGAACGTCTGCAGATAGATTGCTCGCAGGCAGAAAGAGCTAGCCTGGAAAGCTGTTGCTCAGCCTCATCTGCCCATGGCACTGCTCGCACAGAGGCACAGAGACTGGGGCTGCTTGCTTGTCTTTCCCCCTCAAACTTCAAATGTAGCATTGTGGTTGCATGCCGGGCTCCTCCGGCAGCCCTGCTCCCAAAATTCGAACGTCTGCAGATAGCTCGCAGGCAGAAAGAGCTAGCCTGGAAAGCTGTTGCTCAGCCTCATCTGCCCATGGCACTGCTCGCACAGAGGCACAGAGACTGGGGCTGCTTGCTTGTCTTCCCACCTCAAACTTCAAACGTAGCCTAGGTGGTCCGTGTCGGGGGCCTCCGTCAGGGCTGCTCCGAAAATGCCAACGTCTGCAGATAGCTCGCAGCCAGAAAGAGCTAGCCTGGAAAGCTGTTGCTCAGCCTCATCTGTCCATGGCACTGCTCGCACAGAGGCACAGAGACTGGGGCTGCTTGCTTGTCTTGCCCCCTCAAACTTCAAACGTAGCTTAGGTGGTCCATGCCGGGGGCCTCCGGCAGCCCTGCTCCAAAAATGCGAACGTCTGCAGATAGCTCGCAGCCAGAAAGAGCTAGCCTGGAAAACTGTTGCTCAGCCTCATCTGCCCATGGCACTGCTCGCACTGAGGCACAGAGACTGGGGCTGCTTGCTTGTCTTGCCCCCTCAAACTTCAAACGTGGCTTTGGGATCTGTGTCGGGCGTCTGCGGCAGCCCTGCTCCGAAAATTCGAACGTCTGCAGATTGCTCGCAGGCAGAAAGAGCTAGCCTGGAAAGCTTTTGCTCAGCCTCATCTGCCCATGGCAATGCTCGCACTGAGGCACAGAGACTGGGGCTGCTTGCTTGTCTTGCCCCCTCAAACTTCAAACGTAGCTTTTGGATCCGTGTTGGGCGTCTCCGGCAGCCCTGCTCTGAAAATTCGAACGTCTGCAGATTGCTCGCAGGCAGAAAGAGCTAGCCTGGAAAGCTGTTGCTCAGCCTCATCTCTCCATGGCACTGTTCGCAGAGAGGCACAGAGACTAGAGCTGCTTGCTTGTCTTGTCACCTCAAACTTCAAATATAGCATTGGGGGTGCATGCCGGGCTCCTCCAGCAGCCCTGCTCCCAAAATTCGAACGTCTGCAGATAGCTCTCAGCCAGAAAGAGCTAGCCTGGAAAGCTGTTGCTCAGCCTCATCTGCCCATGGCACTGCTCGCACAGAGGCACAGAGACTGGATCTGCTTGCTTGTCTTGCCACCTCAAACTTCAAACGTAGCTTTGGGATCCGTGTCGGGCGTCTGCGGCAGCCCTGCTCTGAAAATGCGAACGTCTGCAGATAGCTCGCAGCCAGAAAGAGCAAGCCTGGAAAGCTGTTGCTCAGCCTAATCTGCCCATGGCACTGCTCGCACAGAGGCACACAGACTGGGGCTGCTTGCTTGTCTTGCCCCCTAAAACTTCAAACGTGGCTTTGGGATCCGTGTCGGGCGTCTGCGGCAGCCCTCCTCTGAAAATGCGAACGTCTGCAGATAGCTCGCAGCCAGAAAGAGCTAGCCTGGAAAGGTGTTGCTCAGCCTCATCTGCCCATGGCACTGCTCGCACAGAGGCACAGAGACTGGAGCTGCTTGCTTGTCTTGCCACCTCAAACTTCAAATGTAGCTTAGGTGGTCCATGCCGGGGTACTCGGGCATCCCTGCTCCGAAAATGCGAACGTCTGCAGATAGCTCGCAGCCAGAAAGAGCTAGCCTGGAAAGCTGTTGCTCAGCCTCATCTGCCCATGGCACTGCTCGCACCGAGGCACAGAGACTGGGGCTGCTTGCTTGTCTTGCCCCCTCAAACTTCAAACGTAGCTTTTGGATCCGTGTTGGGCATCTGCGGCAGCCCTGCTCCGAAAATTCGAACGTCTGCAGATAGCTCGCAGCCAGAAAGAGCTAGCCTGGAAAGCTGTTGCTCAGCCTCATCTGCCCATGGCACTGCTCGCACAGAGGCACAGAGACTGGAGCTGCTTGCTTGTCTTGCCACCTCAAACTTCAAATGTAGCTTAGGTGGTCCATGCCGGGGTCCTCGGGCATCCCTGCTCCGAAAATGCGAACGTCTGCAGATAGCTTGCAGCCAGAAAGAGCTAGCCTGGAAAGCTGTTGCTCAGCCTCATCTGCCCATGGCACTGCTCGCACAGAGGCACTGAGACTGGGGCTGCTTGCTTGTCTTGCCCCCTCAAACTTCAAATGTAGCTTAGGTGGTCCATGCCGGGTGCCTCGGGCATCCCTGCTCAGAAAATGCGAACGTCTGCAGATAGCTCGCAGCCAGAAAGAGCTAGCCTGGAAAGCTGTTGCTCAGCCTCATCTGCCCATGGCACTGCTTGCACAGAGGCACAGAGACTGGGGCTGCTTGCTTGTCTTGCCCCCTCAAACTTCACATGTAGCATTGTGGTTGCATGCCGGGCTCCTCTGGCAGCCCTGCTCCCAAAATGCGAACGTCTGCAGATAGCTCGCAGGCAGAAAGAGCTAGCCTGGAAAGCTGTTGCTCAGCCTCATCTGCCCATGGCACTGCTCGCACAGAGGCACAGAGACTGGAGCTGCTTGCTTGTCTTGCCACCTCAGACTTCAAATGTATCTTAGGTGGTCCATGCCAGGGGCCTCCGGCAGCCCTGCTCCAAAAATTCGAACGTCTGCAGATAGCTCGCAGCCAGAAAGAGCTAGCCTGGAAAGCTGTTGCTCAGCCTCATCTGCCCATGGCACTGCTCGCACAGAGGCACAGAGACTGGGGCTGCTTGCTTGTCTTGCCCCCTCAAACTTCAAACGTGGCTTTGGGATCTGTGTCGGGCGTCTGCGGCAGCCCTGCTCCGAAAATGCGAACGTCTGCAGATTGCTCGCAGGCAGAAAGAGCTAGCCTGGAAAGCTGTTGCTCAGCCTCATCTGCCCATGGCACTGCTCGCACTGAGGCACAGAGACTGGGGCTGCTTGCTTCTCTTGCCCCCAGAAACTTCAAACGTAGCTTTTGGATCCGTGTTCGGCGTCTCCAGCAGCCCTGCTCTGAAAATTCCAACGTCTGCAGATAGATTGCAGCCAGAAAGAGCTAGCCTGGAAAGCTGTTGCTCAGCCTCATCTGCCCATGGCACTGCTCGCACAGAGGCACAGAGACTGGGGCTGCTTGCTTGTCTTGTCACCTCAAACTTCAAACGTAGCATTGTGGTTGCATGCCGGGCTCCTCCGGCAGCCCTGCTCCCAAAAGTCGAACGTCTGCGGATAGCTCGCAGCCAGAAAGAGCTAGCCTGGAAAGGTGTTGCTCAGCCTCATCTGCCCATGGCACTGCTCGCACAGAGGCACAGAGACTGGGGCTGCTTGCTTGTCTTGCCACCTCAAACTTCAAACGTAGCTTAGGTGGTCCATGCCGGGTGCCTCCGGCAGGGCTGCTCCAAAAATGCAAACGTCTGCAGATAGCTCGCAGCCAGAAAGAGCTAGCCTGGAAAGCTGTTGCTCAGCCTCATCTGCCCATGGCACTGCTCGCACAGAGGTACTGAGACTGGGGCTGCTTGCTTGTCTTGCCCCCTCAAACTTCAAACGTAGCATAGGTGGTCCATGCCAGGTGCCTCCGGCAGCCCTGCTCCGAAAATGCGAACGTCTGCAGATAGCTCGCAGGCAGAAAGAGCTAGCCTGGAAAGCTGTTGCTCAGCCTCATCTGCCCATGGCACTGCTCGCACAGAGGCACAGAGACTGGATCTGCTTGCTTGTCTTGCCACCTCAAACTTCAAACGTAGCTTTGGGATCCGTGTCGGGCGTCTGCGGCAGCCCTGCTCTGAAAATGCGAACGTCTGCAGATAGCTCGCAGTCAGAAAGAGCTAGCCTGGACAGCTGTTGCTCAGCCTCATCTGCCCATGGCACTGCTCGCACCGAGGCACAGAGACTGGGGCTGCTTGCTTGTCTTGCCCCCTCAAACTTCAAACGTAGCTTTTGGATCCGTGTTGGGCATCTGCGGCAGCCCTGCTCCGAAAATTCGAACGTCTGCAGATAGCTCGCAGCCAGAAAGAGCTAGCCTGGAAAGCTGTTGCTCAGCCTCATCTGCCCATGGCACTGCTCGCACAGAGGCACAGAGACTGGAGCTGCTTGCTTGTCTTGCCACCTCAAACTTCAAATGTAGCTTAGGTGGTCCATGCCGGGGTCCTCGGGCATCCCTGCTCCGAAAATGCGAACGTCTGCAGATAGCTTGCAGCCAGAAAGAGCTAGCCTGGAAAGCTGTTGCTCAGCCTCATCTGCCCATGGCACTGCTCGCACAGAGGCACTGAGACTGGGGCTGCTTGCTTGTCTTGCCCCCTCAAACTTCAAATGTAGCTTAGGTGGTCCATGCCGGGTGCCTCGGGCATCCCTGCTCAGAAAATGCGAACGTCTGCAGATAGCTCGCAGCCAGAAAGAGCTAGCCTGGAAAGCTGTTGCTCAGCCTCATCTGCCCATGGCACTGCTTGCACAGAGGCACAGAGACTGGGGCTGCTTGCTTGTCTTGCCCCCTCAAACTTCACATGTAGCATTGTGGTTGCATGCCGGGCTCCTCTGGCAGCCCTGCTCCCAAAATGCGAACGTCTGCAGATAGCTCGCAGGCAGAAAGAGCTAGCCTGGAAAGCTGTTGCTCAGCCTCATCTGCCCATGGCACTGCTCGCACAGAGGCACAGAGACTGGAGCTGCTTGCTTGTCTTGCCACCTCAGACTTCAAATGTATCTTAGGTGGTCCATGCCAGGGGCCTCCGGCAGCCCTGCTCCAAAAATTCGAACGTCTGCAGATAGCTCGCAGCCAGAAAGAGCTAGCCTGGAAAGCTGTTGCTCAGCCTCATCTGCCCATGGCACTGCTCGCACAGAGGCACAGAGACTGGGGCTGCTTGCTTGTCTTGCCCCCTCAAACTTCAAACGTGGCTTTGGGATCTGTGTCGGGCGTCTGCGGCAGCCCTGCTCCGAAAATGCGAACGTCTGCAGATTGCTCGCAGGCAGAAAGAGCTAGCCTGGAAAGCTGTTGCTCAGCCTCATCTGCCCATGGCACTGCTCGCACTGAGGCACAGAGACTGGGGCTGCTTGCTTCTCTTGCCCCCAGAAACTTCAAACGTAGCTTTTGGATCCGTGTTCGGCGTCTCCAGCAGCCCTGCTCTGAAAATTCCAACGTCTGCAGATAGATTGCAGCCAGAAAGAGCTAGCCTGGAAAGCTGTTGCTCAGCCTCATCTGCCCATGGCACTGCTCGCACAGAGGCACAGAGACTGGGGCTGCTTGCTTGTCTTGTCACCTCAAACTTCAAACGTAGCATTGTGGTTGCATGCCGGGCTCCTCCGGCAGCCCTGCTCCCAAAAGTCGAACGTCTGCGGATAGCTCGCAGCCAGAAAGAGCTAGCCTGGAAAGGTGTTGCTCAGCCTCATCTGCCCATGGCACTGCTCGCACAGAGGCACAGAGACTGGGGCTGCTTGCTTGTCTTGCCACCTCAAACTTCAAACGTAGCTTAGGTGGTCCATGCCGGGTGCCTCCGGCAGGGCTGCTCCAAAAATGCAAACGTCTGCAGATAGCTCGCAGCCAGAAAGAGCTAGCCTGGAAAGCTGTTGCTCAGCCTCATCTGCCCATGGCACTGCTCGCACAGAGGTACTGAGACTGGGGCTGCTTGCTTGTCTTGCCCCCTCAAACTTCAAACGTAGCATAGGTGGTCCATGCCAGGTGCCTCCGGCAGCCCTGCTCCGAAAATGCGAACGTCTGCAGATAGCTCGCAGGCAGAAAGAGCTAGCCTGGAAAGCTGTTGCTCAGCCTCATCTGCCCATGGCACTGCTCGCACAGAGGCACAGAGACTGGATCTGCTTGCTTGTCTTGCCACCTCAAACTTCAAACGTAGCTTTGGGATCCGTGTCGGGCGTCTGCGGCAGCCCTGCTCTGAAAATGCGAACGTCTGCAGATAGCTCGCAGTCAGAAAGAGCTAGCCTGGACAGCTGTTGCTCAGCCTCATCTGCCCATGGCACTGCTCGCACAGAGGCACAGAGACTGGGGCTGCTTGCTTGTCTTGCCCCCTCAACCGTCAAACGTGGCTTTGGGATCCGTGTCGGGCGTCTGCGACAGCCCTGCTCCGAAAATGCGAACGTCTGCAGATAGCTCTCAGCCAGAAAGAGCTAGCCTGGAAAGCTGTTTCTCAGCCTCATCTGCCCATGGCACTGCTCGCACAGAGGCACAGAGACTGGGGCTGCTTGCTTGTCTTGTCACCTCAGACTTCAAATGTAGAATTGTGGTTGCATGCCGGGCTCCTCCGGCAGCCCTGCTCCCAGAATTCGAACGTCTGCAGATAGCTCGCAGGCAGAAAGAGCTAGCCTGGAAAGGTGTTGCTCAGCCTCATCTGCCCATGGCACTGCTCGCACCGACGCACAGAGACTGGGGCTGCTTGCTTCTCTTGCCCCCTCAAACTTCAAACGTAGCTTTTGGATCCGTGTTGGGCGTCTGCGGCAGCCCTGCTCCGAAAATTCGAACGTCTGCAGATTGCTCGCAGGCAGAAAGAGCTAGCCTGGAAAGCTGTTGCTCAGCCTCATCTCTCCATGGCACTGTTCGCAGAGAGGCACAAAGACTAGAGCTGCTTGCTTGTCTTGTCACGTCAAACTTCAAATGTAGCATTGGGGGTGCATGCCGGGCTCCTCCGGCAGCCCTGCTCCCAAAATTCGAACGCCTGCAGATAGCTCGCAGGCAGAAAGATCTAGCCTGGAAAGGTGTTGCTCAGCCTCATCTGCCCATGGCACTGCTCGCACAGAGGCACAGAGACTGGGGCTGCTTGCTTGTCTTGCCCCCTCAAACTTCAAACGTAGCTTAGGTGGTCCATGCCGGGTGCCTACGGCAGCCCTGCTCCGAAAATGCGAAGGTCTGCAGATAGCTCGCAGCCAGAAAGAGCTAGCCTGGAAAGCTGTTGCTCAGCCTCATCTGCCCATGGCACTGCTCGCACAGAGGCACAGAGACTGGATCTGCTTGCTTGTCTTGCCACCTCAAACTTCAAACGTAGCTTTTGGATCCGTGTCGGGCGTCTGCGGCACCCCTGCTCCGAAAATTCGAACGTCTGCAGATAGCTCGCAGCCAGAAAGAGCTAGCCTGGAAAGCTGTTGCTCAGCCTCATCTGCCCATGGCACTGCTCGCACAGAGGCACAGAGACTGGAGCTGCTTGCTTGTCTTGCCACCTCAAACTTCAAATGTAGCTTAGGTGGTCCATGCCGGGGTCCTCGGGCATCCCTGCTCCGAAAATGCGAACGTCTGCAGATAGCTTGCAGCCAGAAAGAGCTAGCCTGGAAAGCTGTTGCTCAGCCTCATCTGCCCATGGCACTGCTCGCACAGAGGCACTGAGACTGGGGCTGCTTGCTTGTCTTGCCCCCTCAAACTTCAAATGTAGCTTAGGTGGTCCATGCCGGGTGCCTCGGGCATCCCTGCTCAGAAAATGCGAACGTCTGCAGATAGCTCGCAGCCAGAAAGAGCTAGCCTGGAAAGCTGTTGCTCAGCCTCATCTGCCCATGGCACTGCTTGCACAGAGGCACAGAGACTGGGGCTGCTTGCTTGTCTTGCCCCCTCAAACTTCACATGTAGCATTGTGGTTGCATGCCGGGCTCCTCTGGCAGCCCTGCTCCCAAAATGCGAACGTCTGCAGATAGCTCGCAGGCAGAAAGAGCTAGCCTGGAAAGCTGTTGCTCAGCCTCATCTGCCCATGGCACTGCTCGCACAGAGGCACAGAGACTGGAGCTGCTTGCTTGTCTTGCCACCTCAGACTTCAAATGTATCTTAGGTGGTCCATGCCAGGGGCCTCCGGCAGCCCTGCTCCAAAAATTCGAACGTCTGCAGATAGCTCGCAGCCAGAAAGAGCTAGCCTGGAAAGCTGTTGCTCAGCCTCATCTGCCCATGGCACTGCTCGCACAGAGGCACAGAGACTGGGGCTGCTTGCTTGTCTTGCCCCCTCTAACTTCAAACGTGGCTTTGGGATCTGTGTCGGGCGTCTGCGGCAGCCCTGCTCCGAAAATGCGAACGTCTGCAGATTGCTCGCAGGCAGAAAGAGCTAGCCTGGAAAGCTGTTGCTCAGCCTCATCTGCCCATGGCACTGCTCGCACTGAGGCACAGAGACTGGGGCTGCTTGCTTCTCTTGCCCCCAGAAACTTCAAACGTAGCTTTTGGATCCGTGTTCGGCGTCTCCAGCAGCCCTGCTCTGAAAATTCCAACGTCTGCAGATAGATTGCAGCCAGAAAGAGCTAGCCTGGAAAGCTGTTGCTCAGCCTCATCTGCCCATGGCACTGCTCGCACAGAGGCACAGAGACTGGGGCTGCTTGCTTGTCTTGTCACCTCAAACTTCAAACGTAGCATTGTGGTTGCATGCCGGGCTCCTCCGGCAGCCCTGCTCCCAAAAGTCGAACGTCTGCGGATAGCTCGCAGCCAGAAAGAGCTAGCCTGGAAAGGTGTTGCTCAGCCTCATCTGCCCATGGCACTGCTCGCACAGAGGCACAGAGACTGGGGCTGCTTGCTTGTCTTGCCACCTCAAACTTCAAACGTAGCTTAGGTGGTCCATGCCGGGTGCCTCCGGCAGGGCTGCTCCAAAAATGCAAACGTCTGCAGATAGCTCGCAGCCAGAAAGAGCTAGCCTGGAAAGCTGTTGCTCAGCCTCATCTGCCCATGGCACTGCTCGCACAGAGGTACTGAGACTGGGGCTGCTTGCTTGTCTTGCCCCCTCAAACTTCAAACGTAGCATAGGTGGTCCATGCCAGGTGCCTCCGGCAGCCCTGCTCCGAAAATGCGAACGTCTGCAGATAGCTCGCAGGCAGAAAGAGCTAGCCTGGAAAGCTGTTGCTCAGCCTCATCTGCCCATGGCACTGCTCGCACAGAGGCACAGAGACTGGATCTGCTTGCTTGTCTTGCCACCTCAAACTTCAAACGTAGCTTTGGGATCCGTGTCGGGCGTCTGCGGCAGCCCTGCTCTGAAAATGCGAACGTCTGCAGATAGCTCGCAGTCAGAAAGAGCTAGCCTGGACAGCTGTTGCTCAGCCTCATCTGCCCATGGCACTGCTCGCACAGAGGCACAGAGACTGGGGCTGCTTGCTTGTCTTGCCCCCTCAACCGTCAAACGTGGCTTTGGGATCCGTGTCGGGCGTCTGCGACAGCCCTGCTCCGAAAATGCGAACGTCTGCAGATAGCTCTCAGCCAGAAAGAGCTAGCCTGGAAAGCTGTTTCTCAGCCTCATCTGCCCATGGCACTGCTCGCACAGAGGCACAGAGACTGGGGCTGCTTGCTTGTCTTGTCACCTCAGACTTCAAATGTAGAATTGTGGTTGCATGCCGGGCTCCTCCGGCAGCCCTGCTCCCAGAATTCGAACGTCTGCAGATAGCTCGCAGCCAGAAAGAGCTAGCCTGGAAAGGTGTTGCTCAGCCTCATCTGCCCATGGCACTGCTCGCACCGACGCACAGAGACTGGGGCTGCTTGCTTCTCTTGCCCCCTCAAACTTCAAACGTAGCTTTTGGATCCGTGTTGGGCGTCTGCGGCAGCCCTGCTCCGAAAATTCGAACGTCTGCAGATTGCTCGCAGGCAGAAAGAGCTAGCCTGGAAAGCTGTTGCTCAGCCTCATCTCTCCATGGCACTGTTCGCAGAGAGGCACAAAGACTAGAGCTGCTTGCTTGTCTTGTCACGTCAAACTTCAAATGTAGCATTGGGGGTGCATGCCGGGCTCCTCCGGCAGCCCTGCTCCCAAAATTCGAACGCCTGCAGATAGCTCGCAGGCAGAAAGATCTAGCCTGGAAAGGTGTTGCTCAGCCTCATCTGCCCATGGCACTGCTCGCACAGAGGCACAGAGACTGGGGCTGCTTGCTTGTCTTGCCCCCTCAAACTTCAAACGTAGCTTAGGTGGTCCATGCCGGGTGCCTACGGCAGCCCTGCTCCGAAAATGCGAAGGTCTGCAGATAGCTCGCAGCCAGAAAGAGCTAGCCTGGAAAGCTGTTGCTCAGCCTCATCTGCCCATGGCACTGCTCGCACAGAGGCACAGAGACTGGATCTGCTTGCTTGTCTTGCCACCTCAAACTTCAAACGTAGCTTTGGGATCCGTGTCGGGCGTCTGCGGCACCCCTGCTCTGAAAATGCGAACGTCTGCAGATAGCTCGCAGACAGAAAGAGCAAGCCTGGAAAGCTGTTGCTCAGCCTCATCTGCCCATGGCACTGCTCGCACAGAGGCACAGAGACTGGGGCTGCTTGCTTGTCTTGCCCCCTCAAACTTCAAACGTAGCTTTGGGATCCGTGTCGGGCGTCTGCGGCAGCCCTGCTCTGAAAATGCGAACGTCTGCAGATAGCTCGCAGCCAGAAAGAGCTAGCCTGGAAAGCTGTTGCTCAGCCTCATCTGCCCATGGCACTGCTCGCACAGAGGCACAGAGACTGGGGCTGCTTGCTTCTCTTGTCACCTCAAACTTCAAATGTAGCATTGTGGTTGCATGCCGGCCTCCTCCGGCAGCCCTGCTCCCAAAATTCGAACGTCTGCAGATAGCTCGCAGGCAGAAAGAGCTAGCCTGGAAAGCTGTTGCTCAGCCTCATCTGCCCATGGCACTGCTCGCACAGAGGCACAGAGACTGGGGCTGCTTGGTTGTCTTGCCACCTCAAACTTCAAACGTAGCTTAGGTGGTCCGTGCCGGGGGCCTCCGGCAGGGCTGCTCCAAAAATGCAAACGTCTGCAGATAGCTCGCAGCCAGAAAGAGCTAGCCTGGAAAGCTGTTGCTCAGCCTCATCTGCCCATGGCACTGCTCGCACAGAGGCACAGAGACTGGGGCTGCTTGCTTGTCTTGCCCCCTCACACTTCACATGTAGCATTGTGGTTGCATGCTGGGCTCCTCTGGCAGCCCTGCTCCCAAAATGCAGACGTCTGCAGATAGCTCGCAGGCAGAAAGAGCTAGCCTGGAAAGCTGTTGCTCAGCCTCATCTGCCCATGGCACTGCTCGCACAGAGGCACAGAGACTGGGTCTGCTTGCTTGTCTTGCCACCTCAAACTTCAAACGTAGCTTAGGTGGTCCGTGCCGGGGGCCTCCGGCAGGGCTGCTCCAAAAATGCAAACGTCTGCAGATAGCTCGCAGCCAGAAAGAGCTAGCCTTGAAAGCTGTTGCTCAGCCTCATCTGCCCATGGCACTGCTCGCACAGAGGCACAGAGACTGGGGCTGCTTGCTTGTCTTGCCACGTCAAACTTCAAATGTAGCTTAGGTGGTCCATGCCGGGTGCCTACGGCATCCCTGCTCCCAATATGCAAACGTCTGCAGATAGCTCGCAGCCAGAAAGAGCTAGCCTGGAAAGCTGTTGCTCAGCCTCATCTGCCCATGGCACTGCTCGCACAGAGGCACAGAGACTGGGGCTGCTTGCTTGTCTTGCCCCCTCAAACTTCAAATGTAGCTTTTGGATCCGTGTCGGGCGTCTGCGGCAGCCCTGCTCCGAAAATGCGAACGTCTGCAGATTGCTCGCAGCCAGAAAGAGCTAGCCTGGAAAGCTGTTGCTCAGCCTCATCTCTCCATGGCACTGTTCGCAGAGAGGCACAGAGACTAGAGCTGCTTGCTTGTCTTGTCACCTCAAACTTCAAATGTATCATTGG
This sequence comes from Opisthocomus hoazin, assembly GCF_030867145.1. Taxonomy (NCBI): domain Eukaryota; kingdom Metazoa; phylum Chordata; class Aves; order Opisthocomiformes; family Opisthocomidae; genus Opisthocomus; species Opisthocomus hoazin. The sequence continues at coordinate 6,357,073 of NC_134453.1, read as the reverse complement.
GGGTGCATGCCGGGCTCCTCCGACAGCCCTGCTCCCAGAATGCGAACGTCTGCAGATAGCTCGCAGCCAGAAAGAGCTAGCCTGGAAAGGTGTTGCTCAGCCTCATCTGCCCATGGCACTGCTCGCACAGAGGCACAGAGACTGGGGATGCTTGCTTGTCTTGCAACCTCAAACTTCAAACGTATCTTAGGTGGTCCATGCCGGGTGCCTACGGCATCCCTGCTCCGAATATGCAAACGTCTGCAGATAGCTCGCAGCCAGAAAGAGCTAGCCTGGAAAGCTGTTGCTCAGCCTCATCTGCCCATGGCACTGCTCGCACAGAGGCACAGAGACTGGGGCTGCTTGCTTGTCTTGCCCCCTCAAACTTGAAACGTATCTTAGGTGGTCCATTCCGGGTGCCTCCGGCAGGGTTGCTCCGAAAATGCAAACGTCTGCAGATAGCTCGCAGGCAGAAAGAGCTAGCCTGGAAAGCTGTTGCTCAGCCTCATCTGCCCATGGCACTGTTCGCAGAGAGGCACAGAGACTAGAGGTGCTTGCTTGTCTTGTCACCTCAAACTTCAAATGTAGCATTGGTGGTGCATGCCGGGCTCCTCCGGCAGCCCTGCTCCCAAAATTCGAACGTCTGCAGATAGCTCGCAGCCAGAAAGAGCTAGCCTGGAAAGCTGTTGCTCAGCCTCATCTGCCCATGGCACTGCTCGCACAGAGGCACAGAGACTGGGGCTGCTTGCTTGTCTTGCCACCTCAAACTTCAAACGTAGCTTAGGTGGTCCGTGCCGGGGGCCTCGGGCTTCCCTGCTCCGAAAATGCGAACGTCTGCAGATAGCTCGCAGGCAGAAAGAGCTAGCCTGGAAAGCTGTTGCTCAGCCTCATCTGCCCATGGCACTGCTCGCACAGAGGCACAGAGACTGGGGCTGCTTGCTTGTCTTGCCCCCTCAAACTTCAAATGTAGCTTAGGTGGTCCATGCCGGGTGCCTCAGGCATCCCTGCTCCGAAAATGCGAACGTCTGCAGATAGCTCGCAGCCAGAAAGAGCTAGCCTGGAAAGCTGTTGCTGAGCCTCATCTGCCCATGACACTGCTTGCACAGAGGCACAGAGACTGGGGCTGCTTGCTTGTCTTGCCCCCTCAAACTTCAAACGTGGCTTTGGGATCCGTGTCGGGCGTCTGCGGCAGCCCTGCTCCGAAAATGCGAACGTCTGCAGATAGCTCTCAGCCAGAAAGAGCTAGCCTGGAAAGCTGTTGCTCAGCCTCATCTACCCATGGCAGTACTCGCACAGAGGCACAGAGACTGGGGCTGCTTGCTTGTCTTGTCACCTCAAACTTCAAATGTAGCATTGGGGGTGCTCCCGGGCTCCTCCGGCAGCCCTGCTCCCAAAATTCGAACATCTGCAGATAGCTCGCAGGCAGAAAGAGCTAGCCTGGAAAGGTGTTGCTCAGCCTCATCTGCCCATGGCACTGCTCGCACAGAGGCACAGAGACTGGGGCTGCTTGCTTGTCTTGCCTCTTCAAACTTCAAAGGTATCTTAGGTGGTCCCTGACGGGTGGTTACGGCATCCCTGCTCCGAATATGCAAACGTCTGCAGATAGCTCGCAGCCAGAAAGAGCTAGCCTGGAAAGCTGTTGCTCAGCCTCATCTGCCCATGGCACTGCTCGCACAGAGGCACAGAGACTGGAGCTGCTTGCTTGTCTTGCCACCTCAAACTTCAAACGTATCTTAGGTGGTCCGTGCCGGGGGCCTCGGGCATCCCTGCTCCGAAAATGCGAACGTCTGCAGATAGCTCGCAGCCAGAAAGAGCTAGCCTGGAAAGCTGTTGCTCAGCCTCATCTGCCCATGGCACTGCTCGCACAGAGGCACAGAGACTGGGGCTGCTTGCTTGTCTTGCCCCCTCAAACTTCAAATGTAGCTTAGGTGGTCCATGCCGGGTGCCTCACGCATCCCTGCTCCGAAAATGCGAACGTCTGCAGATAGCTCGCAGCCAGAAAGAGGTAGCCTGGAAAGCTGTTGCTGAGCCTCATCTGCCCATGGCACTGCTTGCACAGAGGCACAGAGACTGGGGCTGCTTGCTTGTCTTGCCCCCTCAAACTTCAAACGTGGCTTTGGGATCCGTGTCGGGCGTCTGCGGCAGCCCTGCTCCGAAAATGCGAACGTCTGCAGATAGCTCTCAGCCAGAAAGAGCTAGCCTGGAAAGCTGTTGCTCAGCCTCATCTGCCCATGGCAGTACTCGCACAGAGGCACAGAGACTGGGGCTGCTTGCTTGTCTTGTCCCCTCAAACTTCACATGTAGCATTGTGGTTGCATGCTGGGATCCTCTGGCAGCCCTGCTCTCAAAATTCGAACGTCTGCAGATAGCTCGCAGGCAGAAAGATCTAGCCTGGAAAGGTGTTGCTCAGCCTCATCTGCCCATGGCACTGCTCGCACAGAGGCACAGAGACTGGGGCTGCTTGCTTGTCTTGCCCCCTCAAACTTCAAACGTAGCTTAGGTGGTCCATGCCGGGAGCCTCCGGCAGGGCTGCTCCAAAAATGCAAACATCTGCAGATAGCTCGCAGCCAGAAAGAGCTAGCCTGGAAAGCTGTTGCTCAGCCTCATCTGCCCATGGCACTGCTCGCACAGAGGCACAGAGACTGGGGCTGCTTGCTTGTCTTGCCCCCTCAAACTTGAAACGTATCTTAGGTGGTCCATTCCGGGTGCCTCCGGCAGGGTTGCTCCGAAAATGCAAACGTCTGCAGATAGCTCGCAGGCAGAAAGAGCTAGCCTGGAAAGCTGTTGCTCAGCCTCATCTGCCCATGGCACTGTTCGCAGAGAGGCACAGAGACTAGAGGTGCTTGCTTGTCTTGTCACCTCAAACTTCAAATGTAGCATTGGTGGTGCATGCCGGGCTCCTCCGGCAGCCCTGCTCCCAAAATTCGAACGTCTGCAGATAGCTCGCAGCCAGAAAGAGCTAGCCTGGAAAGCTGTTGCTCAGCCTCATCTGCCCATGGCACTGCTCGCACAGAGGCACAGAGACTGGGGCTGCTTGCTTGTCTTGCCACCTCAAACTTCAAACGTAGCTTAGGTGGTCCGTGCCGGGGGCCTCGGGCTTCCCTGCTCCGAAAATGCGAACGTCTGCAGATAGCTCGCAGGCAGAAAGAGCTAGCCTGGAAAGCTGTTGCTCAGCCTCATCTGCCCATGGCACTGCTCGCACAGAGGCACAGAGACTGGGGCTGCTTGCTTGTCTTGCCCCCTCAAACTTCAAATGTAGCTTAGGTGGTCCATGCCGGGTGCCTCAGGCATCCCTGCTCCGAAAATGCGAACGTCTGCAGATAGCTCGCAGCCAGAAAGAGCTAGCCTGGAAAGCTGTTGCTGAGCCTCATCTGCCCATGACACTGCTTGCACAGAGGCACAGAGACTGGGGCTGCTTGCTTGTCTTGCCCCCTCAAACTTCAAACGTGGCTTTGGGATCCGTGTCGGGCGTCTGCGGCAGCCCTGCTCCGAAAATGCGAACGTCTGCAGATAGCTCTCAGCCAGAAAGAGCTAGCCTGGAAAGCTGTTGCTCAGCCTCATCTACCCATGGCAGTACTCGCACAGAGGCACAGAGACTGGGGCTGCTTGCTTGTCTTGTCACCTCAAACTTCAAATGTAGCATTGGGGGTGCTCCCGGGCTCCTCCGGCAGCCCTGCTCCCAAAATTCGAACATCTGCAGATAGCTCGCAGCCAGAAAGAGCTAGCCTGGAAAGGTGTTGCTCAGCCTCATCTGCCCATGGCACTGCTCGCACAGAGGCACAGAGACTGGGGCTGCTTGCTTGTCTTGCCTCTTCAAACTTCAAAGGTATCTTAGGTGGTCCCTGACGGGTGGTTACGGCATCCCTGCTCCGAATATGCAAACGTCTGCAGATAGCTCGCAGCCAGAAAGATCTAGCCTGGAAAGGTGTTGCTCAGCCTCATCTGCCCATGGCACTGCTCGCACAGAGGCACAGAGACTGGGGCTGCTTGCTTGTCTTGCCCCCTCAAACTTCAAACGTAGCTTAGGTGGTCCATGCCGGGAGCCTCCGGCAGGGCTGCTCCAAAAATGCAAACATCTGCAGATAGCTCGCAGCCAGAAAGAGCTAGCCTGGAAAGCTGTTGCTCAGCCTCATCTGCCCATGGCACTGCTCGCACAGAGGCACAGAGACTGGGGCTGCTTGCTTGTCTTGCCCCCTCAAACTTGAAACGTATCTTAGGTGGTCCATTCCGGGTGCCTCCGGCAGGGTTGCTCCGAAAATGCAAACGTCTGCAGATAGCTCGCAGGCAGAAAGAGCTAGCCTGGAAAGCTGTTGCTCAGCCTCATCTGCCCATGGCACTGTTCGCAGAGAGGCACAGAGACTAGAGGTGCTTGCTTGTCTTGTCACCTCAAACTTCAAATGTAGCATTGGTGGTGCATGCCGGGCTCCTCCGGCAGCCCTGCTCCCAAAATTCGAACGTCTGCAGATAGCTCGCAGCCAGAAAGAGCTAGCCTGGAAAGCTGTTGCTCAGCCTCATCTGCCCATGGCACTGCTCGCACAGAGGCACAGAGACTGGGGCTGCTTGCTTGTCTTGCCACCTCAAACTTCAAACGTAGCTTAGGTGGTCCGTGCCGGGGGCCTCGGGCTTCCCTGCTCCGAAAATGCGAACGTCTGCAGATAGCTCGCAGGCAGAAAGAGCTAGCCTGGAAAGCTGTTGCTCAGCCTCATCTGCCCATGGCACTGCTCGCACAGAGGCACAGAGACTGGGGCTGCTTGCTTGTCTTGCCCCCTCAAACTTCAAATGTAGCTTAGGTGGTCCATGCCGGGTGCCTCAGGCATCCCTGCTCCGAAAATGCGAACGTCTGCAGATAGCTCGCAGCCAGAAAGAGCTAGCCTGGAAAGCTGTTGCTCAGCCTCATCTGCCCATGGCACTGCTTGCACAGAGGCACAGAGACTGGGGCTGCTTGCTTGTCTTGCCCCCTCAAACTTCAAACGTGGCTTTGGGATCCGTGTCGGGCGTCTGCGGCAGCCCTGCTCCGAAAATGCGAACGTCTGCAGATAGCTCTCAGCCAGAAAGAGCTAGCCTGGAAAGCTGTTGCTCAGCCTCATCTACCCATGGCAGTACTCGCACAGAGGCACAGAGACTGGGGCTGCTTGCTTGTCTTGTCACCTCAAACTTCAAATGTAGCATTGGGGGTGCTCCCGGGCTCCTCCGGCAGCCCTGCTCCCAAAATTCGAACATCTGCAGATAGCTCGCAGCCAGAAAGAGCTAGCCTGGAAAGGTGTTGCTCAGCCTCATCTGCCCATGGCACTGCTCGCACAGAGGCACAGAGACTGGGGCTGCTTGCTTGTCTTGCCTCTTCAAACTTCAAAGGTATCTTAGGTGGTCCCTGACGGGTGGTTACGGCATCCCTGCTCCGAATATGCAAACGTCTGCAGATAGCTCGCAGCCAGAAAGAGCTAGCCTGGAAAGCTGTTGCTCAGCCTCATCTGCCCATGGCACTGCTCGCACAGAGGCACAGAGACTGGAGCTGCTTGCTTGTCTTGCCACCTCAAACTTCAAACGTATCTTAGGTGGTCCGTGCCGGGGGCCTCGGGCATCCCTGCTCCGAAAATGCGAACGTCTGCAGATAGCTCGCAGCCAGAAAGAGCTAGCCTGGAAAGCTGTTGCTCAGCCTCATCTGCCCATGGCACTGCTCGCACAGAGGCACAGAGACTGGGGCTGCTTGCTTGTCTTGCCCCCTCAAACTTCAAATGTAGCTTAGGTGGTCCATGCCGGGTGCCTCACGCATCCCTGCTCCGAAAATGCGAACGTCTGCAGATAGCTCGCAGCCAGAAAGAGGTAGCCTGGAAAGCTGTTGCTGAGCCTCATCTGCCCATGGCACTGCTTGCACAGAGGCACAGAGACTGGGGCTGCTTGCTTGTCTTGCCCCCTCAAACTTCAAACGTGGCTTTGGGATCCGTGTCGGGCGTCTGCGGCAGCCCTGCTCCGAAAATGCGAACGTCTGCAGATAGCTCTCAGCCAGAAAGAGCTAGCCTGGAAAGCTGTTGCTCAGCCTCATCTGCCCATGGCAGTACTCGCACAGAGGCACAGAGACTGGGGCTGCTTGCTTGTCTTGTCCCCTCAAACTTCACATGTAGCATTGTGGTTGCATGCTGGGATCCTCTGGCAGCCCTGCTCTCAAAATTCGAACGTCTGCAGATAGCTCGCAGGCAGAAAGATCTAGCCTGGAAAGGTGTTGCTCAGCCTCATCTGCCCATGGCACTGCTCGCACAGAGGCACAGAGACTGGGGCTGCTTGCTTGTCTTGCCCCCTCAAACTTCAAACGTAGCTTAGGTGGTCCATGCCGGGAGCCTCCGGCAGGGCTGCTCCAAAAATGCAAACATCTGCAGATAGCTCGCAGCCAGAAAGAGCTAGCCTGGAAAGCTGTTGCTCAGCCTCATCTGCCCATGGCACTGCTCGCACAGAGGCACAGAGACTGGGGCTGCTTGCTTGTCTTGCCACGTCAAACTTCAAACGTATCTTAGGTGGTCCATGCCGGGTGCCTACGGCATCCCTGCTCCGAATATGCAAACGTCTGCAGATAGCTCGCAGCCAGAAAGAGCTAGCCTGGAAAGCTGTTGCTTAGCCTCATCTGCCCATGGCACTGCTCGCACTGAGGCACAGAGACTGGGGCTGCTTGCTTGTCTTGCCCCCTCAAACTTCAAACGTAACTTTTGGATCCGTGTCGGGCGTCTGCAGCAGCCCTGCTCCAAAAATGCAATCATCTGCAGACAGCTCGCAGCCAGAAAGAGCTAGCCTGGAAAGGTGTTGCTCAGCCTCATCTGCCCATGGCACTGCTCGCACAGAGGCACAGAGACTGGGGCTGCTTGCTTGTCTTGCCCCCTCAAACTTCAAATGTAGCTTAGGTGGTCCATGCCGGGTGCCTCGGGCATCCCTGCTCAGAAAATGCAAACGTCTGCAGATAGCTCGCAGCCAGAAAGAGCTAGCCTGGAAAGCTGTTGCTCAGCCTCATCTGCCCATGGCACTGCTTGCACAGAGGCACAGAGACTGGGGCTGCTTGCTTGTCTTGCCCCCTCAAACTTCACATGTAGCATTGTGGTTGCATGCCGGGCTCCTCTGGCAGCCCTGCTCCCAAAATGCGAACGTCTGCAGATAGCTCGCAGGCAGAAAGAGCTAGCCTGGAAAGCTGTTGCTCAGCCTCATCTGCCCATGGCACTGCTCGCACAGAGGCACAGAGACTGGAGCTGCTTGCTTGTCTTGCCACCTCAGACTTCAAATGTATCTTAGGTGGTCCATGCCAGGGGCCTCCGGCAGCCCTGCTCCGCAAATGCAAACGTCTGCAGATAGCTCGCAGCCAGAAAGAGCTAGCCTGGAAAGCTGTTGCTCAGCCTCATCTGCCCATGGCACTGCTCGCACAGAGGCACAGAGACTGGGGCTGCTTGCTTGTCTTGCCCCCTCAAACTTGAAACGTATCTTAGGTGGTCCATTCCGGGTGCCTCCGGCAGGGTTGCTCCGAAAATGCAAACGTCTGCAGATAGCTCGCAGGCAGAAAGAGCTAGCCTGGAAAGCTGTTGCTCAGCCTCATCTCTCCATGGCACTGTTCGCAGAGAGGCACAGAGACTAGAGGTGCTTGCTTGTCTTGTCACCTCAAACTTCAAATGTAGCATTGGTGGTGCATGCTGGGCTCCTCCGGCAGCCCTGCTCCCAAAATTCGAACGTCTGCAGATAGCTCGCAGCCAGAAAGAGCTAGCCTGGAAAGCTGTTGCTCAGCCTCATCTGCCCATGGCACTGCTCGCACAGAGGCACAGAGACTAGAGGTGCTTGCTTGTCTTGTCACCTCAAACTTCAAATGTATCATTGGGGGTGCATGCCGGGCTCCTCCGGCAGCCCCGCTCCCAAAATTCGAACGTCTGCAGATAGCTCGCAGGCAGAAAGAGCTAGCCTGGAAAGCTGTTGCTCAGCCTCATATGCCCATGGCACTGCTCGCACAGAGGCACAGAGACTGGGGCTGCTTGCTTGTCTTGCCCCCTCAAACTTCAAACGTGGCTTTGCGATCCGTGTCGGGCGTCTGCGGCAGCCCTGCTCCGAAAATGCGAACGTCTGCACATAGCTCTCAGCCAGAAAGAGCTAGCCTGGACAGCTGTTGCTCAGCCTCATCTGCCCATGGCACTGCTCGCACAGAGGCACAGAGACTGGGGCTGCTTGCTTGTCTTGCCCCCTCAAACTTCACATGTAGCATTGTGGTTGCATGCTGGGGTTTTCTGGCAGCCCTGCTCCAAAAATTCGAACGTCTGCAGATAGCTCGCAGGCAGAAAGAGCTAGCCTGGAAAGCTGTTGCTCAGCCTCATCTGCCCATGGCACTGCTCGCACAGAGGCACAGAGACTGGGGCTGCTTGCTTGTCTTGCCCCCTCAAACTTCAAACGTATCTTAGGTGGTCCATGCCGGGTGCCTCCGGCAGGGCTGCTCCGAAAATGCGAACGTCTGCAGATAGCTCGCAGGCAGAAAGAGCTAGCCTGGAAAGCTGTTGCTCAGCCTCATCTGCCCATGGCACTGCTCGCACAGAGGCACAGAGACTGGGGCTGCTTGCTTGTGTTGCCCCCTCAAACTTCAAATGTAGCTTAGGTGGTCCATGCCGGGTGCCTCGGGCATCCCTGCTCAGAAAATGCGAACGTCTGCAGATAGCTCGCAGCCAGAAAGAGCTAGCCTGGAAAGCTGTTGCTCAGCCTCATCTGCCCATGGCACTGCTTGCACAGAGGCACAGAGACTGGGGCTGCTTGCTTGTCTTGCCCCCTCAAACTTCACATGTAGCATTGTGGTTGCATGCCGGGCTCCTCTGGCAGCCCTGCTCCCAAAATGCGAACGTCTGCAGATAGCTCGCAGGCAGAAAGAGCTAGCCTGGAAAGCTGTTGCTCAGCCTCATCTGCTCATGGCACTGCTCGCACAGAGGCACAGAGACTGGGGCTGCTAGCTTGTATTGCCACCTCAAACTTCAAACGTAGCTTAGGTGGTCCGTGCCGGGGGCCTCCGGCAGGGCTGCTCCAAAAATGCAAACGTCTGCAGATAGCTCGCAGGCAGAAAGAGCTAGCCTGGAAAGCTGTTGCTCAGCCTCATCTGCCCATGGCACTGCTCGCACAGAGGCACAGAGACTGGGGCTGCTTGCTTGTCTTGCCACGTCAAACTTCAAACGTATCTTAGGTGGTCCATGCCGGGTGCCTCCGGCATCCCTGCTCCGAATATGCAAACGTCTGCAGATAGCTCGCAGCCAGAAAGAGCTAGCCTGGAAAGCTGTTGCTCAGCCTCATCTGCCCATGGCACTGCTCGCACAGAGGCACAGAGACTGGGGCTGCTTGCTTGTCTTGCCACCTCAAACTTCAAACGTAGCTTAGGTGGTCCGTGCCGGGGGCCTCGGGCATCCCTGCTCCGAAAATGCGAACGTCTGCAGATAGCTCGCAGCCAGAAAGAGCTAGCCTGGAAAGCTGTTGCTCAGCCTCATCTGCCCATGGCACTGCTCGCACAGAGGCACAGAGACTGGGGCTGCTTGCTTGTCTTGCCACCTCAAACTTCAAATGTAGCTTAGGTGGTCCATGCCGGGGGCCTCCGGCAGCCCTGCTCCGAAAATGCGAACGTCTGCAGATAGCTCTCAGCCAGAAAGAGCTAGCCTAGAAAGCTGTTGCTCAGCCTCATCTGCCCATGGCACTGCTCGCACAGAGGCACAGAGAGTGGGGCTGCTTTCTTGTCTTGCCCCCTCAAACTTCAAACGTAGCTTTTGGATCCGTGTCGGGCGTCTGCGGCAGCCCTGCTCCGAAAATGCGAACGTCTGCAGATTGCTCGCAGCCAGAAAGAGCTAGCCTGGAAAACTGTTGCTCAGCCTCATCTGCCCATGCAACTGCTCGCACAGAGGCACAGAGACTGGGGCTGCTTGCTTGTCTTGTCACCTCAAACTTCAAATGTAGCATTGTGGTAGCATGCTGGGCTCCTCTGGCAGCCCTGTTACCAAAATTCGAACGTCTGCAGATAGCTCGCAGCCAGAAAGAGCTAGCCTAGAAAGCTGTTGCTAGCCTCATCTGCCCATGGCACTGCTCGCACAGAGGCACAGAGACTGGGGCTGCTTGCTTGTCTTGCCACCTCAAACTTCAAACGTAGCTTTTGGATCCGTGTCGGGCGTCTGCGGCAGCCCTGCTCCGAAAATTCGAACGTCTGCAGATTGCTCGCAGGCAGAAAGAGCTAGCCTGGAAAGCTGTTGCTCAGCCTCATCTGCCCATGGCACTGCTCACACAGAGGCACAGAGACTGGGGCTGCTTGCTTGTCTTGCCCCCTCAAACTTCACATGTAGCATTGTGGTTGCATGCCGGGCTCCTCCGGCAGCCATGCTCCCAAAATGCGAACGTCTGCAGATAGCTCGCAGGCAGAAAGAGCTAGCCTGGAAAGCTGTTGCTCAGCCTCATCTGCCCATGGCACTGCTCGCACAGAGGCACAGAGACTGGGGCTGCTTTCTTGTCTTGCCACCTCAAACTTCACATGTAGCATTGGGGGTGCATGCCGGGCTTCTGCGGCAGCCCTGCTTTGAAAATGCGAACGTCTGCAGATAGCTCGCAGCCAGAAAGAGCTAGCCTGGAAAGGTGTTGCTCAGCCTCATCTGCCCATGACACTGCTCGCACAGGGGCACAGAGACTGGGGCTGCTTGCTTGTCTTGCCACCTCAAACTTCAAACGTAGCTTAGGTGGTCCGTGCCGGGGGCCTCCGGCAGGGCTGCTCCAAAAATGCAAACGTCTGCAGATAGCTCGCAGCCAGAAAGAGCTAGCCTGGAAAGCTGTTGCTCAGCCTCATCTGCCCATGACACTGCTCGCACAGAGGCACAGAGACTGGGGCTGCTTGCTTGTCTTGCCACGTCAAACTTGAAACGTAGCTTAGGTGGTCCATGCCGGGTGCCTCCGGCATCCCTGCTCCGAATATGCAAACGTCTGCAGATAGCTCGCAGCCAGAAAGAGCTAGCCTGGAAAGCTGTTGCTCAGCCTCATCTGCCCATGGCACTGCTCGAACAGAGGCACAGAGACTGGGGCTGCTTGCTTGTCTTGCCACCTCAAACTTCAATCGTAGCTTAGGTGGTCCGTGCCGGGGGCCTCGGGCATCCCTGCTCCGAAAATGCGAACGTCTGCAGATAGCTCGCAGCCAGAAAGGGCTAGCCTGGAAAGCTGTTGCTGAGCCTCATCTGCCCATGGCACTGCTTGCACAGAGGCACAGAGACTGGGGCTGCTTGCTTGTCTTGCCCCCTCAAACTTCAAACGTGGCTTTGGGATCCGTGTCGGGCGTCTGCGGCAGCCCTGCTCCGAAAATGCGAACGTCTGCAGATAACTCTCAGCCAGAAAGAGCTAGCCTGGAAAGCTGTTGCTCAGCCTCATCTGCCCATGGCACTGCTCACACAGAGGCACAGAGACTGGGGCTGCTTGCTTGTCTTGCCACCTCAAACTTCACATGTAGCATTCGGGTTGCATGCCGGGCTTCTCCGGCAGCCCTGCTCCCAAAATTCGAACGTCTGCAGATAGATTGCAGCCAGAAAGAGCTAGCCTGGAAAGCTGTTGCTCAGCCTCATCTGCCCATGGCACTGCTCACACAGAGGCACAGAGACTGGGGCTGCGTGCTTGTTTTGTCACCTCAGACTTAAAATGTAGCTTAGGTGGTCCGTGCCGGGGGCCTCCGGCAGAGCAGCTTTGAAAATGCGAACGTCTGCAGATAGCTCGCAGCCAGAAAGAGCTAGCCTGGAAAGCTGTTGCTCAGCCTCATCTGCCCATGGCACTGCTCGCACAGAGGCACAGAGACTGGGGCTCCTTGCTTGTCTTGCCACCTCAAACTTCAAACGTATCTTAGCTGGTCCATGCCGGGTGACTCAGGCATCCCTGCTCCGAAAATACAAACGTCTGCAGACAGCTCGCAGACAAGGAGAGATAGTCTGGAAAGCTGTTGCTCAGCCTCATCTGCTCGTGGCACTGCTCACAGAGAGGCACAGAGACTGGGGCTGCTTGTTTGTCTTGCCCCCTCAAACTTCACATGTAGCTTAGACTCTCCGTGTCGGGCGCCTCCAGCAGCCCTGCTCCCAAAATGCAAACGTCTGCATATAGCTCTCAGCCAGAAAGAGCTAGCCTGGAAAGCTGTTGCTCAGCCTCATCTGCCCATGGCACTGCTCGCACAGAGGCACAGAGACTGGGGCTGCTTGCTTGTCTTGTCACCTCAAACTTCAAATGTAGCATTGTGGTTGCATGCCGGGCTCCTCCGGCAGCCCTGCTCCCAAAATTCGAACGTCTGCAGATAGCTCGCAGGCAGAAAGAGCTAGCCTGGAAAGGTGTTGCTCAGCCTCATCTGCCCATGGCACTGCTCGCACAGAGGCACAGAGACTGGGGCTGCTTGCTTGTCTTGCCCCCTCAAACTTCAAACGTAGCTTAGGTGGTCCGTGCCGGGGGCCTCCGACAGGGCTGCTCCAAAAATGCAAACGTCTGCATATAGCTCGCAGCCAGAAAGAGCTAGCCTGGAAAGCTGTTGCTCAGCCTCATCTGCCCATGGCACTGCTCACACAGAGGCACAGAGACTGGGACTGCTTTCTTGTCTTGCCACGTCAAACTTCAAACGTAGCTTAGGCTGCCCGTGCCGGGCGCCTCCGGCAGCCCTGCTCCAAAAATGCGAACGTCTGCAGATAGCTCTCAGCCAGAAAGAGCTAGCCTGGAAAGCTGTTGCTCAGCCTCATCTGCCCATGGCACTGCTCGCACAGAGGCACAGAGACTGGGGCTGCTTGCTTGTCTTGTCTCCTCAAACTTCAAATGTAGCTTAGGTGGTTGCATGCCGGGGTCCTCTGGCAGCCCTGCTCCCAGAATTCGAACGTCTGCAGATAGCTCGCAGCCAGAAAGAGCTAGCCTGGAAAGGTGTTGCTCAGCCTCATCTGCCCATGGCACTGCTCGCACAGAGGCACAGAGACTGGGGCTGCTTGCTTGTCTTGCCACCTCAAACTTCAAACGTAGCTTAGGTGGTCCGTGCCGGGGGCCTCCGGCAGGGCTGCTCCAAAAATGCAAACGTCTGCAGATAGCTCGCAGCCAGAAAGAGCTAGCCTGGAAAGCTGTTGCTCAGCCTCATCTGCCCATGACACTGCTCGCACAGAGGCACAGAGACTGGGGCTGCTTGCTTGTCTTGCCACGTCAAACTTGAAACGTAACTTAGGTGGTCCATGCCGGGTGCCTACGGCATCCCTGCTCCAAATATGCAAACGTCTGCAGATAGCTCGCAGCCAGAAAGAGCTAGCCTGGAAAGCTGTTGCTCAGCCTCATCTGCCCATGGCACTGCTCGCACAGAGGCACAGAGACTGGGGCTGCTTGCTTGTCTTGCCACCTCAAACTTCAAACGTAGCTTAGGTGGTCCGTGCCGGGGGCCTCGGGCATCCCTGCTCCGAAAATGCGAACGTCTGCAGATAGCTCGCAGCCAGAAAGAGCTAGCCTGGAAAGCTGTTGCTGAGCCTCATCTGCCCATGGCACTGCTTGCACAGAGGCACAGAGACTGGGGCTGCTTGCTTGTCTTGCCCCCTCAAACTTCAAACGTGGCTTTGGGATCCGTGTCGGGCGTCTGCGGCAGCCCTGCTCCGAAAATGCGAACGTCTGCAGATAGATTGCAGCCAGAAAGAGCTAGCCTGGAAAGCTGTTGCTCAGCCTCATCTGCCCATGGCACTGCTCACACAGAGGCACAGAGACTGGGGCTGCGTGCTTGTTTTGTCACCTCAAACTTAAAATGTAGCTTAGGTGGTCCGTGCCGGGGGCCTCCGGCAGAGCAGCTCCGAAAATGCAAACGTCTGCAGATAGCTCGCAGCCAGAAAGAGCTAGCCTGGAAAGCTGTTGCTCAGCCTCATCTGCCCATGGCACTGCTCGCACAGAGGCACAGAGACTGGGGCTGCTTGCTTGTCTTGCCACCTCAAACTTCAAACGTATCTTAGCTGGTCCATGCCGGGTGCCTCCGGCAGCCCTGCTCCTAAAGTGCAAACGTCTGCAGACAGCTCGCAGCCAGAAAGAGCTAGCCTGGAAAGCTGTTGCTCAGCCTCATCTGCCCATGGCACTGCTCGCACAGAGGCACAGAGACTGGGGCTGCTTGCTTGCCTCACCACGTCAAACTTCAAATGTATCTTAGGCTGTCCGTGCCGGGTGCCTCCGGCAGCCCTGCTCGAAAGATGCGAACGTCTGCAGATAGCTCTCAGCCAGAAAGAGCTAGCCTGGAAAGCTGTTGCTCAGCCTCATCTGCCCATGGCACTGCTCGCACAGAGGCACAGAGACTGGGGCTGCTTGCTTGTCTTGCCCCCTCAAACTTCAAACGTATCTTAGCTGGTCCATGCCGGGTGCCTCCGGCTTCCCTGCTCCGAAAGTGCAAACGTCTACAGACAGCTCGCACCCAGAAAGAGCTAGCCTGGAAAGCTGTTGCTCAGCCTCATCTGCTCGTGGCACTGCTCGCACAGAGGCACAGAGACTGGGGCTGCTTGCTTGTCTTGCCACCTCAAACTTCAAACGTAACTTAGGTGGTCCGTGCCGGGGGCCTCCGGCAGGTCTGCTCCGAAAATGCGAACGTCTGCAGATAGCTCGCAGCCAGAAAGAGCTAGCCTGGAAAGCTGTTGCTCAGCCTCATCTGCCCATGGCACTGCTCGCACAGAGGCACAGAGACTAGAGCTGCTTGCTTGTCTTGCCCCCTCAAACTTCAAACGTGTCTTTGGGATCCGTGTCGGGCGTCTGCGGCAGCCCTGCTCCGAAAATGCGAACGTCTGCAGATAGCTCTCAGCCAGAAAGAGCTAGCCTGGAAAGCTGTTGCTCAGCCTCATCTGCCCATGCACTGCTCGCACAGAGACTGGGACTGCATGATTGTCTTGCCCCCTCAAACTTCAAATGTGGCTTTGGGGATCTGTGCAGGGGACCACCGGCAGCCCTGCTTCGAAAATGCGAATGTCTGCAGATAGCTCACAGCTCACAGAGGCACAGAGACTGGGGCTGCTTGCTTGTCTTGGGTAGTTAAGGCTTGGCAGTCTGAAGATGTCGCGCTGTACGGAAAGGTAGTGTCCCCCCCCCGTCCTAATAGCCAATAGCATTTAACCCGTGAAGTAAGCAGACGGAAGTGTTGCTGTAAACCTAGGCTATATAACGCTGTGTTATTTATCAATAAACGCCATTTGCCGTCCACCACATTGGTGTCTGCGTGCTGATGACCCGTGCGGCCGAGGGGTGGGTCGCCGAGCCGTCCCTGTACCAAGTCGCCACGCCACGCCAACGAAGGCGACAAGTGGTGCCGAAACCCGGGAAAGACTCGCCTGGAATCGGGTGAACGGCGGCCAGAGCGGCAGGACCAGCCCGGCGGGGAGGACGCTCCCGGACTAGCAAGGAGGATGGAATCCCTCGTGAAGGTCGTATCGCAATTACATAAGCATTGGGGGATTGATTGTAAGCCCAAAGATTTTACGCTCGCAGTTGCGAGACTTTTGCATATTGGGGTCATTGACCTGCCGGTGGATATTTTCCACCCTGAGGTGTGGGATAAGTGCACTAAAGCGTCAGCCGAGGAGATGATGTCCTCGGGTTGTGGGAAAAATCTTAAGTCGTGGGGGAAAGTCGTACAGGCCCTGCAGAAAGCTAGACAAGAGCAGGAGACCTGGAAGGCGGCAGGGAGCTGTTTGTTTGCTACCCCAAAATTGGGAATCGGGGCAGCCACACAGACTTTGCACCCCCCAGACGATAACGGCTCTGCTGAGCCTAAAGATCAGCAAGAGGGCGACACGTCCCCTCTACTCCCAGATCCCGACCTGCTTACGGAGGGAGAGAAACAGGCTAAATCCTTCTGGGGCGGGTTAGCCGAGGAGGCTAGGAGCGCCGCGGAAAAAACAGGGTCTGAGTAAGTCTGGGCTACACCACCGCCCTATGTGCCCCAAGATGGCGCCGAGCCCAAAGGGGAAAGGCGGGATGAAAATTCCTTTGGTGATAACAGGGAGGAAGCGCTAAAGTTATCAAGCGCACAAGTTATCAAGCGGGAGGTGGAAGAGAACAGGGGGGCGAGCGGGGGGCAGAGAGCCAACCAGAGCGTGCATTTCAAAAGGTGCTCCTGTGGGGTGGGCACCCCGCCGAGCGGAGGGCGGGGCGGGCCCAGGGGGGAGGAGCGGCCCGCCCATAGGGGAGGGGGCCGGAGCTCGGCAAAAAGGTACTGGAGACCGGAAGTAACCAGTCAGTCGAGTTCCGACTCCGATTCAAACACCAGCGGGGACGAGTGGCTCACAACTGATTTAAACGTAGTAGAGGAGGAAACAGAGATAAATAAAGTCAAGAGCCAAAATATCCCCATCCAAATTAAAGAGAAGCCGCGAGGGGGAGAAATCCCTCTCACGGACTGGAGGAGAATAAAGATTGCGTGCGCCGACTGGGCCCCATCGGCCGCGCTAGCGTTCCCGGTCCGGGTGACGGACGGGGGACAGAGGGTCCGCACACCGATAAACCCTAAGGACATACAAGCGATTGTTAAGGCAATTGCAGATAAAGGCCTTAATTCTGCCATGGTCTCCACCCTTATAGATGGTATATTCGGGGGAGAAGATATGCTCCCGTTCGATATAAAACAAACTTGTAGATTGATCTTTGATGGGGCAGGGATGATCGTTTTTAAACAAGAATGGGAGGACAACTGTACGAAGCAACTGGCCCAAGTAACTGGGGCAGACCATCCACTGCATGGCTCCAGCCTGCAGCGGTTAATGGGCACAGATCCCACAATGATTACTCCCCAGGCGCAAGCCCAAGCCCTGCGGGCCCATGAAGTTATGGCAACTACTCGTGCGGCCAGAGAAGCTATTCACACAACCTCTAGAGTCATTACCAAACCATCGCCATGGTCCACAATAAAGCAAAGTGAAAGTGAGAGCTTCACAAAATTCGTGGATCGTCTCCAAGCAGCGGTCGATTCTTCGGCCTTGCCTGCAGAGGCAAAAGGCCCAGTCATAGTGGAATGTTTACGTCAGCAGTGTAATTCGACAACCATAGAAATCCTGCGATCACTGCCAGCGGGATCCAGCATCGCGGACATGATTAAGCATGTCGCAAAGGAAGAACATCTAACCCCCATCCAGGTGGCCGTTCGCTCCATAATGGCTAATGTAATGACATGTTTTAAATGTGGCCAGGCAGGCCACGTCGTAGCAAACTGTCCTCAGTTGAGGGGCCTGCGCCAAAATCGATCCAAAGGACCATGTTGGGCCTGCGGAAAGAAAGGGCATTTCGCCAAAGAATGCAAATCTATAAAACAGGGAAACGGAAGGGGGAGAGGGCACTCGGGCCATCCACAGCCCTCTCCCACATGGGACATCAGGCGGCCCACTTATGCCAACCCCAAGTGGGGCGAGGCGCTTCCGAACCCACTACCCCCTCGGGAAGCGACCAATTTTATGGCTCAGCCGACAATCCAGCCGAACCTGTCCTCACCTCAGGGACAGCAAGGATCACCCCTTGGGGGCGAGACCCCAGGGTGGTCCTGGCAGTAAAGTGTGATCACCCGCCAGTAGTGTGGGGTATCTGTTCCCTCTATGACATCCCAAATAGCACCATCATCAGCGTCCCTTTTTTAATCGACACCGGAGCAGATGTTACAGTTATCCCTGAGACAAACTGGCCCCCACATTGGAAATTGGAAGATGCCCCCATGGTAGGAGGAGTCAGGGGATTAACCCGAGCTCGGAAGAGTGCCCAATTGGTAGCAATCACACTCCACACTGAAAAAGGACCGGAGAAAATCATTACCCTTTTTCCATATGTTATGACAGGAGTCCCACCCCTGCTGGGACGGGACGCTCTAGCCCTATTAAAAGCCAGGGTGACAAATTTATTGTAAGGGCCACTGCCGCACACCCATCTCCACCAATTAAACTGACGTGGAAATCATCCGACCCAGTGTGGGTCGAGCAGTGGCCCCTGTCGAAGCCTCGAATGGATGCCCTTCTCGAGCTAGTTGACCGCGAGCTACAACGAGGTCACATAGAGCCTTCCACTAGCCCATGGAACACCCCAGTTTTTGTAATACCCAAACGAACCGGCGAAGGGTTTCGCCTCCTCCACGACCTACGTGAGGTAAACAAGAAAATTCAGCCAATGGGTCCTGTCCAAACGTTTTTACACATGAACTCTATGGTACCGGAAGGACAACCTTGTGCTGTCCTTGATATTAAAGACTGTTTTTTCTCGATACCTCTGCATGAGGAAGACAAGGAGCGGTTTGCTTTTTCTGTTGTGTTTCCAAACAGCCAACGCCCTAACTTACGTTTCCAGTGGAAAGTGCTGCCTCAAGGAATGATCAACTCGCCTACCATCTGCCAGATTGCGGTGGACCGGGCGTTAACACCAGTCCGACACAGCAATCCGACCGCGACCATCATTCAGTACATGGACGATATCTTAATCGCCGCACCATCGGGAAGCCACGTGGACCACCTAGTGTCAACAGTCTCAGAAACTCTGAAAACGAATGGGTTCGAAATCGCGAGTGCAAAAATTAAAAGAGGACCATGCGTAAGCTTTTTAGGAGTAGGGATCACGAGTTCCTATGTGACCCCCCCCCCAAATAAAAATCCGTCGCCACATCAAAACACTCCATGATATGCAGCAATTAGTAGGGTCCTTACAATGGCTCCGCAACATTGTACTGGTCCC
Organism: Opisthocomus hoazin; assembly: GCF_030867145.1. Classification (NCBI taxonomy): domain Eukaryota; kingdom Metazoa; phylum Chordata; class Aves; order Opisthocomiformes; family Opisthocomidae; genus Opisthocomus; species Opisthocomus hoazin. The sequence continues at coordinate 6,338,419 of NC_134453.1, read as the reverse complement.
TCCTGAGATCATGACTCCCCTGTACGATCTCTTAAAGGGAAAGAACCCATGGGAGCAAAAAATCCTAACAATGGAAGCAGCAAACTCTCTCGACTTTATCGAGCAACAGGTATCATCAAGTACGCTTGCCAGATGGAATCCAAATCTGCCACTTGATTTATATGTACACTTTACAAAAGGCGGGGGAATGGGAGCACTAGCACAAGGTCCTCCTGAAAAAGCTCAACCAATACAATGGGTGGTTCTGGGAAAACCATCATGCGCATTCTCTCCAGGAGTTGAATGCCTTGGTAATCTCATCATGAAAGGCAGAAAACTCGCCCTGAGACACCTAGGCATCGAACCCGCCAGGATATACCTACCCTTCCGCAAACAACTCCCTGCGCAATCAGTAGCAATGTCAGAGTATCTAGCCATAGCTCTCGTCGGATTTGGCGGAGAAGTCCGTTATGCTACAAAACCTCCCTGGACTCAAATGATGGCAATTGTCAACATCGACCTCCCGCAAAAGATCATAGATCGGCCCCAGCAAGGACCAACAGTATTCACAGATGCGTCCTCAACAACTTCAACAGCGGCGGCGGTATGGCAATCGGGAGAAGAATGGCACTGCATTAAAATGACCGATCGTGCGCTCTCAGCCCAGCAATTAGAAGCTGCAGCCGTAGTATTAGCGTGTGGACTGTTCCCAACAGAACACCTCAACATAGTAACAGATTCGATGTTCGTGGCCAAACTTTGTTTAGCCATGTCGGGACCAGGCGTGTCAACATCCACAACAGCTATAATGCTAGAAGAAGCACTTTTCTCCCGAAAAGGCACCATATAAGTTATTCACGTTAACAGCCACAGCCCAATTAAAGGCTTTTTCCAAATCGGTAACGACAAGGCAGACACCGCTGCAAAAGGCTTGTGGACGCTGAGAGATGCCCGTCAACTACACGAGTCTCTCCACATCGGAGCTAAAGCGCTAGCGAAAAAATGCGGGATCTCAGTCACCGACGCGAAACACATAGTAGCCACGTGTCCCTACTGTCAGAGAACACCGCTGTGGTCCAGCGGAGTCCACCCCAGAGGTCTCAAGGCCTCCGAAGTGTGGCAGACAGATTTTACGCTCTGTCAGTTGCTGAAACCTCGAGCGTGGCTAGCAGTAACTGTAGATACATACAGCAGAGTGATCGTAGCCACACAGCACCTTAAAACAGATTCCAAAGCAACCATCCAACATTGGTTGACAGCCATGGCATGGCTCAGCATCCCCAATCATATCAAAACAGACAACGGTCCAAATTTCATCTCTAAATCAGTTCAGACATTTGTTTCGAAATGGGATATCACCCTAACACACGGTATTCCGTATAATAGTACAGGACAAGCTATAGTCGAACGAGCGAACCAGACTCTGAAATCTAAATTAGAAGTGTTAGCAAAAACAGAAGGTTTTGCTAATACCATTCCCCAGGGAGACCAAGCACGCCTGTTAGCGACTGCTCTTTTAGCACTAAATCAATTCCCCAGGGGGGAAAAGGTAAATAGTCCCACCCAAAAACATTGGGCCACTCGAGCACTGGAAGAAGGCCCGTTGGTTATAATTAGAAATGAGCTGGGAGAATGGGAACAAGGGTGGAGGCTAGTTCTTACAGGGCGAGGGTATGCCGCTGTTAAAAAAGATGGGAAAGTTAAGTGGTGTCCGCTTAAGTCCATTAAACCAGACCTCCAGAATAAAACTAATGAAAACTGTGAGTTTTTGTCCACAGGACCGGATCATCGGACACCCCCGTAACCCGTACACCCCGGTGACAAGAGAAGACGACAAGTCGGCAAACGTCCTGTCCGAGCCTGAAACCTCCTCACGGACAGAATCCAGACAACGGCAGAATAGCGTCCGCAAAGGGGGGCTACGATGCCCGTGTGTGATCCTAATCTTGGAGCTTGTCACTATAGGACAGGCAGAATCAAGTTACCATCACCATCAGCCATATAGGTGGGTCCTACGGAACCTTGTAAATGGTCGAGTAGTAAGGGAAGTCATAACAGCAGGACCTCCTACATTTGCTGCCCACCTGTGTGAATTAGCACCCATACAGCCCTGCCTAAACCAGCGGCCCTATTACTTATGTCCACAATCTAACCCAGGAAAGGGATATTGTAATTCTCCTAATCAATATTATTGCGCATATTGGGACTGTGTCACTATCGCTTCCGCTTGGACACCCCCAATCCCAGACAAATATTTAACGACAACATGGGGACCACTAGGTTGCAAACATCCACGACTCGATTGGTCTGGAGGATCTGTAGGGTACAGTAATTGTGACGCTATAATCCTCCAGGTAATTCATCCAGAAGACTCAAGATGGGTAACGGGAAGAACTTGGGGAATTAGGTATTGGGAACCAGGACAAGATCGAGGTGGATTGATACATATAAGGAAGGAGGAAATAATAAAAACCCCTCCTCATGGAGTTGGCCCCAATCCAATTGTTAGTGGACCACGGATAACTGCTAGCCCCCTGGAGACCACCCAAAGTGATGTAATATCCTCCCTCGATGGGACGAGGGAACCCCCCTTATGGAAACTAATGCGAGCCACCTATGACACCTTGAACCAAACCAACCCTAACCTAACTGCACACTGTTGGTTGTGCTATGACGTGAAACCCCCTTTTTATGAGGCTATAGGGGTAAACACAACATATAGCCTAGACACCCGATCCGTACCACTTCAGTGTTCTTGGGGAGAGAAGAAAAGGAGGATAACCATGCAATATGTTTCTGGATCTGGGACCTGTATAGGCAATGTGTGGGGACAAAAACGGAAGCTCTGTAGTTCTGTCTCGTCCACAGTGGGAAAAACCAAAGAAAAATGGGTTATTCCCTCTGAAGGAGCTCAATGGATCTGTTCCAAAACAGGCCTTACTCCATGCATATCTCTGGCAGTGTTTAATCCCATGGTTAACCACCCTGCTATCCACCTTGATAGGACCAATCGCGATGATTGTAATAGCACTAATTTTTGGACCCTGTATACTGAGTGGAATCGTGTCGTTCGTCAAAAGTCGACTGGAGAAAGTTAACATTATGTTCGTAGAACACCGTCAGCTGCTTTAAAAACATACCTACCCAGTGTTATCCTAAAATTTACCTCAACTTTTACCTGTTTACTGTGCCTTATACTTTTTCAGGTTTATAGCATATACTTTTTAAAACTATAAATATAATGTAAGATATAGAATAAATATAAAATAAGAATATCGATAGAATTTTTAAGACTTTAAGATTATATTTTAAAATTATATTATATATATTTTAAGATTATATTTTAGCTAATTTACAAATGCATTTGTTCAAGGCGCCTTATATTTGTTACCGTAAGATCTTAATATTTATATTTTTAAGTTATAGTTAAGATTAATTAAGTTTAAGTCTTAATAATATTGATATTAAGTTTAAGTCTTAAGTTAAATACTAAGTTAAGTTAAGTTAAGTATTACAACTTTATATTTCATATTAGCCTATTTAGTTAAGCATAAGGAGGGGGGAAATGTGGGTAGTTAAGGCTTGGCGGTCTGAAGATGTCGCGCTGTACGGAAAGGTAGTGTGCCCCCCCCTCTCCTAATAGCCAATAGCATTTAACCCGTGAAGTAAGCAGACGGAAGTGATGCTGTAAACCTAGGCTATATAACGCTGTGTTATTTATCAATAAACGCCATTTGCCGTCCACCACATTGGTGTCTGCGTGCTGATGACCCGAGCGGCCGAGGGGTGGGTCGCCGAGCCGTCCCTGAACCAGGTCGCCACGCCAACGAAGGCGACATCCAACTTCAAACGTAGCTTTGGCGTTGCATGCAGGGGGCCTGCGGGAGCCCTGCTCCCAGAATGAGAACGTCTGCAGATAGCTCGCAGCCAGAAAGAGCTAACCTGGAAAGTTGTTGCTCAGCCTCATCTGCCCATGGCACTGCTCACACAGGTGCACAGAGACCGGGGTATCATGCTCCCTTGCCACCTCAAACTTCAAACGTAGCCTAGGGAGTCTTTTCTGGGTGCCCGCCGCACCGTTGTCCCGAATATACGAGCGTCTCAGGATATCTCTTACCAGAAAGGGGCAAGCCTGCAAAGCTGTTGCTCAGCCTCATCTGCCCATAGCACTGCTCGCACAGGTGCACAGATAGTGGGGCTGCTTACTTGCCTTGCCACCTCAATTTTCAAACGTAGCCCAGGGATCCCTGCCGGGTGCCTCCAGCAGACCTGCACTGAAGAAGCGAACATCTCCAGATAGGTCACACCCAGAAGTGACTAGCCTTGAAAACTGTTTCTCAGCCTCATCTGCCCATGGCACTGCTTGCACAAGTGCCCAGAGTCTGGGGCTGCTTGCTTGCCTTGCCACCTCAATCTTCAAACGTATCCTAGGGGGTCCTTGGCGGGTCCCTCCCACAACCCTGACCTTGAAATGCGAGCGTATCAGTATATCTCTTACCAAGTAGGGCCTAGCCTGGAAAGCTGTTGTTCAGCCTCATCCGCCCATGGCAGTGCTCGCACAAGCACACAGAGACTGGGGCTGCTTGCTTGCCTTGCCACCTCAAACTTCAAACGTAGCCCGGGTCTCCCTGCCCAGTCCCTACAGCAGCCCTGCACCTAGAATGCAAACATCTCAGGATATCTCTTACCAAGAAGGGGCTAGCCTGGAAAGCTGTTGCTCAGTCTCATCTGCTCATGGCACTGCTCGCACAGACGCACAGAGACTGGAGATGCTTGCTTGCCTTGCCACCTCAAACTTCAAACGTAGCCTAGGGGATCCTTGAAGGGGGACTCCCGCAGCCGTGACCTGAATATGCGCACGTCTCCAGATAGTTCTCACGCAGAAGGGACTTGCCTGGAAATCTGTTGCTCAGCCTCATCTGCCCAATTGCACTGCTCTCACAGGCGTCCAGAGTCTGGGGCTGCTTGCTTGCCTTGACACCTCAATCTTCAAACGTAGCCTAGGGGGTCCTTGCCGGGTCCCTCCCACAGCCCTGACGTTAATATGGGAATGCCTCAGGATATCTCTTACCGAGAAGAAGCTAGCCTGGAAAGCTGTTGCTCGGCCTCATCTGCCCATGGCACTGCTCGCACAGGCGCAAACAGACTGGGGCTGCTTGCTTGCCTTGCCACCTCAATCTTCAAAATTAGCCTAGGTGGTCTTTGCCGGGTGCATCCAGCAGCCCTGCAACGAACATGCGAAGGTCTCCAGATAGCTCGCACCCAGAACGGGCTAGCCTGGAGAGCTGTTGCTCAGCCTCATCTGCCCATGGAACTGCTCACACAGAGGCACACAGAGACTGGGGCTGCTTGCTTGCCTTGCCATCTCAATCTTCAAACGTAGCCTAGGGGGTCCTTGCCGGGCCCTTCCCACAGCCCTGTCCTTAATATGCGAACGTCTCGGGATATCTCTCACCAAGAAGGGGCTAGCCTGGAGAGCTGTTACTGAGCCTCATCTGCCCATGGCACTGCTCGCACAGGCACAAACAGACTGGGGCTTCTAGCTGGACTTGCCATATCAATCTTCAAACATAGCTTGGGGATCCCTGCCTGGTGCCTCCAGCAGACCTGCACTGAAGATGCGAACGTCTCCAGATAGATCGCACCCAGAAGGGGCTAGCCTGGAAACGTGTTGCTCAGCCTCATCTGCCCATGGCACTGCTCACACAGGCACACAGATAGTGGGGCTGCTTGCTTGCCTTGCCACCTCAAACTTCAAACGTAGCCTAGGGGATCCTTGCAGGGGGCCTCCCGCAGCCGTGACCTGAATATGCGCACGTCTCCAGATAGCTCTCACGCAGAAGGGACTTGCCTGGAAATCTGTTGCTCAGCCTCATCTGCCCATGGCACTGCTCTCACAGGCGTCCAGAGTCTGGGGCTGCTTGCTTGCCTTGACACCTCAAACTTCAAATGTCGCCTAGGGGTCCTTGCCTGGCCCCTCCCACAGCCCTGAGCTTAATATGCGAACGTCTTACGATATCTCTTACCAAGAACGGGCAAGCCTGGAAAGCTGTTGCTCAGCCTCATCTGCCCATGGCACTGCTCGCACAGGTGCACACAGAGACTGGGGCTGCTTGCTTGCCTTGCAACCTAAAACATCAAAAATATCCCGGGGCTCCCTGCTGGGTCCCTCCAGCAGCCTTGCACGAGAATTCGAACCTCTCAAGATATCTCTTACCAAGATGGGGCTAGCCCTTAGAGCTGATGCTCATCCTCATCTGCTCATGGCACTGCTTGCAAAGGTGCAGAGAGACTGGGGCTGCTTGCTTGCCTTGTGTCGCGTTAAAGGGGGGCTAAGGGGAGTCTGATATTCAGCTAGCCTGCCAGAGCCCTTCCAAGGACTTTCAGTGAAACAGTTTCGCAAAGTTGAAACAACAGGTAATTTATTCAAGCGACAGTTATCACAGATTCGGAATTGCCGTTGATAAATGCACTGTCTACAAAAGTTGAGCTCAAAGTAATAGTTTAGCGCTTTAGTTAACAATGTGTTCCCGGGGATACGTCTGACAAAGTCAGAGGCGCGACTCTTACCAAAAAGGCGTCCCTTCTTGGGGGGGGAAGAGAGGTTCAGGCCCGTCGACCCGTCCGTCAGGTGAAGTTCTCGCTTGGCTCCGCCTCCCAAAGAGAGTTTTCAAGTGCCAATTTTTATATGTTTGGAAATCTTTTTGCGAGGTGGGACTAAGTCAATTATTGTGTATCGATTGGCTCTTGGCATGGAATGTCGTGTCGTCAGAAGCGGGACTCAGCAGTGTGACACGCCTTCCGAGCGGGCATCTTGGTATGTGTATTCGGGGGCCAGCTGTGCTTTGTCCAAAGCAATCTCTGAAGCAATCTCTGGCTGCGCAGCCTCCGCGGCGCCCCACAGATCACTGAGTTTACAGTGATGGGCAATCCCCCCTTACTTTTGTCTGATAAGCACCAGTTATTTACTTCCTTTGTTAGCTCTTCCGTTCTTGACAACCTCAGTCCTTTTGTCTTCTGTCTTGCATTCGACAAGTCCAGCAAGGCCATCGATTACACCTTGCCACCTCAAACTTCAAACGTACCCTAGGGGGTCCTTGCAGGGGACCTGTTGCAGCCCTGACCCGAATATGCGAACGTCTCCAGATAGCTTCACCCAGAAGGGACTTGCCTGGAAAGTTGTTGCTCAGCCTCATCTGCCCATGGCACTGCTCACACAGGTGCACAGAGACTGGGGTATCGTGCTTCCCTTGCCACCTCAAACCCTTGTCCCGAATATACAAGCGTCTCAGGATATCTCTTACCAAAAAGGGGCAAGCCTGCAAAGCTGTTGCTCAGCCTCATCTGCCCATGGCACTGCTCGCACAGAGGCACAGAGACTGGGGCTGCTTGCTTGGCTTGCCACCTCAAACTTCAGAGTTATCATAGGGGGTCCTTGCTGGGGGCCTCCCGCAGCCCTGACCCGAACATGCAAACGTTTCAGGATATCTCTTATCAAGAAGGGGCTAACCTGGAAAGCTGTTGCTCAGCCTCATCTGCCCATGGCACGGCTTGCACATGTGCCCAAAGACTGGGGCTGTTTTCTTGCCTCACCACGTCAAACTTCAAACGTTAATAGGGGGTCCTTGCCAAGCTCCTTCCGCAGACCTGAGCCGAAAATGCAAACGTCTCAGGATATCTCTTACCAAGAAGGGGATCACCTGGAAAGCTGTTGCTCACCCTCATCTGCCCATGGCACTGCTCGCACAGAGGCACAGAGACTGGGTCTGCTTGCTTGCCTTGCCACCTCAATTTTCAAACGTATCCTGAAGATCACTGCCGGGTGCCTCCAGCAAACCTGCACTGAAGATGCGAATATTTCCAGACAGGTCACACCCAGAAGGGGCTAGCCTTGAAAATTGTTCCTCAGCCTCATCTGCCCGTGGCACTGCTCGCACAGGCGCACAGAGACTGGGGCTGTTTGCTTGCCTTGCCACCTCAAACTTCAGACATATCCTAGGGGGCCTTCGTAGCAACCTCCAACAACCCTGACCCGCATATGCGAATGTCTCAGGGTATATCTTACCAAGAAGGGGTTAGCCTGGAAAGATGTTGCTCATCCTCATCTGCCTATGGCACTGCTCGCACAGACGCACAGAGACTGGAGCTGCTTGCTTGCCTTGCCACCTCAAACTGCAATCATATCTGGGGATCCCTGCCGGGTTTCTCTAGCAGCCCTGCACCGTAAATGCGAAAGTCTCCAGATAGCTCGCACCCAGAAAGGGCTAGCCTGGAAAGCTGTTTCTCAGCCTCATCTGCCCATGGCACTGCTCGCACAGGCGCACTGAGACTGGGGCTGCTTGCTTCCCTTGCTCTCTCAAACTTCAAACATAGTTTAGGCGGTCTTTGCCAGTTGCCTGCCACACCACTGTCCCGAATATGCGAACGTCTCATGATATCTCTTACCAAGAAGGGGATAGCCTGGAAATCTGTTGCTGAGCCTCATCTGCCCATGGCACTGCTCGCACAGGCGCGCAGAGACTGGGGCTGCTTGCTTGCCTTGCCACCTAAAACTTCAAACAGATCCCGGACGTCCCTGCTGGGTGCCTCCAGCAGCCCTGCACCGAAAATGCGAAAGTCTCCAGATAGCTTGCAACCAGAAGGGGCTAGCCTGGAAAGCTGTTGCTCAGCCTCATCTGTCCATGGCACTGCTCGCACAGGCGCACAGAGACTGGGGCTGTGTGGAGTCCTGGCTGGACGAGAGGGGACATAGCTTGGTGCGTTGAGCAATCCAGGTTCCGATCCGGAGGTGATCTTTGGGAGCGCCGGACACAGAACCCTGCTGGGAAGGTAGAGCTACGAGCTCGGGACACTGGAGCAGGGGGAACGTCACCGTTTCCTGCCACGCTGTCACTTCCTTCCTGCCACGTTGTTGTTTCCTGCCACAGCACTGTTTTCTCATCGAGATGCAGCTCTGCACCAATCACAACGAGTTGCAGTAGTTTTGCCTATATATGGGTTGGGGGTTTGACTAATCAGATGCTGTAATTGCTTTGCTATATAAACCTTGATTTTGCTGACTAATAAAGGTGAACGATCATACTCATATTGGGGTCACATTGTTACAACGTTTCCGTAACCCACGCCAACATTTGGTAGCAGCGGATGGACAGTTTCCCTACAGGAGTCCTTCATTCTGCGGTAAGCAGCTAGAGAGGCGTTGTGGGAACAACAGCTGGGAGGGTCCTGCCTGGGTGCGAACGCGCAGGGCAGGCACGGACGGCCGACTCCCAGGAATTTTCGAGCCACCCTCGGGCTGCCTGGCGCAGCTGAAATTTAACGTGGAGGCCGTGGTCGCAGGCATGGAGGTGGATGCTGCGGGAACGTTGCTCGTTGATATGCTCTCTATAAGAGGAATAGACGCAACGGCAAAGCAACTCATGAAGTTGATTAAACTGGGGCAACGATGGGGTCACTTTGCGGATACCCCGCTACTGTTTTCCGTCTCGGAATGGCAAGAATTAGGAGAGATGATGTGGGAAAGGACAATAACGGCGGAGGAAAAGGAAGAAAAGGAGATAAAAGCCGTCCGCGAGCTCTGGCACACAGTATTACAGACCTTAAAATCCATGAAAGCTGAACGAGAGGTGGCGTGTGCTGCAGCTCAGATGCTAGCTCCGGAGCCCGGGAAAGATCACGTGCCTAAGCCTGGGACATTATCATGGGTTTTCGGGCTACCTGCCGTTAGAGGGATGACTGGGATCACTTGTAACACAATTGCCGAGATTCGAGCGAGTGCGGAGCACGGTTCCGGTCTGGGCGCAGAGGGGGGGGCCCACCGGAAGTTGCTGCCAGAGAGATCAACTCGAAATGCGAGCCGGACACGGTAGTACGACCGCCCCCGGGGAGCAGGGAGGAGTCGGGTGCGGAAGTGCGACTGCCTTCCTGAAGAGGGGAGGAGCGGCTAGTACCACCCCCAGAGGGGGAGGGAGAAGGGGCGTGGCTTACGACATCAGCCCCTCCTGGGGCGCGACCTGCAACATTGGCCCCTCCTCTCTATCCACCCCTGCCGTCTTCCAGCGAGGCGTCTCCACTCCCGACGCCCTCTGATGGGGGCTAGAACGAATTACTCAAAAAAAAAAAACCAAACAAACAAACAAAAAAAATCCGTGCGATCTGTTGCAGTCAGTTTTGCAGCATCTTCAAGACATGAGCTCGCAGTTCCAGCATATGTCAATCGTTACCAACCCCCCCACCGGGAAAATGAGGCTTCCTCTCCGAGATGTTTAGCTGGGCCTCTGGCACGGATCACACCTACCCGCTGGAGCGGTGCTATAAGAGCTGCCATCCTAGATGGACAGTGGAACGTTGCCACCATTATCAGAGGTGCACAAGCCTTAGCCTGTCCTGTGCAACAGGTTAATGGATGACAATCGTAAGTACAGGTGTTTGGCCGGAGGAGTGGCCACTAAGTTACCACCTGAAGAAAGCCGTGAGCAGGGGCTGGGTCCAACAGACCCTGAGCAGGAATCAGGTCTGTTCCCCCCACCCCCCGGCTCGCTGGAGAATGGGACAGTCACTGAGAAAAGGAGCGAAGGCTCCATTAAAGAATTTTTTACAGTGAAGTTTGAAAGAACAAAGTCTTGCAGTTTAAAATCCCTGAGAAAATCATTACTTGGAAATCAGTGCATACAGCTTGAAATGCTCTAAAACTTACAGAGACTATCTTACAAGCAGCTGCTACTCCTCTGTCCTTATCTCAAAAGCAAGGACAGAGCAGCAGTCTGTTGAAATTTAACCCTACATATGACGAAATTCCTACCGAACATGAGAAATGCGGGAAGTAAATCTGCCAGAACCTGACGATCCTTTGAATCCAGAGAAATGGGAAGTAGGGTGTAAAAATCCGGCATCCCGAAAGTGCACGACAGGGTCTCTCGACAGCAATTGGCGTACCCGACCTGAGATTAAAACGAGGTGAATTCCAACATAAAACTGCACAGTCCCTCAGACGCTGTACAGCCGCCGCGCCAGCAGTCACCGCATCGAACGGGTCAGCAAAGCTTACACCTGGTGGGGCACATGGCTCCCCCCGGGCAACCGGCGGCACGGTTCCCCCCCCACCCCCCCCTGTTTTTTCCCCCCCCATTCCCTCGATCCCAGCGTGCCGGCCCATCCCGGCCAGCCCAGAAGCGGCGCGGCGAGAACCATCTTTCTGACATTCAAGGACTTGGTTACAAAAAATGTATACAATTCAATTACTGCAGTAGAATTCCTTCTGAACAAGCAGCTGGACTTTATTATCTTTCCAAGGTTCAGATGGTCTGTCTAGATGATGTTATTCACTCTGCTGAAAGGTGAAAATATTGACATTATGACTGAAGAGTTGTCCCCTCTATTTACTTTGTTAAAAGGGACTCAGATTTATTATTTTCCCGAAGGACAATGACAAAAGCAAAAACTGTTTTACAAAAGATTTCAGATAGAATTGCAATTGCCTTTACCTTCAGAATTAATGTCCAATTGCCAACAAATTTGTATATCATTTATGAAGGTTTTGTTTTACAGCCTTATCCTCTTTTCGATCAGTGGTGTGTTAACACGCAGAAGTTGAAGACTCTGGAATGAATCTTTTTGTCTCATACGCCCATGAAAACATTGACCTCAAAGGTACACATCATAGTGTCCTTAACAGCACAAGGTTGGAATCACTGTCAGCAAGTTGATACTATTTGCCTGCTGCTGGCTAAAGATGACTTTATGGCATTAAACAGTGAATCCTTATCTCTGCAAGTCGCTCTAGCTGATTATTTAAATAACATACGTTATACCCTTCCACAACATAAGCTGTTACATTCCCTCTCTCAAATTTCATTGCAGCCAAAAAACCGATGTGTTTCTGTTCCTATTAAAGGAGCACGAACAGTGTTTCGGAAACAAACAAATTCATCCGATTAGCAATCATCTATTTTAGTCGTTGAAGGATCCACACAAATTTTTAAGCTATCAGCGGCCTTGCACGTCTTTGAATTGTTTTCGACTGAACCACTCAATGTTGTCACAGATTCTGCATATGTTGTGAATATTGTTCAACGCATTGCAGACGCAATTGCTATTGAAATTAGAAAATCGCGTACGTGTATATTTTATAATGCATATATAGTTACATACTACTCTACTAAAACCAATAACTGAAGAAAAAGTTGTAGCAGATAAATTGACAATGGCAGCAGTACTGCCACACAGTTTCAAGCAAGCCCGATTATCTCATGACTTCTTTCATCAAAATGCCTCTTCCTTGCATAAACAATTTGCTTTGCCCCAGGGGAAAGCCACAGAAAATGTTCATGCATGCCCTGACTGTCAATGTATTACACCCGTACCATCGTGTGCAGGAGTGAACCCTCGTGGTTTACGAGCTGATGAGTTGTGGCAAAGTGATATTACACATATATCAACATTTGGTCGACTGCATTGTGTACATGTTAATATGGATACTTTGTCAGGATTTCTGGTAGCCACGGCACATACGGGAGAAAAGGAACGTTTCACGGACAATTTCTGTTTTCCTACAGGACTGGAGTATACAACATGTTACAGGTATACAGCATTCTTCTACTGCACAAGCCATTGTCGAAAGTGTCCACGGGACCCTCAAAGCTGTGCTAAATAAACAAAAAAGGGGGAATCCTATGGGCAGTGTTACCCCACAGGAACAGTTAATGTACTTAATTTTTAAAATCGTTCTGATGATCAATTATTTACAACAGCAACTGACCGTCAATTCGGGATGGTCCCTCCATTTGTGGTTCGACCAAAAGTATGGTATAAAGAATTTGGGGAATCGCAATGGACAAGTCCTGTAGAACTAATAATGTGGGGAAGAGGGTATGCGTGTGTTGTTCTTTCAACAGGCCCTCGATGGTTACCTGCAAAATATGTGAAGCTATATCATGAGCTGAAAGAACGTAACGCAGAATCCGATGCCAGAGGTGACCACGCTCACTCTCAGGGAGCAACCTCTGACATGGAAGCAGAAGAGATCCACTCTGGATGATCCTATTACACAGGGAACACTGAAAAAATTACAGCAAACGCAAGTACTCTGATGACTGCAGTGTCATCAGATACCTGTCTTGTGGGCTTGCCATTAAACGACTGGCGGATTCCCAGGGATCTTCAGCATATCTTCCCATCTAAAAACGTGTCTCGAAATGTAACAGACTGTTGGGACATGTGGACCCCCCAGCTTCCACTTGCTACTCTGGAGCCACAAGAAATTGAGCTGTTGGGGTCTTTAAAGATGGACTTTTGTGTCAAGTTTAACTACACGGGAAAGAATCAATCTAAGGCATGGGATGTTTCGCCTGCTCACCCTATCTTCAAAAATAACACTGTTTGGTGCAATTATACAGCAACGAATTTGTCTAAGTCTACTAATGCTCCCCTCTTGTTGCCTCCAGGGATATTTTTTATTTGTGGAGACAGAGCATGGCCCGGTATCCCCTCGCATATAAAAGGAGGTCCGTGTAGTCTTGGGCGCTTGTCAGTATTGACCCCTAACACATCTATGATTTTGCAATACCGCCTCTTCCATAGGGCAAAACGTAGTGTTCATGCCTACACCCCTGAGTGTGATGATAATGTAGAATTCTGGTCCTTTAGTCAGCGTTTTGCCGCCTCTCTCTTTTTACCTGGAGCTGCCGCTGGAAAAGCATTGGCAACATTAGATAAGCTTGGCTGCTGGCTTGCTAAACAAACGAATGCTACTAGCAGTGCATTGTCGGGTCTTTTATTAGATGTAGATAGCGTTCGCCATGCAACAATACAAAATAGAGCTGCCATAGATTTTTTGCTTTTAGCACAGGGCCATGGCTGTGAGGACTTTGAGGGCATGTGTTGTATGAATCTTTCTGATCACTCTGAGTCAATCCATGCCAGCATCCAAAAGCTTAAGGACGGAGTCTCCAAACTCCGTCAGGACGACAAGTGGGATTGGCTAGATAAAATTTTGGAAGATGGGGTCTGTCTGGATGGTTAAGAAGCCTAGTAAAAATAGCAGTTTATGTTTTAATAGTTTTTATTTTGTTGCTATTACTTCTTCCATGCCTGTTGCAGTGTTTGCAAAAACTAATAACACGCTCAGTAAAAGGAATTCTTATTGTACAACAGGAAGGGGGAGATGTGGGCCTCAGCAGGGCCCGCAGCGCGGTGCAATTGATAAGGAAGGATGTGCTGGAACTTGTGGGCCATAAACCCTGGGAAGAAGGGAGATAGTGCCGAGCCATCCTGAAGGAGGAAGCAGGGCCTTAGATAAGATAAGAAGAGAATGTGTCTGCATGGCCTTAGTTTAGATAAGCTTAGGAAAAGAATGTGTCTGTGTTAGCAACTGTGTTAACCAATCAATAGGTGCCTAGTTTGAAACTTAACCAATCAGTTTAAAACACGCTGCCTTTTGATCTGTATAAATGTATGTGTGTAAGGACAATAAAACGAACATTCTGCTTGTATCAAGCAGGTGTCCCGTCTCTCAATCACGGCAAAGGGGGAATTGTGGAGTCCTGGCTGGATGAGAGGGGACATAGCTTGGTGCGTTGAGCAACCCAGGTTCCGATCCGGAAGTGAGCCTTGGGAGCGGCTGAAACGGAACCCTGCTGGGAAGGGAGAGCGACGAGCTCGGGACACTGGAGCAGGGGGAACGACACCGTTTCCTGCCACACTGTCACTTCCTTCCTGCCACGCTGTTGTTTCCTGCCACAGTACTGTTTTCACTTCGAGATGCAGCTCTGCACCAATCACAACGTGTTGCAGTAGTATTGCCTATATATGGGTTAGGGTTTTAACCATTCAGATGCTGTAATAGTTTTGCTATATAAACCTTGTTTTGCTGACTACTGAAGATTGAACGATCATACTCATATTGGGGTCACACCGTTACAAAGGATCCGTAAACCACGCCAACACTAGACAATTCTGGATGCGAGCTATCTGGAGACGTTCGCATTTTCTGAGCACGGCTGCTGGAGGCACAAAGCACAAAGTCCCGGGCTATGTTTGAAGTTTGAGGTGGAAAGGCAAGCAAGCAGACCCAGTCTCTGTGCACTTGTGCGAGCAGTGCCATGAGCAGATGAGGCTGAGCAACAGCTTTCAAGGCTAGCCCCTTCTGGTTGCGAGCTATCTGGAGACGTTCTCATATTTGGGGCAGGGCTGCTAAAGGCACAAAGCACGGAGTCCCGGGCTATGTTTGAAGTTTGAGGTGGCAAGGCAAGCAAGCAGCCCCAGTCTCTGGGCGCCTGTGCGACTAGTGCCATGGGCAGATGAGGCTGAGCAAAAGCTTTCCAGGCTAGCCCCTTCTGGGTGCGGGCTATCTGGAGACGTTCGCATTTTCAGAGCACAACTGCTGTAGGCACAAAGCACGGAGTCCCGGGCTACATTTGAAGTTTGAGGTGGCAAGGCAAGCAAGCAGCCCCGGTCTCTGTGTGGCTGTGCGACTAGTGCCATGGGCAAATGAGGCTGAGCAACAGCTTTCCAGGCTAGCCCATTCTGGGTGCGGGGTATCTGGAGATGTTGGCTTTTTCGGAGCAGGGCTGCTGAAGGGACCCAGCATAAAGCCCCGGGCTACTTTTGAAGTTTTACGTGTCAAGGCAAGTTCAGCCCAGTCTCTGTGCCCCTGTGCGAGCAGTGCCATGGGCAGATGAGGCTGAGAAACAACTTTCCAGGCTAGCCCCTTCTCGGTAAGGGATATCCTGAGACGCTTGCATATTCGAGACAGGGTTACAGCAGATGCGTGGCTAAGACCCCCTAGGATACGTTAGAAGTTTGAGGTAGCAAGGCAAAAAAGCAGCCCCAGTCTCTGTGCACCTGTGCGACCAGTGCCATGGGCAGATGAGGCTGAGCAACAGCTTTCAAGGCTAGCCCTTTCTGGGTGCGAGCTATCCAGAGACTTTCGCATTTTCGTTGCAGGGCTACTGGAGGCACCTGGCAGGGACGCCCAAGATTTGTTTGAAGTTTGAGGCGGAGAGGCAAGCAAGCAGCTCCAGTCTGTGTGCGCCTGTGCGAACAGTGCCATGGGCAGATGAGGCTGAGCAACAGCTTTCCAGGCTATCCCCTTCTTGGTAAGAGATATCCTGTGACGTTCCCATCTTCGGGTCAGGGCTGCGGGGGGCCCCCAGAAAGCATCCCCTGGCATACTTTTGAAGTTTGACGTGGCTACGCAAGCAAGCAGCCCCAGTCTCTGTGCGCCTGTGCGAGCAGTGCCATGGGCAGATGAGGCTGAGCAACAGCTTTCCAGGCTAGTCCCTTCTGGGTGAGAGCTATCTGGAGATGTTCGCATCTTCAGTGGAGGTCTGCTGGAGGCACCCATCAGGGATACCCGGGCTACTTGTGAAAACTGAGGTGGCAAGGCAAGCAAGCAGCCCAAGTCTCTGTGCGCCTGTGCGAGCAGCGCCATGGGCAGATGAGGCTGAGCAACAGCTTTGCAGGCTAGCATCTTCTGGCTGTGGGCGATATGGAGACTTTCGCATTTTCGGAGCACGGCTGCTGGAGTCACAAAGCACAAAGTCCCGGGGTACGTTTGACATTTGAGGTGGCAAGGCAATCAAGCAGCCCCAGTCTCTGTGCGTCTGTGCGAGCAGTGCCATGGGCAGATGAGGCTGAGCAACAGCTCTCCAGGCTAAACCCTTCTTGGTAATAGATATCTGGAGACTTTCGCATTTTTGGTGTAGGGCTGCTAGAGGGACCAAGGAGGCAGACCCGGGCTACTTTTGTAGCTTGAGGTGGCAAGGCAAGCAAGCAGCCCCAGTCTCTGTGCGTCTGTGCAAGCAGTGCCATGAGCAGATGAGGCTGAGCAACAGTTTTCCAGGCTAGCCCCTTCTGGGTGTTAGCTATCTGTACACGTTTCCACCTTCTGTGCAGGGCTGCTCTTGGCAACGGGCAGGGACACCAGGGCTACGTTTGAAGTTTGAGATGGCAAGAAAAGCAAGCAGCCGCAGTCTCTGTGTGCCTGTGCGACCAGTGCCATGGGCAGATGAGGCTGAGCAACAGTTTTCCAGGCTAGCCCCTTCTGTTTGCGAGCTATCTGGAGACGTTCTCATATTTGGGGCAGGGCTGCTGGAGGCACCCAGAAGGGAAACCGGGCTGTGTTTGAAGTTTAAGGTGGCAAGGCAAGCAAGCAGCCCTAGTCTCTGTGCGTCTGTGCAATCAATGCCATGGGCAGATGAGGCTGAGCAAGAGCTTTCAAACCTAGTCCCTTCTGGGTGCGATCTGTCTAGAGATGTGCGCATTTTCGGTGCAGGTCTGCTGGAGGCACCCGGCAGGGATCCCCGGGCTACGTTTGAAGACTGAGGCGGCAAGGCAAGCAAGCAGCCCCTGTCTCTGTGCATCTGTGCGAGCAGTGCCATGGGCAGATGAGGCTGAGCAACATCTTTCCAGGCTAGTCCCTTCTGGGTGCAAGCTATCTGAAGATGTTCGCATCTTCAGTGCAGGTCTGCTGGAGACACCCGTCAGGGATACCCGGGCTACGTTTGAAAATTTAGGTGGCAAGGCAAGCAAGCAGCCCAAGTCTCTGTGCGCCTGTGCGAGCAGCGCCATGGGCAGAAGAGGCTGAGCAACAGCTTTGCAGGCTAGCATCGTCTGGCTGTGGGTGATATGGAGACTTTCGCATTTTCGGAGCACGGCTGCTGGAGGCACAAATCACAGAGTCCCGGGGTACGTTTGCGTTTGAGGTGGCAAGGCAAGCAAGCAGACCCAGTCTCTGTGAGTCTGTGCAAGCAATGCCATGGGCAGATGAGGCTGAGCAACAGATTTCCAGGCTCGTCCCTTCTGGGTTCGAGCTATGTGGAGACGTTTGCACTTTCGGTGCAGGGCTGCTGGAGGCACCCGGCAGGGATCCCCGGGCTACGTTTGAAGATTGAGGTGGCAAGGCAAGCAAGCAGCCCCAGTCTCTGTGCGTCTGTGCAACCAATGCCATGCGCAGATGAGGCTGAGCAACAGTTTTCCAGGCTAGCCCCTTCTGGGTTCGAGATATCTGGAGACGTTCGCATTTTCGGTGAAGGGCTGCTAGAGGCACCCGGAGGGACACCAGGTCTACTTTTTAAGTTTGAGGCTGAGCAGCACCTTTCCAGGCTAGCCAATACTTGGTAAGAGATATCCTATAACGTTCTCATATTCAGGTCAGGGCTGTTGGAGTTGCCAGGCAAAGACACCCTCTAGGATACATTTGAAGTTTGATGCGGCAAGGCACGCAAGCAGTCCCAGTCTCTGTGCGCCTGTGCGAGCAGTGCCATGGGCAGATGAGGCTGAGAAACAGCTTTCCAGGCTAATCCCTTCTGGGTGCGATCTGTCTAGAGATGTGCATATTTTCAGTGCAGGTCTGCTGGAGGCATCCGGCAGGGATCCCTGAGCTACGTGTGAAAATTTAGGTGGCAAGGTAAGCAAGTGTTGACATGGGTTACGGATCCGTTGTAAAGATGTGACCCCAATATGTGTATATTTTTTCACCTTTATTAGTCAGCAAAAACAAGGTTTATATAGCAAACCAACTACAGCATCTGAATGGTTAAACCCCCAACCCATATACTGGCAAAACTACTGCAACTCATTGTGATTGGTGCAGAGCTGCATCTCGAAGTGAAAACAGTACTGTGGCAGGAAACAACAACGTGGCAGGAAGGAAGTGACAGTGTGGCAGGAAACGGTGACGTTCCCCCTGCTCCAGTGTCCCGAGCTCGTCGCTCTGCCTTCCCAGCAGTGTTCCGTGTCAGCCGCTCCCAAGGCTCACTTCCGGATCGGAACCTGGGTTGCTCAACGCACCAAGCTATGTCCCCTCTCGTCCAGCCAGGACTCCACAATTCCCCCTTCTTGTTTTTGAGCAAGCCAGGTTTGCTTCGTCATCTTGTAGAGAGCCCTTTTAAGACAGCTAAAGGAAATACATATTATAATTCCAACAGCAAGTAACACGATACATATGCGCAAAATTTCTATAATTAAACTGTTAAGCCAAGCGGGCAGATTACCAAAGAGCGAGGTGAGAAATCCATAAAGAAGTCCCTGGTTTTGTTGTATTCGATTGGCGTGCTGTTCGAGCCATTGTAATTGCTTGTGGATGGACTTACTATGATCGGACAAATTCATACAGCACATGCCTTCAAAATCGTCACAACCATGTCCTTGGGCCAGCAGTAAAAAATCAATTGTGGCTCTATTTTGCAATACTGCATGTCGTAGACTACTCTGATCTTCTAGCAAGGATTGCAAGACTTTTGTGGTAACACTGGCTTGCTTCTCTGCCCAGCATGTCAATTTCCCTAGCTGGTTTAACGCTGCGCCGGCGACGGTACCGGGCACTAATAATGCCATAAATACTCGCTCGGTGGTACTTGGGCGAGTGATTCGATCATCGCAGTTAGGAGGAAGACCCGTAACACCTCGTTTGGGATGAGTTGTTACCTTCTTCCACCACTGTCGATCTGGAGCTAGCAATGTCAGCTGACCTAAGTAACAGGTTACGAGGAATTCCTTGCCATGCCCTGTCGCCACAGATTAAAAACACGTCAGGAGGCAAGGCTTTAGGCGTAGCATTATTCCACAAGGGAAAACCACCTTCCATCCCGTAGGCGCCCAGACTTTGGGGGCTTCTTTTGTTCGTATCATTGGTACCACAGAAGGTGACAGCTCTAGAGTGGCCCTGATAGTCATAATAAGAAGCAATTGGAGTGACATTGGCCCACCCTGACTGGTTGAAGAAATGGCGATGGTTAGGCCTAGCAATAGCAGGCCCTGCAAATACAAAACAAGTTTGAGTCCAGTTTTCGGTTGTGTTACCAATCCTCATCGATCCTAGCAAGTTCAACTCTTGAGGATCCCAGGGCAATGTGCGATTCAGACCTTGTATGAGTTTGGCACTGCAATTACTCACTTGAATCTCCTTTGTACATCTGCCTGCACTATAATTAGTAAAATGAGTAACATTGTAACTAGGTACTCCTATTAGACAGGTGCGAAAAGGTTCTGTTGCGGAAGCAAGAGACAAACAAAATGCTGATTGGCCCGTTTTGTTCCCCAGGTAACCCATAGATTTTGTCGGGGCTCAATGCGGTAAAGGGTTTCTTCGGCTATTATAATCTGACAACACGTAAAGAGTACGTCTAACAGGGTAACCACTCGTTTTCCTCCCATTACATTCAAAACTGATGTAAGCATCGCACTCTCGTCTTTCCCCCTCCGCTTTGGGGACGGTCCACACAGCAGGCACTAACTTACCTTGGCTATATTAAAGGAACAACTTACCCATACGGTTTTAACTCTCTGGTTTGCTCACCTTACTTACTTCAAGCGGCTACAGAGATAAGCATCGCTTCCTTTTGTCTTGAGCTTTATAACAATTAAAGCGCGAGCTACGCTGCGCCCTATTAAAGGCACTGATCACACTGATGCTTCGCAAACGATATTCGACGCCGCCGCTATGGTTAGCAAGTGCAACAGTTACATAAAACCCGAGGCTTACAGATCTCACAAAACATCACAGGTGCTATCGGTGACAAGTACCTCCTGGTAACCACTTATATACTCCTCCCTCTATTCAGGTTACTTCTACTTGATTGCTCCGCTCATGAGAGTCTGCTTGTTGCTCCTCGGCTAACTTGTCTTGCTGATTCAAAGCAGGCTTCACGGCTCAGCTAGGCACCCAGACTGGACCGCGATCTGTGGAAACGCACATATAACCTCGACCATTAAATATCACTGGTACGGGTCCAGCCCATTCTCCAGTAGTCGGGTCTCTACAGATCACTTTAAACCGCAGTAAAGTCGTTGCACGATTGAATTTTAAGTTCTGGTGATGCACCACAACAGGCGGTGCCTCCTGATCACCCATAAGGCACAAATAGTTTAAAGTAAAAAGAACTCGATGCAACCTTGATTGCGCTTCTGTTTCAGCTCCTCGCTGTTTATCTAAGTAGTCTTTCAGCACACGATGAGTGCGCTCTATGAGGCCTTGCCCTGTCGGAGAATGCGCAATTCCCTTGGTGTGCTTAATTCCCCATGTCAGCAAGAATGATCTCAGCTTTTGACTGATGTAGGCAGGTCCATTATCGGTCTTAATTTCTTCAGGGACCCCCAGTACTGCAAAACACGAAAGCAGATGTTTACAAACATGTTGCGCTTTCTCCCCAGGTAAAGCAGAGGCCCATATCATTTTTGAAAAGGTGTCTATTGTGACATGCATGTACTTCAGTCGCCCAAATTCGGAGAAGTGCGTGACGTCCATCTGCCACAGCGCAAGTGCCTGTAGCCCTTTTGGATTTACTCCTTGGCCTATACCTGGTCCTTGGTTTCCGCACTTAGGACAGGCCTGTACAATATAACGAGCCTCATTCTCTGTCAGTCCAAATGGCCTTCGCAGACCTCTTGCATTTTGGTGAAAATTCTCATGACTCTGTCTGGCCTGCTGAAACTTGTCTACTGGAGGCATAGGGCATGCGGGACTGACTAAGTTGTCAGCAATCTGATTGCCGTGCCCTAGTCCCAGATCCCGTTGGTGGCTACGCACATGAATGACACAACAAGGTACGGCCCGTTGAGACAGTACGGTCCGCAACTGGATAAACAGCTTGCCTAATCTAGGATTGACTGCCTCCCTAAGCAAGGCATCCGGTATTCGAGGCACTATCCCGGTTACATAAAGGGAGTCAGTTACAACATTTAAAGGCTCATTTAACCAATTAGTTAAAGCCCAGACCACGGCAGTCAGCTCTAAAATTTACAGCGAATCTCCATCCTGTCCTTGTATCATATGATGACACCACCGGCCCCCTTCTTGCCAAACACAAACTGCCTTACGCAGCCTCCTGCCTGCATCTGTATACACTGTGATTCCTTCAGCCAGCGGCTTCTCCTGAACTCTGGACTTCTCAAGCCATAGATTACGCTTCAAGAACTGCCACAATCTCCCTTTCGGCTGTCGGGAATATATCCTCCCATCATAGCCTAACAGGGCTTCCTGTATGGGTAGAGCATGCCTCAACCACCATTCCAAATCTGCTGCTTTGACCGGTATACTGATGTCCTGCGGCTCTTCCCCTGATATTTCCACTATCCTCGTCCTACCTTTTCTGATTAGCTCTCCCACAGCTTCTGATCGTGTCTGTGTACTAGTCTTTGGCTGCACACTTAAAAACACCCATTCTAGTATGTAAAATGTATCATCGCCCCTAATAGGCTTGTCAGTGGCAAAGTCAGGACTATTCAACGATGCTGTACAGGAAGGAGTCTCCCCCTTCTTGTTTTGCCACTGACAAACAAGGGCATACGGTGACTCTGAAGGGTTACAAATAAGCAAGGAAACAGGTAGGGTTAGCAATCGCCTAGCAGTCCAAGCTGTTTGAAGCTTCTGTACGATGTGTTGCAAAGCTGCTTGTTGCGTCTGTGATAGGGTGACTGCTGTGCTGGGATGTGAGCCACGTAGTAGTCATGTCAATGGTGCAATGTCAGCATTGGAAATACCAGCACAGTTGCGCACCCACTGGATATCTCCAAGTAAAGTCTGTACATCAGTCAATGTGCGCAAATTTGTCGCTAACTCCACCTTCTGTGGTCGGATCTTAGCGTCAGAGATGCGCCACCCCAAATACTTCCATGGTGCAGATCGCTGAACCTTTTCCGGGGCAATGACAAGGCCCTTGCTGGCTAAAACAGTACTCAGCTGTGTCAAGGAATCGTCACTGAACGCTTCCTGTTGACAGCAGAGGATGTCATCCATATAATGATAAATGATTGTATTCGGCCATTGATCCCTGAGTGGAGCTAAGGCCCAAGCCACATAAAGTTGACACAGAGTGGGTGAGTTTCTCATGCCTTGCGGCAAGACAACCCACTCATATCGCTCTGAAGGTGCTGCTTTGTTAGTTACGGGTATCGAAAAGGCAAACCGTTGAGTGTCCCGCGGATGTAAAGGTATAGTGAAAAAACAGTCTTTTAGGTCAACAACGATCACGTGCCAACCCGACGGAAGCATAGCAGGTGATGGCATTCCAGGTTGTACAGCTCCCATGGGTTGCATCTGCTCATTAATCTTACGTAGGTCGTGTAAGAGGCGCCATTTGCCGCTCTTTTTCGGAATGACGAAAATGGGGGTATTCCGTGGGCTGACTGAAGGCTTGATGTGGCCTGCAGCGAGTTGTTCTGCTACCAATTGCCTTGTTATTTGCAGTCGCTCTTCTGTCATGGGCCACTGGTCAACCCACACGGGTTCGTTGGAAAGCCAGGTTAGCGGTGGGTTGGGCGACTGCTTGCCAGTGCCCATAACTAAAAAGGGGTAGTAGTTAGTACAACTCCAATTTGACTCAAAACGTCGTGCCCAATTAGGGCTGAAAGAGTTTCGGGCAGCTGCATGACATAGACCTTTAAATTGACGTCCTTCCCTTCAGGAAAGGTTATTTGCACAGGGTATTGGCTCATCATGGGAGTGGAGTGTCCCCCCACCCCTGCGATAGCCGTTGTGGGAACACTTAGTGGCCACTCCTCCGGCCAAACACCCGTACTTACGATTGTCATCCATTAACCTGTACCACAGGACAGGCTAAGGCTTGTGTATCTCTCATAATGGTGGCAACGTTCCACTGTCCATCTAGGATGGCATCTCTTATAACACCGCTCCAGCAGGCAGGTGTGATCGGTGCCGGAGACCCAGCTAAACATTTCAGAGAGGAAGCCTCATTTTCCCGGTGGGGGGGGTTGGTAACGATTGACATATGCTGGAACTGCAAGCTCATGTCTTGAAGACTGTGCAAAACTGACTGCAAAATATCGCACGCTTTTTTTCCTTGCAATTCATTCTGGCCGCCATCAGAGGGCGTCGGAAGTGGAGACGCCTCCCTGGAAGATGGCAGGGGTGGACAGAGAGGAGGGGCCGATGTTGCAGGCTGCGCCCCAGGAGGGGCTGATGTTATAAGCCACGCCCCTTCTCCCTCCCCCTCTGGGGGTGGTACTAGCCGCTCCTCCCCTCTTCAGGAAGGCAGCTGCTCCTCCCCTCTTTTGGAAGACAGTCGCACTTCCGCACCCGACTCCTCCTCGCTCCCCGGGGGCGGTCGTACTACCGCGTCCGGCTCGCATTTCGAGTTGATCTCTCTGGCGGCAACTTCCTGTGGGCCCCCCCCTCTGCGCCCAGACCGGAACCGTGCTCCGCACTCGCTCGAATCTTGGCAATTGTGTTACAAGTGATCCCAGTCATCCCTCTAACGGCAGGTAGCCCGAAAACCCGTGATAATGTCCCAGGCTTAGGCGCGTGATCTTTCCCGGGCTCCTGAGCTAGCATCTGAGATGCAGCACACGCCACCTCTCGTTCAGCTTTCATGGCTTTTAAGGTCTGTAATACTGTTCGCCAGAGCTCGCGGACGGCTTTTATCTCCTTTTCTTCCTTTTCCTCCCCCGTTATTGTCCTTTCCGACATCGTCTCTCCTAATTCTTGCCATTCCGAGACGGAAAACAGTAGCGGGGTATCCGCAAAGTGACCCCATCGTTGCCCCAGTTTAATCAACTTCATGAGTTGCTTTGCCGTTGCACCTATTCCTTTCTTAGAGAGAATATCGACGAGCAATGTTGCCGCAGCATCCACCTCCATGCCTGCGATCACGGCCTCCACGTTAAATTTTAGCTGCGCCAGGCAGCCCGAGTGTGGCTCGAAAATTCCTGGGAGTCGGCCGTCCGTGCCTGCCCTGCGCATTCACACCCAGGCAGGACCCTCCCAGCCGTTACTCCCACGCCCCCTCTCTAGCTGCTCACCGCAGACCGAGGGACTCCTGCAGGAAAACTGTCCATCCTCTGCTACCAAATGTTGGCATGGGTTACGGAAACGTTGTAACAATGTGACCCCAATATGAGTATGATCGTTCACCTTTATTAGTCAGCAAAAACAAGGTTTATATAGCAAAACTATTACAGCACCTGAATGGTTAAACCCCCAACCCATATATAGGCAAAACTACTGCAACTCGTTGTGATTGGTGCAGAGCTGCATCTCGAAGTGAATGAAGTACTGTGGCAGGAAGGAAGTGACAATGTGGCAGGAAACGGCCACATTCCCACTGCTCCAGTGTCCCGAGCTCGTCGCTCTGCCTTCCCAGCAGGATTCCGTGTCAGCCGCTCCCAAGGCTCACTTCCGGATCGGAACCTGGGTTGCTCAACGCACCAACTATGTCCCCTCTCGTCCAGACAGGACTCCACAAGCAAGCAGCCCCAGTCTCTGTGCGCCTGTGCGAGCAGTACCATGGGTAGATGAGGCTGACCAACATCTTTCCAGGCTAGCCCCTTCTGGGTAAGAGTTATCCTGAGACGCTCGCATATTCGGGACAGGGGTGCGGTGGGCGCCCAGCAAAGAACCCCTAGGCCACGTTTGAAGTTTGAGGTGGCAAGGCAAGCAAGCAGCCCCCGTCTCTCTGTGCGCTTGAGCGAACAGTGCCATGGGCAGATGAGGCTGAGCAACAGCTTTCCAAGCTAGCACATTCTTGGTAAGAGATATCCTGAGATGTTTGCATATTCAGGTCAGGGCTGGTAGAGGTGCCGGGCAAAGACCCCCTAGGTTACGTTTGAATTTTGAGGTAGAAGGGCAAGCAAACAGCCCCAGTCTCTGTGCGTCTGTGCGAGCAGTGCCATGGGCAGATGAGGCTGAGCAACAGTTTTACAGGCTTGCCCCTTCTGGTTGCGAGCTATCTGGAAACGTTTTCATATTTGGGGCAGGACTTCTGGAGGCACCCGGTAGGGACACCCATGCTATGTTTGAAGTTTAAGGTGGCAAGGCAAGCAAGCAGTCCCAGTCTGTGTGTGCCTGTGCGAGCAGTGCCATGGGCAGATGAGGCTGAGCAACAGCTTTCCAGGCTAGACCCTACTTGGTAAGAGATAGTTAAGACGCTCGCGTATTCAAACAGGGGTGTGGCAGGCAACCGGCAAAGACCCCCTAGGCTACGTTTGAAGTTTGAGGTGGCAAGGCAAGCAAGCAGCGCCAGTCTCTGAACGCCTGTGCGACCAGTGCCGTGGGCAGATGAGGCTGAGCAACAGCTTCCCAGGCTAGCCCCTTCTGGGTGCGAGCTATCTGGAGACGTTTGCATCTTCGGTGCAGGGCGGCTAGAGGTACCCGGCAGGGACACCCGGGATTTGTTTGAAATTTGAGGTGGCAAGGCAAGCAAGCAGACCCAGTCTATGTGCTTTTGTGAGCAGTGCCATGGGCAGATGAGGCTGAGCAACAGCTTTCCCGGCTAGCCCCTTCGTGGTAAGAGATATCCTGAGACGTTCGCATATTCGGGTCAGGGCTACTGGAGGAACCCGCCAAGGACCCCCTAGCATACGTTTGAAGTTTCAGGTGGCAAGGCAAGCAAGCAGCCTTAGTCTCTGTGCGCCTGTGCGAGCAGTGCCATGGGCAGATGAGGCTGAGCAACAGCTTTCCAGGCTAGCCCCTTCTTGGTAAGAGATATACTGAGACGTTCGCACATTCGGGACAGGGGTGCGGCGGCACAAAGCACGTAGTCTCAGGCTTGGTTTAAAGTTTGAGGTGGCAAGGGAAGCAAGCAGCCCCAGTCTCTGTGTGTCTGTGCAAGCAGTGCCATGAGCAGTTGACGCTGAGCAACAGATTTCCAGCCTAGCCACTTCTGGGTTCGAGCTATCTGGAGACGTTTGCACCTGCGGTGCAGGGCGGCTAGAGGCACCCGGAAGAGACGTGAGGGTTACGTCTGAAGTTTGAGTTGGCAAGGCAAGCAAGCAGACCCAGTCTCTGTGCGCCTGTGTGACCAGTGCCATGGGCAGATGAGGCTGAGCAACAGTTTTGCAGGCTAGCCCCTTCTGGGTGCGAGCTATCTGGAGACTTTTGCATTTTCGGTGCAGGGCTGCTGGAGACACCCGGCAGGGACGCCCGGGATTTGTTTGAAATTTGAGGTGGCAAGGCAAGCAAGCAGCCCCAGTCTCTGTGCGCCTGTGCGAGCGGTGCCATGGGCAGATGAGGCTTAACAACAGCTTTCCCGGCTAGCCCCTTCTTAGTAAGAGACATCCTGAGACGTTCGCTTATTAGGGTCAGGGCTGCTGGAGGCACACGCCAAGGACCCCCTAGCATACATTTGAAGTTTCAGGTGGCAAGGCAAGCAAGCAGCCTTAGTCTCTGTGCGCCTGTGCGAGCAGTGCCATGGGCAGATGAGGCTGAGCAAAAGCATTCCAGGCTAGCCCCTTCTTGGTAAGAGATATACTGAGACGCTCGCACATTCGTGACAGGGGTGCGGCGGCACAAAGCACGTAGTCTCAGGCTTCGTTTAAAGTTTGAGGTGGCAAGGCAAGCAAGCAGCCCCAGTCTCTGTGCGTCTGTGCGAGCAGTGCCATGGGCACATAAGGCTGAGAAACAGTTTTCAAGGCTAGTCCCTTCTGGGTGCAATCTGTCTGGAGATGTTCGCATCTTCAGTGCATGTCTGCTGGAGGCACCCGGCAGGGATGCACGGGCTACGTTCGAAAACTGAGGTGGCAAGGCAAGCAAGCAGCCCCAGTCTCTGTGAGCCTGTGTGAGCAGTGCCATGGGCAGATGAGGCTGAGCAACAGCTTTCCAGGCTAGCATCTTCTTGTTTCGAACTATCCGAAGACGTTCGCACCTTCTGTGCAGGGCTGATGGAGGCACCCGGTAGTGAACCCCAGATAGGTTTGAAGTTTAAGGTGAAAGGCAAGCAAGCAGCCTTGTGTTCCGTGTCAGCCGCTCCCAAGTCTCACTTCCGGATCGGAACCTGGGTTGCTCAACACACCAAGCTATGTCCCCTCTCCTGCAGACAGGACTCCACAATTCGCCCTTCTTGTTTTTGAGCAAGCCAGGTTTGCTTCGTCATCTTGGAGAGCGCCCTTTTAAGACAGCTAAAGCAAATACATATTATAATTCCAACAGCAAGTAACACGATACATATGCGCAAAATTTCTATAATTAAACTGTTAAGCCAAGCGGGCAGATTACCAAAGAGCGAGGTGAGCAGTCCATCAGAAAAAATCCCTGGTTTTGTTGTATTCGATTGGCGTGCTGTTCGAGCCATTGTAATTGCTTGTGGATGGACTTACTATGATCGGACAAGTTCATACAGCACATGCCTTCAGAATCTTCACAACCATGTCCCTGGGCCAACAGTAAAAAATCAATTGTGGCTCTATTTTGCAATACCGCATGTCGTAGACTACTCTGATCTTCTAGCAGGCATTGCAAGACTTTTGTGGTAACACTGGCTTGCTTCTCTGCCCAGCGTTCAGTGTTCGCCACTCTACTTCTGTAGCAGTGTTCCGTGTTCGCTACTTTCAAGGTCTATCTCCGTTACCAAGCCAGGGTTGCTCAACAGCACCAAATTATGTCCCCTCTCGTCCAGCCAGGACTCCACAATTCCCCCTTTTTGTTTTTTTGAGCAAGCCAGGTATAGTTGATGAGGTTGTTGATGATGATGAGAGCTGACATTAATTTTGGTCTTCAGCTTGCTACCACTTTTTCAGAGGCCCACACAAACTACAATACTAACAGATAAAGGAACACAAATGCTAATTGAAGACATAGAGATGTGAAGTGCATACCACAACCTGTTGGGTATAAAGAAAGATTAAATTAACTTGAGAATGATACATACTGATGGTAAATCTGTTACCTAGCATATGGGTGTAGATTGATTTACTTGTATTCAATTTTCTTGCTGGATTTACTTGTATCCAATTTTCTTCCGGTGTGGATGGTGGGACTAAAGTACCGCTTGACCACAACATATCATTATTGTCAATGGGAGGAAATGCATCTCATCTCATTAGGCATCGAAATAGCAGTGTATCAATAATATGAGCTCAGTAAATTTGCACTTGGGTTATAGGTATACTTATCACATATACAAACATCCATAACATTTAGTATTGGCTATCCATATTACTTACCTAGGTTAAGATCAATGTACCTAGAACTATGACTCATTAACTATATAGGCTAAAATTAATGTACATAAAAGCATAAAGCTGCAAACATCACCACATCTATTCCCTGCTGCATCAAATGCTTCCGAAGTCTTGATAAATCAGAGCCGAAATACAACAATCTAAAGTCAAAAACCAGAAACAGTCAATACCTGCAGAACTTAGCAAACCAGAGACACAAAACAGTTACTTAGTCCAGACAAATCCGTTAGATCACAGAAATCAAATAAATCCATCAGAACACAGAAATACAAGCACTGTAACATAAAATCACACGTTCATGGTCGCGACCACACACACACACACACAGGCACACCAAGTTTTCAGCATAAATCCAAATATTGCAAAGACAGGACTTACAATAATATTCAACATGTACTAGACAAATTCCCAAGCTTCAGTTTCAGGAAGAGTACTCTCTTTTCAATTCTGGATTAGAAAGGACGCTTTCCCTTCTCATCAGGGATATAGCTCAATGCTGTGAAGCTTTTACTATGACTAACAAATAGGCAACAAGAAACAATACTGGAAGAATGCCTTTGCCTTATTAATGGTTCCTGCTCATAACTTTTTGGTCCAGTGATCAGAGGTTCTCCCCGAGAATCCCTCGGTGCCGGCTGGAGGTCCTGCAATCCCTCGGACCATTGAAGTTCAAGAGCAGCGTCCTACCTGGGTACCCAAAATCTATTACTAGAAAGCAGCAAAATAATTAACTTCCTAAAACTTAATGTTGGAGTTCTAGAAAGCAGGCATTCTTTACTGCAGTACTGAACGCACAGGGAATAGCTCTACTCAAATGTGTGTACCAAAAAGACACTCTTACTAGATATTTATGCCATGTTAACATACATAATCATTACATTTCTGCGAAGTACTTATCATTCTCCATTTCTCCCCCCCGTTGTTTTTTTTTTTTTAATATATGTATATATTAATGTCTTTTCTACATGCATATTGGCACCTCTGGGCAGTTGTCAGGAGACCTCAGGTGAAGGTTTATACTTTTCCTCACGGTGTCTGCTAGTTGACCTTTGCTCTTGTGCAGACGCAGTTCTAAAATCATGTATACCGTGTCCTCCAAGATAGCTTCATTATACAAAAGCTGTTGTGGGAGATAATTGCCAAATATGCAAGGGATGTATTAATTGATGTGGGTGGTGCACCCACTGCAGTCATCAGAGTACTTGCGTTTGCTGTAATTTTTTCAGTGTTCCCTGTGTAATAGGATCATCCAGAGTGGATCTCTTCTGCTTCCATGTCAGAGGTTGCTCCCTGAGAGTGAGCGTGGTCACCTCTGGCATCGGATTCTGTGTTACGTTCTTTCAGCTCATGATATAGCTTCACATATTTTGCTGGTAACCATCGAGGGCCTGTTGAAAGAAGAACACACGCATACCCTCTTCCCCACATTATTAGTTCTACAGGACTTGTCCATTGCGATTCCCCAAATTCTTTATACCATACTTTTGGTCGAACCACAAATGGAGGGACCATCCCGAATTGACGGTCAGCTGCTGTTGTAAATAATTGATCATCAGAACGATTTTAAAAATTAAGTACATTAACTGTTCCTGTGGGGTAACACTGCCCATAGGATTCCCCCTTTTTTGTTTATTTAGCATAGCTTTGAGGGTCCCGTGGACACTTTCGACAATGGCTTGTGCAGTAGAAGAATGCTGTATACCTGTAACATGTTGTATACTCCAGTCCTGTAGGAAAACAGAAATTGTCCGTGAAACGTTCCTTTTCTCCCGTATGTGCCGTGGCTACCAGAAATCCTGACAAAGTATCCATATTAACATGTACACAATGCAGTCGACCAAATGTTGATATATGTGTAATATCACTTTGCCACAACTCATCAGCTCGTAAACCACGAGGGTTCACTCCTGCACACGATGGTACGGGTGTAATACATTGACAGTCAGGGCATGCATGAACATTTTCTGTGGCTTGCCCCTGGGGCAAAGCAAATTGTTTATGCAAGGAAGAGGCATTTTGATGAAAGAAGTCATGAGATAATCGGGCTTGCTTGAAACTGTGTGGCAGTACTGCTGCCATTGTCAATTTATCTGCTACAACTTTTTCTTCAGTTATTGGTTTTAGTAGAGTAGTATGTAACTATATATGCATTATAAAATATACACGTACGCGATTTTCTAATTTCAATAGCAATTGCGTCTGCAATGCGTTGAACAATATTCACAACATATGCAGAATCTGTGACAACATTGAGTGGTTCAGTCGAAAACAATTCAAAGACGTGCAAGGCTGCTGATAGCTTAACAATTTGTGTGGATCCTTCAACGACTAAAATAGATGATTGCTAATCGGATGAATTTGTTTGTTTCCGAAACACTGTTCGTGCTCCTTTAATAGGAACAGAAACACATCGGTTTTTTGGCTGCAATGAAATTTGAGAGAGGGAATGTAACAGCTTATGTTGTGGAAGGGTATAACGTATGTTATTTAAATAATCAGCTAGAGCGACTTGCAGAGATAAGGATTCACTGTTTAATACCATAAAGTCATCTTTAGCCAGCAGCAGGCAAATAGTATCAACTTGCTGACAGTGATTCCAACCTTGTGCTGTTAAGGACACTATGATGTGTACCTTTGAGGTCAATGTTTTCATGGGCGTATGAGACAAAAAGATTCATTCCAGAGTCTTCAACTTCTGCGTGTTAACACACCACTGATCGAAAAGAGGATAAGGCTGTAAAACAAAACCTTCATAAATGATATACAAATTTGTTGGCAATTGGACATTAATTCTGAAGGTAAAGGCAATTGCAATTCTATCTGAAATCTTTTGTAAAACAGTTTTTGCTTTTGTCATTGTCCTTCGGGAAAATAATAAATCTGAGTCCCTTTTAACAAAGTAAATAGAGGGGACAACTCTTCAGTCATAATGTCAATATTTTCACCTTTCAGCAGAGTGAATAACATCATCTAGACAGACCATCTGAACCTTGGAAAGATAATAAAGTCCAGCTGCTTGTTCAGAAGGAATTCTACTGCAGTAATTGAATTGTATACATTTTTTGTAACCAAGTCCTTGAATGTCAGAAAGATGGTTCTCGCCGCGCCGCTTCTGGGCTGGCCGGGATGGGCCGGCACGCTGGGATCGAGGGAATGGGGGGGGAAAAAACAGGGGGGGGTGGGGGAGGAACCGTGCCGCCGGTTGCCCGGGGGGAGCCATGTGCCCCACCAGGTGTAAGCTTTGCTGACCCGTTCGATGCGGTGACTGCTGGCGCGGCGGCTGTACAGCGTCTGAGGGACTGTGCAGTTTTATGTTGGAATTCACCTCGTTTTAATCTCAGGTCGGGTACGCCAATTGCTGTCGAGAGACCCTGTCGTGCACTTTCGGGATGCCGGATTTTTACACCCTACTTCCCATTTCTCTGGATTCAAAGGATCGTCAGGTTCTGGCAGATTTACTTCCCGCATTTCTCATGTTCGGTAGGAATTTCGTCGTATGTAGGGTTAAATTTCAACAGACTGCTGCTCTGTCCTTGCTTTTGAGATAAGGACAGAGGAGTAGCAGCTGCTTGTAAGATAGTCTCTGTAAGTTTTAGAGCATTTCAAGCTGTATGCACTGATTTCCAAGTAATGATTTTCTCAGGGATTTTAAACTGCAAGACTTTGTTCTTTCAAACTTCACTGTAAAAAATTCTTTAATGGAGCCTTCGCTCCTTTTCTCAGTGACTGTCCCATTCTCCAGCGAGCCGGGGGGTGGGGGGAACAGACCTGATTCCTGCTCAGGGTCTGTTGGACCCAGCCCCTGCTCACGGCTTTCTTCAGGTGGTAACTTAGTGGCCACTCCTCCGGCCAAACACCTGTACTTACGATTGTCATCCATTAACCTGTTGCACAGGACAGGCTAAGGCTTGTGCACCTCTGATAATGGTGGCAACGTTCCACTGTCCATCTAGGATGGCAGCTCTTATAGCACCGCTCCAGCGGGTAGGTGTGATCCGTGCCAGAGGCCCAGCTAAACATCTCGGAGAGGAAGCCTCATTTTCCCGGTGGGGGGGTTGGTAACGATTGACATATGCTGGAACTGCGAGCTCATGTCTTGAAGATGCTGCAAAACTGACTGCAACAGATCGCACGGATTTTTTTTGTTTGTTTGTTTGGTTTTTTTTTTTTGAGTAATTCGTTCTAGCCCCCATCAGAGGGCGTCGGGAGTGGAGACGCCTCGCTGGAAGACGGCAGGGGTGGATAGAGAGGAGGGGCCAATGTTGCAGGTCGCGCCCCAGGAGGGGCTGATGTCGTAAGCCACGCCCCTTCTCCCTCCCCCTCTGGGGGTGGTACTAGCCGCTCCTCCCCTCTTCAGGAAGGCAGTCGCACTTCCGCACCCGACTCCTCCCTGCTCCCCGGGGGCGGTCGTACTACCGTGTCCGGCTCGCATTTCGAGTTGATCTCTCTGGCAGCAACTTCCGGTGGGCCCCCCCCTCTGCGCCCAGACCGGAACCGTGCTCCGCACTCGCTCGAATCTCGGCAATTGTGTTACAAGTGATCCCAGTCATCCCTCTAAGGGCAGGTAGCCCGAAAACCCATGATAATGTCCCAGGCTTAGGCACGTGATCTTTCCCGGGCTCCTGAGCTAGCATCTGAGCTGCAGCACACGCCACCTCTCGTTCAGCTTTCATGGATTTTAAGGTCTGTAATACTGTGTGCCAGAGCTCGCGGACGGCTTTTATCTTCTTTTCTTCCTTTTCCTCCCCCGTTATTGTCCTTTCCGACATCGTCTCTCCTAATTCTTGCCATTCCGAGACAGAAAACAGTAGCGGGGTGTCCGCAAAGTGACCCCATCGTTGCCCCAGTTTAATCAACTTCATGAGTTGCTTTGCCGTTGCACCTATTCCTTTCTTAGAGAGAATACCGACTAACAACGTTACTGCAGCCCCTATCTCCGTACTTGTGACCACGGCCTCCACGTTCAAATTTAGCTGTGCCAGGCAGCCACAGTGTGGCTTGAAAATTCCTGGGAGTCGGCCGTCCGTGCCTGCCCTGCGCGTCCGCACCCAGGCAGGACCCTCCCAGCCATTGTTCCCACGCCCCCTCTCTAGCTGCTCACCGCAGACCGAGGGACTCCTGCAGGGAAACCGTCCATCCTCTGCCACCAAATGTTGGCGTGGGTTACGGATCCGTTGTAACGATGTGACCCCAATATGAGTATGATCGTTCACTCTTTAGTAGTAAGTAAAACAAGGTTTATATAGCAAAACTATTACAGCACCTGAATGGTTAAACCCCCAACCCATATATAGGCAAATCTACTGCAACTCGTTGTGATTGGTGCAGAGCTGCATCTCAAAGTGAAAACAGTACTGTGGCAGGAAACAACAACGTGGCAGGAAGGAAGTGACAGTGTGGCAGGAAACGGTGACGTTCCCCCTGCTCCAGTGTCCCGAGCTCGTCGCTCTCCCTTCCCAGCAGGGTTCCATGTCAGCCGCTCCCAAGGCTCACTTCGGGATCGGAACCTTGGTTGCTCAACGCACCAAAATATGTCCCCTCTCGTCCAGCCAGAACACAACAGGCTAGCCTGGAAAGCTGTTGCTCAGCCTTATACGCCCATGGCACTGCTCGCACAGGCGCACAGAGACTGGGGCTGCTTGCTTGCCTTGCCACCTCAAACTTCAAACATATACTAGGGGGTCCTTGCCAAGCTCCTTCCGCACACCTGACCCGAATATGCGAGCGTCTCAGGATATCTCATACCAAGAAGGGTTTAGCCTGGAAAGCTGTTGCTCAGCCTCATCTGCCCATGGCACTGCTTGCACAGGTGCACAGAGAGACTGGGGCTGCTTGCTTGCCTTGCCACCTCAAACTTCAAACATAGCCCGGGACTCCGTGCTTTGGGCCTCTAGCAGCACTGCACCGAAAATGCGAACGTCTCCAGATAGCTCGCACCCAGAAGGGGCTAGCCTGGAAAGCTGTTGCTCAGCCTCATCTGCCCATGGCACTGCTTGCACAGAGGCACAGAGACTGGGGCTGCTTGCTTGCCTTGCCACATCAAACTTCAAACATAGCCCGGGACTTTGTGCTTTGTGCCTCTAGCAGCCCTGCACCGAAAATGCGAACGTGTTCGATATATATTGCCAAAAGGGGTTTAGTCTGGAAAGCAGTTTTTCAGCCTCATCTGGTCATGGCACTGCTTGCACAGGTTCACAGAGACTGGGGCTGCTTGCTTGCCTTGCCACGTCAATTTTCAAAAGAATCCCGGGGATCCCTGCCGGGTGCCTCCAGCAGACCTGCAGTGAATATGCAAACGTCTCAGAATTTCTCTTACCAAGAAGGGGCTAGCCTGGAAAGCTGTTGCTCAGCCTCATGTGCCCATGGCACTGCTCGCACAAGCGCACAGAGAATGGGGCTGCTTGCTTGCCTTGCTACCTCAAACTTCAAACATAGCCCGGGTGTCCCTTCCGGGTGCCTCCAGCAGCCCTGCCCCAAATATGAGAACGTCTCCAGATAGCTCGCAACTTGAAGGAGCTAGTCTGCAAAGCAGTTGCTCAGCCTCTTCTGCCCATGGCACTGCTGGCACAGGCGCACAGAGAGACTGAGGCTTCTTGCTTGCCTTGCCACCTCAAACTTTGAAACTAGCCTAGGGGGTCCTTGCCAAGCTCTTTCTGCAGCCCTGACCGGAATATGCGAACATCTCAGGATATTTCTTACCAAGAAGGGGCCAGCCAGGAAAACTGTTGCTCAGCCTCATATGGCCATGGCACTGCTCGCACAGGCGCACAGAGACTGGGGCCGCCTGCTTGCCTTGCCACCTCAAACTCCAAACGTAGCCTAGGGGGTCATTGCCAAGCTCCTTTCGCACACCTGAGCAGAATATGCGAGCGTCTCAGGATATTTCTTACCAAGAAGGGTTTAGCCTGGAAAACTGTTGCTCAGCCTCATCTGCCCATGGCACTGCTCGCACAGGCGCACAGAGAGACTGAGGCTTCTTGCTTGCCTTGCATCCTCAAACTTCAAACACATCCGGGGCGTCCCTTCCGGGTGCCTCCAGTAGACGTGCACCGAAAATGTGAAAGTCTCCAGATAGCTCGCAAACAGAAGGGGCTAGCCCGGAAATCTGTTGCTCAGCCTCATCTGCCCATGGCATTGTTCGCACAGACGCACAGAGACTGGAGCTGCTTGCTTGCCTTGCCACCTCAAACTTCAAACATAGCCCGGGACTCCGTGCTTTGGGCCTCTAGCAGCCCTGCACCAAAAATGCGAACATGTTGGAATATCTGTTGCCAAGAAGGGTTTAGGCTGGAAAGCTGTTGTTCAGCGTCATGTGCCCATGGCACTGCTCGCTCAGGCGCACAGAGAATGGGGCTGCTTGCTTGCCTTGCCACCTCAATTTTCAAATGTAGCCTAGGGGATCCTTTCTGGGGGCCTCCCGCAGCCCTCACCAAAATATGCGAACGTCTCAGCATATCTCTTACCAAGTATTGTCTAGCGTGTAAAGCTGTTGCTCAGCCTGATCTGCTCATGGCATTGCTCACACAGGCGCACAGAGACTAGTGCTGCTTGCTTGCCCTGCCACCTCAAAATTCGAACGTAGCCTAGGGGGTCTTTGCCAAGCTCCTTCTGCAGCCCGGACCCGAACACGCGAACGTCTCAGGATATTTCTTACCAAGAAGGGGCTAGGCAGGAAAACTGTTGCTCAGCCTCATCTGCCCATGGCACTGCTCGCACAGGTGCACAGAGAGACTGAGGCTTCTGCTTGCCTTGCATCCTCAAACTTCAAACAAATCCCGGGCGTCCCTGCTGGGTGCCTCCAGCACACATGCACCGAAAATGCGAAAGTCTCCAGATAGCTCGAACCAAGAAGGGGCTAGCCTGGGAAGCTGTTTCTCAGCCTCATCTGCCCATGGCACTGCTCGCACAGATGCACAGAGACTGCGGCTGCTTGCTTGCCTTGCCACCTCAAACTTCAAACATAGCCCGGGACTCCGTGCTTTGGGCCTCTAGCAGCACTGCACCGAAAATGCGAACGTCTCCAGATAGCTTGCACCCAGAAGGGGCTAGCCTGGGAAGCTGTTGCTCAGCGTCATCTGCCCATAGTACTGCTCGCACAGGCGCACACAGACTTGGGCTGCTTTCTTGCCTTGCCACCTCAAATTTTAAATGTAGCTCGGGGCTCTCTGCCCAGTCTCTTCAGCACCCCTGCACGGAGAATGCGAACGTCTCAGGATATCTCGTACCAAGAAGGGTTTTGCCTGGAAAGCTGTTTCACAGCCTCATCTGCCCATTGCACTGATCACACAGGCGCACAGAGACAGGAGGCTGCCCACTTGCCTTGCCACCTTAAACTTCAAATGTAGCCTGGGGGGTCCTTGCCGGGCCTCTCCCACTGCCTTGACGTTAATATGCGAACGTCTAAGGATGTCTCTTAACGAGAAAGGGGTAGCCTGGAAAGCCGTTGCTCAGCCTCATCAGCCCATGGCTCTGCTCGCACAGGCTCACAGAGACTGGGGCTGCTTGATTGTCTTGACACCTCAGTCTTCAAACCTAACCAGGGGGTCCCTTCAGGGTGCGTCCATCAGCCGTGACCCTAATATGCGAACGTCTCCAGATAGCTCGCACCCAGAAGGGGCTAGCCTGGAAAGCTGTTGCTCTGCCTCATCTGCCCATGGCACTGCTCGCACAGGCGCACAGAGACTGGAGCTGCTTGCTTGACTGCCTTGCCACATCAAACTTCAAACGCAGCCCGGGGATCCCTGCCGGGTGCCTCCAGCAGACCTGCACTGAAGATGCGAACATCTCCAGATAGATCGTACCCAGAAGGGACTAGCCTTGAAAAGTGTTTCTCAGCCTCATCTGCTCATGGCCCTGCTCCCAGAGGCGCACAGAGACTGAAGCTGCTTGCTTGCCTTGCCACCTCAAACTTCAAACGTATTTTAGGGGGTCCTTGGCGGGGGCCTCACGCAGCCCTGACCCGAATATGCAAACGTCTCAGGATATCTCTTACTAAGAAGGGGATAGCCTGGAAATCTCTTGCTCGGCCTCATCTGCCCATGCAACTGCTTGCAGGGGCGCACAGAGACTGGGGCTGCTTGCTTGCCTTTCCACCTCAAACTTCAAACAAATCCCGGGCGTCCCTGCCGGGTGTCTCCAGAAGCCCTGCACCGAAAATGCTAAAGTCTCTGGATAGCTCGCACCCAGAAAGGGCTAGCCTGGAAAGCTGTTGCTCAGCCTCATCTGCTCATGGCACTGCTTGCACAGGTGCTCAGAGACTGGGGCTGCTTGACTGCCTTGCCACATCAAACTTCAAACGTAGCCCGGGGCTCCCATGTGAGTCCCTCCAGCACCCCTGCATGTAGAATGCGAACGTCTCAGGATATCTCGTACCAAGAAGGGTTTAGACTGGAAAGCTGTTGCTCAGACTCATCTGCCGATGGCACTGCTCCCACAGGCACACGGGGACTGGGCTTCTTGCTTGCCTTGCCACCTTAAACTTCAAACATAGCCCGGGTGTCCCAGCCGGGTGCCTCCAGCAGCCCTGCACCGCGAATGGTAACATCTAAGGATATCTCTTACCAGGAAGGGTGTAGCCTGGAAAGCTGTTTCTCAGCCTCATCTGGTAAGGGCACTTCTCTCACAGATGCACAGAGACTGGGGCTGCTTGCTTGCCTTGCCACCTCAAACCTCAGACGTAACCTAGGGTGTTGTTTCTGGGGGCCTCCCACAGCCCTGACCTGAATATGCGAACATATCAGGATATCTCGTACCAAAAAGGGGCTAGCCTGGATAGCTGTTGCTCAGCCTCATCTGCCCATAGTACTGCTCGCACAGGCGCACACAGACTGGGGGTGCTTGCTTGCCTTGCCACCTCAAATTTTAAACGTAGCTCGGGGCTCTCTGCCCAGTCTCTTCAGCACCCCTGCACGGAGAATGCGAACGTCTCAGGATATCTCGTACCAAGAAGGGTTTTGCCTGGAAAGCTGTTTCACAGCCTCATCTGCCCATTGCACTGATCACACAGGCGCACAGAGACAGGAGGCTGCCCACTTGCTTAGCCACCTTAAACTTCAAATGTAGCCTGGGGGGTCCTTGCCATTCTCCTCCCGCAGCCCTGACCCAAATATGCGAACGTCTCAGGATATCGCATACCAAGTAGGGGCTATCCCAGAAAGCTGTTGCTCAGCCTCATCTGCCCATGGCACTGGTCACACAGGTGCACACAGAATGGATCTGCTTGCTTGCCTTGCAACCTCAAACTTCAAACATAGCCCAGGGGTCCGTGCTGTGTGCCTCCTCCAGCCCTGCACCGAACATGCGAATGTCTCCAGATAGCTCGCACCCAGTAGGGGCTAGTCTGGAAAACTGTTGCTCAGCCTCACCTGCCCATGGCACTGCTCGCACAGGCGCACAGAAAGACTGGGGCTGCTTGCTTGCCTTGCCACATCAAACTTCAAACGTAGCCCGGGACTCTGTGCTTTGTGCCTCCAGCAGCCGTGCTCCCAAAATGCGAACTTCTCCAGATAGCCTGCACCCAGCAGGGTCTAGCCCAGAAAGCAGATGCTCAGCCTAATCTGCCCATGGCACTGCTCGCACAGGCGCATAGAGAGACTGGGGCTGGTTGCCTGCCTTGCATCCTCAAACTTAAAACAAATCCCGGGCGTCCCTGCCGGGTGCCTCCAGAAGCCCTGCACCGAAAATGCGAAAGTCTCCAGATAGTTGCCACCCAGAAAGGGATAGCCTGGACAGATGTTGCTCAGCCTCATCTGCCCATGGCACTGCTCGCACAGGCACACAGAGACTGGGGCTGCTTGCTTGTCTTGCCACCTCAATCTTCAAACAAATCCCGGGCGTCCCTGCCGGGTGCCTCCAGCAGCCCTGCACCGAAAATGCGAAAGTATCCCGAAAGGTCGCACCCAGAAAGAGCTAGCCTGGAAAGCTGTTGCTCAGCCTCATCTGCTCATGGCACTGCTCGCACAGGCGCACAGAGACTGGACTGCTTGCTTGCCTTGCTACCTCACACTACAAACGTCGCAGGGGCTCCCTGCCGGGTCCCTCCAGCAGCCCTGCACCAAAAATGCGAACGTCTCAGGATATCTATTACCGAGAAGGGGCTAGCATGGAAAGCTGTTGCTCAGCCTCATCTGCTCATGGCACTGCTTGCACAGGTGCTCAGAGACTGGGGCTGCTTGCTTGCCTTGCCACCTCAAACTTCAAACGTAGCCCGGGGCTCCCATGTGAGTCCCTCCAGCACCCCTGCATGTAGAATGCGAACGTCTCAGGATATCTCGTACCAAGAAGGGTTTAGACTGGAAAGCTGTTGCTCAGACTCATCTGCCGATGGCACTGCTCCCACAGGCACACAGGGACTGGGCTTCTTGCTTGCCTTGCCACCTTAAACTTCAAACATAGCCCGGGTGTCCCAGCCGGGTGCCTCCAGCAGCCCTGCACCGCGAATGGTAACATCTAAGGATATCTCTTACCAGGAAGGGTGTAGCCTGGAAAGCTGTTTCTCAGCCTCATCTGGTAAGGGCACTTCTCTCACAGATGCACAGAGACTGGGGCTGCTTGCTTGCCTTGCCACCTCAAACCTCAGACGTAACCTAGGGTGTTGTTTCTGGGGGTCTCCCACAGCCCTGACCTGAATATGCAAACATATCAGGATATCTCGTACCAAAAAGGGGCTAGCCTGGATA
The DNA here is from genome assembly GCF_030867145.1 of Opisthocomus hoazin. Taxonomy (NCBI): domain Eukaryota; kingdom Metazoa; phylum Chordata; class Aves; order Opisthocomiformes; family Opisthocomidae; genus Opisthocomus; species Opisthocomus hoazin. The sequence continues at coordinate 6,297,851 of NC_134453.1, read as the reverse complement.
GCTGTTGCTCAGCCTCATCTGCCCATAGTACTGCTCGCACAGGCGTACACAGACTGGGGGTGCTTGCTTGCCTTGCCACCTCAAATTTTAAACGTAGCTCGGGGCTCTCTGCCCAGTCTCTTCAGCACCCCTGCACGGAGAATGCGAACGTCTCAGGATATCTCGTACCAAGAAGGGTTTTGCCTGGAAAGCTGTTTCACAGCCTCATCTGCCCATTGCACTGATCACACAGGCGCACAGAGACAGGAGGCTGCCCACTTGCCTTGCCACCTTAAACTTCAAATGTAGCCTGGGGGGTCCTTGCCGGGCCTCTCCCACTGCCTTGACGTTAATATGCGAACGTCTAAGGATGTCTCTTAACGAGAATGGGGTAGCCTGGAAAGCTGTTGCTCAGCCTCATCAGCCCAAGGCTCTGCTCGCACAGGCGCTCAGAGACTGGGGCTGCTTGATTGTCTTGACACCTCAGTCTTCAAACCTAACCAGGGGGTCCCTGCAGGGTGCGTCCATCAGCCGTGACCCTAATATGCGAACGTCTCCAGATAGCTCGCACCCAGAAGGGGCTAGCCTGGAAAGCTGTTGCTCTGCCTCATCTGCCCATGGCACTGCTTGCACAGGCGCACAGAAAGACTGGGGCTGCTTGCTTGCCTTGCCACCTCAAACTTCAAACGTAGCCTAGGGGGTCCTTGCCATTCTCCTCCCGCAGCCCTGACCCAAATATGCGAACGTCTCAGGATATCTCATACCAAGTAGGGGCTATCCCGGAAAGCTGTTGCTCAGCCTCATCTGCCCATGGCACTGGTCACACAGGTGCACACAGAATGGATCTGCTTGCTTGCCTTGCAACCTCAAACTTCAAACATAGCCCAGGGGTCCCTGCTGTGTGCCTCCTCCAGCCCTGCACCGAACATGCGAATGTCTCCAGATAGCTCGCACCCAGTAGGGGCTAGTCTGGAAAACTGTTGCTCAGCCTCACCTGCCCATGGCACTGCTCGCACAGGCGCACAGAAAGACTGGGGCTGCTTGCTTGCCTTGCCACATCAAACTTCAAACGTAGCCCGGGACTCTGTGCTTTGTGCCTCCAGCAGCCGTGCTCCCAAAATGCGAACTTCTCCAGATAGCCTGCACCCAGCAGGGTCTAGCCCAGAAAGCAGATGCTCAGCCTAATCTGCCCATGGCACTGCTCGCACAGGCGCATAGAGAGACTGGGGCTGGTTGCCTGCCTTGCATCCTCAAACTTAAAACAAATCCCGGGCGTCCCTGCCGGGTGCCTCCAGAAGCCCTGCACCGAAAATGCGAAAGTCTCCAGATAGTTGCCACCCAGAAAGGGATAGCCTGGACAGATGTTGCTCAGCCTCATCTGCCCATGGCACTGCTCGCACAGGCACACAGAGACTGGGGCTGCTTGCTTGTCTTGCCACCTCAATCTTCAAACAAATCCCGGGCGTCCCTGCCGGGTGCCTCCAGCAGCCCTGCACCGAAAATGCGAAAGTATCCCGAAAGGTCGCACCCAGAAAGAGCTAGCCTGGAAAGCTGTTGCTCAGCCTCATCTGCTCATGGCACTGCTCGCACAGGCGCACAGAGACTGGACTGCTTGCTTGCCTTGCTACCTCACACTACAAACGTCGCAGGGGCTCCCTGCCGGGTCCCTCCAGCAGCCCTGCACCAAAAATGCGAACGTCTCAGGATATCTATTACCGAGAAGGGGCTAGCATGGAAAGCTGTTGCTCAGCCTCATCTGCTCATGGCACTGCTTGCACAGGTGCTCAGAGACTGGGGCTGCTTGCTTGCCTTGCCACCTCAAACTTCAAACGTAGCCCGGGGCTCCCATGTGAGTCCCTCCAGCACCCCTGCATGTAGAATGCGAACGTCTCAGTATATCTCGTACCAAGAAGGGTTTAGACTGGAAAGCTGTTGCTCAGACTCATCTGCCGATGGCACTGCTCCCACAGGCACACAGGGACTGGGCTTCTTGCTTGCCTTGCCACCTTAAACTTCAAACATAGCCCGGGTGTCCCAGCCGGGTGCCTCCAGCAGCCCTGCACCGCGAATGGTAACATCTAAGGATATCTCTTACCAGGAAGGGTGTAGCCTGGAAAGCTGTTTCTCAGCCTCATCTGGTAAGGGCACTTCTCTCACAGATGCACAGAGACTGGGGCTGCTTGCTTGCCTTGCCACCTCAAACCTCAGACGTAACCTAGGGTGTTGTTTCTGGGGGTCTCCCACAGCCCTGACCTGAATATGCAAACATATCAGGATATCTCGTACCAAAAAGGGGCTAGCCTGGATAGCTGTTGCTCAGCCTCATCTGCCCATAGTACTGCTCGCACAGGCGTACACAGACTGGGGGTGCTTGCTTGCCTTGCCACCTCAAATTTTAAACGTAGCTCGGGGCTCTCTGCCCAGTCTCTTCAGCACCCCTGCACGGAGAATGCGAACGTCTCAGGATATCTCGTACCAAGAAGGGTTTTGCCTGGAAAGCTGTTTCACAGCCTCATCTGCCCATTGCACTGATCACACAGGCGCACAGAGACAGGAGGCTGCCCACTTGCCTTGCCACCTTAAACTTCAAATGTAGCCTGGGGGGTCCTTGCCGGGCCTCTCCCACTGCCTTGACGTTAATATGCGAACGTCTAAGGATGTCTCTTAACGAGAATGGGGTAGCCTGGAAAGCTGTTGCTCAGCCTCATCAGCCCAAGGCTCTGCTCGCACAGGCGCTCAGAGACTGGGGCTGCTTGATTGTCTTGACACCTCAGTCTTCAAACCTAACCAGGGGGTCCCTGCAGGGTGCGTCCATCAGCCGTGACCCTAATATGCGAACGTCTCCAGATAGCTCGCACCCAGAAGGGGCTAGCCTGGAAAGCTGTTGCTCTGCCTCATCTGCCCATGGCACTGCTTGCACAGGCGCACAGAAAGACTGGGGCTGCTTGCTTGCCTTGCCACCTCAAACTTCAAACGTAGCCTAGGGGGTCCTTGCCATTCTCCTCCCGCAGCCCTGACCCAAATATGCGAACGTCTCAGGATATCTCATACCAAGTAGGGGCTATCCCGGAAAGCTGTTGCTCAGCCTCATCTGCCCATGGCACTGGTCACACAGGTGCACACAGAATGGATCTGCTTGCTTGCCTTGCAACCTCAAACTTCAAACATAGCCCAGGGGTCCCTGCTGTGTGCCTCCTCCAGCCCTGCACCGAACATGCAAATGTCTCCAGATAGCTCGCACCCAGTAGGGGCTAGCCTGGAAAACTGTTGCTCAGCCTCACCTGCCCATGGCACTGCTCGCACAGGCGCACAGAAAGACTGGGGCTGCTTGCTTGCCTTGCCACATCAAACTTCAAACGTAGCCCGGGACTCTGTGCTTTGTGCCTCCAGCAGCCGTGCTCCCAAAATGCGAACTTCTCCAGATAGCCTGCACCCAGCAGGGTCTAGCCCAGAAAGCAGATGCTCAGCCTAATCTGCCCATGGCACTGCTCGCACAGGCGCACAGAGAGACTGGGGCTGGTTGCCTGCCTTGCATCCTCAAACTTAAAACAAATCCCGGGCGTCCCTGCCGGGTGCCTCCAGCAGCCCTGCACCGAAAATGCGAAAGTCTCCAGATAGTTGCCACCCAGAAAGGGATAGCCTGGACAGATGTTGCTCAGCCTCATCTGCCCATGGCACTGCTCGCACAGGCACACAGAGACTGGGGCTGCTTGCTTGTCTTGCCACCTCAATCTTCAAACAAATCCCGGGCGTCCCTGCCGGGTGCCTCCAGCAGCCCTGCACCGAAAATGCGAAAGTATCCCGAAAGGTCGCACCCAGAAAGAGCTAGCCTGGAAAGCTGTTGCTCAGCCTCATCTGCTCATGGCACTGCTCGCACAGGCGCACAGAGACTGGACTGCTTGCTTGCCTTGCTACCTCACACTACAAACGTCGCAGGGGCTCCCTGCCGGGTCCCTCCAGCAGCCCTGCACCAAAAATGCGAACGTCTCAGGATATCTATTACCGAGAAGGGGCTAGCATGGAAAGCTGTTGCTCAGCCTCATCTGCTCATGGCACTGCTTGCACAGGTGCTCAGAGACTGGGGCTGCTTGCTTGCCTTGCCACCTCAAACTTCAAACGTAGCCCGGGGCTCCCATGTGAGTCCCTCCAGCACCCCTGCATGTAGAATGCGAACGTCTCAGGATATCTCGTACCAAGAAGGGTTTAGACTGGAAAGCTGTTGCTCAGACTCATCTGCCGATGGCACTGCTCCCACAGGCACACAGGGACTGGGCTTCTTGCTTGCCTTGCCACCTTAAACTTCAAACATAGCCCGGGTGTCCCAGCCGGGTGCCTCCAGCAGCCCTGCACCGCGAATGGTAACATCTAAGGATATCTCTTACCAGGAAGGGTGTAGCCTGGAAAGCTGTTTCTCAGCCTCATCTGGTAAGGGCACTTCTCTCACAGATGCACAGAGACTGGGGCTGCTTGCTTGCCTTGCCACCTCAAACCTCAGACGTAACCTAGGGTGTTGTTTCTGGGGGTCTCCCACAGCCCTGACCTGAATATGCAAACATATCAGGATATCTCGTACCAAAAAGGGGCTAGCCTGGATAGCTGTTGCTCAGCCTCATCTGCCCATAGTACTGCTCGCACAGGCGTACACAGACTGGGGGTGCTTGCTTGCCTTGCCACCTCAAATTTTAAATGTAGCTCGGGGCTCTCTGCCCAGTCTCTTCAGCACCCCTGCACGGAGAATGCGAACGTCTCAGGATATCTCGTACCAAGAAGGGTTTTGCCTGGAAAGCTGTTTCACAGCCTCATCTGCCCATTGCACTGATCACACAGGCGCACAGAGACAGGAGGCTGCCCACTTGCCTTGCCACCTTAAACTTCAAATGTAGCCTGGGGGGTCCTTGCCGGGCCTCTCCCACTGCCTTGACGTTAATATGCGAACGTCTAAGGATGTCTCTTAACGAGAATGGGGTAGCCTGGAAAGCTGTTGCTCAGCCTCATCAGCCCATGGCTCTGCTCGCACAGGCGCTCAGAGACTGGGGCTGCTTGATTGTCTTGACACCTCAGTCTTCAAACCTAACCAGGGGGTCCCTGCAGGGTGCGTCCATCAGCCGTGACCCTAATATGCGAACGTCTCCAGATAGCTCGCACCCAGAAGGGGCTAGCCTGGAAAGCTGTTGCTCTGCCTCATCTGCCCATGGCACTGCTTGCACAGGCGCACAGAAAGACTGGGGCTGCTTGCTTGCCTTGCCACCTCAAACTTCAAACGTAGCCTAGGGGGTCCTTGCCATTCTCCTCCCGCAGCCCTGACCCAAATATGCGAACGTCTCAGGATATCTCATACCAAGTAGGGGCTATCCCGGAAAGCTGTTGCTCAGCCTCATCTGCCCATGGCACTGGTCACACAGGTGCACACAGAATGGATCTGCTTGCTTGCCTTGCAACCTCAAACTTCAAACATAGCCCAGGGGTCCCTGCTGTGTGCCTCCTCCAGCCCTGCACCGAACATGCAAATGTCTCCAGATAGCTCGCACCCAGTAGGGGCTAGCCTGGAAAACTGTTGCTCAGCCTCACCTGCCCATGGCACTGCTCGCACAGGCGTACAGAAAGACTGGGGCTGCTTGCTTGCCTTGCCACATCAAACTTCAAACATAGCCCGGGACTCTGTGCTTTGTGCCTCCAGCAGCCGTGCTCCCAAAATGCGAACTTCTCCAGATAGCCTGCACCCAGCAGGGTCTAGCCCAGAAAGCAGATGCTCAGCCTAATCTGCCCATGGCACTGCTCGCACAGGCGCACAGAGAGACTGGGGCTGGTTGCCTGCCTTGCATCCTCAAACTTAAAACAAATCCCGGGCGTCCCTGCCGGGTGCCTCCAGCAGCCCTGCACCGAAAATGCGAAAGTCTCCAGATAGTTGCCACCCAGAAAGGGATAGCCTGGACAGATGTTGCTCAGCCTCATCTGCCCATGGCACTGCTCGCACAGGCACACAGAGACTGGGGCTGCTTGCTTGTCTTGCCACCTCAATCTTCAAACAAATCCCGGGCGTCCCTGCCGGGTGCCTCCAGCAGCCCTGCACCGAAAATGTGAAAGTATACCGAAAGGTCGCACCCAGAAAGAGCTAGCCTCGAAAGCTGTTGCTCAGCCCCATCTGCTCATGGCACTGCTCTCACAGGCGTCCAGAGTCTGGGGCTGCTTGCTTGCCTTGCCACCTCAAATTTCAAACGTAGCCCGGGACTCTCTGCCAGGTGCCTCCAGCAGTCTTGCACCGAAAATGAGAATGTCTCAGGATATCTCTTAAGAAGAAGGGGCTAGCCTGGAAAGCTGTTTCACAGCCTCATCTGCCCGTGGCACTGATCACACAGGCGCACAGAGACAGGAGGCTGCTTGCTTGCCTTGCCACCTTAAACTTCAAATGTAGCCCGGGTGTCCCAGCCGGGTGCCTCCAGCAGCCCTGCACCGCGAATGGTAACATCTAAGGATATCTCTTACCAGGAAGGGTGTAGCCTGGAAAGCTGTTTCTCAGCCTCATCTGGTAAGGGCACTTCTCTCACAGATGCACAGAGACTGGGGCTGCTTGCTTGCCTTGCCACCTCGAACCTCAGACGTAACCTAGGGTGTTGTTTCTGGGGGCCTCCCACAGCCCTGACCTGAATATGTGAACATATCAGGATATCTCGTACCAAAAAGGGGCTAGCCTGGATAGCTGTTGCTCAGCCTCATCTGCCCATAGTACTGCTCGCACAGGCGTACACAGACTGGGGGTGCTTGCTTGCCTTGCCACCTCAAATTTTAAACGTAGCTCGGGGCTCTCTGCCCAGTCTCTTCAGCACCCCTGCACGGAAAATGCGAACGTCTCAGGATATCTCGTACCAAGAAGGGTTTTGCCTGGAAAGCTGTTTCACAGCCTCATCTGCCCATTGCACTGATCACACAGGCGCACAGAAAGACTGGGGCTGCCCACTTGCCTTGCCACCTTAAACTTCAAATGTAGCCTGGGGGGTCCTTGCCGGGCCTCTCCCACTGCCTTGACGTTAATATGCGAACGTCTAAGGATGTCTCTTAACGAGAATGGGGTAGCCTGGAAAGCTGTTGCTCAGCCTCATCAGCCCAAGGCTCTGCTCGCACAGGCGCTCAGAGACTGGGGCTGCTTGATTGTCTTGACACCTCAGTCTTCAAACCTAACCAGGGGGTCCCTGCAGGGTGCGTCCATCAGCCGTGACCCTAATATGCGAACGTCTCCAGATAGCACGCACCCAGAAGGGGCTAGCCTGGAAAGCTGTTGCTCTGCCTCATCTGCCCATGGCACTGCTCGCACAGGCGCACAGAAAGACTGGGGCTGCTTGCTTGCCTTGCCACCTCAAACTTCAAACGTAGCCTAGGGGGTCCTTGCCATTCTCCTCCCGCAGCCCTGACACAAATATGCGAACGTCTCAGGATATCTCATACCAAGTAGGGGCTATCCCAGAAAGCTGTTGCTCAGCCTCATCTGCCCATGGCACTGGTCACACAGGTGCACACAGAATGGATCTGCTTGCTTGCCTTGCAACCTCAAACTTCAAACATAGCCCAGGGGTCCCTACTGTGTGCCTCCTCCAGCCCTGCACCGAACATGCGAATGTCTCCAGATAGCTCGCACCCAGTAGGGGCTAGTCTGGAAAACTGTTGCTCAGCCTCACCTGCCCATGGCACTGCTCGCACAGGTGCACAGAAAGACTGGGGCTGCTTGCTTACCTTGCCACATCAAACTTCAAACGTAGCCCGGGACTCTGTGCTTTGTGCCTCCAGCAGCCGTGCTCCCAAAATGCGAACTTCTCCAGATAGCCTGCACCCAGCAGGGTCTAGCCCAGAAAGCAGATGCTCAGCCTAATCTACCCATGGCACTGCTCGCACAGGCGCACAGAGAGACTGGGGCTGGTTGCCTGCCTTGCATCCTCAAACTTAAAACCAATCCCGGGCGTCCCTGCCGGGTGCCTCCAGCAGCCCTACACCGAAAATGCGAAAGTCTCCAGATAGTTGCCACCCAGAAAGGGATAGCCTGGACAGATGATGCTCAGCCTCATCTGCCCATGGCACTGCTCGCACAGGCACACAGAGACTGGGGCTGCTTGCTTGTCTTGCCACCTCAATCTTCAAACAAATCCCGGGCGTCCCTGCCGGGTGCCTCCAGCAGCCCTGCACCGAAAATGCGAAAGTATCCCGAAAGGTCGCACCCAGAAAGAGCTAGCCTCGAAAGCTGTTGCTCAGCCTCATCTGCTCATGGCACTGCTCGCACAGGCGCACAGAGACTGGGCTGCTTGCTTGCCTTGCTACCTCACACTACAAACGTCGCAGGGGCTCCCTGCCGGGTCCCTCCAGCAGCCCTGCACCAAAAATGCGAACGTCTCAGGATATCTATTACCGAGAAGGGGCTAGCATGGAAAGCTGTTGCTCAGCCTCATCTGGCCATGGAACTGGTCGCACAGGCGCACAGAGACTGGAGCTGCTTGCTTGACTGCCTTGCCACATCAAACTTCAAACGTAGCCCGGGGATCCCTGCCGGGTGCCTCCAGCAGACCTGCACTGAAGATGCGAACATCTCCAGATAGATCGCACCCAGAAGGGACTAGCCTTGAAAAGTGTTTCTCAGCCTCATCTGCTCATGGCCCTGCTCCCAGAGGCGCACAGAGACTGAAGCTGCTTGCTTGCCTTGCCACCTCAAACTTCAAACGTATTTTAGGGGGTCCTTGGCGGGGGCCTCACGCAGCCCTGACCCGAATATGCAAACGTCTCAGGATATCTCTTACTAAGAAGGGGATAGCCTGGAAATCTCTTGCTCGGCCTCATCTGCCCATGCAACTGCTTGCAGGGGCGCACAGAGACTGGGGCTGCTTGCTTGCCTTTCCACCTCAAACTTCAAACGTAGCCCAGGGCTCCCATGTGAGTCCCTCCAGCACCCCTGCATGTAGAATGCGAACGTCTCAGGATATCTCGTACCAAGAAGGGTTTAGACTGGAAAGCTGTTGCTCAGACTCATCTGCCGATGGCACTGCTCCCACAGGCACACAGGGACTGGGCTTCTTGCTTGCCTTGCCACCTTAAACTTCAAACATAGCCCGGGTGTCCCAGCCGGGTGCCTCCAGCAGCCCTGCACCGCGAATGGTAACATCTAAGGATATCTCTTACCAGGAAGGGTGTAGCCTGGAAAGCTGTTTCTCAGCCTCATCTGGTAAGGGCACTTCTCTCACAGATGCACAGAGACTGGGGCTGCTTGCTTGCCTTGCCACCTCAAACCTCAGACGTAACCTAGGGTGTTGTTTCTGGGGGCCTCCCACAGCCCTGACCTGAATATGCGAACATATCAGGATATCTCGTACCAAAAAGGGGCTAGCCTGGATAGCTGTTGCTCAGCCTCATCTGCCCATAGTACTGCTCGCACAGGCGCACACAGACTGGGGGTGCTTGCTTGCCTTGCCACCTCAAATTTTAAATGTAGCTCGGGGCTCTCTGCCCAGTCTCTTCAGCACCCCTGCACGGAGAATGCGAACGTCTCAGGATATCTCGTACCAAGAAGGGTTTTGCCTGGAAAGCTGTTTCACAGCCTCATCTGCCCATTGCACTGATCACACAGGCGCACAGAGACAGGAGGCTGCCCACTTGCCTTGCCACCTTAAACTTCAAATGTAGCCTGGGGGGTCCTTGCCGGGCCTCTCCCACTGCCTTGACGTTAATATGCGAACGTCTAAGGATGTCTCTTAACGAGAAAGGGGTAGCCTGGAAAGCCGTTGCTCAGCCTCATCAGCCCATGGCTCTGCTCGCACAGGCTCACAGAGACTGGGGCTGCTTGATTGTCTTGACACCTCAGTCTTCAAACCTAACCAGGGGGTCCCTGCAGGGTGCGTCCATCAGCCGTGACCCTAATATGCGAACGTCTCCAGATAGCTCGCACCCAGAAGGGGCTAGCCTGGAAAGCTGTTGCTCTGCCTCATCTGCCCATGGCACTGCTCGCACAGGCGCACAGAAACTGGGGCTGCTTGCTTGCCTTGCCACCTCAAACTTGAAACGTAGCCTAGGGGGTCCTTGCCATTCTCCTCCCGCAGCCCTGACCCAAATATGCGAACGTCTCAGGATATCTCATACCAAGTAGGGGCTATCCCGGAAAGCTGTTGCTCAGCCTCATCTGCCCATGGCACTGGTCACACAGGTGCACACAGAATGGATCTGCTTGCTTGCCTTGCAACCTCAAACTTCAAACATAGCCCAGGGGTCCCTGCTGTGTGCCTCCTCCAGCCCTGCACCGAACATGCAAATGTCTCCAGATAGCTCGCACCCAGTAGGGGCTAGTCTGGAAAACTGTTGCTCAGCCTCACCTGCCCATGGCACTGCTCGCACAGGCGTACAGAAAGACTGGGGCTGCTTGCTTGCCTTGCCACATCAAACTTCAAACATAGCCCGGGACTCTGTGCTTTGTGCCTCCAGCAGCCGTGCTCCCAAAATGCGAACTTCTCCAGATAGCCTGCACCCAGCAGGGTCTAGCCCAGAAAGCAGATGCTCAGCCTAATCTGCCCATGGCACTGCTCGCACAGGCGCATAGAGAGACTGGGGCTGGTTGCCTGCCTTGCATCCTCAAACTTAAAACAAATCCCGGGCGTCCCTGCCGGGTGCCTCCAGCAGCCCTGCACCGAAAATGCGAAAGTCTCCAGATAGTTGCCACCCAGAAAGGGATAGCCTGGACAGATGTTGCTCAGCCTCATCTGCCCATGGAACTGCTCGCACAGGCACACAGAGACTGGGGCTGCTTGCTTGTCTTGCCACCTCAATCTTCAAACAAATCCCGGGCGTCCCTGCCGGGTGCCTCCAGCAGCCCTGCACCGAAAATGCGAAAGTATCCCGAAAGGTCGCACCCAGAAAGAGCTAGCCTCGAAAGCTGTTGCTCAGCCTCATCTGCTCATGGCACTGCTCGCACAGGCGCACAGAGACTGGACTGCTTGCTTGCCTTGCTACCTCACACTACAAACGTCGCAGGGGCTCCCTGCCGGGTCCCTCCAGCAGCCCTGCACCAAAAATGCGAACGTCTCAGGATATCTATTACCGAGAAGGGGCTAGCATGGAAAGCTGTTGCTCAGCCTCATCTGGCCATGGAACTGGTCGCACAGGCGCACAGAGACTGGAGCTGCTTGCTTGACTGCCTTGCCACATCAAACTTCAAACGTAGCCCGGGGATCCCTGCCGGGTGCCTCCAGCAGACCTGCACTGAAGATGCGAACATCTCCAGATAGATCGCACCCAGAAGGGACTAGCCTTGAAAAGTGTTTCTCAGCCTCATCTGCTCATGGCCCTGCTCCCAGAGGCGCACAGAGACTGAAGCTGCTTGCTTGCCTTGCCACCTCAAACTTCAAACGTATTTTAGGGGGTCCTTGGCGGGGGCCTCACGCAGCCCTGACCCGAATATGCAAACGTCTCAGGATATCTCTTACTAAGAAGGGGATAGCCTGGAAATCTCTTGCTCGGCCTCATCTGCCCATGCAACTGCTTGCAGGGGCGCACAGAGACTGGGGCTGCTTGCTTGCCTTTCCACCTCAAACTTCAAACGTAGCCCAGGGCTCCCATGTGAGTCCCTCCAGCACCCCTGCATGTAGAATGCGAACGTCTCAGGATATCTCGTACCAAGAAGGGTTTAGACTGGAAAGCTGTTGCTCAGACTCATCTGCCGATGGCACTGCTCCCACAGGCACACAGGGACTGGGCTTCTTGCTTGCCTTGCCACCTTAAACTTCAAACATAGCCCGGGTGTCCCAGCCGGGTGCCTCCAGCAGCCCTGCACCGCGAATGGTAACATCTAAGGATATCTCTTACCAGGAAGGGTGTAGCCTGGAAAGCTGTTTCTCAGCCTCATCTGGTAAGGGCACTTCTCTCACAGATGCACAGAGACTGGGGCTGCTTGCTTGCCTTGCCACCTCAAACCTCAGACGTAACCTAGGGTGTTGTTTCTGGGGGCCTCCCACAGCCCTGACCTGAATATGCGAACATATCAGGATATCTCGTACCAAAAAGGGGCTAGCCTGGATAGCTGTTGCTCAGCCTCATCTGCCCATAGTACTGCTCGCACAGGCGCACACAGACTGGGGGTGCTTGCTTGCCTTGCCACCTCAAATTTTAAATGTAGCTCGGGGCTCTCTGCCCAGTCTCTTCAGCACCCCTGCACGGAGAATGCGAACGTCTCAGGATATCTCGTACCAAGAAGGGTTTTGCCTGGAAAGCTGTTTCACAGCCTCATCTGCCCATTGCACTGATCACACAGGCGCACAGAGACAGGAGGCTGCCCACTTGCCTTGCCACCTTAAACTTCAAATGTAGCCTGGGGGGTCCTTGCCGGGCCTCTCCCACTGCCTTGACGTTAATATGCGAACGTCTAAGGATGTCTCTTAACGAGAAAGGGGTAGCCTGGAAAGCCGTTGCTCAGCCTCATCAGCCCATGGCTCTGCTCGCACAGGCTCACAGAGACTGGGGCTGCTTGATTGTCTTGACACCTCAGTCTTCAAACCTAACCAGGGGGTCCCTGCAGGGTGCGTCCATCAGCCGTGACCCTAATATGCGAACGTCTCCAGATAGCTCGCACCCAGAAGGGGCTAGCCTGGAAAGCTGTTGCTCTGCCTCATCTGCCCATGGCACTGCTCGCACAGGCGCACAGAAACTGGGACTGCTTGCTTGCCTTGCCACCTCAAACTTGAAACGTAGCCTAGGGGGTCCTTGCCATTCTCCTCCCGCAGCCCTGACCCAAATATGCGAACGTCTCAGGATATCTCATACCAAGTAGGGGCTATCCCGGAAAGCTGTTGCTCAGCCTCATCTGCCCATGGCACTGGTCACACAGGTGCACACAGAATGGATCTGCTTGCTTGCCTTGCAACCTCAAACTTCAAACATAGCCCAGGGGTCCCTGCTGTGTGCCTCCTCCAGCCCTGCACCGAACATGCAAATGTCTCCAGATAGCTCGCACCCAGTAGGGGCTAGTCTGGAAAACTGTTGCTCAGCCTCACCTGCCCATGGCACTGCTCGCACAGGCGTACAGAAAGACTGGGGCTGCTTGCTTGCCTTGCCACATCAAACTTCAAACATAGCCCGGGACTCTGTGCTTTGTGCCTCCAGCAGCCGTGCTCCCAAAATGCGAACTTCTCCAGATAGCCTGCACCCAGCAGGGTCTAGCCCAGAAAGCAGATGCTCAGCCTAATCTGCCCATGGCACTGCTCGCACAGGCGCATAGAGAGACTGGGGCTGGTTGCCTGCCTTGCATCCTCAAACTTAAAACAAATCCCGGGCGTCCCTGCCGGGTGCCTCCAGCAGCCCTGCACCGAAAATGCGAAAGTCTCCAGATAGTTGCCACCCAGAAAGGGATAGCCTGGACAGATGTTGCTCAGCCTCATCTGCCCATGGAACTGCTCGCACAGGCACACAGAGACTGGGGCTGCTTGCTTGTCTTGCCACCTCAATCTTCAAACAAATCCCGGGCGTCCCTGCCGGGTGCCTCCAGCAGCCCTGCACCGAAAATGCGAAAGTATCCCGAAAGGTCGCACCCAGAAAGAGCTAGCCTCGAAAGCTGTTGCTCAGCCTCATCTGCTCATGGCACTGCTCGCACAGGCGCACAGAGACTGGACTGCTTGCTTGCCTTGCTACCTCACACTACAAACGTCGCAGGGGCTCCCTGCCGGGTCCCTCCAGCAGCCCTGCACCAAAAATGCGAACGTCTCAGGATATCTATTACCGAGAAGGGGCTAGCATGGAAAGCTGTTGCTCAGCCTCATCTGGCCATGGAACTGGTCGCACAGGCGCACAGAGACTGGAGCTGCTTGCTTGACTGCCTTGCCACATCAAACTTCAAACGTAGCCCGGGGATCCCTGCCGGGTGCCTCCAGCAGACCTGCACTGAAGATGCGAACATCTCCAGATAGATCGCACCCAGAAGGGACTAGCCTTGAAAAGTGTTTCTCAGCCTCATCTGCTCATGGCCCTGCTCCCAGAGGCGCACAGAGACTGAAGCTGCTTGCTTGCCTTGCCACCTCAAACTTCAAACGTATTTTAGGGGGTCCTTGGCGGGGGCCTCACGCAGCCCTGACCCGAATATGCAAACGTCTCAGGATATCTCTTACTAAGAAGGGGATAGCCTGGAAATCTCTTGCTCGGCCTCATCTGCCCATGCAACTGCTTGCAGGGGCGCACAGAGACTGGGGCTGCTTGCTTGCCTTTCCACCTCAAACTTCAAACAAATCCCGGGCGTCCCTGCCGGGTGTCTCCAGAAGCCCTGCACCGAAAATGCTAAAGTCTCTGGATAGCTCGCACCCAGAAAGGGCTAGCCTGGAAAGCTGTTGCTCAGCCTCATCTGCTCATGGCACTGCTTGCACAGGTGCTCAGAGACTGGGGCTGCTTGCTTGCCTTGCCACCTCAAACTTCAAACGTAGCCCGGGGCTCCCATGTGAGTCCCTCCAGCACCCCTGCATGTAGAATGCGAACGTCTCAGGATATCTCGTACCAAGAAGGGTTTAGACTGGAAAGCTGTTGCTCAGACTCATCTGCCGATGGCACTGCTCCCACAGGCACACAGGGACTGGGCTTCTTGCTTGCCTTGCCACCTTAAACTTCAAACATAGCCCGGGTGTCCCAGCCGGGTGCCTCCAGCAGCCCTGCACCGCGAATGGTAACATCTAAGGATATCTCTTACCAGGAAGGGTGTAGCCTGGAAAGCTGTTTCTCAGCCTCATCTGGTAAGGGCACTTCTCTCACAGATGCACAGAGACTGGGGCTGCTTGCTTGCCTTGCCACCTCAAACCTCAGACGTAACCTAGGGTGTTGTTTCTGGGGGTCTCCCACAGCCCTGACCTGAATATGCGAACATATCAGGATATCTCGTACCAAAAAGGGGCTAGCCTGGATAGCTGTTGCTCAGCCTCATCTGCCCATAGTACTGCTCGCACAGGCGTACACAGACTGGGGGTGCTTGCTTGCCTTGCCACCTCAAATTTTAAACGTAGCTCGGGGCTCTCTGCCCAGTCTCTTCAGCACCCCTGCACGGAAAATGCGAACGTCTCAGGATATCTCGTACCAAGAAGGGTTTTGCCTGGAAAGCTGTTTCACAGCCTCATCTGCCCATTGCACTGATCACACAGGCGCACAGAAAGACTGGGGCTGCCCACTTGCCTTGCCACCTTAAACTTCAAATGTAGCCTGGGGGGTCCTTGCTGGGCCTCTCCCACTGCCTTGACGTTAATATGCGAACGTCTAAGGATGTCTCTTAACGAGAATGGGGTAGCCTGGAAAGCTGTTGCTCAGCCTCATCAGCCCATGGCTCTGCTCGCACAGGCGCTCAGAGACTGGGGCTGCTTGATTGTCTTGACACCTCAGTCTTCAAACCTAACCAGGGGGTCCCTGCAGGGTGCGTCCATCAGCCGTGACCCTAATATGCGAACGTCTCCAGATAGCTCGCACCCAGAAGGGGCTAGCCTGGAAAGCTGTTGCTCTGCCTCATCTGCCCATGGCACTGCTCGCACAGGCGCACAGAAAGACTGGGGCTGCTTGCTTGCCTTGCCACCTCAAACTTCAAACGTAGCCTAGGGGGTCCTTGCCATTCTCCTCCCGCAGCCCTGACCCAAATATGCGAACGTCTCAGGATATCTCATACCGAGTAGGGGCTATCCCAGAAAGCTGTTGCTCAGCCTCATCTGCCCATGGCACTGGTCACACAGGTGCACACAGAATGGATCTGCTTGCTTGCCTTGCAACCTCAAACTTCAAACATAGCCCAGGGGTCCCTGCTGTGTGCCTCCTCCAGCCCTGCACCGAACATGCAAATGTCTCCAGATAGCTCGCACCCAGTAGGGGCTAGCCTGGAAAACTGTTGCTCAGCCTCACCTGCCCATGGCACTGCTCGCACAGGCGCACAGAAAGACTGGGGCTGCTTGCTTGCCTTGCCACATCAAACTTCAAACGTAGCCCGGGACTCTGTGCTTTGTTCCTCCAGCAGCCGTGCTCCCAAAATGCGAACTTCTCCAGATAGCCTGCACCCAGCAGGGTCTAGCCCAGAAAGCAGATGCTCAGCCTAATCTGCCCATGGCACTGCTCGCACAGGCGCACAGAGAGACTGGGGCTGGTTGCCTGCCTTGCATCCTCAAACTTAAAACAAATCCCGGGCGTCCCTGCCGGGTGCCTCCAGAAGCCCTGCACCGAAAATGCGAAAGTCTCCAGATAGTTGCCACCCAGAAAGGGATAGCCTGGACAGATGTTGCTCAGCCTCATCTGCCCATGGAACTGCTCGCACAGGCACACAGAGACTGGGGCTGCTTGCTTGTCTTGCCACCTCAATCTTCAAACAAATCCCGGGCGTCCCTGCCGGGTGCCTCCAGCAGCCCTGCACCGAAAATGCGAAAGTATCCCGAAAGGTCGCACCCAGAAAGAGCTAGCCTCGAAAGCTGTTGCTCAGCCTCATCTGCTCATGGCACTGCTCGCACAGGCGCACAGAGACTGGACTGCTTGCTTGCCTTGCTACCTCACACTACAAACGTCGCAGGGGCTCCCTGCCGGGTCCCTCCAGCAGCCCTGCACCAAAAATGCGAACGTCTCAGGATATCTATTACCGAGAAGGGGCTAGCATGGAAAGCTGTTGCTCAGCCTCATCTGGCCATGGAACTGGTCGCACAGGCGCACAGAGACTGGGGCTGCTTGCTTGACTGCCTTGCCACATCAAACTTCAAACGTAGCCCGGGGATCCCTGCCGGGTGCCTCCAGCAGACCTGCACTGAAGATGCGAACATCTCCAGATAGATCGCACCCAGAAGGGACTAGCCTTGAAAAGTGTTTCTCAGCCTCATCTGCTCATGGCCCTGCTCCCAGAGGCGCACAGAGACTGAAGCTGCTTGCTTGCCTTGCCACCTCAAACTTCAAACGTATTTTAGGGGGTCCTTGGCGGGGGCCTCACGCAGCCCTGACCCGAATATGCAAACGTCTCAGGATATCTCTTACTAAGAAGGGGATAGCCTGGAAATCTCTTGCTCGGCCTCATCTGCCCATGCAACTGCTTGCAGGGGCGCACAGAGACTGGGGCTGCTTGCTTGCCTTTCCACCTCAAACTTCAAACAAATCCCGGGCGTCCCTGCCGGGTGCCTCCAGAAGCCCTGCACCGAAAATGCTAAAGTCTCTGGATAGCTCGCACCCAGAAAGGGCTAGCCTGGAAAGCTGTTGCTCAGCCTCATCTGCTCATGGCACTGCTTGCACAGGTGCTCAGAGACTGGGGCTGCTTGCTTGCCTTGCCACCTCAAACTTCAAACGTAGCCCGGGGCTCCCATGTGAGTCCCTCCAGCACCCCTGCATGTAGAATGCGAACGTCTCAGGATATCTCGTACCAAGAAGGGTTTAGCCTGGAAAGCTGTTGCTCAGACTCATCTGCCGATGGCACTGCTCCCACAGGCACACAGGGACTGGGCTTCTTGCTTGCCTTGCCACCTTAAACTTCAAACATAGCCCGGGTGTCCCAGCCGGGTGCCTCCAGCAGCCCTGCACCGCGAATGGTAACATCTAAGGATATCTCTTACCAGGAAGGGTGTAGCCTGGAAAGCTGTTTCTCAGCCTCATCTGGTAAGGGCACTTCTCTCACAGATGCACAGAGACTGGGGCTGCTTGCTTGCCTTGCCACCTCAAACCTCAGACGCAACCTAGGGTGTTGTTCTGGGGGCCTCCCACAGCCCTGACCTGAATATGCGAACATATCAGGATATCTTGTACCAAAAAGGGGCTAGCCTGGATAGCTGTTGCTCAGCCTCATCTGCCCATAGTACTGCTCACACAGGCGTACACAGACTGGGGGTACTTGCTTGCCTTGTCACCTCAAATTTTAAACGTAGATCGGGGCTCTCTGCCCAGTCTCTTCAGCACCCCTGCACGGAGAATGCGAACGTCTCAGGATATCTCGTACCAAGAAGGGTTTTGCCTGGAAAGCTGTTGCTCAGCCTCATCTGCCCATGGCACTGCTCTCACAGGCGTCCAGAGTCTGGGGCTGCTTGCTTGCCTTGCCACCTCAAACTTCAAACGTAGCCCGGGACTCTCTGCCAGGTGCCTCCAGCAGTCTTGCACCGAAAATGAGAATGTCTCAGGATATCTCTTAAGAAGAAGGGGCTAGCCTGGAAAGCTGTTTCACAGCCTCATCTGCCCGTGGCACTGATCACACAGGCGCACAGAGACAGGAGGCTGCTTGCTTGCCTTGCCACCTTAAACTTCAAATGTAGCCTAGGAGGTCCTTGCCGGGCCTCTCCCACTGCCTTGACGTTAATATGCGAACGTCTAAGGATGTCTCTTAACGAGAATGGGGTAGCCTGGAAAGCTGTTGCTCAGCCTCATCAGCCCATGGCACTGCTCGCACAGGCTCACAGAGACTGGGGCTGCTTGATTGTCTTGACACCTCAGTCTTCAAACCTAACCAGGGGGTCCCTGCAGGGTGCGTCCATCAGCCGTGACCCTAATATGCGAACGTCTCCAGATAGCTCGCACCCAGAAGGGGCTAGCCTGGAAAGCTGTTGCTCTGCCTCATCTGCCCATGGCACTGCTTGCACAGGCACACAGAAACTGGGGCTGCTTGCTTGCCTTGCCACCTCAAACTTCAAACGTAGCCTAGGGGGTCCTTGCCATTCTCCTCCCGCAGCCCTGACACAAATATGCGAACGTCTCAGGATATCTCATACCAAGTAGGGGCTATCCCAGAAAGCTGTTGCTCAGCCTCATCTGCCCATGGCACTGGTCACACAGGTGCACACAGAATGGATCTGCTTGCTTGCCTTGCAACCTCAAACTTCAAACATAGCCCAGGGGTCCCTGCTGTGTGCCTCCTCCAGCCCTGCACCGAACATGCGAATGTCTCCAGATAGCTCGCACCCAGTAGGGGCTAGCCTGGAAAACTGTTGCTCAGCCTCACCTGCCCATGGCACTGCTCGCACAGGCGCACAGAAAGACTGGGGCTGCTTGCTTGCCTTGCCACATCAAACTTCAAACGTAGCCCGGGACTCTGTGCTTTGTTCCTCCAGCAGCCGTGCTCCCAAAATGCGAACTTCTCCAGATAGCCTGCACCCAGCAGGGTCTAGCCCAGAAAGCAGATGCTCAGCCTAATCTGCCCATGGCACTGCTCGCACAGGCGCACAGAGAGACTGGGGCTGGTTGCCTGCCTTGCATCCTCAAACTTAAAACAAATCCCGGGCGTCCCTGCCGGGTGCCTCCAGAAGCCCTGCACCGAAAATGCGAAAGTCTCCAGATAGTTGCCACCCAGAAAGGGATAGCCTGGACAGATGATGCTCAGCCTCATCTGCCCATGGCACTGCTCGCACAGGCACACAGAGACTGGGGCTGCTTGCTTGTCTTGCCACCTCAATCTTCAAACAAATCCCGGGCGTCCCTGCCGGGTGCCTCCAGCAGCCCTGCACCGAAAATGCGAAAGTATCCCGAAAGGTCGCACCCAGAAAGAGCTAGCCTGGAAAGCTGTTGCTCAGCCTCATCTGCTCATGGCACTGCTCGCACAGGCGCACAGAGACTGGACTGCTTGCTTGCCTTGCTACCTCACACTACAAACGTCGCAGGGGCTCCCTGCCGGGTCCCTCCAGCAGCCCTGCATCAAAAATGCGAACGTCTCAGGATATCTATTACCGAGAAGGGGCTAGCATGGAAAGCTGTTGCTCAGCCTCATCTGGCCATGGAACTGGTCGCACAGGCGCACAGAGACTGGGGCTGCTTGCTTGACTGCCTTGCCACATCAAACTTCAAACGTAGCCCGGGGATCCCTGCCGGGTGCGTCCAGCAGACCTGCACTGAAGATGCGAACATCTCCAGATAGATCGCACCCAGAAGGGACTAGCCTTGAAAAGTGTTTCTCAGCCTCATCTGCTCATGGCCCTGCTCCCAGAGGCGCACAGAGACTGATGCTGCTTCCTTGCCTTGCCACCTCAAACTTCAAACGTATTTTAGGGGGTCCTTGGCGGGGGCCTCACGCAGCCCTGACCCGAAGTTGCAAACGTCTCAGGATATCTCTTACTAAGAAGGGGATAGCCTGGAAATCTCTTGCTCGGCCTCATCTTCCCATGCAACTGCTTGCAGGGGCGCACAGAGACTGGGGCTGCTTGCTTGCCTTTCCACCTCAAACTTCAAACAAATCCCGGGCGTCCCTGCCGGGTGCCTCCAGAAGCCCTGCACCGAAAAAGCTAAAGTCTCTGGATAGCTCGCACCCAGAAAGGGCTAGCCTGGAAAGCTGTTGCTCAGCCTCATCTGCTCATGGCACTGCTTGCACAGGTGCTCAGAGACTGGGGCTGCTTGCTTGCCTTGCCACCTCAAACTTCAAACGTAGCCCGGGGCTCCCATGTGAGTCCCTCCAGCACCCCTGCATGTAGAATGCGAACGTCTCAGGATATCTCGTACCAAGAAGGGTTTAGCCTGGAAAGCTGTTGCTCAGACTCATCTGCCGATGGCACTGCTCCCACAGGCACACAGGGACTGGGCTTCTTGCTTGCCTTGCCACCTTAAACTTCAAACATAGCCCGGGTGTCCCAGCCGGGTGCCTCCAGCAGCCCTGCACCGCGAATGGTAACATCTAAGGATATCTCTTACCAGGAAGGGTGTAGCCTGGAAAGCTGTTTCTCAGCCTCATCTGGTAAGGGCACTTCTCTCACAGATGCACAGAGACTGGGGCTGCTTGCTTGCCTTGCCACCTCAAACCTCAGACGTAACCTAGGGTGTTGTTTCTGGGGGTCTCCCACAGCCCTGACCTGAATATGCGAACATATCAGGATATCTCGTACCAAAAAGGGGCTAGCCTGGATAGCTGTTGCTCAGCCTCATCTGCCCATAGTACTGCTCACACAGGCGTACACAGACTGGGGGTGCTTGCTTGCCTTGCCACCTCAAATTTTAAACGTAGCTCGGGGCTCTCTGCCCAGTCTCTTCAGCACCCCTGCACGGAAAATGCGAACGTCTCAGGATATCTCGTACCAAGAAGGGTTTTGCCTGGAAAGCTGTTTCACAGCCTCATCTGCCCATTGCACTGATCACACAGGCGCACAGAGACAGGAGGCTGCCCACTTGCCTTGCCACCTTAAACTTCAAATGTAGCCTGGGGGGTCCTTGCCGGGCCTCTCCCACTGCCTTGACGTTAATATGCGAACGTCTAAGGATGTCTCTTAACGAGAATGGGGTAGCCTGGAAAGCTGTTGCTCAGCCTCATCAGCCCAAGGCTCTGCTCGCACAGGCGCTCAGAGACTGGGGGTGCTTGATTGTCTTGACACCTCAGTCTTCAAACCTAACCAGGGGGTCCCTGCAGGGTGCGTCCATCAGCCGTGACCCTAATATGCGAACGTCTCCAGATAGCACGCACCCAGAAGGGGCTAGCCTGGAAAGCTGTTGCTCTGCCTCATCTGCCCATGGAACTGCTCGCACAGGCGCACAGAGACTGGGGCTGCTTGATTGCCTTGCCACCTTAAACTTCAAACGTAGCCTAGGGGGTCTTTGCCAGGCGCCTGCCACAGTCCTGACCTTAATATTCGATCGTCTCATGATATCTCTTACCGAAAAGGGGCTAGCATGGAAAGCTGTTGCTCAGCCTCATCTGCCCATGGCACTGCTCGCACAGATCCACAGAGACTGGGACTGCTTGCTTGCCTTGCCACCTCAAACTTCAAACGTAGCCTAGGCGGTCCTTGCTGGGCGCCTGGCACAGCCGTGACCCGAATATGCGCGCGTCTCACTATATCTCTTACCAAGAAGGGGTTAGCCTGGAAAGCTGTTGCTCAGCCTCATCTGCCCATGGCACTGCTCTCAGAGGCGCTCAGAGACTGGGGCTGCTTGCTTACCTTACACCTCAGTCTTCAAACCTAACCAGGGGGTCCCTGCAAGGTGCCTCCATCAGCCCTGACCCTAATATGCGAGCGTCTCAGGATATCTCTTACCAAGAAAGGGCTAGCCTGGAAAGCTGTTGCTCAGCCTCATCTGCCCATGGCACTGCTCAAAGAGGCACACTGAGACTGTGTCTTCTTGCTTGCCTTGCCACCTTATACTTCAAACATAGACTAGGGGGTCCCAGCCGGGTGCCTCCAGCAGACCTGCCCCAAATATGAGAATGTCTCCAGATAGCTCGCAACCAGATGGGGCTAGCCTTGAAAGGTGTTGCTCAGCCTCATCTGCTCATGGCACTGCTTGCACAAGTGCTCAGACACTGGGGCTGATTGCTTGTCTTGCCACCTCAAACTTCAAAGGTAGCCCGGGGCTCCCTGCTGGGTCCCTCCAGCACCCCTGCACGGAGAATGCAAACGTCTCAGGATATCTCTTACCAAGAAGGGTTTAGCCTGGAAAGCTTTTGCTCAGCCTTATCTGCCCATGGCACTGCTCGCGCAGGCGCACAGAGACTGAGGCTCCTTGCTTGCCTTGCCACCTCAAACCTCAATTGTAGCCTAGAGGGTCCTTGGCGGGGGCCTCCCACAGCCCTGACCTGAATATACGAACGTCATAAAATATCTCGTACAAAGAGGGGTTTTCCTTGAAATCTGTTGCTCAGTCTCATCTGCCCATGGCACTGCTCGCACAGGCGCACAGAGACTGGGGCTGCTTGCTTGCCTTGCCACCTCAAACTTCTAACGTAGCCCGGGGCTCTCTGCCTGGTCCATCCAGCAGCCCTGCAGTGTAAAAGTGAACGTCTCGGGTTATCTCTTACCAAGAAGGGGTTAGCCTGGAAAGCTGTTGCTCAGCCTCATCTGCCCATGGCACTGCTTGCACAGGTGCTCAGAGACTGGGGCTGCTTGCTTGCCTTGCCACCTCAAACTTCAAATGTAGCGTAGGGAGTCTTTGCCGGGTGCCTGCCGTACCCTTGTCCCGAATGTGCGAGCGTCTAAGGATACCTCCTACCAAAAAGGGGCTAGCCTGCAAAGCTGTTGCTCAGACTCATCTGCCCATGGCACTGCTCGCAGAGGCGCACAGAAAGACTTGGGCTTCTAGCTTGCCTTGCCACCTCAAACTTCAAACGTAGCCCAGGGCTCCCTGCCGGGTACCTCCAGCAGCCCCGCACTGAAAATGGGAATGTCCCAGGATATCTCTTACCAAGAAGGGGCTAGCCTGGAAAGCTGTTGCTCAGCCTCATCTGCCCATGGCACTCGTCACACAGGCGCACACAGAATGGAGCTGCTTGCTTGCCTTGCCACCTCAATCTTCAAATAAATCCCGGGCGTCCCTGCCGGGTGCCTTCAGCAGCCCTGCACCGAAAATGCGAAAGTATCCCGACAGGTCGCACTCAGAAAGGGCTAGTCTGGAAAGCTGTTGCTCAGCCTCATCTGCCAATGGCACTGCTCGCACAGGCGCACAGAGACTGGGGCTGCTTGCTTGCCTTGCCACCTCAAACTTCAGCTGCAGCCTAGGGAGTCTTTGCCAGGCGCCTGCCGCACCCCTGTCCCAAATATGCGAGTATCTCATGATATCCCTTACCAAGAAGGGGCTAGCCTGGAAAGCTTTTGCTCAGCCTCATCTGCCCATGGCACTGCTCGCACAGGAACAGAGAGACTGGGGCTGCTTGCTTGCCTTACCACCTTAAACTTCAAACATAGCCCGGGTGTCCCTTCCGGGTGCCTCCAGCAGCCATTCAACAAATGTGTGAAAATCTCCAGATAGCTCGCACCCAGAAGGGGCTAGCCTTGAAAGGTGTTGCTCAGCCTCATCTGTCAAGGCACTGCTCGCACAGGCGCAAAGAGACTGGGGCTGCTTGCTTGCTTTGCCACCTAAAACTTCAAACGTAGCCTAGGGGGACCTTGCCAGGCCCCTCCCACAGCCCTGACTTTGATATGCGAACGTCTCAGGATATCTCTTAGCAAGAAGGGGCTAGCCTGGAACTCTGTTACTCAGCCTCATCTGCCCATGGCACTGCTCGCACAGGCGCACAGAGACTGGGGCTGCTTGCTTGCCTTGCCACCTCAAACTTCAAACGTACCTTAGAGGATCCTTGCAAGGGGGATCCTGCAGCCCTGACCCGAATAGGCCAACGTCTCCAGATAGCTCGTACCTAAAATGGACTAGCCTGGGAAGTTGTTGCTCAGCCTCATCTGCCCATGGCACTCCTTGCACAGGTGCACAGAGACTGAGGTATCTTGCTTCCCTTGCCACCTCAAACTTCAAACGTAGCCTAGTGGTTCCTTGCTAGGCCCCTCCCACAGCCCCGACTTTGATATGCGAACGTCTCAGGATATCTCTTACAAAGAAGGGCCTAGCCTGGAGATATGCTGCTCAGCCTCATCTGCCCATGGCACTTCTCACACAGGCGCACACAACCTGGAGCTGCTTTCTTGCCTTGCCACCTAAATGTTCAAACGTATCCATGTGGTCCCTGCAGTTTGCCTCCAGCAGACCTGCACCAAAAATGCGAACGTCTCCATATAGCTGCCACCCAGAAAGGGGCTAGCCTGGAAAGCTGTTGCGCTGCCACGTCTACCCATAGCACTGCTCCCACAGGCGCACAGAGACTGGGGCTGCTTGCTTGCCTTGACACCTCAAACCTCAAACATAGCCTAGGTGGTCTTTGCCGGGCACCTGCCGCAGCCCTGACCCGAATATGCGAGCGTCTCAGGATATCTCTTAGCAAGAAGGGGCTAGCCTGGAAAGCTGTTGCTCAGCCTCATCTGCCCATGGCACTGCTCGCACAGGCACACAGAGACTGGGGCTGCTTGCTTGCCTTGCCACCTCAAACTTTAAATGTAGCCTAGGGGATCTTTGCCGGGCGCCTGCCACAGCCCAGACCCGAATATACGAGCGTCTCAAGATATCTTATACTAGGAAGAGGCTAGCCTGGAAAGCTGTTTGTCCTGGGTTCGGCCAGGACAGGGTTAGTTTTCACCAGAATCCAGGAAGGGGCACAGCCGGGTGGTCTGACCCAACCCCAACCTGGCCAAACAGAGCCGGGTATTCCATACCATGTGCCGTCATGCTGGGTTCTGGTGGGGGGGGGGCGGCGCGGCGGGAACTCACTCGCGGCTTGGGAGCGCGCGGCGCCAGTCCTGTTTGGGAGAGCGGCTCTGAGCGGTTCGTTGTTGTGTTTTCTCCTTATCTGTATCGTTGTTGTTACTGTTTCCCTTTGTTTGCTGTTCTGTCAAACTGCCCTTATCCCGACCCACCTGTTTTCTGCCTGTTTCTTACCATTCTCCTCCGCACCGCGGAGGGGCGGCCGCGTGGCACTTTTGTTGCCGGCGGCAGCCAAAACCAAAACATTCAATTGGCGCCCAAGCGTGGGGCAGGGATAACGGCAGGGCTGAGCAGCGGGTGTTAAAACAGCTTTCTTAGATTTTGTTATAATTTGTTGTACGTATTTGCTGTGTTAGTTAAACAGTCGCCAGTAAAAATGTTTCTGTCTTTGATCAGATGGCTGTGGTTTTTGAATCCTTATTTGCTGTATCTGTTCGTTGCCATGCTGTTCATTACCTTGGGGAAAAGGACCAGGATGATGATTTTGCTGTACTGTCTGATATCGACTTATGATATGATGACATCACTGTGCATGAAATTAGGCTTGTATTTGCATGCGGCACTACGATCATGTCCATACCTCGGATCCTATGTCTTAGAATTTGTTAATAATCAAACCCAGCCTGTGGGGAATACCGGAGGGGATTCCTTCCCCCACTTTTTCGCCCCCACTCTTTCCTTCATGCTGGTCCTAACGGCTTTTGATAATTTCGAGTACCCGTGGGATGCTCAGGGCAACACTCTCCTTTTGTTATTCCTCCTGAATGGGCTTCAGGTTTTGTTTAGGGTTAAGCAAGCAGTTAAGAACATTGTGCAGAGACCTGCCCCGGGGCCGGATAGCTGTGAGTGGCTGGGTCTGTGGGACAGCATGGGAAAGTACCTAGGGCAGTGGGCACCCCCGGTGTTTTTTAAACTCACCCCTGAACAAATACAGAATCCCGACAAACTAGTAAAATACCTGCAAAAAGTGTGCTGCCACCCTGGGAACTCGAGAGACACACAAATCACCACAACGTGCTGGGGTCTGGCCCACGCCTACCGAGCTTCCCTGTTCAACAGTGTTCAGTTCCCTAAAGGGGAAAGGGGGGAAAACGAAGCAGCAGGCACTGCGGCTGGCACTGCCCCCCCAGCCGGCCCTGCAGCCCCTCCAGCCCAGCAGGCAGTCACAGCCCCCCCGACCGGCACCACCGCTGCTGCAGCCACTGGCGTGGTCCCAGCTCCCCCGGCGGGCACGGCAGCGGCTCCAGCCCCAGCTCCAGCTGCAGGCATCGCGGACGAGCCCAATAACCAACCTGTGGCGGTAGCAGTCGCCCCCGTAAAAGCAAAGAAAGACGCAAAGAGAGCAGATCGCTCCGGGAGGGATGACGATGAGCCAGGGTCATCGCGGGAGACAGAGACAGAGATCATCACCCGGTCCCTGTCCCTGCGCGAGCTGCGAGACATGCGGAAAGATTTCAGCCGCCACCCAGGTGAGCACATTGTCACCTGGCTGCTGCGGTGCTGGGATAACGGGGCCAGCAGCTTGGAATTAGAGGGCAAGGAAGCCAAGCAGCTGGGATCCCTGGCCAGGGATGGGGGCATTGACAAGGCCATTGGGAAGAAGGAACAAGTCCTCAGCCTCTGGAGGAGACTTCTCTCAGGGGTGAGGGA
The DNA here is from genome assembly GCF_030867145.1 of Opisthocomus hoazin. Taxonomy (NCBI): domain Eukaryota; kingdom Metazoa; phylum Chordata; class Aves; order Opisthocomiformes; family Opisthocomidae; genus Opisthocomus; species Opisthocomus hoazin. Next base: position 6,271,241 of record NC_134453.1, on the reverse strand, counting down.
GAGGTACCCCTTCAGTGACGATTTTGTATGCTATCCTGGCAAGTGGACCAATATGGAAAGGGGCATTCAGTACTTGAGAGAATTAACTGTGCGGGAGATGGTTTACCGTGAACCAGACGATGACCAGTTACCCACAGACCCAGATGAAGTCCAGTGCACAGCATCTATGTGGAGGAAGTTTGTGCGGAGCGCACCATCCTCATATGCCAACTCACTGGCAGTAGTAAACTGGAAAGGTAAAGAGGCACCAACAGTGGATGAGGTGGCTGTCAGACTCCGGCAATATGAGGAAAGTCTCTCTTCCTCCCTTGTCTCAACTGTGAATAAATTGTCCCGGCAGTTCCAGCAATTCAAAGAGGATATGTCCTACTCCCCACCTGTGCGGGCCCGCATCTCGGCTATTAGGGGCAAGCGTTTCTCTGCTCAGGAGAGGGAATACAGAGGCTACACACCACGGGGCACCCTGTGGTTCTACTTGCGTGACCACGGAGAGGACATGAGGAAGTGGGATGGAAAACCCACCTCAAGTCTAGAGGCACGAGTGCGTGAGTTGCGAGGTAAAACAATCACCAAAGGGGATTCTCTTAGGAAAAATGCCGCTCCAGTTTCCAGCAGCCAGCTCTCCAGGCCAGGTAGGCAGTTTGATCTTGATTCCGATCCTCTGGAGGGGACCTCCAAGTCATTTCTACAGCAGGTGAGCAGCAAATTCTCTGACCAGGATTAGAGGGGCCCTGTCTCCAGCCAGGTGGAGGGAAGGGACAACCGTGTTTATTGGATGGTGTGGATTCGGTGGCCTGGCACGTCAGATCCACAAGAGTATAAAGCTCTAGTGGACACTGGTGCACAGTGTAATTTAATGCCATCAGAGTTCAAAGGGTCAGAGTCCATTTGCATTTCGGGAGTGACAGGGGGGTCCCAAGAGCTGAGTGTATTGGAGGCTGAAGTGAGCCTCACTGGGCAGGACTGGCAGAAGCACCCCATTGTGACTGGCCCCGAGGCTCCGTGCATCCTTGGGATAGACTATCTTAGGAGAGGGTATTTCAAGGACCCAAGGGGGTATCGGTGGGCTTTTGGCATAGCTGCTGTGGAGACGGAAGAAATTAAACAGCTGTCCATTTTGCCTGGTCTCTCGGAGGATCCTTCCGTTGTGGGGTTGCTGAGGGTTGAAGAACAACAGGTACCCATCGCGACCACAACGGTGCACCGGCGACAGTATCGTACTAACCGAGACTCCCTTCTCCCCATTCATCAGCTGATCCGCCAGCTGGAGAGTCAAGGAGTGATCACCAAAACTCGCTCACCCTTTAATAATCCCATATGGCCAGTGAGAAAATCTACTGGAGAGTGGAGACTGACAATAGACTACCGTGGCCTGAATGAAGTCACACCACCTCTGAGTGCTGCCGTGCCAGACATGCTAGAACTTCAATATCAGCTGGAGTCAAAGGCAGCCAAGTGGTATGCGACAACTGACATTGCTAATGCATTCTTCTCCATCCCTTTGGCAGCAGAGTGCAGGCCACGGTTTGCTTTCACCTGGAGAGGCGTTCAGTACACCTGGAATCGACTGCCCCAGGGGTGGAAACACAGTCCCACCATTTGCCATGGACTAATCCAGACTGCACTGGAAAAGGGTGAAGCTCCAGAACATCTGCAGTACATCGACGACATCATTATATGGGGTGACAGAGCGGAGGAAGTTTTTGAGAAAGGGGAGAAAATAGTTCAGATCCTTCTGAAAGCCAGTTTCGCCATTAAGCGAAGTAAAGTCAAGGGACCTGCGCAAGAGATCCAGTTTTTGGGAATAAAATGGCAGGATGGGCGCCGTCAAATCCCAATGGATGTCATCAACAAAATAGCAGCTATGTCTCCACCAACCAGCAAAAAGGAAGCACAGGCCTTCCTGGGTGTTGTGGGTTTTTGGAGGATGCACATCCCAAATTACAGCCAAATTGTAAGTCCTCTGTACCACGTGACCCAGAAGAAGAATGATTTAGAATGGGGCCCTGAGCAACGACAGGCATTTGAACAGATTAAACGGGAGATAGGTCATGCCGTAGCCCTTGGTCCAGTCCGGTCAGGGCAAGATGTTAAAAACGTGCTCTACACCGCAGCTCGGGAGAATGGCCCAACCTGGTGTCTCTGGCAGAAAACACCAGGGGAGACTCGAGGTCGACCCCTGGGGTTCTGGAGCCGGGGATACAAAGGATCCGTGGCCTGCTATACTCCCACTGAAAAAGAGATTCTGGCAGCATATGAAGGCGTTTGAGCTGCTTCAGAAGTGGTCGGCACTGAAGCACAGCTCCTCCTAGCACCACGATTGCCGGTCCTGGGCTGGATGTTCAAAGAGAGGGTCCCCTCTACGCATCATGCTACCGATGCTACGTGGAGCAAGTGGGTCGCGCTGATCACCCAGCGCGCCCGAATGGGAAACCCCAGTCGCCCAGGAATTCTGGAGGTAATCATGGACTGGCCAGAAGGCAAAGATTTTGGAGCATCGCCAGAGGAGGAGGTGACACGTGCTGAAGAGGCCCCACTGTATAACCAGCTGCCAGAAGATAAGAAACAGTATGCCCTGTTCACGGATGGGTCCTGTCGCATTGTGGGGAAGCAGCGGAGGTGGAAGGCTGCTGTATGGAGCCCTACACGACAAGTCGCAGAAACTGCCGAGGGAGAAGCTGAGTCAAGCCAGTTTGCAGAGGTGAAAGCCATCCAGCTGGCTTTAGACATTGCCAGTCGAGAGAAGTGGCCAGTGCTCTATCTTTACACCGACTCTTGGATGGTGGCCAATGCCTTGTGGGGGTGGCTGCAGCAATGGAAGAAGAACAACTGGCAGCGCAGAGGCAAACCTATCTGGGCTGCCCCATTGTGGCAAGATATTGCTGCCCGTCTGGAGCAGTTGGCTGTAAAAGTCCGTCACGTGGACGCCCACGTCCCTAAGAGTCGGGCCAGTGAGGAACATCAAAACAACCACCAGGTAGATCAGGCTGCTAAGATTGAAGTGGCTCAGGTGGATCTGGACTGGCAACATAAGGGTGAACTGTTTATAGCTCGGTGGGCCCATGACACCTCGGGCCACCAAGGAAGAGACGCGACATACAGATGGGCTCGTGACGGAGGGGTGGACTTGACCATGGACACCATTGCACAGGTTATCCATGAATGTGAGACATGCGCTGCAATCAAGCAAGCCAAGCGGGTAAAGCCTCAGTGGTATGGAGGACGATGGCTAAAATATAAATATGGGGAGGCTTGGCAGATTGACTACATCACACTGCCACAAACCCGCCAAGGCAAGCGCTATGTGCTCACAATGGTGGAGACCACCACCGGATGGCTGGAAACCTACCCTGTGCCCCATGCCACCGCCCGGAATACCATCCTGGGCCTGGAAAAACAAGTCCTGTGGCGACATGGCACTCCCGAAAGAATTGAGTCGGACAACGGGACTCATTTTCGTAACAGCCTCATAGACACCTGGGCCAAAGAACATGGTATCAAGTGGGTGTATCACATCCCCTACCATGCACCAGCCTCTGGAGAGATCGAGCGGTACAATGGGCTGCTAAAAACCACTTTGAGGGCAATGGGGGGTGGGACTTTCAAAAATTGGGATACCCATTTAACAAAGGCCACCTGGTTGGTTAACACCAGAGGGTCCACCAACCGGGCTGGTCCTGCCCAGTCAAAACCTCAGCACGCCGTAGAAGGGGATAAAGTCCCTGTAGTGCACACGCGGAACATGTTAGGGAAGACAGTCTGGGTTAGTCCTGCCTTGGGCAAAGGCAAGCCCGTCCGCCGGATTGCCTTTGCTCAAGGACCTGGGTGTACCTGGTGGGAAATGCAGAAGGATGGGGAAGTCCGATGTGTACCTCATGGGGATTTGATTTTAGGGGAGAATAGTCCATAAATAAATTGTATAAAGTTAATTGTTAAATAACCCTGTCACTGTCTGTTATCACTGTTACAATTGTTATATTTAGTACCAGTAGTAGCATAGTAAGAATCATCCAGATTAAAGAAGGATGGACTTTTCTGATGAACCCTAGCAGAGCACAGCGATGATGGAACTGGACCTGGTTTTCAACAACTGGCACCCAGCAACTTCATAGAGATCGACGTCTCCAAACTGCAGACTGTGGGCACGGGCCGCACCAGATACATCAACCGTGAGCTCCAGATGCAGCAAGTGACCGTCCATCACCACACATCACCTCTCCTGTCACGGAAGACCATTACGACAGATGGATTAAGTGTACTCAACGGACACTTTAGAGTGATGATCCGTAGACTAAGGTAACGATATCTGGAGACAGGAGAAGTGGCGGTGATCAACTGGACAATGGGGGACCAGGGCACGACGTAGATGGTATGGAATAAGGGGTGGATAATGTCCTTGGTTTGGCCAGGACAGGGTTAATTTTCACCAGAATCCAGGAAGGGGCACAGCCGGGTGGTCTGACCCAACCCCCACCTGGCCAAACAGAGCAGGGTATTACATACCATGTGCCGTCATGCTGGGTTCCGGTGGGGGGGGCCGCACGTTGGGAACTCACTCGCGGCTCGGGAGCTCGCGGCGCCGGTCCGGTTAGGGAGAGCGGCTCTGAGGCTCGTGCGGTACGTTGTTCTGTTTTCTCCTTATCTGTTCTGTCTTCTCCTTATCTGTTCTGTCAAACTGCCCTTAACCTGACCCACCTGTTTTCTGCCTGTTTCTTTCCATTCTCTTCCGCACCGCGGCGGGGAGGGGCAGCCGCATGCAATTTTGTTGCAGGCGGCAGCCGAAACGAAAACACTTTTGCTCAGCCTCATCTGCCCATGGCACTGCTCGCACAGGCGCACAGAGACTGGGGCTGCTTGCTTGCCTTGACACCTCACACTTAAAATGTAGCCCTGGGGTGCCTCCCGGATGCCTCCAGCAGGCCTTCTCTGAAAATGCGAACGTCTCCAGATAGCTCGCAAACAGAAGGGGCTACCCTGGAAAGCTGTTGCTCAGCCTCATCTGCCCATGGCAGTGCTCGCACAGGCGCACAGAGAGACTGGGGCTGCTTGCTTGCCTTGCCACCTCAAACTTCAATCGCAGCCTAGGGGGTCCTTGCCGGGCGCCAACCGCAGCCCGGACCTAAATATTCAAACGTCTCAAGATATCTCTTACCAAGAAGGGGCTAGACTGGAAAGCTTTTGCTCAGCCTCATCTGCTCATGGCACTGCTCACACAGGTGCACAGAGACAGGGGCTGCTTGCTTGCCTTGCCACCTCAAACTTCAAACGTAGCCTATGGTGTTCTTGACGTGGGCCTCTCGCAGCCCTGACCTGAATATGCGAACATATCATGATATCACTTACCAGGAAGGGGCTAGCCTGGAAAGCTGTTGCTCAGCGTCATCTGCTCATGGCACTGCTTGCACAGGTGCTCAGAGACTGGGGCTGCTTGCTTGCCTTGCCATCTCAATCTTCAAACGTAACCAAAGGGTCCCTGACCGGTGCCTCCATCAGCCCTGCAACGAATATGCGAACGTCTCCAGATAGCTCGCAACCAAACAGGCTATCCTAGAAAGCTGTTGCTCAGCCTCATCTGCCCATGGCACTGTTCGCATAGGCACACAGAGACTGGGGCTGCTTGCTTGCCTTGCCACCTCAAACTTCAAACATAGACTAGGGGGTCACTGACGTGTCCCTCCAGCAGCCATGCAACGAATATGCGAATGTGTGCAGATAGCTTGCACCCAGAAGGGGCAAGCCTGGAAAGCTGTTGCTCAGCCTCATCTGCCCATGGCACTGCTCACACAGGCGCCCAGAGACTGGGGCTGCTTGCTTGCCTTGACACCTCAAACTTCAAATGTAGCCAAAGGGGTCTTTGCCGTGCCCCTCCCGCAGCCCTGACCTTAATATGCGAACGTCTCAGGATATCTTTTACCAAGAAGGGGCTAGCCTGGAAAGCTGTTGCTCAGCCTCATCTGCCCATGGCACTGCTCACACAGATGCACAGAGACTGGGTATGCTTGCTTGACTTGCCACCTGAAACTTCAAACGTAGCCTAGGGGGTCTTTGCCGGGTGCCTCCCACAGCCCTGACCTTAATGTGCGTGCTTCTCACTATATCTGTTACCAAAAAGGGGCTAGCCTTGAAAGGTGTTGCTCAGCCTCGTCTGCCCTTGGTACTGCTCGCACAGGCGCACACAGACTGAGGCTGCTTGCTTGCCTTGCCACCTCAAACTGCAAACGTAACCAGGGGGTCCCTGACGGTTGCCTCCAGCAGCCATGACCCGAATAGGCGAACTTCTCCAGATAGCTTCCACCCAGAAGGGGCTAACCTGGAAAGCTGTTGCTCAGCCTCATCTGCCCATGGCACTGCTCGCACAGGCGTCCAGAGTCTGGGGTTGCTTCCTTGCCTTGCCACCTCAAACTTCGAACACATCTCAGGGCTCCCTGCCCGGTCCCTTCAGCAGCCCTCCATCGAAAATGCGAGCGCCTCGGGTAATCTATTACCAAGAAGGGGTTAGCCTGGAAAGCTGTTGCTCAGCCTCATCTGCTCATGGCACTGCTCGCACAGGTGCGCAGACACTGGGGCTTCTTGCTTGTCTTGCCACCTCAATCTTCAAACGTAGCTTGGGGATCCCTGCCGGCTGCCTCCAGGAGACCTGCACCAAAAATGCGAACATCTCCAGATAGTTTCCACCCAGAAGGGCCTAGCCTGGAACACTGTTGCTCAGCCTCATCTGCTCATGGCACTGCTCGCACAGAGGCACAGAGACTGGGGCTGCTTGCTTGCCTTGTCACCTCAAACTTCAAACGTAACCAGGGAGTCCCTGGTGGTTGCCTCCAGCAGCCGTGACCCGAATAGGCGAACTTCTTCAGAGAGCTAGCACCCTGAAGGGGCTAGCCTGGAAAGCTGTTGCTCGGCCTCATCTGCCCATGGCACTGCTCGCACAGGTGCCCAGAGACTGGGGCTGCTTGCTTCCCTTGCCACCTCAAATTTCAAACGTAGCACGGGGATCCCTGCCGGGTGCCCGCCGCACCCTTGTCCCGAATATGCGAGCGTCTCAAGATATCTCTTACCAAAAAGGGGCTAGCCTGCAAATCTGTTGCTCAGTCTCATCTGCCCGTGACACTGCTGACACAAGCGCACAGAGACTGGGGCTACTTGCTTGCCTTGCCACCTCAAAAATCAAAAAAATCCCAGGCGTCACTGCCGGGTGCCTCCAGCAGACCTGCACTGAAGATGCGAACGAATCAGGATGTCTCTTACCAAGGAGGGGCTAGCCTGGAAAGCTGTTGCTCAGCCTCATCTGCACATGTCACTGGTCGCACAGGCACACACAGACTGGGGCTGCTTGCGTGCCTTGCACCTGAAACTTCAAACATAGCGCGGGTGTCCCTTTTGGGTGCCTCCAGCAGCCCTGCCCCAAATATGAGAACGTCAACAGACAGCTCGCAACCAGAAGGGGCTAGCCTGGAAAGCTGTTGCTCAGCCTCATCTGCTCAAGGAACTGCTCGCACAGGTGCACAGAGACTGGGGTTGCTTGCTTCCCTTGCCACCTCAAAATTCAAACGTAGCCTAGGGGGTCTTTGCCGGGTGCCCGCCGCACCCTTGTCAAGAATTTGCGAGCGTCTCAAGATATCTCTTACCAAAAAGGGGCTAGCATGCAAAGCTGTTGCTCAGCCTCGTCTACCCATGGCACTGTTCGCACAAGCGCAGAGAGACAGGGGTTGCTTGCTTGCCTTACCACCTCAATTTTCAAATGTAGCCCAGGGATCCCTGCCGTGTGCCTCCAGCAGACCTGCACTGAAGATGCGAACATCTCCAGACAGATCGCTACCAGAAGGGACTAGCGTTGAAAAGTGTTGCTCAGCCTCATCTGCCCATGGCACTGCTCGCACAGGCGCACAGAGAGACTGGGTCTGCTTGCTTGCCTTGCCACCTCAAACTTCAAATGTATGCTAGGGGGTCCTTGGCGAGGGCCTTCCGCAGCCCTGACCCGAATATGCGAACGTCTCAGAATATCAATTAGCAAGTATAGACCAGCCTGGAAAGCTGTTGCTCAGCCTCATCTGCCTATGGCACTGGTCGCACAGGCGCACAGAGACTGGGGCTGCTTGCTTGCCTTGCCACCTCAATTTTCCAACGTAGCCCAAAAATCCCTGCCGAGTGCCTCTAGCGGACCTGCACTGAAGATGCGAACATCTCCAGATGGATCGCACCCATAAGGGACTAGCCTTGAAAACTGTTTCTCAGCATTATCTGCCCATGGCACTGTTCGCACATGCGCCCAGAGACTGGGGCTGCTTTCTTGCCTTGCCACCTCAAACCTGAAATTTAGCCTAGGGGGTCTTTGCCGGGCACCCGCTGCACTCCTGTCCCGAATATGCGAAAGACTCTGGATAGCTCGCACCCAGAAAGGGCTAGCCTGGAAAGCTTTTGCTCAGCCTCATCTGCCCATGGCACTGCTCGCACAGGCGCTCAAGCACTGAGGCTTCTTGCTTGCCTTGCCACCTCAATTTTCAAACGTAGCCCGGGGATCCCTGCTGAGTGCCTTCAGCAGCCCTGCACTGAAGATGCGAAAGTCTCAGGTTATCTCTTACCAAGTATTGGCTAGCCTGGAAAGCTGTTGCTCAGCCTCATCTGCCCATGGCACTGCTCGCACAGGCACACAGACACTGGGGCTGCTTGCTTGCCTTGCCACCTCGATCTTCAAACATAGCCCAGGGGTCCCTGCCGGGTGCCTCCTCCAGTCCTGCACCGAAAATGCGAACGTCTCCACAAAGCTCGCACCCAGAAGGGGCTAGCCTGGAAAACTGTTGCTCAGCCTCATCTACCCATGGCACTGCTCGCACAGGCGCACAGAGACTGGGGCTGCTTGCTTGCCTTGCCACCTCAAACTTCAAACGTAGCCCGGGACTCTGTGCTTCGTGCCTCCAGCAGCCGTGCTCCCAAAATGCGATCTTCTCCAGATAGACTACACCCAGCAGGGTGTAGCCCAGAAAGCTGCTTCACAGCCTCACCTGCCCATGGCACTGCTCGCACAGGCGCACAGAGACTGGGGCTGCTTGCTTGCCTTGCCACCTCAAACTTCAAACAAATCCCGGGCGTCCCTGCCGGGTGTCTCCAGCAACCCTGCACCGAAAATGCGAAAGTCTCCAGATAGCTCGCACCCAGAAGGGGCTAGCCTGCAAAAGTGTTGCTCAGCCTCATCTGCCCACGACACTGGTCGCACAGGCGCACAGAGACTGGGGTTCCTTCTTGCCTTGCCAACTCAGACTTAGAACGTAGCCCTCGTGTCCCTTCCGGGTGCCTCTAGCCGCCCTGCACCGAAGGTGCAAACGTCTCCATATAGTTCGAACTTAGAAGGGGCTAGGCTGGAAAGCTGTTGCTCAGCCTCAACTGGTCATGGCACTGCTTGCACAGATGCACAGAGACTGGGGCTGCTTGCTTGCCTTGCCACCTCAAACTACAAACATAGACCGGTGCTCCCTGCCGGGTCCCTCCAGCAGCCCTGCACCGAAAATGCCAATGTCTCAGGATATCTATTACCAAGAAGCGACTAGCCTGCTAAGCTGTTCTTCAGCCTCATCTGCTTATGGCATTGCTTCTATAGGTGCACACAGACTAAGGTTCTTGCTTGCCTTGCCACCTCAATCTTCAAACGTAGCCCGGGGATCCCTGCCGGGTGCCTCCAGCAGACCTGCACTGAAACAGCGAACATCTCCAGACAAATCGCACCCAGAAAGGGACTAGCCTTGAAAGCTGTTCCTCAGCCTCATCTACCCACGGCACCGCTCACACAGATGAACAGAGAATGGGGCTGCTTGCTAAACCTTCTACCTCCAACTTCAAACGTATCCTAGGGGGTGTTTGCTGGGCGCCCCCAGCAGCCCTGACCTGAATATGCGAACGTCTCAGAATATCACTTATCAAGAAGGTGCTAGCCCGGAAAGCTGTTGTTCAGCCTCATCTGCTCATGGCACTGCTCGCACAGGCACAGAGAGACTGGGGCTGCTTGCTTGCCTTGCCACCTCAAACTTCACACTTACCTCGTGGCTCCCTGCTGGGTCCCTCCAGCAGCCCTGCACCGAGAATGCTAACGTCTAAGGATATCTCTTACCCAGAAGGGTGTAACCTGGAAAGCTGTTGCTCAGCCTCATCTGCCCATGCACTGCTTGCACAGGCGCACAGATACTGGGCTTGCTTGCTTGCCTTGCCACCTCAAACTTGACACGTAGCCTAGGGGATCCTTGCAGGGGACCTCCCACAGCCCTGACCTGTATATGCAAACATATCAGCACATCTCTTAACGAGAAGGGGCTAGCCTGGAAAGTTTTTGCTCAACCTCATCTGCCCATGGCACTGCTCGCACAGGCACACACAGAGTGGGGCTGCTTGCTTGCCTTGCCACCTCAAATTTCAATGTAGCCTAGGGGGTCCTTGCAGGACGCCTCCCGTAGCCCTGACCTGAATATGCGAACGTCTCAGAATATCTCTTACCAAGAAGGTTTTTGCCTGGAAAGCTGTTGCTCAGACTCATCTGCCCATGGCACTGCTCGCACAAACACACAGAGACTGGGGCTGCTTGCTTGCCTTTCCACCTCAGACTTCAAACGTAGCGTAGGGGTCTCTGCCAGGGGCATCCCGCAGGCCTGACCCAAATATGCGAACATCTCGAGATATCTCTTACAAAGAAGGGTTTATCCTGGAAAGCTGTTGCTCAGCATCATCTGCCCATGGCACTGCTCGCACAGGCGCACAGAGACTGGGGATGCTTGCTTGCCTTGCCACCTCAAACCTCACTTGTAGTCTAGGGGGTCCTTGGCGTGGGCCTTCCACAGCCCTCACCCGAATATACGAACGTCATAGGATATCTCGTAACAAAAAGGGGCTATCCTTGAAAGCTGTTGCTCAGCCTCATCTACCCATGGCACTGCTCGCACAGGCGCACACAGACTGGGGGAGCTTGCTTGCCTTGCCACCTCAAACTTCAAACGTAGCCCGGGGCTCCCTGCTGGATCCCTCCAGCACCCCTGCACGGAGAATGCGTACGTTCAGGATATCTCGTACCAAGAAGGGTTTAGCCTGGAAAGCTGTTGTTCAGACTCATCTGCCCATGGCACTGCTCGCACAGGAACACAGAGACTGGGGCTGCTTGCTTCCCTTGTCACCTTAAACTGCAAACATAGCCTGGGTGTCCCTGCCGGCTGCCTTCTGCAGCCCTGCCCCGAATATGAGAACGTCCCCAGATAGCTCGCAACCAGAAGTTGCTAGACTTGAAAGGTGTTTCTCAGCCTCATCTGCCCATGGCACTGCTCTCACAGGCGCACAGAGACTGGGGCTGCTTGCTTGCCTTGCAACCTCAAACTTCACACTTATCTCGTGGCTCCCTGCTGGGTCCCTCCAGCAGCCCTGCACCGAGAATGCTAACGTCTAAGGATATCTCTTACCCAGAAGGGTGTAACCTGGAAAGCTGTTTCTCAGCCTCATCTGCTAAGGGCACTGCTCGCACAGGCGCACAGAGACTGGGGCTGCTTGCTTGCCTTGCCACCTCAAACTTGACACGTAGCCTAGGGGATCCTTGCAGGGGACCTCCCACAGCCCTGACCTGTATATGCAAACATATCAGCACATCTCTTAACGAGAAGGGGCTAGCCTGGAAAGTTTTTTCTCATTCTCATCTGCCCATGGCACTGCTCGCACAGGCACACACAGAGTGGGGCTGCTTACTTGCCTTGCCACCTCAAATTTCAACGTAGCCTAGGGGGTCCTTGCAGGACGCCTCCCGTAGCCCTGACATGAATATGCGAACGTCTCAGGATATCTCATACCAAAAATGGGCTAGCCTGGAAAGCTGTTGCTCAGCCTCATCTGCCCATGGCACTGCCTGCACAGGCACACATAGACTAGGGGTACTTGCTTGCCTTGCCACCTCAAACTTCAAACATAGCTTATGGGGTCTTTGCCGGGCACATGCCGCAGCCTTGACACGAATATGCGAACGTCTCAGGATATCTCTTAACGAGAAAGTGCTAGCGTGGAAAGCTGTTGCTCAGCCTCATCTGCCCATGGCACTGCTCACACAAGCACACAGAGACTGCGGCTACTTGCTTGCCTTGACACCTCAGTCTTCAAAACTAACGACGGGGTCCCCGCAGGGTGCCTCCATCAGCCCTGACCCTAATATGCGAACGTCACCAGATAGCTCGCACCCAGAAGGGGCTAGCCTGGAAAGCTGTTGCTCAGCCTCATCTGCCCATGGCACTGCTCGCACACATGCACAGAGACTGGGACTGCTTGCTTGCCTTGCCACCTCAATCTTCAAACATAAGTCGGGACTCCCTGTCAGGTGCCTCCAGCAGCCCTGCACCGAAAATGAGAATGTCTCAGGATATCTCGTACCAAGAAGGGTTTAGCCTGGAAAGCTGTTGCTCACTCATCTGCTCATGGCACTGCTCGCACAGGCAGAAAGAGACTGGGGCTGATTGCTTGCCTTGCCACCTTCAACTTCAAACATAGCCTAGGGGGTCTTTGCTGGGCGCTCACCGCACTCCTGTCCCGAATATGCGAGCGTCTCAGGATAACTACTACCCAGAAGGGGCTAGCCTGGAAAGCTGTTGCTCAGCCTCATCTACCCATGGCACTGCTCGCACATTTGCACAGAGCCTGGGGCTGCTTGCTTGTGGAGTCCTACCTGGACGAGAGGGGACATAGCTTGGTGCATTGAGCAACCCAGGTTCCGATCCGGAAGTGAACCTTGGGAGCGGCTGACACGGAACCCTGCTGGGAAGGCAGAGCGACGAGCTCGGGACACTGGAGCAGGGGGAACGTCACCGTTTCCTGCCACACTGTCACTTCCTTCCTGCCACGTTGCTGTTTCCTGCCACAGTACTGTTTTCACACCGAGATGCAGCTCTGCACCAATCACGAGTTGCAGTAGTTTTGCCTATATATGGCTTGGGGTTTAACCATTCAGATGCTGTAATAGTTTTGCTATATAAACCTTGTTTTTGCTGACTAAGAAAGGTGAACGATCATACTCATATTGGTGTCACATTGTTACAACGTTTCCGTAACTCACGCCAACATTTGGTAGCAGCAGATTGACAGTTTCCCTGCAGGAGTCCCTCGGTCTGCGGTGAGCAGCTAGAGAGGGGGCGTGGGAACAATGGCTGGGAGGGTCCTGCCTGGGTGCGAATGCGCAGGGCAAACACGGATGGCCGACTCCCAGGAACTTTCGAGCCACACTGGGGCTGCCTGGCGCAGCTAAAATTTAACGTGGAGGCCGTGGTCGCAGGCATGGAGGTGGATGCTGCGGCAACGTTGCTCGTCGGTATTCTCTCTAAGAGAGGAATAGACGCAACGGCAAAGCAACTCATGAAGTTGATTAAACTGGGGCAACGATGGGGTCACTTTGCGGATACCCCGCTACTGTTTTCCGTCTCTGAATGGCAATAGTTAGGAGAGACTATGTGGGAAAGGACAATAACGGGGGAGGAAAAGGAAGAAAAGGAGATAAAAGCCGTCCGCGAGCTCTGGCGAACAGTATTACAGACCTTAAAAGCCATGAAAGCTGAACGAGAGGTGGCGTGTGCTGCAGCTCATATGCTAGCTCAGGAGCCCGGGAAAGATCACGCGCCTAAGCCTGGGACATTATCACGGGTTTTCGGGCTACCTGCCGTTAGAGGGATGACTGGGATCACTTGTAACACAATTGCCGAGATTCGAGCGAGTGCGGAGCACGGTTTCGGTCTGGGCGCAGAGGGGGTTGGCCCACCGGAAGTTGCTGCCAGAGAGATCAACTCGAAATGCGAGCTGGACGCGGTAGTACGACCACCCCCGGGGAGCGAGGAGGAGTCGGGTGCCGAAGTGCGACTGTCTTCCGGAAGATGGGAGGAGTGGCTGCCTTTCGGAAGAGGGGAGGAGCGGCTAGTACCACCCCCAGAGGGGGAGGGAGAAGGGGCGTGGCTTACGACATCGGCCCCTCCTGGGGTGTGGCCTGCAACATCGGCCCCTCTTCTCTATCCACCCCTGCCATCTTCCAGCGAGGTGTCTCCACTCCCGATGCCCTCTGATGGCGGCCAGAATGAATTGCAAGGAAAAAAAGCGTGCGATATTTTGCAGTCAGTTTTGCACAGTCTTCAAGACATGAGCTTGCAGTTCCAGCATATGTCAATCGTTACCAACCCCCCCCCCCGGGAAAATGAGGCTTCCTCTCTGAAATGTTTAGCTGGGTCTCCGGCACCGATCACACCTGCCTGCTGGAGCGGTGTTATAAGAGATGCCATCCTAGATGGACAGTGGAACGTTGCCACCATTATGAGAGATACACAAGCCTTAGCCTGTCCTGTGGTACAGGTTAATGGATGACAATCGTAAGTACGGGTGTTTGGCCGGAGGAGTGGCCACTAAGTGTTCCCACAACGGCTATCGCAGGGGTGGGGGGACACTCCACTCCCACGATGAGCCAATACCCTGTGCAAATAACCTTTCCTGAAGGGCAGGACGTCAGTTTAAAGGTCTATGTCATGCAGCTGCCCGAAACTCTTTCAGCCCTAATTGGGCACGACATTTTGAGTCAAATTGGAGTTGTACTAACTACTACCCCTTTTTAGTTATGGGCACTGGCGAGCAGTCGCCCAACCCACCGCTAACCTGGCTTTCCAACGAACCCGTGTGGGTTGACCAGTGGCCCATGACAGAAGAGCGACTGCAAATAACAAGGCAATTGGTAGCAGAACAACTCGCTGCAGGCCACATCAAGCCTTCAGTCAGCCCATGGAATACCCCCATTTTCGTCATTCTGAAAAAGAGCGGCAAATGGCGCCTCTTACACGACCTACGTAAGATTAATGAGCAGATGCAACCCATGGGAGCTGTACAAGCTGGAATGCCATCACCTGCTATGCTTCCGTCGGGTTGGCACGTGATCGTTGTTGACCTAAAAGACTGTTTTTTCGCTATACCTTTACATCTGCGGGACACTCAACGGTTTGCCTTTTCAATACCGGTAACCAACAAAGCAGCACCTTCAGAGCGATATGAGTGGGTTGTCTTGCCGCAAGGCATGAGAAACTCACCCACTCTGTGTCAACTTTATGTGGCTTGGGTCTTAGCTCCACTCAGGGAGCAATGGCTGAATACAATCATTTATCATTATATGGATGACATCCTCTGCTGTCAACAGGAAGCGTTCAATGACGATTCCTTGACACAGCTGAGTACTGTTTTAGCCAGCAAGGGCCTTGTCATTGCCCCGGAAAAGGTTCAGCGATCTGCACCATGGAAGTATTTGGGGTGGCGCATCTCTGACGCTAAGATCCAACCACAGAAGGTGGAGTTAGCGACAAATTTGCGCACATTGACTGATGTACAGACTTTACTTGGAGATATCCAGTGGGTGCGCAACTGTGCTGGTATTTCCAATGCTGACATTGCACCATTGACATGACTACTACGTGGCTCACATCCCAGCACAGCAGTCACCCTATCACAGACGCAACAAGCAGCTTTGCAGCACATCGTACAGAAGCTTCAAACAGCTTGGACTGCTAGGCGATTGCTAACCCTACCTGTTTCCTTGCTTATTTGTAACCCTTCAGAGTCACCGTATGCCCTTGTTTGTCAGTGGCAAAACAAGAAGGGGGAGACTCCTTCCTGTACAGCATCGTTGAATAGTCCTGACTTTGCCACTGACAAACCTATTAGGGGCGATGATTCATTTTACATACTAGAATGGGTGTTTTTAAGTGTGCAGCCAAAGACTAGTACACAGACACGATCAGAAGCTGTGGGAGAGCTAATCAGAAAAGGTAGGACGAGGATAGTGGAAATATCAGAGGAAGAGCCGCAGGACATCAGTATACCGGTCAAAGCAGCAGATTTGGAATGGTGGTTGAGGCATGCTCTACCCATACAGGAAGCCCTGTTAGGCTATGATGGGAGGATACATTCCCGACAGCCGAAAGGGAGATTGTGGCAGTTCTTGAAGCGTAATCTATGGCTTGAGAAGTCCAGAGTTCAGGAGAAGCCGCTGGCTGAAGGAATCACAGTGTATACAGATGCAGGCAGGAGGCTGCGTAAGGCAGTTTGTGTTTGGCAAGAAGGGGGCCGGTGGTGTCATCATATGATACAAGGACAGGATGGAGATTCGCTGCAAATTTTAGAGCTGACTGCCGTGGTCTGGGCTTTAACTAATTGGTTAAATGAGCCTTTAAATGTTGTAACTGACTCCCTTTATGTAGCCGGGATAGTGCCTCGAATACCGGATGCCTTGCTTAGGGAGGCAGTCAATCCTAGATTAGGCAAGCTGTTTATCCAGTTGCGGACCGTACTGTCTCAACGGGCCGTACCTTGTTGTGTCATTCATGTGCGTAGCCACCAACGGGATCTGGGACTAGGGCACGGCAATCAGATTGCTGACAACTTAGTCAGTCCCGCATGCCCTATGCCTCCAGTAGACAAGTTTCAGCAGGCCAGACAGAGTCATGAGAATTTTCACCAAAATGCAAGAGGTCTGCGAAGGCCATTTGGACTGACAGAGAATGAGGCTCGTTATATTGTACAGGCCTGTCCTAAGTGCGGAAACCAAGGACCAGGTATAGGCCAAGGAGTAAATCCAAAAGGGCTACAGGCACTTGCGCTGTGGCAGATGGACGTCACGCACTTCTCCGAATTTGGGCGACTGAAGTACATGCATGTCACAATAGACACCTTTTCAAAAATGATATGGGCCTCTGCTTTACCTGGGGAGAAAGCGCAACATGTTTGTAAACATCTGCTTTCGTGTTTTGCAGTACTGGGGGTCCCTGAAGAAATTAAGACCGATAATGGACCTGCCTACATCAGTCAAAAGCTGAGATCATTCTTGCTGACGTGGGGAATTAAGCACACCAAGGGAATTGCGCATTCTCCGACAGGGCAAGGCCTCATAGAGCGCACTCATCGTGTGCTGAAAGACTACTTAGATAAACAGCGAGGAGCTGAAACAGAAGCGCAATCAAGGTTGCATCGAGTTCTTTTTACTTTAAACTATTTGTGCCTTATGGGTGATCAGGAGGCACCGCCTGTTGTGGTGCATCACCAGAACTTAAAATTCAATCGTGCAACGACTTTACTGCGGTTTAAAGTGATCTGTAGAGACCCGACTACTGGAGAATGGGCTGGACCCGTACCAGTGATATTTAATGGTCGAGGTTATATGTGTGTTTCCACAGATCGCGGTCCAGTCTGGGTGCCTAGCTGAGCCGTGAAGCCTGCTTTGAATCAGCAAGACAAGTTAGCCAAGGAGCAACAAGCAGACTCTCATGAGCGGAGCAATCAAGTAGAAGTAACCTGAATAGAGGGAGGAGTATATAAGTGGTTACCAGGAGGTACTTGTCACCGATAGCACCTGTGATGTTTTGTGAGATCTGTAAGCCTCGGGTTTTATGTAACTGTTGCACTTGCTAACCATAGCGGCGGCGTCGAATATCATTTGCGAAGCATCAGTGTGATCAGTGCCTTTAATAGGGCGCAGCGTAGCTCGCGCTTTAATTGTTATAAAGCTCAAGACAAAAGGAAGCGATGCTTATCTCTGTAGCCGCTTGAAGTAAGTAAGGTGAGCAAACCAGAGAGTTAAAACCGTATGGGTAAGTTGTTCCTTTAATATAGCCAAGGTAAGTTAGTGCCTGCTGTGTGGACCGTCCCCAAAGCGGAGGGGGAAAGACGAGAGTGCGATGCTTACATCAGTTTTGAATGTAATGGGAGGAAAACGAGTGGTTACCCTGTTAGACGTACTCTTTACGTGTTGTCAGATTATAATAGCCGAAGAAACCCTTTACCGCATTGAGCCCCGACAAAATCTATGGGTTACCTGGGGAACAAAATGGGCCAATCAGCATTTTGTTTGTCTCTTGCTTCCGCAACAGAACCTTTTCGCACCTGTCTAATAGGAGTACCTAGTTACAATGTTACTCATTTTACTAATTATAGTGCAGGCAGATGTACAAAGGAGATTCAAGTGAGTAATTGCAGTGCCAAACTCATACAAGGTCTGAATCGCACATTGCCCTGGGATCCTCAAGAGTTGAACTTGCTAGGATCGATGAGGATTGGTAACACAACCGAAAACTGGACTCAAACTTGTTTTGTATTTGCAGGGCCTGCTATTGCTAGGCCTAACCATCGCCATTTCTTCAACCAGTCAGGGTGGGCCAATGTCACTCCAATTGCTTCTTATTATGACTATCAGGGCCACTCTAGAGCTGTCACCTTCTGTGGTACCAATGATACGAACAAAAGAAGCCCCCAAAGTCTGGGCGCCTACGGGATGGAAGGTGGTTTTCCCTTGTGGAATAATGCTACGCCTAAAGCCTTGCCTCCTGACGTGTTTTTAATCTGTGGCGACAGGGCATGGCAAGGAATTCCTCGTAACCTGTTGCTTAGGTCAGCTGACATTGCTAGCCCCAGATCGATAGTGGTGGAAGAAGGTGACAACTCGTCCCAAACGAGGTTTTACGGGTCTTCCTCCTAACTGCGATGATCGAATCACTCACCCAAGTACCACCGAACGAGTATTTATGGCATTATTAGTGCCCGGTGCTGCCGCCGGCGCAGCGTTAAACCAGCTAGGGAAATTGACATGCTGGGCAGAGAAGCAAGCCAGTGTTACCACAAAAGTCTTGCAATCCTTGCTAGAAGATCAGAGTAGTCTACGACATGCAGTATTGCAAAATAGAGCCGCAATTGATTTTTTACTGCTGGCCCAAGAACATGGCTGTGAGGATTTTGAAGGCATGTGCTGTATGAATTTGTCCATCCACAAGCAATTACAATGGTTCGAACAGCACGCCAATCAAATACCACAAAACCAGGGATTTTTTGATGGATTTCTCAACTCGCTCTTTGGTAATCTGCCCGCCTGGCTTAACAATTTAATTATAGAAATTTTGCGCATACGTATCGTGTTACTTGCTGTTGGAATTATAATATGTATTTGCTTTAGCTGCCTTAAAAGGGCTCTCTCCAAGATGACGAAGCAAACCTGGCTTGGTAAAAAACAAGAAGGGGGAATTGTGGAGTCCTGGCTGGACGAGAGGGGACATAGCTTGGTGCGTTGAGCAACCCAGGTTCCGATCCGGAAGTGAGCCTTGGGAGCGGCTGACACGGAACCCTGCTGGGAAGGCAGAGCGACGAGCTCGTGACAGTGGAGCAGGGGGAACGTCACCGTTTCCTGCCACACTGTCACTTCCTTCCTGCCACGTTGTTGTTTCCTGCCACAGTACTGTTTTCACACCGAGATGCAGCTCTGCACCAATCACAACGAGTTGCAGTAGTTTTGCCTATATATGGCTTGGGGGTTTAACCATTCAGATAGTGTAATAGTTTTGCTATATAAACCTTGATTTTGCTGAATAATAAAGGTGAACGATCATACTCATATTGAGGTCACATCGTTACAAAGGATCCGTAACCCATGCAAACACTTGCATACCTTGCCACCTAAATTTTCAAACGTAGCCCAGGAATCCGTGCCAGGTGACTCCAGCAGACCTGCACTGCAAATGCGAACATCTCCAGATAGATCGCACCCAGAAGAGACTAGCCTGGAAAGCTGTTGCTCAGCCTCATCTGCCCATGGCACTGCTCGCACAGATGCACACAGACTGGGGCTGCTTGCTTGCCTTGCCACCTCAAACTTCAAACGTACCCTAGGGGGGGTCTTTCCCGGTTGCCTGACGTTCCCTGTCCCAAAAGTGCGAGCGGCTCAGGATATCTCTTGCCAAGAAGGGGCTAGCCTGGAAAGCTGTTGCTCAGCCTCATCTGCCCATGGTACTGCTCGCACAGGCGCACAGAGACTAGGGCTGCTTGCTTGCCTTGCCACTTTAAACTTCAAACATAACCCGGGTGTCCCTTCCGGGTGCCTCCAGCAGACCTGTCCCAAATATGAGAACGTCTCCAGATAGCTCGCAACCAGAAGGGGCTAGCCTGCAAAACTGTTGCTCAGCCTCATCTGCCCATGGCACTGCTCGCACAGGTGCACAGACACTGGGGCTGCTTGCCCTCCTTGCCACCTCAATTTTCAAATATATCCGAGGGGGTCCTTGCCAAGCTTGTTCCGCAGCCCTGACCAAATATGAGAACGTCTCCAGATAGCCCGCACCGAGAAGGGGCTAGACCTGAAAGCTGTTGCTCAGCCTCATCTTCCCATGGCACTGCTCGCACAGGCGCACAGAGAGACGGGGGCTGCTTGCTTGCCTTGCCACCTAAAACTTCAGACGTACATCGGGCGTCCCTGTCGGGTCGCTCCAGCAGCCCTGCTCCGAAAATGCGAACGTCTTCTGATAGCCCGCTCCCAGAAGGCACTAGCATTGAAAGATGTTGCTCAGCCTCATCTACCCATGGCACTGCTTGCATAGGCGCACAGAGAGACTGGGGGTGCTTGCTTGCCTTGCCATCTCCAACTTCAAACGTAGCTGACAGGGTCCTTGCCAAGCTCCTCCCGCAGTCCTGACCCAAATATGCGAACGTCTCAGGATATCTCTTACCAAATATTGGCTACCCTGGAAAGCTGTTGTTCAGCCTCATCTGCCCATGGCACTGCTCGCACAGGCGCACAGAGAGACTAGGGCTGCTAGCTTGCCTTGCCACCTCAAACTTCAAATGTAGCCTAGGGGGCCTTTGCCGGGGGCCTCCCGGAAACCTGACCCGAATATGCGAACGTCTCAGAATATCTGTTACCAAGAAGGGGCTAGGTTGGAAAGATGTTTTTCAGCCTCATCTGCCCATGGAATTTGTCGCACAGGCGCATACAGACTGGGGTTGCTTGCTTGCCTTGCCACCTTAAACTTCAAACATAGCACGGGTCTGCCTTCCAGATGTGGAACATCTCCAGATAGCTTACACCCAGAAGGGGCTAGCCTGGAAAGCTGTTGCTCAGCCTCGTCTGCCAATGGCGCCGCTCACACATGTGCACAGAGACTGGGACTGCTTGCTTGCCTTGCCACCTCAAACTTGAAACGTATCCTTGGGGGTCTTTGACCGGCACGTCAAGCAGCTGTGACCTGAATATGCAAATGTCTCAGAATTTTTCTTACCAAGTAGGGGCTAGCATCGAAAGCTGTTGCTCATTCTCATCTGCCCATGGCACTGCTCGCACAGACGCAAAGAGACAGGGGCTGCTTGCTTGCCTTGCCACCTCAAACTTCAAACTTATCATAGGGGGTCCTTTCCGGGCCCCTCCCACAGCACTGACCCGAATATGCGAACGTCTCAGGATATCACTTACCAAGAAGGGGCTAGCCCGGAAAGCTGTTTCTCAGCCTCATCTGCCCATGGCACTGCTCGCACAGGTGCACAGAGACTGGGGCTGCTTGCTTGCCTTGCCACCTCAAACTGCAAACATAGCCCGTGTGTCCCTTCCGGGTGCCTCCAGCAGCCCTGCACAGGAAATGCGAATGTGTCGGGATATCTATTGCCAAGAAGGGTTTAGGCAGGAAAGTATTTTTTCAGCCTCATCTGGTCATGGCACTGCTCGCACATGTTCACAGAGACTGGGGCTGCTTGCTTGCCTTGCCACCTCCATTTTCAAACGAATCCCAGGTATCCCTGCTGGGTGCCTCCAGCAGACCTGCACTAAAGATGCGAGCGTCTCAGGATATCTCCTACCAAGAAGGGGACAGCCTGGAAAGCTGTTGCTCACCCTCATCTGCCCATGGCACTGCTCACACACGCGCACAGAGAGACTGGGGCTGCTTGCTTGCCTTGCCACCTCAAACTTCAGATTTCAAATAGGGGGTTCTTGCCGTGCCCCTCCCACAGCCTTGACCTGAATATGCGAACATCTCAGGACATCTCTTACCAAGAAGGGGCTAGCCTGGAAAGCTGTTTCTGAGCCTCATCTGCCCATGGCACTGCTCGCACAGGCGCACAGGGACTGGGGTTGCTTACTTGCCTTGCCACCTCAAACTTCAAACGTAGCCTAGGGGGTCTTTGCCGGGCTCTTGCTGCACACTTGTCCCGAATATGCGAGCGTCTCAGGATATCCCTTACCAAGAAGGGGCTAGCCTGGAAATCTGTTGCTCAGCCTCATCTGCCCATGGCACTGCTCGCACAGGCGCACAGAGAGACTGGGGCTGCTTGCTTGCCTTGCCACTTAAACTTTCAAACGTAGACAAGGGGGTCTTTGCCAGGTGCCTGCCATCGCCCTCACCTGAATATGTTAGCATCTCAGGATATCTGTTACCAAGAAAGGGCTAGTCTGGAAAGCTATTGCTCAGCCTCATCTGCCCATGGCACTGGTCGCACAGATGCAGACAGACTGGGGCTGCTTGCTTGCCTTGCCACCTCAAACTTCAAATGTATCCTAGGGGGTCCTTGGCGAGGGCCTCCCGCAGCCCTGACCCGAATATGAGAACGTCTCAGGATATCTCTTACCAAGAAGCTATTAGCCTGGAAAGGTGTTGCTCAGCCTCATCTGCCCATGGCACTGGTCACACAGGTGCACAGAGACTGGGGCTGCTTGCTTGCCTTGCCAACTCGAACTTCAAACGTTGCCTAGTGGGTCCTTGACAAGCTCCTTCCGCAGCCCTGACCGGAATATGGAAACGACTCAGGATATCTCTTACCAAGAAGTGGCTAAGCTGGAAAACTGTTGCTCAGCATCATCTGCCCATGGCACTGCTCGCACATGCGCACAGAGACTGGGGCTGCTTGCTTGCCTTTACACCTCAAACTGCAAATATAGCCCGTGTGTCACCTTGGATGTCTCCAGCAGCCCTGCACAGGAAATGCGAATGTGTCTAGATATCTATTACCAATAAGGGCTTAGCCTGGAAAGCATTGTTCAGACTCATCTGGTCATGCCACTGCTTGCACAGGTTCACAGAGACTGGGGCTGTTTGCTTGCCTTGCCACCTCAGTTTTCAAAAGAATCCCGGGTATCCGTGCCGGGTGCCTCCAGCAGACCTGCACTAAAGATGTGAATGACTTAGCGTATAACCTACCAAGAAGGGGCTAGCCTGGAAAGCTGTTTCTCAGCCTCATGTGCCCATGGCACTGCTCGCACAGGCACACAGAGAGCCTGGGGCTGATTGCTTGCCTTGCCACCTCAAACTTCAAACGTATCATAGGGGGTCCTTGCAGAGGGCCTCCCACAGCCCACACCCGAATATGCGAACACCTCAGGATATCAATTAGCAAGCATTGACTAGCCTGGAAAGGTGTTGCTCGTCCTCATCTGCCCATGGCATTGCTTGCACAGACGCAGAGAGACTGGGGCTGCTTGCTTGCCTTGCCACCTCAATCTTCAAACGTAGCACGGGGATCCCTGCCGGGTGCCTACAGCAGACCTACACTGAAAATGCAAACATCTCCAGACAGCTCACACCACGAAGGGGCTAGCCTTGAATGCTGTTTCTCAGCCTCATATGCCCATGGCACTGCTGGCACAGGCGCACAGAGACTGGGGCTGCTTGCTTCCCTTGCCACCTCAAACTTCAAATGTAGCCTAGGTAGTCCTTGCCAAGGTCCTCCAGCAGCCCTGCAACGAAAATGCGAACGTCTCGGGATATCTATTACCAAGAAGGGTTTAGCCTGGAAAGCTGTTGCTCAGCCTCATCTGCCCATGGAACTGCTCATACAGGCGCACAGAGACTGGGGCTGCATGCTTGCATTGCCACATCTAACATAAAACGGATGCTAGGAGGTCCTTGCGGTGACTGTCCCACAGCCCTGTCCTGAATACGCGAACGTCTCAGGATATCTCTTACCAAGTATTGGCTACACTGGAAAGCTCTTGCTCATCCTCATCTGCCCATGGCACTGCTCGCACAGGCGCACAGAGACTGGGGCTGCTGGCTTGCCTTGCCACCTTGATCTTCAAACATAGGTCGGGGATCCCTGCTGGCAGCCTCCAGCAGCCCTTAATCGAAAATGCGAACATCTCCAGATATTTCTTACCAAGAAGGGGCTAGTCAGGAAAGCTGTTGCTCAGCCTCATCTGCACATGGAACTGCTTGCACAGGCACACAGAGACAGGGTCTGCTTGCTTGCCTTGCCACCTCAAACTTTAAACGTAGCCCGGGGCTCCCTGCCAGGTGCCTCCAGCAGCCATGCAACGAATATGCGAACGTCGCAGGATATCTCTTACCAGGAAGGGTTTTGCCTGGAAAGCTGTTGCTCAGTTTCATTTGCCTATGGCACTGCTCTCACAGGAGCACAGAGACTGGGGCTGCTTGCTTGCCTTGGCACCTCAAACTTCAAACATAGCCTAGGGGGTATTTGCCCGGTGCCTGCCACACCCCTGTCCTAAATATGCGAGCGGCTCAGGATATCTCGTACCAAGAAGGGTTTAGCCTTGCAAGCTGTTGCTCAGCCTCATCTGCCTATGGCACTGCTCACACAGGCACACAGAGACTGGGGCTGCTTGCTTGCCTTGACACCTCAAACTTCAAATAAATCCCGAACGTCCTTGCCAGGTGCCTCCTGCAGCCCTGCACTGAAAATGCGAACGTCTGCAGATAGCTCGCATCCATAAGGGGTTAGCCTGGAAAGCTATTACTCACCCTCATCTGCCCATGGCACTGCTCGCACGGGCGCACAGACTCTGGGGCTACTTGCTTGCCTTGCCACCTCAAACTACATACGTATCCTACGGGGTCCTTGCTGGGGGCCTCCCACAGCCCTCACCCGAAGAAGCGAACGTCTCAGGATATCCCTTAACAAGAAGGGGTAGCCTGGAAAGCTCTTGCTCAGCCTCATTTTCCTATTGCACTGCTTGCACAGGCGCTAATATGCGAACGTCTCCAGATAGCTCGCACCCAGAAGGGGCTAGCCTGGAAAGCTGTTGCTCAGCCTCATTTTCCTATTGCACTGCTTGCACAGGCGCACAGAGACTGGGGCTGCTTGCTTGCCTTGCCACCTCAAACTTCATACATAGCCTAAGAGTTCCTTGGCAGGGGCCTCCCGCAGCCCTGACCCGAAGAAGCGAACGTCTCAGGATATCCCTTAACAAGAAGGGGTAGCCTGGAAAGCTCTTGCTCAGCCTCATCTGCCCATGCCACTGCTCGCACAGGCGCACAGAGACTGGAGCTGCTTGCTTGCCTTGCCACCTTAAACTTCAGACGTAACCCGGGGCTCCCTGCCAGGCGCCTCCAGCAGCCCCGCACCGAAGGTGCCAACGTCTCCATATAGCTCGCACCCAGAAGGCGCTAGTGTGGAAATCTGTTTCTCAGCACCATCTTCGCATGGCACTGCTCACGCAGGCGCACAGAGACTGTGGCTGCTTGCTTGCCTTGCCACCTCAAACTCAAACGTAGCCTAGGAGGTCCTTGCCGCACTCCTGCCGCAGACCTGACCCGAATATGCGAGTTTCACAGGATATCACTTACCAAGAAGGGGCTAGCCTGGAAAGCTGTTTCTTAGCCTCATCTGCCCATGGCACTGGTGGCATAGGCGCCAGAGAGTGAGGCTGCTTGCTTGCCTTGCCACCTCAATCTTAAACGTAACCAGGGGGTCCCTGCCGGGTTCCTCCAGCAGCCCTGCAATGAATATGCGAACGTCTCCAGATAGCTCACACTGAGAACGGGCTAGCCTGGAAAACTATTGCTGAGCCTCATCTGCCGATGGTACTACTCGCACAGGCGCATAGAGCCTGGGCCTGCTTGCTTGCCTTGCTTCCTCAAACCTCAAGCATATCCTAGGGGGTCCTTGGCGACGGCCTCCTGCAGCCCTCACCCGAATATGCAAACGTCTCAGGATATGTCTTACCAAAAATGGGGTAGCCTGCAAAGCTGTTGCTCAGCCTCATCTGCCCATGGCACTGCTCGCACAGAGGCACAGAGACTGGGGCTGCTTGCTTGTCTTGCCACCTCAAACTTTCAACGTAGCCTAGGGGTTCCTTGGCGGGGGCCTCCCGCAGCCCAGACACGAATAAGCGAACGTCTCAGGATATCCCTTAAGAAGAAGGGGCTAGCCAGGAAAGCTCTTGCTCAGCCTCATCTGCCCATGCCACTGCTCGCACAGGTGCACAGAGACTGGAGCTGCTTGCTTGCCTTGCCACCTCAAACGCCAAACATAGCCCAGGTGTCCCTTTCAGGAGCCTCCAGCAGCTCTGCACCGAAAATTCGAACGCATCAGGATATCTCTTTCCAAGTATTGGCTACAATGGAAAGCTGTTGCTCAGCCTCATCTGCCCATGGCACTGCTCGCACAGGCGCACAGAGACTGGGGCTTCTTGCTTGCCTTGCCACCTCAAACTTCATACGTAGCCTAGGGGGTCCTTGCTGGGGGCCTCCCGCAGCCCTCACATGAATAAGTGAACGTCTCACGATATCTCTTACCAAGTATTGACTAGCCTGGAAAGCTGTTGCTCAGCCTCATCTCTTCATGGAACTGCTCGCACAAGCGCACAGAGACTGGGGCTGCTTGCTTGCCTTGCCACCTCAATTTTCAAACGTAGCCCGGGGATCCCTGCCCTCTGCCTCCAGCAGACGTCTACTGAAGATGCGAACGTCTCAGGATATCTCTTACCAAGAAGGGGCTAGCCTGGAAAGCTGTTGCTCAGCCTCATCTGCCCATGGAAGTGCTCGCAGAGGCGCACAGAGACTGGGGCTGCTTGCTTGCCTTGCACCTCCAACTTCAAACGTAGCCTAGGGGGTCCTTGGCGGGGGCCTCCCGCAGGCCTCACCCGAATATGTGAACATCTCACGATATATCTTACCAATAAGGGGCTAGCCTGGAAAGCTGTTTCTCAGCCTCATCTGCCCATGGCACTGCTCGCACAGGCGCACAGAGACTGGGGCTGCTTCCTTGCCTTGCCACCTCAAACTTGAAACCTAGCCTAGGGGGTCCTTGCCAAGCTCCTTCCACAGCCCTGACCCGAATACGCCAACAATCTCAGGATATCTCTTACCATGAATGGTTTAGCCTGGAAAGCTGTTGCTCAGCCTCATCTGCACATGGCACTGCTCGCACAGGAGCACAGAGAGACTGGGGCTGCTTGCTTGCCTTGCCAGATGAAACTACAAAGATATCCTAGGGGGTACTTGGCGGGGGCCTCTGGCAACCCTGACCCGAATATGCGAACGTCTCATGATATCTCTTACCAAGAAAGCGTTAGCCTGGAAAGCTGTTGCTCAGCCTCATCTGCCCATGGCACTGCTCGCACAGGCGCACATAGACTGGGGCTGCTTGCTTGCTTTGCCACCTCAAACTTGAAAACGTAGTATAGGGGGTCCTTGCCACACTCCTTCCGCAGCCCTGACCCGAATATGCCAACAATCTCAGGATATCTCTTACCATGAATGGTTTAGCCTGTAAAGATGTTGCTCAGCCTCATCTTCCCATGGCACTGCTCACACAGGCGCACAGAGAGACTGGGGCTGCTTGCTTGCCTTGCCAGCTCAAACTACAAATGTATACTAGGGGGTCCTTGGCGGGGGCCTCTGGCAACCCTGACCCGAATATGCGAACGTCTCAGGATATCTATTACCAAGAAGGGGCTAGCCTCGTAAGCCGTTGCTAAGCCTCATCTGCCCATGACACTGCTCGCACAGGCGCACAGAGACTAAGGCTGCTTGCTTGCCTTGCCACCTTAAACGTCAAAAATAACGCGGGTGTCCCAGCCAGGTGCCTCCAGCAGCCCTGCCCCAAATATGAAAACGTCTCCAGATAGCTCGCAACCAGAAGGGGCTAGCCTGGAAAACTGTTGCTCAGCCTCATCTGCCCATGGCACTGCTCCCACAGGCACAAAGACACTGGGGCTGCTTGCTTGCCTTGCCACCTTTAGCAGACCTGCACTGAAAATGCGAACATCTCCAGATAGATCGCAAACAGAAGGTACTAGACTTGAAAGCTGTTGCTTAACCTCATCTACCCATGGCACTGCTCGCACAGGCACACAGAGACTGGGGTTGCTTGCTTGCCTTGCCACCTCAAACTTCTAACGTTTTCTATGGGGTCTTTGCCGGACGCCTGCCACAGCCCTGACATGAATATGAGAACGTCTCAGGATATGTCTTACCAAGAAGGGGCTAGCCTGGAAAGCTGTTGCTCAACCTCATCTGCCCATGGCACTGCTCGCACATGCGCGCAGAGACTGGGACTGCTCTCTTGCTTTGCCACCTCAAACTTCAAATATAGCCTAGAGGGTCTTTGCCAGACGCCTGCAGTAACCCTGTCCCGAATATGCGAGTGTCTCTGGATATCTCTTACCAAGAAGGGGCTAGCCTTCAAAACTGTTTCTCAGCCTCATCTGCCCATGGCACTGCTTGCACAGGCGCAAAGAGACTGGGGCTGCTTGCTTGCCTTGCCACCTCAAAATTCAAACATAGCCTAGTGGGTCTTCTACACGCGCCTTCTGCAGACCTGACATGAATACGCGAACGTCTCAACATATCTTATGCCAAGAAGAGGCTAGCCTGGAAAGCTGTTGCTCAGCCTCATCTGCCCGTGGCACTGCTCGTACAGGCGCACAGAGACTGAGAGTGCTTGCTTGCCTTTGCACCTCAAACTTCAAACGTCCCGGAGGTCCCTACCGGGCGTCTCCAGCAGCCCTGCCCCAAAAGGTAGAATGTCTTCAGACAGCTCTCACCCACAAGGGGCTAGCCTGGAAAGCTGTTGCTCAGCTTCATCTGTCCACGGCACTGCTCAAACAGGCGCACAGAGACAGGGTGTGCTTGCTTGCCTTGCCACCTCAAACTTTAAACGTAGCCCGGGGCTCCCTGCCGGGTGCCTCCAGCAGCCCTGCAACGAATATGCGAACGTCGCAGGATATCTCTTACCAGGAAGGGTTTTGCCTGGAAAGCTGTTGCTCAGTTTCATTTGCCTATGGCACTGCTCTCACAGGAGCACAGAGACTGGGGCTGCTTGCTTGCCTTGGCACCTCAAACTTCAAACATAGCCTAGGGGGTATTTGCCCGGTGCCTGCCACACCCCTGTCCTAAATATGCGAGCGGCTCAGGATATCTCGTACCAAGAAGGGTTTAGCCTTGCAAGCTGTTGCTCAGCCTCATCTGCCTATGGCACTGCTCACACAGGCACACAGAGACTGGGGCTGCTTGCTTGCCTTGACACCTCAATCTTCAAACGTAGCCTAGGGGGTCCTTGCCAGGCCCGTCCCACAGCCCTGACCCTAATATGCGAACGTCTCCAGATAGCTCGCACCCAGAAGGGGCTAGCCTGGAATGCTGTTGCTCAGCCTCATTTTCCTATTGCACTGCTCGCACAGGCGCACAGAGACTGGGGCTGCTTGCTTGCCTTGCCACCTCAAATTTCAAACGTACCCTAGGGAGTCTTTTCTGCGGGGCTCCCAAAGCCCTCATTCGAATATGCGAATGTCTCCAGATAGCTCGCACCCAGAAGCGGCTAGTCTGGAAAGCTGTTGCTCAGCCTCGTCTGCCTATGGAACTGCTCGCACAGGCGCACAGAGACTGGGGCTGCTTGCTTGCCTTGCCACTCCAATTTTCAAACGTAGCCCAGGGATCCCTGCCGGGTGCCTCCAGCAGACCTGCGCTTGAAGATGCGAACGCATCAGGATATCTCTTACCAAGAAGGGTCTAGTCTGGAAAGCTGTTGCTAAGCCTCGTCTGCCTATGGAACTGCTCGCACATGCGCACAGAGACTGGGGCTGCTTGCTTGCCTTGCCACCTCAAACTTCATACATAGCCTAAGAGTTCCTTGGCAGGGGCCTCCCGCAGCCCTGACCCGAAGAAGCGAACGTCTCAGGATATCCCTTAACAAGAAGGGGTAGCCTGGAAAGCTCTTGCTCAGCCTCATCTGCCCATGCCACTGCTCGCACAGGCGCACAGAGACTGGAGCTGCTTGCTTGCCTTGCCACCTTAAACTTCAGACGTAACCCGGGGCTCCCTGCCAGGCGCCTCCAGCAGCCCCGCACCGAAGGTGCCAACGTCTCCATATAGCTCGCACCCAGAAGGCGCTAGTGTGGAAATCTGTTTCTCAGCACCATCTTCGCATGGCACTGCTCACGCAGGCGCACAGAGACTGGGGCTGCTTGCTTGCCTTGCCACCTCAAACTCAAACGTAGCCTAGGAGGTCCTTGCCGCACTCCTGCCACAGACCTGACCCGAATATGCGAGTTTCACAGGATATCACTTACCAAGAAGGGGCTAGCCTGGAAAGCTGTTTCTCAGCCTCATCTGCCCATGGCACTGGTGGCATAGGCGCCAGAGAGTGAGGCTGCTTGCTTGCCTTGCCACCTCAATCTTAAACGTAACCAGGGGGTCCCTGCCGGGTTCCTCCAGCAGCCCTGCAATGAATATGCGAACGTCTCCAGATAGCTCACACTGAGAACGGGCTAGCCTGGAAAACTATTGCTGAGCCTCATCTGCCGATGGTACTACTCGCACAGGCGCATAGAGCCTGGGGCTACTTGCTTGCCTTGCTTCCTCAAACCTCAAGCATATCCTAGGGGGTCCTTGGCGACAGCCTCCTGCAGCCCTCACCCGAATATGCAAACGTCTCAGGATATGTCTTACCAAAAATGGGGTAGCCTGGAAAGCTGTTGCTCAGCCTCGTCTGCCTATGGAACTGCTCGCACAGGCGCACAGAGACTGGGGCTGCTTGCCTGCCTTGCATCCTAAAACTTCAAATATAGCCAAGGAGTTCCTTGCTGGGGGCCTCCCGCAGCCCTCACCCGAATATGCGAATGTCTCACGATATGTCTTACCAAGTATTGACTAGACTGCAAAGCTGTTGCTCAGCCTCATCTGCCCATGGCACTGCTCGCACAGAGGCACAGAGACTGGGGCTGCTTGCTTGTCTTGCCACCTCAAACTTTCAACGTAGCCTAGGGGTTCCTTGGCGGGGGCCTCCCGCAGCCCAGACACGAATAAGCGAACGTCTCAGGATATCCCTTAAGAAGAAGAGGCTAGCCAGGAAAGCTCTTGCTCAGCCTCATCTGCCCATGCCACTGCTCGCACAGGCGCACAGAGACTGGAGCTGCTTGCTTGCCTTGCCACCTCAAACGCCAAATATAGCCCAGGTGTCCCTTTCAGGAGCCTCCAGCAGCTCTGCACCGAAAATTCGAACGCATCAGGATATCTCTTTCCAAGTATTGGCTACAATGGAAAGCTGTTGCTCAGCCTCATCTGCCCATGGCACTGCTCGCACAGGCGCACAGAGACTGGGGCTTCTTGCTTGCCTTGCCACCTCAAACTTCATACGTAGCCTAGGGGGTCCTTGCTGGGGGCCTCCCGCAGCCCTCACATGAATAAGTGAACGTCTCACGATATCTCTTACCAAGTATTGACTAGCCTGGAAAGCTGTTGCTCAGCCTCATCTCTTCATGGAACTGCTCGCACAAGCGCACAGAGACTGGGGCTGCTTGCTTGCCTTGCCACCTCAATTTTCAAACGTAGCCCGGGGATCCCTGCCCTCTGCCTCCAGCAGACGTCTACTGAAGATGCGAACGTCTCAGGATATCTCTTACCAAGAAGGGGCTAGCCTGGAAAGCTGTTGCTCAGCCTCATCTGCCCATGGAAGTGCTCGCAGAGGCGCACAGAGACTGGGGCTGCTTGCTTGCCTTGCACCTCCAACTTCAAACGTAGCCTAGGGGGTCCTTGGCGGGGGCCTCCCGCAGGCCTCACCCGAATATGTGAACATCTCACGATATATCTTACCAATAAGGGGCTAGCCTGGAAAGCTGTTTCTCAGCCTCATCTGCCCATGGCACTGCTCGCACAGGCGCACAGAGACTGGGGCTGCTTCCTTGCCTTGCCACCTCAAACTTGAAACCTAGCCTAGGGGGTCCTTGCCAAGCTCCTTCCGCAGCCCTGACCCGAATACGCCAACAATCTCAGGATATCTCTTACCATGAATGGTTTAGCCTGGAAAGCTGTTGCTCAGCCTCATCTGCACATGGCACTGCTCGCACAGGCGCACAGAGAGACTGGGGCTGCTTGCTTGCCTTGCCAGATGAAACTACAAAGATATCCTAGGGGGTACTTGGCGGGGGCCTCTGGCAACCCTGACCCGAATATGCGAACGTCTCATGATATCTCTTACCAAGAAAGCGTTAGCCTGGAAAGCTGTTGCTCAGCCTCATCTGCCCATGGCACTGCTCGCACAGGCGCACAGAGAGACTGGGGCTGCTTGCTTGCTTGCCTTGCCACCTCAAACTACAAACGAATCCCAGGCGTCCCTGCAGGTGCCTTCGGCAGCCCTGCACCGAAAATGTGTAAGTCTCCGGATAGGTCGCACACAGAAAAGGCTAGCCTGGAAAGCTGTTGCTCACCCTCATCTGCCCATGGCACTGGTCGCACAGAGGCACAGAGACTGGGGCTGCTTGCTTGCCTTGCCACCTCAGTTTTCAAACGAAGCCCAAAGATCCCGGATTGGTGACTCCAGCAGACCTGCAATGAAGTTGCGAACGTCTTAGGATGTCTCTTACCAAGTATTGACTAGCCTGGAAAGCTGTTGCTTAGCCTCGTCTGCACACGCCACTGCTCGCACAGGCGCACAGAGACTGGGGCTTCTTGCTTGCCTTTCCACCTCAAACTTCAAATAAATCCCGAACGTCCCTGCCAGGTGCCTCCTGCAGCCCTGCACTGAAAATGCGAACGTCTGCAGATAGCTCGCATCCATAAGGGGTTAGCCTGGAAAGCTATTACTCACCCTCATCTGCCCATGGCACTGCTCGCACGGGCGCACAGACTCTGGGGCTACTTGCTTGCCTTGCCACCTCAAACTACATACGTATCCTACGGGGTCCTTGCTGGGGGCCTCCCACAGCCCTAACCCGAATATGCGAACGTCTCACGATATCTCTTACCAAGTATTGACTAGCCTGGAAAGCTGTTGCTCAGCCTCATCTGCCCATGGCACTGCTCGCACAGGCGCACATAGACTGGGGCTGCTTGCTTGCTTTGCCACCTCAAACTTGAAAACGTAGTATAGGGGGTCCTTGCCACACTCCTTCCGCAGCCCTGACCCGAATATGCCAACAATCTCAGGATATCTCTTACCATGAATGGTTTAGCCTGTAAAGATGTTGCTCAGCCTCATCTGCCCATGGCACTGCTCACACAGGCGCACAGAGAGACTGGGGCTGCTTGCTTGCCTTCCCAGCTCAAACTACAAATGTATACTAGGGGGTCCTTGGCGGGGGCCTCTGGCAACCCTGACCCGAATATGCGAACGTCTCAGGATATCTATTACCAAGAAGGGGCTAGCCTCGTAAGCCGTTGCTAAGCCTCATCTGCCCATGACACTGCTCGCACAGGCGCACAGAGACTAAGGCTGCTTGCTTGCCTTGCCACCTTAAACGTCAAAAATAACGCGGGTGTCCCAGCCAGGTGCCTCCAGCAGCCCTGCCCCAAATATGAAAACGTCTCCAGATAGCTCGCAACCAGAAGGGGCTAGCCTGGAAAACTGTTGCTCAGCCTCATCTGCCCATGGCACTGCTCCCACAGGCACAAAGACACTGGGGCTGCTTGCTTGCCTTGCCACCTTTAGCAGACCTGCACTGAAAATGCGAACATCTCCAGATAGATCGCAAACAGAAGGTACTAGACTTGAAAGCTGTTGCTTAACCTCATCTACCCATGGCACTGCTCGCACAGGCACACAGAGACTGGGGCTGCTTGCTTGCCTTGCTACCTCAAACTTCTAACGTTTTCTATGGGGTCTTTGCCGGACGCCTGCCACAGCCCTGACATGAATATGAGAACGTCTCAGGATATGTCTTACCAAGAAGGGGCTAGCCTGGAAAGCTGTTGCTCAACCTCATCTGCCCATGGCACTGCTCGCACATGCGCGCAGAGACTGGCACTGCTCTCTTGTTTTGCCACCTCAAACTTCAAATGTAGCCTAGAGGGTCTTTGCCAGACGCCTGCCGTAACCCTGTCCCGAATATGCGCGTGTCTCTGGATATCTCTTACCAAGAAGGGGCTAGCCTTTAAACTGTTTCTCAGTCTCATCTGCCCATGGCACTGCTTGCACAGGCGCACAGAGACTGGGGCTGCTTGCTTGCCTTGCCACCTCAAAATTCAAACATAGCCTAGTGGGTCTTCTACACGCGCCTTCTGCAGACCTGACATGAATACGCGAACGTCTCAACATATCTTATGCCAAGAAGAGGCTAGCCTGGAAAGCTGTTGCTCAGCCTCATCTGCCCGTGGCACTGCTCGTACAGGCGCACAGAGACTGAGAGTGCTTGCTTGCCTTTGCACCTCAAACTTCAAACGTCCCGGAGGTCCCTACCGGGCGTCTCCAGCAGCCCTGCCCCAAAAGGTAGAATGTCTTCAGACAGCTCTCACCCACAAGGGGCTAGCCTGGAAAGCTGTTGCTCAGCTTCATCTGTCCATGGCACTGCTCAAACAGGCGCACAGAGACTGGGGCTGCTTGCTTGCCTTGACACCTCAAACCTCTAATGTAGCCTAGGTGGTCTTTGCCGGTCACCTGCCGCAGCCCTGACCCGAATATGCGAGCGTCTCAGGATATCTCTTAGCAAGAAGGGGCTAGCCTGGAAAGCTTTTGCTCAGCCTCATCTGCCCATGGCACTGCTCGCACAGGCACACAGAGACTGGGGCTGCTTGCTTGCCTTGCCACCTCAAACTTCAAAGGTATCCAGGGTTTCCCTGCCCGGTCCCTCCAGCAGCCCTGCACTGAAAATGCGAACGCCTCGGATTATCTATTACCAAGAAGGTGTTAGCTTGGAAAGCTGTTGCTCAGCCTCATATGCCCATGGCACTGCTTGCACAAGAGCACACAGACAAGGGCTGCTTGCTTGCCTTGCCACCTCAATCTTCAAACGTACCCAAAGAATCCCTGACGGGTGCGTCCAGCAGCCCTGCAAAGAATATGCGAACGTCTCCAGATACCTCGCGTCCAGAAGGGGCTAGCCTGGAGAGCTGTTGCTCAGACTGATCTGCTCATGGCACTGCTTGCACAGGTGCTCAGAGAATGGGGCTGCTTGCTTGCCTTGCCACCTCAAACTTTAAACGTAGCCCGGGGCTCCCTGCCGGGTGCCTCCAGCAGCCCTGCAACGAATATGCGAACGTCGCAGGATATCTCTTACCAGGAAGGGTTTTGCCTGGAAAGCTGTTGCTCAGTTTCATTTGCCTATGGCACTGCTCTCACAGGAGCACAGAGACTGGGGCTGCTTGCTTGCCTTGGCACCTCAAACTTCAAACATAGCCTAGGGGGTATTTGCCCGGTGCCTGCCACACCCCTGTCCTAAATATGCGAGCGGCTCAGGATATCTCGTACCAAGAAGGGTTTAGCCTTGCAAGCTGTTGCTCAGCCTCATCTGCCTATGGCACTGCTCACACAGGCACACAGAGACTGGGGCTGCTTGCTTGCCTTGACACCTCAATCTTCAAACGTAGCCTAGGGGGTCCTTGCCAGGCCCGTCCCACAGCCCTGACCCTAATATGCGAACGTCTCCAGATAGCTCGCACCCAGAAGGGGCTAGCCTGGAATGCTGTTGCTCAGCCTCATTTTCCTATTGCACTGCTCGCACAGGCGCACAGAGACTGGGGCTGCTTGCTTGCCTTGCCACCTCAAATTTCAAACGTACCCTAGGGAGTCTTTTCTGCGGGGCTCCCAAAGCCCTCATTCGAATATGCGAATGTCTCCAGATAGCTCGCACCCAGAAGCGGCTAGTCTGGAAAGCTGTTGCTCAGCCTCGTCTGCCTATGGAACTGCTCGCACAGGCGCACAGAGACTGGGGCTGCTTGCTTGCCTTGCCACTCCAATTTTCAAACGTAGCCCAGGGATCCCTGCCGGGTGCCTCCAGCAGACCTGCGCTTGAAGATGCGAACGCATCAGGATATCTCTTACCAAGAAGGGTCTAGTCTGGAAAGCTGTTGCTAAGCCTCGTCTGCCTATGGAACTGCTCGCACATGCGCACAGAGACTGGGGCTGCTTGCTTGCCTTGCCACCTCAAACTTCATACATAGCCTAAGAGTTCCTTGGCAGGGGCCTCCCGCAGCCCTGACCCGAAGAAGCGAACGTCTCAGGATATCCCTTAACAAGAAGGGGTAGCCTGGAAAGCTCTTGCTCAGCCTCATCTGCCCATGCCACTGCTCGCACAGGCGCACAGAGACTGGAGCTGCTTGCTTGCCTTGCCACCTTAAACTTCAGACGTAACCCGGGGCTCCCTGCCAGGCGCCTCCAGCAGCCCCGCACCGAAGGTGCCAACGTCTCCATATAGCTCGCACCCAGAAGGCGCTAGTGTGGAAATCTGTTTCTCAGCACCATCTTCGCATGGCACTGCTCACGCAGGCGCACAGAGACTGGGGCTGCTTGCTTGCCTTGCCACCTCAAACTCAAACGTAGCCTAGGAGGTCCTTGCCGCACTCCTGCCGCAGACCTGACCCGAATATGCGAGTTTCACAGGATATCACTTACCAAGAAGGGGCTAGCCTGGAAAGCTGTTTCTCAGCCTCATCTGCCCATGGCACTGGTGGCATAGGCGCCAGAGAGTGAGGCTGCTTGCTTGCCTTGCCACCTCAATCTTAAACGTAACCAGGGGGTCCCTGCCGGGTTCCTCCAGCAGCCCTGCAATGAATATGCGAACGTCTCCAGATAGCTCACACTGAGAACGGGCTAGCCTGGAAAACTATTGCTGAGCCTCATCTGCCGATGGTACTACTCGCACAGGCGCATAGAGCCTGGGGCTACTTGCTTGCCTTGCTTCCTCAAACCTCAAGCATATCCTAGGGGGTCCTTGGCGACAGCCTCCTGCAGCCCTCACCCGAATATGCAAACGTCTCAGGATATGTCTTACCAAAAATGGGGTAGCCTGGAAAGCTGTTGCTCAGCCTCGTCTGCCTATGGAACTGCTCGCACAGGCGCACAGAGACTGGGGCTGCTTGCCTGCCTTGCATCCTAAAACTTCAAATATAGCCAAGGAGTTCCTTGCTGGGGGCCTCCCGCAGCCCTCACCCGAATATGCGAATGTCTCACGATATGTCTTACCAAGTATTGACTAGACTGCAAAGCTGTTGCTCAGCCTCATCTGCCCATGGCACTGCTCGCACAGAGGCACAGAGACTGGGGCTGCTTGCTTGTCTTGCCACCTCAAACTTTCAACGTAGCCTAGGGGTTCCTTGGCGGGGGCCTCCCGCAGCCCAGACACGAATAAGCGAACGTCTCAGGATATCCCTTAAGAAGAAGAGGCTAGCCAGGAAAGCTCTTGCTCAGCCTCATCTGCCCATGCCACTGCTCGCACAGGCGCACAGAGACTGGAGCTGCTTGCTTGCCTTGCCACCTCAAACGCCAAATATAGCCCAGGTGTCCCTTTCAGGAGCCTCCAGCAGCTCTGCACCGAAAATTCGAACGCATCAGGATATCTCTTTCCAAGTATTGGCTACAATGGAAAGCTGTTGCTCAGCCTCATCTGCCCATGGCACTGCTCGCACAGGCGCACAGAGACTGGGGCTTCTTGCTTGCCTTGCCACCTCAAACTTCATACGTAGCCTAGGGGGTCCTTGCTGGGGGCCTCCCGCAGCCCTCACATGAATAAGTGAACGTCTCACGATATCTCTTACCAAGTATTGACTAGCCTGGAAAGCTGTTGCTCAGCCTCATCTCTTCATGGAACTGCTCGCACAAGCGCACAGAGACTGGGGCTGCTTGCTTGCCTTGCCACCTCAATTTTCAAACGTAGCCCGGGGATCCCTGCCCTCTGCCTCCAGCAGACGTCTACTGAAGATGCGAACGTCTCAGGATATCTCTTACCAAGAAGGGGCTAGCCTGGAAAGCTGTTGCTCAGCCTCATCTGCCCATGGAAGTGCTCGCAGAGGCGCACAGAGACTGGGGCTGCTTGCTTGCCTTGCACCTCCAACTTCAAACGTAGCCTAGGGGGTCCTTGGCGGGGGCCTCCCGCAGGCCTCACCCGAATATGTGAACATCTCACGATATATCTTACCAATAAGGGGCTAGCCTGGAAAGCTGTTTCTCAGCCTCATCTGCCCATGGCACTGCTCGCACAGGCGCACAGAGACTGGGGCTGCTTCCTTGCCTTGCCACCTCAAACTTGAAACCTAGCCTAGGGGGTCCTTGCCAAGCTCCTTCCGCAGCCCTGACCCGAATACGCCAACAATCTCAGGATATCTCTTACCATGAATGGTTTAGCCTGGAAAGCTGTTGCTCAGCCTCATCTGCACATGGCACTGCTCGCACAGGCGCACAGAGAGACTGGGGCTGCTTGCTTGCCTTGCCAGATGAAACTACAAAGATATCCTAGGGGGTACTTGGCGGGGGCCTCTGGCAACCCTGACCCGAATATGCGAACGTCTCATGATATCTCTTACCAAGAAAGCGTTAGCCTGGAAAGCTGTTGCTCAGCCTCATCTGCCCATGGCACTGCTCGCACAGGCGCACAGAGAGACTGGGGCTGCTTGCTTGCTTGCCTTGCCACCTCAAACTACAAACGAATCCCAGGCGTCCCTGCAGGTGCCTTCGGCAGCCCTGCACCGAAAATGTGTAAGTCTCCGGATAGGTCGCACACAGAAAAGGCTAGCCTGGAAAGCTGTTGCTCACCCTCATCTGCCCATGGCACTGGTCGCACAGAGGCACAGAGACTGGGGCTGCTTGCTTGCCTTGCCACCTCAGTTTTCAAACGAAGCCCAAAGATCCCGGATTGGTGACTCCAGCAGACCTGCAATGAAGTTGCGAACGTCTTAGGATGTCTCTTACCAAGTATTGACTAGCCTGGAAAGCTGTTGCTTAGCCTCGTCTGCACACGCCACTGCTCGCACAGGCGCACAGAGACTGGGGCTTCTTGCTTGCCTTTCCACCTCAAACTTCAAATAAATCCCGAACGTCCCTGCCAGGTGCCTCCTGCAGCCCTGCACTGAAAATGCGAACGTCTGCAGATAGCTCGCATCCATAAGGGGTTAGCCTGGAAAGCTATTACTCACCCTCATCTGCCCATGGCACTGCTCGCACGGGCGCACAGACTCTGGGGCTACTTGCTTGCCTTGCCACCTCAAACTACATACGTATCCTACGGGGTCCTTGCTGGGGGCCTCCCACAGCCCTAACCCGAATATGCGAACGTCTCACGATATCTCTTACCAAGTATTGACTAGCCTGGAAAGCTGTTGCTCAGCCTCATCTGCCCATGGCACTGCTCGCACAGGCGCACATAGACTGGGGCTGCTTGCTTGCTTTGCCACCTCAAACTTGAAAACGTAGTATAGGGGGTCCTTGCCACACTCCTTCCGCAGCCCTGACCCGAATATGCCAACAATCTCAGGATATCTCTTACCATGAATGGTTTAGCCTGTAAAGATGTTGCTCAGCCTCATCTGCCCATGGCACTGCTCACACAGGCGCACAGAGAGACTGGGGCTGCTTGCTTGCCTTCCCAGCTCAAACTACAAATGTATACTAGGGGGTCCTTGGCGGGGGCCTCTGGCAACCCTGACCCGAATATGCGAACGTCTCAGGATATCTATTACCAAGAAGGGGCTAGCCTCGTAAGCCGTTGCTAAGCCTCATCTGCCCATGACACTGCTCGCACAGGCGCACAGAGACTAAGGCTGCTTGCTTGCCTTGCCACCTTAAACGTCAAAAATAACGCGGGTGTCCCAGCCAGGTGCCTCCAGCAGCCCTGCCCCAAATATGAAAACGTCTCCAGATAGCTCGCAACCAGAAGGGGCTAGCCTGGAAAACTGTTGCTCAGCCTCATCTGCCCATGGCACTGCTCCCACAGGCACAAAGACACTGGGGCTGCTTGCTTGCCTTGCCACCTTTAGCAGACCTGCACTGAAAATGCGAACATCTCCAGATAGATCGCAAACAGAAGGTACTAGACTTGAAAGCTGTTGCTTAACCTCATCTACCCATGGCACTGCTCGCACAGGCACACAGAGACTGGGGCTGCTTGCTTGCCTTGCTACCTCAAACTTCTAACGTTTTCTATGGGGTCTTTGCCGGACGCCTGCCACAGCCCTGACATGAATATGAGAACGTCTCAGGATATGTCTTACCAAGAAGGGGCTAGCCTGGAAAGCTGTTGCTCAACCTCATCTGCCCATGGCACTGCTCGCACATGCGCGCAGAGACTGGCACTGCTCTCTTGTTTTGCCACCTCAAACTTCAAATGTAGCCTAGAGGGTCTTTGCCAGACGCCTGCCGTAACCCTGTCCCGAATATGCGCGTGTCTCTGGATATCTCTTACCAAGAAGGGGCTAGCCTTTAAACTGTTTCTCAGTCTCATCTGCCCATGGCACTGCTTGCACAGGCGCACAGAGACTGGGGCTGCTTGCTTGCCTTGCCACCTCAAAATTCAAACATAGCCTAGTGGGTCTTCTACACGCGCCTTCTGCAGACCTGACATGAATACGCGAACGTCTCAACATATCTTATGCCAAGAAGAGGCTAGCCTGGAAAGCTGTTGCTCAGCCTCATCTGCCCGTGGCACTGCTCGTACAGGCGCACAGAGACTGAGAGTGCTTGCTTGCCTTTGCACCTCAAACTTCAAACGTCCCGGAGGTCCCTACCGGGCGTCTCCAGCAGCCCTGCCCCAAAAGGTAGAATGTCTTCAGACAGCTCTCACCCACAAGGGGCTAGCCTGGAAAGCTGTTGCTCAGCTTCATCTGTCCATGGCACTGCTCAAACAGGCGCACAGAGACTGGGGCTGCTTGCTTGCCTTGACACCTCAAACCTCTAATGTAGCCTAGGTGGTCTTTGCCGGTCACCTGCCGCAGCCCTGACCCGAATATGCGAGCGTCTCAGGATATCTCTTAGCAAGAAGGGGCTAGCCTGGAAAGCTTTTGCTCAGCCTCATCTGCCCATGGCACTGCTCGCACAGGCACACAGAGACTGGGGCTGCTTGCTTGCCTTGCCACCTCAAACTTCAAAGGTATCCAGGGTTTCCCTGCCCGGTCCCTCCAGCAGCCCTGCACTGAAAATGCGAACGCCTCGGATTATCTATTACCAAGAAGGTGTTAGCTTGGAAAGCTGTTGCTCAGCCTCATATGCCCATGGCACTGCTTGCACAAGAGCACACAGACTAGGGCTGCTTGCTTGCCTTGCCACCTCAATCTTCAAACGTACCCAAAGAATCCCTGACGGGTGCGTCCAGCAGCCCTGCAAAGAATATGCGAACGTCTCCAGATACCTCGCGTCCAGAAGGGGCTAGCCTGGAGAGCTGTTGCTCAGACTGATCTGCTCATGGCACTGCTTGCACAGGTGCTCAGAGAATGGGGCTGCTTGCTTGCCTTGCCACCTGAAACTTCAAAAGTATCCCGGGACTCCCTGCCCAGTCCCTCCAGCAGCCCTGCACCAAAAATGCGAACGCCTCGGGTTATCTATTACCAAGAAGGGGTTAGCCAGGAACGCTGTTGCTCAGCCTCCTCTGGCCATGGCACTGCTCGCGCAGACCCACAGAGACTGGGGCTGCTTGCTTGCCTTGCCACCTCAAACTTCAAACGTATCCAAGGGCTCCCTGCCCGGTCCCTCCAGTAGCCGTGCACCGAAAATACGAACTTCTCCAGATAGCTCGCATTCAGAAGGGGCTAGCCTGGAAAGCTGTTTCTCAGCTTCATCTTCCCATGGCACTGCTCGCACACAGGCACAGAGACTGGGGCTGCTTGCTTGCCTTGCCACTTCAAACTTCAAACGCAACCCGGGGCTCCCTGCCCGGTCCCTCCAGAAGCCCTGCACCAAAAATGCGAATGTCTCAGGATGTCTCTTACCAAGTATTGGCTAGCCTGGAGAGCTGTTGCTCAGCCTCATCTGCCCATGGCAATGCTCGCACAGGCGCACAGATACTGGAGCTTCTTGCTTGCCTTGCCACCTCAAACTTAAAACGTAACCTAGGGTGTACTTGGCGGGGGCCTCCCGCAGCCCTCACCCGAATATGTGAATGTCTCACGATATCTCTTATCAAGTATTGGCTAGCCTGGAAAGCTGTTGCCCAGCCTCATCTGCCCATGGCACTGCTAACACAGATGCACAGAGACTGGGACTGCTTGCTTGCCTTGCCACCTCAATTTTCAAACATAGCCCGAAGATCCCTGACGGGTGCCTCCAGCAGACCCGCACAGAAGATGTGAACTTATTAGGATATCTCTTACCAAGTATCGACTAGCCTGGAAAGCTGTTGCTCAGCCTCATCTGCACATGGAACTGCTTGCACAGGCGCACAGACACTGGGTCTGCTTGCTTGTTTTGCCACCTCAAACTTCAAATGTAGGCCTGGTGTCCATGCCGGTGTCCTCCACCAGACCTGCACTGAAGATGTGAACGTCTTAGGATATCTCTTACCAAGTATTGGCTAGCCTGGAGAGCTGTTGCTCAGCTTCATCTGCCCATGGCACTGCTCGCACAGGTGCACAGAGACTGGGGTTTCGTGCTTGCCTTGCCACCTCAAACTTAAAACGTAAACTAGGGTGTGCTTGGCGGGGGCATCCCGCAGCCCTCACCTGAATATGTGAACGTCTCACGATATCTCTTACCAAGTATTGGCTAACCTGGAAAGCTGTTTCCCAGCCTCATCTGCCCATGGCACTGCTCACACAGGCGCATAGAGACTTGGGCTGCTTGCTTGCCTTTCCACCTCAAAATTCAAATATAGCCTGGGGATCCCTGCCGGATGCCTGCAGCAGACCTGTACTGAAGATGCGAACGTCTCAGGATATCTCTTACCAAGAAGGGGCTAGCCTGGAAAGCTGTTGCTCAGCCTCATCTGCCCATGGCAGTGCTCGCACAGGCGCACAGAGACTGGGTCTGCTTGCTTGTTTTGCCACCTCAAACTTCAAATGTAGGCCTGGTGTCCCTACCGGATGCCTCCACCAGACCTGCACTGAAGATGTGAACGTCTTAGGATATCTCTTACAAAGTATTGGCTAGCCTGGAAAGCTGTAGCTCAGCCTCATCTGCCCATGGCACTGCTTGCACAGGCACACAGAGAGTGGGGATGCTTGCTTGCCTTGACGGCTCAAACTTCAAACGTAGCCCGGGGATCACTGCCGGATTCCTGCAGCAGACCTGTACTGAAGATGCGAACGTCTCAGGATATCTCTTACCAAGAAGGGGCTAGCCTGGAAAGCTGTTGCTCAGCCTCATCTGCCCATGGAAGTGCTCGCAGAGGCGCACAGAGACTGGGGCTGCTTGCTTGCCTTGCACCTCCAACTTCAAACGTAGCCTAGGGGGTCCTTGGCGGGGGCCTCCCGCAGGCCTCACCCGAATATGTGAACATATCACGATATATCTTACCAATAAGGGGCTAGCCTGGAAAGCTGTTTCTCAGCCTCATCTGCCCATGGCACTGCTCACACAGGCGCACAGAGAGACTGGGGCTGCTTGCTTGCCTTCCCAGCTCAAACTACAAATGTATACTAGGGGGTCCTTGGCGGGGGCCTCTGGCAACCCTGACCCGAATATGCGAACGTCTCAGGATATATATTACCAAGAAGGGGCTAGCCTCGTAAGCCGTTGCTCAGCCTCATCTGCCCATGACACTGCTCGCACAGGCGCACAGAGACTAAGGCTGCTTGCTTGCCTTGCCACCTTAAACGTCAAAAATAACGCGGGTGTCCCAGCCAGGTGCCTCCAGCAGCCCTGCCCCAAATATGAAAACGTCTCCAGATAGCTCGCAACCAGAAGGGGCTAGCCTGGAAAACTGTTGCTCAGCCTCATCTGCCCATGGCACTGCTCCCACAGGCACAAAGACACTGGGGCTGCTTGCTTGCCTTGCCACTTTTAGCAGACCTGCACTGAAAATGCGAACATCTCCAGATAGATCGCAAACAGAAGGTACTAGACTTGAAAGCTGTT
This sequence comes from Opisthocomus hoazin, assembly GCF_030867145.1. Taxonomy (NCBI): domain Eukaryota; kingdom Metazoa; phylum Chordata; class Aves; order Opisthocomiformes; family Opisthocomidae; genus Opisthocomus; species Opisthocomus hoazin. The sequence goes on along the minus strand of NC_134453.1, from coordinate 6,227,528 downwards.
GCTTAACCTCATCTACCCATGGCACTGCTCGCACAGGCACACAGAGACTGGGGCTGCTTGCTTGCCTTGCTACCTCAAACTTCTAACGTTTTCTATGGGATCTTTGCCGGACGCCTGCCACAGCCCTGACATGAATATGAGAACGTCTCAGGATATGTCTTACCAAGAAGGGGCTAGCCTGGAAAGCTGTTGCTGAACCTCATCTGCCCATGGCACTGCTCGCACATGCGCGCAGAGACTGGCACTGCTCTCTTGTTTTGCCACCTCAAACTTCAAATGTAGCCTAGAGGGTCTTTGCCAGACGCCTGCCGTAACCCTGTCCCGAATATGCGCGTGTCTCTGGATATCTCTTACCAAGAAGGGGCTAGCCTTTAAACTGTTTCTCAGTCTCATCTGCCCATGGCACTGCTTGCACAGGCGCACAGAGACTGGGGCTGCTTGCTTGCCTTGCCACCTCAAAATTCAAACATAGCCTAGTGGGTCTTCTACACGCGCCTTCTGCAGACCTGACATGAATACGCGAACGTCTCAACATATCTTATGCCAAGAAGAGGCTAGCCTGGAAAGCTGTTGCTCAGCCTCATCTGCCCGTGGCACTGCTCGTACAGGCGCACAGAGACTGAGAGTGCTTGCTTGCCTTTGCACCTCAAACTTCAAACGTCCCGGAGGTCCCTACCGGGCGTCTCCAGCAGCCCTGCCCCAAAAGGTAGAATGTCTTCAGACAGCTCTCACCCACAAGGGGCTAGCCTGGAAAGCTGTTGCTCAGCTTCATCTGTCCATGGCACTGCTCAAACAGGCGCACAGAGACTGGGGCTGCTTGCTTGCCTTGACACCTCAAACCTCTAATGTAGCCTAGGTGGTCTTTGCCGGTCACCTGCCGCAGCCCTGACCCGAATATGCGAGCGTCTCAGGATATCTCTTAGCAAGAAGGGGCTAGCCTGGAAAGCTTTTGCTCAGCCTCATCTGCCCATGGCACTGCTCGCACAGGCACACAGAGACTGGGGCTGCTTGCTTGCCTTGCCACCTCAAACTTCAAAGGTATCCAGGGTTTCCCTGCTCGGTCCCTCCAGCAGCCCTGCACTGAAAATGCGAACGCCTCGGATTATCTATTACCAAGAAGGTGTTAGCTTGGAAAGCTGTTGCTCAGCCTCATATGCCCATGGCACTGCTTGCACAAGAGCACACAGACTAGGGCTGCTTGCTTGCCTTGCCACCTCAATCTTCAAACGTACCCAAAGAATCCCTGACGGGTGCGTCCAGCAGCCCTGCAAAGAATATGCGAACGTCTCCAGATACCTCGCGTCCAGAAGGGGCTAGCCTGGATAGCTGTTGCTCAGACTGATCTGCTCATGGCACTGCTTGCACAGGTGCTCAGAGAATGGGGCTGCTTGCTTGCCTTGCCACCTGAAACTTCAAAAGTATCCCGGGACTCCCTGCCCAGTCCCTCCAGCAGCCCTGCACCAAAAATGCGAACGCCTCGGGTTATCTATTACCAAGAAGGGGTTAGCCAGGAACGCTGTTGCTCAGCCTCCTCTGGCCATGGCACTGCTCGCGCAGACCCACAGAGACTGGGGCTGCTTGCTTGCCTTGCCACCTCAAACTTCAAACGTATCCAAGGGCTCCCTGCCCGGTCCCTCCAGTAGCCGTGCACCGAAAATACGAACTTCTCCAGATAGCTCGCATTCAGAAGGGGCTAGCCTGGAAAGCTGTTTCTCAGCTTCATCTTCCCATGGCACTGCTCGCACACAGGCACAGAGACTGGGGCTGCTTGCTTGCCTTGCCACTTCAAACTTCAAACGCAACCCGGGGCTCCCTGCCCGGTCCCTCCAGAAGCCTTGCACCAAAAATGCGAATGTCTCAGGATGTCTCTTACCAAGTATTGGCTAGCCTGGAGAGCTGTTGCTCAGCCTCATCTGCCCATGGCAATGCTCGCACAGGCGCACAGATACTGGAGCTTCTTGCTTGCCTTGCCACCTCAAACTTAAAACGTAACCTAGGGTGTACTTGGCGGGGGCCTCCCGCAGCCCTCACCCGAATATGTGAATGTCTCACGATATCTCTTATCAAGTATTGGCTAGCCTGGAAAGCTGTTGCCCAGCCTCATCTGCCCATGGCACTGCTAACACAGATGCACAGAGACTGGGACTGCTTGCTTGCCTTGCCACCTCAATTTTCAAACATAGCCCGAAGATCCCTGACGGGTGCCTCCAGCAGACCCGCACAGAAGATGTGAACTTATTAGGATATCTCTTACCAAGTATCGACTAGCCTGGAAAGCTGTTGCTCAGCCTCATCTGCACATGGAACTGCTTGCACAGGCGCACAGACACTGGGTCTGCTTGCTTGTTTTGCCACCTCAAACTTCAAATGTAGGCCTGGTGTCCATGCCGGTGTCCTCCACCAGACCTGCACTGAAGATGTGAACGTCTTAGGATATCTCTTACCAAGTATTGGCTAGCCTGGAGAGCTGTTGCTCAGCTTCATCTGCCCATGGCACTGCTCGCACAGGTGCACAGAGACTGGGGTTTCGTGCTTGCCTTGCCACCTCAAACTTAAAACGTAAACTAGGGTGTGCTTGGCGGGGGCATCCCGCAGCCCTCACCTGAATATGTGAACGTCTCACGATATCTCTTACCAAGTATTGGCTAACCTGGAAAGCTGTTTCCCAGCCTCATCTGCCCATGGCACTGCTCACACAGGCGCATAGAGACTTGGGCTGCTTGCTTGCCTTTCCACCTCAAAATTCAAATATAGCCTGGGGATCCCTGCCGGATGCCTGCAGCAGACCTGTACTGAAGATGCGAACGTCTCAGGATATCTCTTACCAAGAAGGGGCTAGCCTGGAAAGCTGTTGCTCAGCCTCATCTGCCCATGGCAGTGCTCGCACAGGCGCACAGAGACTGGGTCTGCTTGCTTGTTTTGCCACCTCAAACTTCAAATGTAGGCCTGGTGTCCCTACCGGATGCCTCCACCAGACCTGCACTGAAGATGTGAACGTCTTAGGATATCTCTTACAAAGTATTGGCTAGCCTGGAAAGCTGTTGCTCAGCCTCATCTGCCCATGGCACTGCTTGCACAGGCACACAGAGAGTGGGGATGCTTGCTTGCCTTGACGGCTCAAACTTCAAACGTAGCCCGGGGATCACTGCCGGATTCCTCCAGCAGACCTGTACTGAAGATGCGAACGTCTCAGGATATCTCTTACCAAGAAGGGGCTAGCCTGGAAAGCTGTTGCTCAGCCTCATCTTCTCATGGCACTGCTCGCACAGGCGCACAGAAACTGGGGCTGTTTGCTTGACTTGCCACCTCAATTTTCAAACGTAGCCCGGGGATCCCTGCCGGATTCCTGCAGCAGACCTGTACTGAAGATGCGAACGTCTCAGGATATCCCTTTCCAAGTATTTGCTAGCCTGGAAAGCTGCTGCTCAGCCTCATCTGCCCAAGGAAGTGCTCGCACAGGCGCACAGAGACTGGGGCTTCTTGCTTGCCTTGCCACCTCAAACTTCAAACGTAGCCTAGGGGGTCCTTGCTGGGGGCCTCCCGCAGCCCTCACCCGAATATGTGAACGTCTCACATTATCTCTTACCAAGTATTGACTAGCCTCGAAAGCTGTTGCTCAGCTTCATCTGCCCATGGCACTGCTCGCACAGGCGCACAGATACTGGGGCTTCTTGCTTGCCTTGCCACCTCAAACTTCAAACGTAGCCCAGGGATCCCTGCCGGGTGCCTGCAGCATACCTGCACTGAAGATGCGAACATGTCCAGCTAGATCTCAACCAGAAGGGATGAGCCTTGAAAACTGTTTCTCAGCCTCATCTGCCCATGGCACTGCTCGCACAGGCGCACAGAGACTGGGGCTGCTTGCCTGCCTTGCCACCTCAAACTTCAAACGTAGCCTAGGGGGTCCTTGGCAAGAACCTTACGCAGCCCTGACCCGAATACGTCAACAATCTCGGGATATATCTTACCATGAGTGGTTTAGCCTGGAAAGCAGTTGCTCAGATTCATCTGCCCATGGCACTGCTCGCACGGGCGCATAGAGAGACTGGGGCTGCTTGCTTGCCTTGCCACCTCAAACTACAAACGTAGCCTAGGGGGTCCTTGACGGGGGCCTCCAGCAGACAAGCACTGAAGATGCGAATGTCTCAGGATACATATTAACAAGTATTGGCTAGCCTGGAAAGTTCTTGCTCAGCCTCATCTGCCCATGGCACTGCTCGCACAGAGGCACAGAGACTGGGGCTGCTTGCTTGCGTTGTCACCTCAATTTTCAAACGTAGCCCGGGGGTCCCTGACGGGTGCCTCCAGCGGACCCGCACAGAAGATGTGAACTTCTTAGGATATCTCTTACCGAGTATTGACTAGCCTGGAAAGCTGTTGCTCAACGTGATCTGCCCATGGCACTGCTCGCACCGGCGCGCAGACACTGGGGCTGCTTGCTTGCCTTGCCACCTCAAACTTGAAACGTAGCCTAGGGGGTCCTTCCCAAGCTCCGTCCGCAGCCCTGACCAGAATATGCAAACATCTCAGGATATCTCTTACCAAGAAGTGTTTAGCCTGGAAAGCAGTTGCTCAGCCTCATCTGCCCATGGCACTGCTCCTACAGGGGCACAGAGAGACTGGGGCTGCTTGCTTGCCTGGCCACCTCAAACTTCAAACTTATCCTAGGGGATCCTTGGCAAGGGCCTCCCGCAGCCCTGACCCGAATATGCGAACGTCTCAGGATATCTCTTACCAAAAATTGCCTAGCCTGGAAAGCTGTTGCTCAGCCTCATCTGCCCATGGCACTGCTCGCACAGAGGCACAGAGACTGGGGCTGCTTGCTTGCCTTGCCACCTAAAACTTCAAAAGTATCCATGTGGTCCCTGCTGGTTGCCTCCAGCAGCCCTGACCCGAATAGGCGAACGTCTCCAGATAGCTCCCACCCAGAAAGGGGCTAGCCTGGAAAGCTGTTGCTCAGCCTCATCTACCCATAGCACTGCTCGCACATGCGCACAGGCACTGGGGCTGCTCGCTTGCCTTGCCACCTCAAACGTCAAACGTAGTCCGGGGGTTAGTGCTGCGTGCCTCCAGCATCCCTGCACCAAATATGCGAACGTCTCAGGATGTCTCTTACGAAGAAGGGACTAGCCTGTAAAGTTGTTGCTCAACCTCATCTGCCCATGGCACTGCTCACACGGGCGCCCAGAGACTGAGGTATCTTGCTTCCCTTGCCACTTCAAACTTCAGACGTAGCCTAGGGGGTCTTTGCTGGGCGCCTGCCGCAACCCTGACATGAATATGCGAACGTCTCAGGATATCTCTTACCAAGAAGGGGCTATCCTGGAAAGCTGTTGCTCAGCCTCATCTGCCCATGGCACTGCTCGCACAGGCGCACAGAGACTGGGGCTGATTGCTAGCCTTGCCACCTAAAACTTCAAACGTAGCCTAGGAGATGTTTTCCGAGCGCCCGCCACAACCGTGACCCGAACATGCGAGCGTCTCAACATATCTTATGCCAAGAATGGGCTAGCCTGGAAAGCTGTTGCTCAGCCTCATCTGCCCATGGCACTGCTCGCACAGGCGCAGAGAGAGTGGGGCTGCTTGCTTGCCTTGCCACCTGAAACTTCAAACGCAACCTAGGAGGTCTTTGCCGGGCGCCTGCCACAGCCCTTACCCGAATATGTGAGCATCTCAAGATATCTTATGCCAAGAAAGATCTAGCCTGGAAACCTGTTTCTCAGCCTCCTCTGCCCATGGCACTGGTCGCAGAGGCGCGCAGGTACTGGGGCTGCTTGCTTGCCTTGCCACCTCAAACTTCAAACCTAGCCTAGGGGGTCGTTGCCGGGCACATCCCACAGACCTGACCTGAATATGCGAACCCCTCAGGTTATCTCGTACCAAAATTTTCTAGCCTGGAAACCTGTTTCTCAGCCTCATCTGCCCATGGCACTGCACGCACAGGCGCACAGAGAATGGGGCTGCTTGCTTGCCTTGCCACCTCAAACTTCAAACACATACCGGGCGTCCCTGCCGGGTGCCTCCAGCAGCCCTGCACTGAAAATGCGAAAGTCTCCGGATAGCTCACACCCAGAAGGTGTTAGCCTGAAAGCTGTTGCTCAGCCTCATCTGCCCATGGCACTGCTCGAACAGACGCACAGAGACTGGGGCTGCTTTCTTTCCTTGCTACCTCAAACTTTAAAATTATCCCGCATGTCCCTTCCGGGTGCCTCAAGCAGCCCTGCACCGAAAATGTGAATATGTCGGGATATCTATTGCCAAGAAGGGTTTAGCCTGGAAAGCTGTTTCTCAGCCTCATCTGCCCAGGACACTGCTCGCACAGATGAACAGAGACTGGGGCTGCTTGCTTGCCTTGCCGCGTCAAACTTGAAACGTAACCTAGGGGGTCTTTGACCGGCTCCTCCAGCAGCTGTGACCTGTATATGCGAACGTCTCAGAATTTCTCTTACCAAGAATGGGCTATGCTGGAAAGCTGTTACTCAACCTCATCTGCCCATGGCACTGCTCACACAGGCGCGCAGAGACTGGGGCTGCTTGCTTGCCTTGCCACCTCAAACTTGAAACGTATCCTAGGGGGTCTTTGTCAGGCCCCCACCGCACACTTGTCTCGAATATGCGAGCGTCGCATAATATCTCTTACCAAGAAGGGGCTAGCCTGGAAAGCTGTTGCTCAGCCTCATCTGACCATGGCACTGGTCGCACAGGCGCACAGAGACTGGGGCTGCTTGCTTGCCTTGCCACCTCAAACTTCAAACACATACCGGGCGTCCCTGCCGGGTGCCTCCAGCAGCCCTGCACTGAAAATGTGAACGTCTCAGCATAGCTCGCACCCAGAAGGGGCTAGCCTGAAAGCTGTTGCTCAGCCTCATCTGTCCATGGCACTGCTCGCACAGGCGCACAGACACTGGGGCTGCTTGCTTCCCTTGCCACCTCAAACTTCAAATATATTCCAGGAGTCCCTTCCGGGTGCCTCCAGCAGCCCTGCACCGAAAATGAGAATGTCTCCAGATAGCTCGAACCCAGAAGGGGCTAGCCTGGAAAGCTGTTGCTCAGCCTCATCTGCCCATGGCACTGCTCGCACAGGCACACAGAGACTGGGGCTGCTTGCTTGCCTTGCTACCTGAAACTTTAAACATAACCCACTGGTCCCTGTTGGGTGCCTCTAGCAGCCCTGACCCGAATATGCGAACGTCTCCAGATAGCTCGAACCCAGAAGGGGCTAGCCTGGAAAGCTGTTGCTCAGCCTCATCTGCCCATGGCACTGCTTGCACAGGTGCTAAGACACTGGGGCTGTTTTCTTGCCTTGCCACCTCAGTCTTCAAACGGAGCCTAAGGATCCCTGTCGGGTGCGTCCAGCAGACCTGCAATGAAAATGCGAAAGTCTCCAGATAGATCGCACCCAGAAGGGACTAGCCTTGAAAACTGTTTCTCAGCCTCATCTGCCCAGGACACTGCTCGCACAGATGAACAGAGACTGGGGCTGCTTGCTTGCCTTGCCGCGTCAAACTTGAAACGTAACCTAGGGGGTCTTTGACCGGCTCCTCCAGCAGCTGTGACCTGTATATGCGAACGTCTCAGAATTTCTCTTACCAAGAAGGGGCTAGCCTGGAAAGCTGTTGCTCAGCCTCATCTGCCCATGGCACTGGTCGCACAGACGCACAGAGACTGGGGCTGCTTGCTTGCCTTGCTACCTCAGTCTTCAAACAGAACCCGGGCGTCCCTTCCGGGTGCCTCCAGCAGCCCTGCCCCAAATATGAGAATGTCTCCAGATATATCTTACCAAGAAGGGGCTAGCCTGGAAAACTGTTGCTCAGCCTCATCTGCCCATGGCACTGCTCGCACAGACGCACAGAGACAGGGGCTGCTAGCTTCCCTTGACACATCAAACTTCAAACGTAGCCTAGGGGGTTCTTGCCATCTTCTCCCGCAGCCCTGACCCGAATATGTAAAAGTCTCAGGATATCTCTTACCATTTATTGGCTAGCCTGGAAAGCTCTTTTTGAGCCTCATCTGCCCATAGAACTGCTTGCACAGGTGAACAGAGTCTGGGGCTGCTTGCTTGCCTTGCCACCTCAAACTACGAACGTAGCCTAGGGGGTCTTTGCCGGGAGCCTCCCGCAGCCATGACCTGAATATGCGAGCGTCTCTGGATATCTCTTACCAAGAAAGGGCAAGACTGGGAAGCTGTTGCTCAGCCTCATCTGCCCATGGCACTGGTCGCACAGGTGCACACAGACTGGGGCTGCTTGCTTGCCTTGCGAACTCAAACTTCAAATGTAGCTCTGGTGTCCCTGCCGAGTGCCTCTAGCAGCCCTGCACCGAATAAACGAATGTCTCCAGATATCTCTTACCAAGAAGAGGCTAGCCTGGAAAGGTGTTGCTCATCCTCATCTGCTCATGGCATTGCTTGCACAGACGCACAGAGACTGGGGCTTCTGGCTTGCCTTGCCAGTTCAATCTTCAAACGTAGCCCGGGGATCCCTGCCAGGTGCCTCCAGCAGACTTGCACTGAAAATGCGAACATCTCCAGATAGCTCGCACCCAGAAGGGGCTAGCCTTTAAAGCTGTTTCTCAGCCTCATGTGCCCATGGCACTGCTCGCACACGCACACAGAGACTGGGTCTGCTTGCTTGCCTTGCCACTTCAAACTTTAAACGTAGCCCGGGACTCCGTGCTTTGTGACTCCAGCAGTCGTGCTCCGAAAATGCGAACGTCTCCAGATAGCTGGAACCCAGAAGGGGCTGGCCTGGAAAGTTTTTGCTCAGCCTCATCTGCCCTTGGAACTGCTCACACAGGCGCAAAGACACTGGGGCTGCTTGCTTGCCTTACCACCTCAAACTTCAAACGTACCCTAGAGGATCCTTGCTGGGGGCCTCCCGCAGCCCTCACCCGCATATGCAAACGTCTCAGGATATCTCTTAACAAATATTGACAAGCCTTGAAAGCTGTTGCTCAGCCTCATCTGCCCATGGCACTGCTCGCACAGGCGCACTGAGACTGGGGCTGCTTGCTTGCCTTGCAAACTCAAACTTCAAACGTTGCCTAAGGTGTACTTGCCAAGCTCATTCCGCAGCCCTGACCCGAATATGCAAACGACTCAGGATATCTCTTACCAAAAAGGGTCTAGCCTGGAAAAGTGTTGCTCAGCCTCATCTGCCCATGGCACTGCTCGCACAGGCGCACAGAGACTGGGGCTGCTTGCTTGGCTTGCCACCTAAAACTTCAAACGTATCCATGTGGTCCCTGCTGGTTGCCTCCAGCAGCCCTGACCCGAATAGGCGAACGTCTCCAGATAGCTCCCACCCAGAAAGGGTCTAGCCTGGAAAGCTGTTGCTCAACCTCATGTGCCCACGGCACTGCTCGCACAGGCGCACAGAGACTGGGGGTGCTTGTTTGCCTTGCCACCTCAAATTTCAATCGCATCCTAGAGGGTCATTGCCGGGCGCATACCGGAGCCCGGACATAAGTATGCGAACGTCTCAAGATATCTCTTAACAACAAGAGGCTAGACTGGAAAGATTTTGCTCAACCTTATCTACCCATGGCAGTGCTTGCACAGGCGCCCAGAGACTGAGGTATCTTGCTTGCCTTGCCACCTCAAACTTCCAACGTAGCCTAGGAGGTTTTTTCCGGGCGCCTGCTGCAACCCTGACCCTAATATGCGAGCGTCATAACATATATTACGCCAAGAAGGGGCTAGCCTGGAAAGTCGTTGTTCAGCCTCGTCTGCCCATGGCACTGCTCGCACAGGGGCACAGAGACTGGGGCTGCTTGCTAGCCTTGCCATCTCAAACTTCAAACGTAGCCTAGGGGTCTCTGTCGGGTGCCTCAGGTAGCCCTGCACCGAAGGTGTGAACGTCTCCAGATAGCTCGCACCCAGACGGGGCTACCCTGGAATGCTGTTGCTCTGCCTCAACTGCCAATGGCACTGCTCGCACAGGAGCACAGAGACTGGGGCTGCTTGCTTGCCTTGCCACTTCAAACTTCAAATGTAACCTAGGAGGTCTTTGCCGGGCGCCTGCCGCACCCCTTACCCGAATATGTGAGCATCTCAAGATATCTTACGCCAAAAAAGTTCTAGCCTGGAAACCTGTTCCTCAGCCTCCCCTGCCCATGGCACTGGTCGCAGAGGCGCGCAGAGACTGGGGGTGCTTGCTTGCCTTGCCACCTCAAACTTCAAACCTAGCCTAGGGGGTCGATGCCGGGCACCTCCCAAAGACGTGACCTGAATATGCGAACCCCTCAGGATATCTCATACCAAAATTGTCTAGCCTGGAAAGCTGTTTCTCAGCCCCATCTGCCCATGGCACTACTCAAAGAGGTACAGAGAGACTGAGAGTGCTTGCTTAACTTGCCACCTCAAAATTCATACGTCCTGGGGGTTCCTACCGGGCGCCTCCAGCAGCCCTGCCCCAAAAGGTAGAATGTCTTCAGATAGCTCGCACCCATATGGGGCTAGCCTAGAAAGCTGTTGCTCAGCCTCATCTGCCCATGGCACTGCTCGTACAGATGCACAGAGACTGGGGCTGCTTGCTAGCCTTGCCACCTCAAACTTCCAACGTAGCTTAGGAGGTTTTTTCTGGGCGCCCGCTGCAACCCTGACCCGAATATGTGAGCCTCTCCAGATATCTTAAGCCAGAAATGGGCTAGCCTGGAAAGCTGTTGCTCAGCCTCATCTGCCCATGGCACTGCTCACACAGGCGCACAGAGAGTGGGGCTGCTTGCTTGCCTTGCCACCTCAAACTTCAAACTCAACCTAGGAAGTCTTTTCCGGGCGCCTGCCGCAGCCCAGACCCGAATACGTGAATGTCTCAAGATATCTTATGCCAAGAAAGGTCTAGCCTGGAAACCTGTTTCTCAGCCTCCTCTGCCCATGGCACTGCTCACACAGGCGCACAGAGACTGGGGCTGCTTGCTAGCCTTGCCACCTAAAACTTCAAATGTATCCATGTGGTCCCTGCTGATTGCTCCAGCAGACCTTCACAAAAATGCGAACGTCTCCAGAGAGCTCCCACCCAGAAAGGGGCAAGCCTGGAAAGCTGTTGCTCAGACTCATCTGCCCATGGCACTGCTCGCACATACGCACAGAGACTGGGACTGCTTGCTTGCCTTGCCACCTCAATCTTCAAACGTATCTCGGGGATCCGTGCCGGGTGCCTCCAGCAGACCAGCACCGAAAATGGGAACGTCTCTGGATAGCTCGCACCCAGAAAGGGCTAGCCTGGAAAGCTGTTGCTCAGCCTCATCTGCCCATGGCACTGCTTGCACAGGTTCCCAGAGACTGGGTCTGCTTGCTTGCCTTGCCTCCTCACACTTCAAAAAAATCCCGGGTGTCCCTGACGGGTGCCTCCAGCAGACCTGCACCGAAGGTGCGAACGTCTCTGGATAGCTCGCACCCAGAAAGGGCTAGCATGGAAAGCTGTTGCTCAGCCTCATCTGCCCATGGCACTTCTCACACAGGCGCACAGAGAATGGGGCTGCTTGCTTGCCATGCGACCTCAAACTTCAAACGTAGCCTAGGGGTTCTTTGCCTTGTGCCTACCGCACCCCTGTCCCAAATATGTGAGTGTTTCAGGATATCACTTACCAAGAAGGGGCTAGTCTGGAAAGCTTTTGCTCAGCCTCATCTGCCCATGGCACTGCTCGCACAGGCGCCCAGAGACTGGGGCTGCTTGCTTGCCTTGCCACCTCAAACTTCAAAAATAGCGCGGGTGTCCCTTCCGGGTGCCTCCAGAAGCCGTTCAACGAATGTGAGAACGTGTCCAGATAGCTCTCAACCAGAAGAGTCTAGCCTGGAAAGCTTTTGCTCAGCTTCATGTGCCCATGGCACTGCTCGCACAGGCGCACAGAGACTGGGGCTGCTTGCTTGCCTTGCCACCTCAAACTTCAAACGTAGCCTAGGGGATCCTTGCAGGGGGCCTCCCGCAGCCGTGACCTGAATATGCGCACGTCTCCAGATAGCTCTCACGCAGAAGGGACTTGCCTGGAAAGTTGTTGCTCAGCCTCATCTGCCCAATTGCACTGCTCTCTCAGGCGTCCAGAGTCTGGGGCTGCTTGCTTGCCTTGCCACCTCAATCTTCAAACGTAGCCTAGGGGGTCCTTGCTGGGCCCCTCCCACAGCCCTGACCTTAATATACGAACGTGTCAGGATATCTCTTACCAAGAAGGGGCTAGCCTGGAAAGCTGTTGCTCAGCCTCATCTGCTCATGGCACTGCTTGCACAGGTGCTAAGACACTGGGGCTGATTGCTTGCCTTGCCACATCAATCTTGAAACGTATCTTGGGGATCCCTGCCAGGTGCCTACAGCAGACCTGCACCAAAAATGTGAACATCTCCAGATAGATCGCACCCAGAAGGAAGTACCCTTGAAACCTGTTGCTCAGCCTCACCTGCCCATGGCACTGCTCGCACAAACGCACAGAGAGACTGGGGCTGCTTGCTTGCCTTGCCAACTCAAACTTCAAACGTCGCCTAGAGGGTCCTTGGCAGGGGGGCTCCCACAGCCCTGACCCGAATATGCGAACGTCACAGGATATCTCATACCAAAAATAGGCTAGCTTAGAAATCTGTTGCTCGGCCTTATCTCCCCATGGCACTGCTCGCACAGGCGCACAGAGACTGGGGCTGCTTGCTTGCCTTGCCACCTCAATCTTCAAACGTAGCCTAGGGGGTCCTTGCCAGGCCCCTCCCACAGCCCTGACCTTAATATGCGAACGTCTCAGAAACGTCTGCCCGGTCCCTCCAGCAGCCCTGCAACGAATATGCGAATTTCTCCAAATAGCTCGCAACCACAAGGGGCTAGCCTTAAAAACTGTTGCTCAGCCTCATCTGCCCACGGCACTGCTCGCACAGGCACACAGAGACTGGGGCTGCTTGCTTGCCTTGCCACCTCAAACTTCAAACGTAGCCCAAGGCTCCCTGCCCGGTCTCTCCAACAGCACTGACCTTAAAATGCGAGCGTCTCAGTATATTTCTTACAAAGAAGGGGCTAGCCTGGAAAGCTGTTGCTCAGCCTCATCTGCCCATGGCACTGCTCGCACAGGCGCCCAGAGTCTGGGGCTGTTTGCTTGCCTTGCCAGCTCAAACTTCAAATGTAGCCTAGGGGTCCTTGCCTGGCCCCTCCCACAGCCCTGAGCTTAAAATGCGAACGTCTCAGGATATCTCTTACCAAGAAGGGGCTAGCCTGGAAAGCTGTTACTCAGCCTCATCTGCCCATGGCACTGCTCACACAGGTGCACAGATAGTGGGCGGGCTTGCTTGCCTTGCCACCTACATCTTCAAACGTAACCAGAGGGTCCTTGACTGGTGCATCCAGCAGCCCTGCACCGAAAATGCAAACGTCTCAGGATATCTATTACCAAGAAGGGGATAGTCTGGAAAGCTGTTGCTCAGCCTCATCTGCTCATGGCACTGCTCGCAGAGATGCACAGAGACTGGGGCTGCTTGCTTGCCTTGCCACCTCAAACTTCAAACGTAGCCTAGGGGATCCTTGCAGGGGGCCTCCCGCAGCCGTGACCTGAATATGCGCACGTCTCCAGATAGCTCTCACGCAGAAGGGACTTGCCTGGAAAGTTGTTGCTCAGCCTCATCTGCCCAATTGCACTGCTCTCTCAGGCGTCCAGAGTCTGGGGCTGCTTGCTTGCCTTGCCACCTCAATCTTCAAACGTAGCCTAGGGGGTCCTTGCTGGGCCCCTCCCACAGCCCTGACCTTAATATACGAACGTGTCAGGATATCTCTTACCAAGAAGGGGCTAGCCTGGAAAGCTGTTGCTCAGCCTCATCTGCCCATGGCACTGCTTGCACAGGCGCACAGAGACTGGGGCTGCTTGCTTGCCTTGCCACCTCATTCTTCAATATTAGCCTAGGTGGTCTTTGCCGAGTGCATCCAGCAGCCCTGCAACGAACATGCGAAAGTCTCCAGATAGCTCGCACCCAGAAGGGGCTAGCCTGGAGAGCTGTTGCTCAGCCTCATCTGCTCAAGGCACTGCTTGCACAGGCGCACAGAGACTGGGGCTGCTTGCTTGCCTTGCCACCTCAATCTTCAAACGTAGCTTGCGGATCCGTGCCTGGTGCCTCCAGCAGACCTGCACTGAAGATGCGAACATCTCCAGATAGATCGCAGCCGGAAGGGGCTAGCCTTGAAACGTGTTGCTCAGCCTCATCTGCCCATGGCACTGCTCACACAGGCACACAGAGACTGGGGCTGCTTGCTTGCCTTGCCACCTCAAACTTCAAACGTAGCCCAAGGCTCCCTGCCTGGTCCCTCCAACAGCACTGCACCGGAAATGCGAACGTCTCAGAAAGTCTCTTACCAAGAAGGGACTAGCCTGGAAAGCTGTTGCTCAGCCTTATCTGCCCATGGCACTGCGCGCACAGGTGCACACAGAGACTGGGGCTGCTTGCTTGCCTTGCCACCTAAAACTTCAAAAATATCCCGGGGCTCCCTGCCGGGTCCCTACATCAGCCTTGCACGAGAATGCGAACCTTTCAAGATATCCCTTACCAAGATGGGGCTAGCCCTTAAAGCTGATGCTCAGCCTCATCTGCTCATGGCACTGCTTGCAAAGGTGCACAGAGACTGGGGCTGCTTGCTTGCCTTGCCACCTCAATCTTCAAACGTAGCCTAGGGGGTCCTTGGCGGGTCCCTCCCACAACCCTGACCTTAAAATGCGAGCGTCTCAGTATCTCTCTTACCAAGTAGGGCCTAGCCTGGAAAGCTGTTGTTCAGCCTCATCCGCCCATGGCACTGCTCGTTCAGGCGCACAGATAGTGGGGCTGCTTGCTTGCCTTGCCACCTCAATTTTCAAACGTAGCCCATGGTGTCGCCTTCGTTGGCGTGGCGACCTGGTTCAGGGACGGCTCGGTGACCCACCCCTCGGCCGCTCGGGTCATCAGCACGCAGACACCAGTGTGGTGGATGGCAAATGGCGTTTATTGATAAATAACACAGCGTTATATAGCCTAGGTTTACAGCATCACTTCCGTCTGCTTACTTCACGGGTTAAATGCTATTGGCTATTAGGAGAGGGGGGGGACACTACCTTTCCGTACAGCGCGACATCTTCAGACCGCCAAGCCTTTACTACCCACATTTCCCCCCTCCTTATGCTTAACTAAATAGGCTAATATAAAATATAAAGTTGTAATACTTAACTCAACTTAGTATTTAACTTAAGACTGAAAATTAATATTAATATTATTAAGACTTAAACTTAATTAATCTTAACTATAACTTAAAAATATAAATATTAAGATCTTACGGTAACAAATATAAGGCGCCTTGAACAAATGCATTTGTAAATTAGCTAAAACATAATCTTAAAATATATATAATATAATTTTAAAATATAATCTTAAAGTCTTAAAAATTCTATCAATATTCTTATTTTATATTTATTCTATATTTTACAATAGTTTTAAAAAGGATGTGCTATAAACCTGAAAAAGTATAAGGCACAGTAAACAGGTAAAAGTTGAGGTAAATTTTAGGATAACACTGGGTAGGTACGTTTTTAGAGCAGCTGACGGTGTTCTACGAACATAATGTTAACTTTCTCCAATCGACTCTTGACGAACGACACGATTCCATTCAGTATACAGGGTCCAAAAATTAGTGCTATTACAATCATCGCGATTGGTCCTATCAAGGTGGATAGCAAGGTGGTTAACCATGGGATTAAACACTGCCAGAGATATGCATGGAGTAAGGCCTGTTTTGGAACAGATCCATTGAGCTCCTTCAGAGGGAATAACCCATTTTTCTTTGGTTTTTCCCACTGTGGACGAGACAGAACTACAGAGCTTCCGTTTTTGTCCCCACACATTGCCTATACAGGTCCCAGATCCAGAAACATATTGCATGGTTATCCTCCTTTTCTTCTCTCCCCAAGAACACTGAAGTTGCACGGATCGGGTGTCTAGGCTATATGTTGTGTTTACCCCTATAGCCTCATAAAAAGGGGGTTTCACGTCATAGCACAACCAACAGTGTGCAGTTAGGTTAGGGTTGGTTTGGTTCAAGGTGTCATAGGTAGCTCGCATTAGTTTCCATAAGGGGGGTTCCCTCGTCCCATCGAGGGAGGATATTACATCACTTTGGGTGGTCTCCAGGGGGCTAGCAGTTATCCGTGGTCCACTAACAATTGGATTGGGGCCAACTCCATGAGGAGGGGTTTTTATTATTTCCTCCTACCTTATATGTATCAATCCACCTCGATCTTGTCCTGGTTCCCAATACCTAATTCCCCAAGTTCTTCCCGTTACCCATCTTGAGTCTTCTGGATGAATTACCTGGAGGATTATAGCGTCACAATTACTGTACCCTACAGATCCTCCAGACCAATCGAGTCGTGGATGTTTGCAACCTAGTGGTCCCCATGTTGTCGTTAAATATTTGTCTGGGATTGGGGGTGTCCAAGCGGAAGCGATAGTGACACAGTCCCAATATGCGCAATAATATTGATTAGGAGAATTACAATATCCCTTTCCTGGGTTAGATTGTGGACATAAGTAATAGGGCCGCTGGTTTAGGCAGGGCTGTATGGGTGCTAATTCACACAGGTGGGCAGCAAATGTAGGAGGTCCTGCTGTTATGACTTCCCTTACTACTCGACCATTTACAAGGTTCCGTAGGACCCACCTATATGGCTGATGGTGATGGTAACTTGATTATGCTCGTCCTATAGTGACAAGCTCCAAGATTAGGATCACACACGGACATCGTAGCCCCCCTTTGCGGACGTTATTCTGCCGTTGTCTGGATTCTGTCCGTGAGGAGGTTTCAGGCTCGGACAGGACGTTTGCCGACTTGTCGTCTTCTCTTGTCACCGGGGTGTACGGATTACGGGGGTGTCCGATGATCCGGTCCTTCACGAGGAATTCCATCCTCCTTGCTAGTCCGGGAGCATCCTCCCCGCCAGGCTGGTCCTGCCGCTCCGGCCGCCGTTCACCCGATTCCAGACGAGTCTTTCCCGGGTTTCGGCACCACTTGTCGCCTTCATTGGCGTGGTGACCTGGTTCAGGGACGGCTCGGCGACCCACCCCTCGGCCGCTCGGGTCATCAGCAGGCAGACACCAATGTGGTGGACGGCAAATGGTGTTTATTGATAAATAACACAGCGTTATATAGCCTAGGTTTACAGCATCACTTCCGTCTGCTTACTTCACGGGTTAAATGCTATTGGCTATTAGGAGAGGGGGGGGACACTACCTTTCCGTACAGCGTGACATCTTCAGACCGCCAAGCCTTAACTACCCACACCATGGATCCCTGCCGGGTACCTCCAGCAGACCTGCACTGAAGATGCGAACATCTCCAGATCGGTCGCAACCAGAAGGTACTAGCCTTGAAAACTGTTGCTCAGCCTCATCTGCCCATGGCACTGCTTGCACAGGCGCACAGAGTCTAGGGCTGCTTGCTTGCCTTGCCACCTCAATCTTCAAACGTAGCCTAGGGGATCCTTGCAGGGGGCCTCCCGCAGCCGTGACCTGAATACGCGCACGTCTCCAGATAGCTCTCACGCAGAAGGGACTTGCCTGGAAAGTTGTTGCTCAGCCTCATCTGCCCATGGCACTGCTCGCACAGGCGCAAACAGACTGGGGCTGCTTGCTTGCCTTGCCACCTCAATCTTCAAAATTAGCCTAGGTGGTCTTTGCCGTGTGCATCCAGCAGCCCTGCAACGAACATGCGAAAGTCTCCAGATAGCTCGCACCCAGAAGGGGCTAGCCTGGAGAGCTGTTGCTCAGCCTCATCTGCTCAAGGCACTGCTTGCACACGTGCTCAGAGACTGGGGCTGCTTGCTTGTCTTGCCACCTCAAACTTCAAATATATTCCAGGAGTCCCTTCCGGGTGCCTCCAGCAGCCCTGCACCGAAAATGAGAATGTCTCCAGATAGCTCGAACCCAGAAGGGGCTAGCCTGGAAAGCTGTTGCTCAGCCTCATCTGCCCATGGCACTGCTCGCACAGGCACACAGAGACTGGGGCTGCTTGCTTGCCTTGCTACCTGAAACTTTAAACATAACCCACTGGTCCCTGTTGGGTGCCTCTAGCAGCCCTGACCCGAATATGCGAACGTCTCCAGATAGCTCGAACCCAGAAGGGGCTAGCCTGGAAAGCTGTTGCTCAGCCTCATCTGCCCATGGCACTGCTTGCACAGGTGCTAAGACACTGGGGCTGTTTTCTTGCCTTGCCACCTCAGTCTTCAAACGGAGCCTAAGGATCCCTGTCGGGTGCGTCCAGCAGACCTGCAATGAAAATGCGAAAGTCTCCAGATAGATCGCACCCAGAAGGGACTAGCCTTGAAAACTGTTTCTCAGCCTCATCTGCCCAGGACACTGCTCGCACAGATGAACAGAGACTGGGGCTGCTTGCTTGCCTTGCCGCGTCAAACTTGAAACGTAACCTAGGGGGTCTTTGACCGGCTCCTCCAGCAGCTGTGACCTGTATATGCGAACGTCTCAGAATTTCTCTTACCAAGAAGGGGCTAGCCTGGAAAGCTGTTGCTCAGCCTCATCTGCCCATGGCACTGGTCGCACAGACGCACAGAGACTGGGGCTGCTTGCTTGCCTTGCTACCTCAGTCTTCAAACAGAACCCGGGCGTCCCTTCCGGGTGCCTCCAGCAGCCCTGCCCCAAATATGAGAATGTCTCCAGATAGCTCGCAGCCAGAAGGGGCTAGCCTGGAAAACTGTTGCTCAGCCTCATCTGCCCATGGCACTGCTCGCACAGACGCACAGAGACAGGGGCTGCTAGCTTCCCTTGACACATCAAACTTCAAACGTAGCCTAGGGGGTTCTTGCCATCTTCTCCCGCAGCCCTGACCCGAATATGTAAAAGTCTCAGGATATCTCTTACCATTTATTGGCTAGCCTGGAAAGCTCTTTTTGAGCCTCATCTGCCCATAGAACTGCTTGCACAGGTGAACAGAGTCTGGGGCTGCTTGCTTGCCTTGCCACCTCAAACTACGAACGTAGCCTAGGGGGTCTTTGCCGGGAGCCTCCCGCAGCCATGACCTGAATATGCGAGCGTCTCTGGATATCTCTTACCAAGAAAGGGCAAGACTGGGAAGCTGTTGCTCAGCCTCATCTGCCCATGGCACTGGTCGCACAGGTGCACACAGACTGGGGCTGCTTGCTTGCCTTGCGAACTCAAACTTCAAATGTAGCTCTGGTGTCCCTGCCGAGTGCCTCTAGCAGCCCTGCACCGAATAAACGAATGTCTCCAGATATCTCTTACCAAGAAGAGGCTAGCCTGGAAAGGTGTTGCTCATCCTCATCTGCTCATGGCATTGCTTGCACAGACGCACAGAGACTGGGGCTTCTGGCTTGCCTTGCCAGTTCAATCTTCAAACGTAGCCCGGGGATCCCTGCCAGGTGCCTCCAGCAGACTTGCGCTGAAAATGCGAACATCTCCAGATAGCTCGCACCCAGAAGGGGCTAGCCTTTAAAGCTGTTTCTCAGCCTCATGTGCCCATGGCACTGCTCGCACACGCACACAGAGACTGGGTCTGCTTGCTTGCCTTGCCACTTCAAACTTTAAACGTAGCCCGGGACTCCGTGCTTTGTGACTCCAGCAGTCGTGCTCCGAAAATGCGAACGTCTCCAGATAGCTGGAACCCAGAAGGGGCTGGCCTGGAAAGTTTTTGCTCAGCCTCATCTGCCCTTGGAACTGCTCACACAGGCGCAAAGACACTGGGGCTGCTTGCTTGCCTTACCACCTCAAACTTCAAACGTACCCTAGAGGATCCTTGCTGGGGGCCTCCCGCAGCCCTCACCCGCATATGCAAACGTCTCAGGATATCTCTTAACAAATATTGACAAGCCTTGAAAGCTGTTGCTCAGCCTCATCTGCCCATGGCACTGCTCGCACAGGCGCACTGAGACTGGGGCTGCTTGCTTGCCTTGCAAACTCAAACTTCAAACGTTGCCTAAGGTGTACTTGCCAAGCTCATTCCGCAGCCCTGACCCGAATATGCAAACGACTCAGGATATCTCTTACCAAAAAGGGTCTAGCCTGGAAAAGTGTTGCTCAGCCTCATCTGCCCATGGCACTGCTCGCACAGGCGCACAGAGACTGGGGCTGCTTGCTTGGCTTGCCACCTAAAACTTCAAACGTATCCATGTGGTCCCTGCTGGTTGCCTCCAGCAGCCCTGACCCGAATAGGCGAACGTCTCCAGATAGCTCCCACCCAGAAAGGGTCTAGCCTGGAAAGCTGTTGCTCAACCTCATGTGCCCACGGCACTGCTCGCACAGGCGCACAGAGACTGGGGGTGCTTGTTTGCCTTGCCACCTCAAATTTCAATCGCATCCTAGAGGGTCATTGCCGGGCGCATACCGGAGCCCGGACATAAGTATGCGAACGTCTCAAGATATCTCTTAACAACAAGAGGCTAGACTGGAAAGATTTTGCTCAACCTTATCTACCCATGGCAGTGCTTGCACAGGCGCCCAGAGACTGAGGTATCTTGCTTGCCTTGCCACCTCAAACTTCCAACGTAGCCTAGGAGGTTTTTTCCGGGCGCCTGCTGCAACCCTGACCCTAATATGCGAGCGTCATAACATATATTACGCCAAGAAGGGGCTAGCCTGGAAAGTCGTTGTTCAGCCTCGTCTGCCCATGGCACTGCTCGCACAGGGGCACAGAGACTGGGGCTGCTTGCTAGCCTTGCCATCTCAAACTTCAAACGTAGCCTAGGGGTCTCTGTCGGGTGCCTCAGGTAGCCCTGCACCGAAGGTGTGAACGTCTCCAGATAGCTCGCACCCAGACGGGGCTACCCTGGAATGCTGTTGCTCTGCCTCAACTGCCAATGGCACTGCTCGCACAGGAGCACAGAGACTGGGGCTGCTTGCTTGCCTTGCCACTTCAAACTTCAAATGTAACCTAGGAGGTCTTTGCCGGGCGCCTGCCGCACCCCTTACCCGAATATGTGAGCATCTCAAGATATCTTACGCCAAAAAAGTTCTAGCCTGGAAACCTGTTCCTCAGCCTCCCCTGCCCATGGCACTGGTCGCAGAGGCGCGCAGAGACTGGGGGTGCTTGCTTGCCTTGCCACCTCAAACTTCAAACCTAGCCTAGGGGGTCGATGCCGGGCACCTCCCAAAGACGTGACCTGAATATGCGAACCCCTCAGGATATCTCATACCAAAATTGTCTAGCCTGGAAAGCTGTTTCTCAGCCCCATCTGCCCATGGCACTACTCAAAGAGGTACAGAGAGACTGAGAGTGCTTGCTTAACTTGCCACCTCAAAATTCATACGTCCTGGGGGTTCCTACCGGGCGCCTCCAGCAGCCCTGCCCCAAAAGGTAGAATGTCTTCAGATAGCTCGCACCCATATGGGGCTAGCCTAGAAAGCTGTTGCTCAGCCTCATCTGCCCATGGCACTGCTCGTACAGATGCACAGAGACTGGGGCTGCTTGCTAGCCTTGCCACCTCAAACTTCCAACGTAGCTTAGGAGGTTTTTTCTGGGCGCCCGCTGCAACCCTGACCCGAATATGTGAGCCTCTCCAGATATCTTAAGCCAGAAATGGGCTAGCCTGGAAAGCTGTTGCTCAGCCTCATCTGCCCATGGCACTGCTCACACAGGCGCACAGAGAGTGGGGCTGCTTGCTTGCCTTGCCACCTCAAACTTCAAACTCAACCTAGGAAGTCTTTTCCGGGCGCCTGCCGCAGCCCAGACCCGAATACGTGAATGTCTCAAGATATCTTATGCCAAGAAAGGTCTAGCCTGGAAACCTGTTTCTCAGCCTCCTCTGCCCATGGCACTGCTCACACAGGCGCACAGAGACTGGGGCTGCTTGCTAGCCTTGCCACCTAAAACTTCAAATGTATCCATGTGGTCCCTGCTGATTGCTCCAGCAGACCTTCACAAAAATGCGAACGTCTCCAGAGAGCTCCCACCCAGAAAGGGGCAAGCCTGGAAAGCTGTTGCTCAGACTCATCTGCCCATGGCACTGCTCGCACATACGCACAGAGACTGGGACTGCTTGCTTGCCTTGCCACCTCAATCTTCAAACGTATCTCGGGGATCCGTGCCGGGTGCCTCCAGCAGACCAGCACCGAAAATGGGAACGTCTCTGGATAGCTCGCACCCAGAAAGGGCTAGCCTGGAAAGCTGTTGCTCAGCCTCATCTGCCCATGGCACTGCTTGCACAGGTTCCCAGAGACTGGGTCTGCTTGCTTGCCTTGCCTCCTCACACTTCAAAAAAATCCCGGGTGTCCCTGACGGGTGCCTCCAGCAGACATGCACCGAAGGTGCGAACGTCTCTGGATAGCTCGCACCCAGAAAGGGCTAGCATGGAAAGCTGTTGCTCAGCCTCATCTGCCCATGGCACTTCTCACACAGGCGCACAGAGAATGGGGCTGCTTGCTTGCCATGCGACCTCAAACTTCAAACGTAGCCTAGGGGTTCTTTGCCTTGTGCCTACCGCACCCCTGTCCCAAATATGTGAGTGTTTCAGGATATCACTTACCAAGAAGGGGCTAGTCTGGAAAGCTTTTGCTCAGCCTCATCTGCCCATGGCACTGCTCGCACAGGCGCCCAGAGACTGGGGCTGCTTGCTTGCCTTGCCACCTCAAACTTCAAAAATAGCGCGGGTGTCCCTTCCGGGTGCCTCCAGAAGCCGTTCAACGAATGTGAGAACGTGTCCAGATAGCTCTCAACCAGAAGAGTCTAGCCTGGAAAGCTTTTGCTCAGCTTCATGTGCCCGTGGCACTGCTCGCACAGGCGCACAGAGACTGGGGCTGCTTGCTTGCCTTGCCACCTCAAACTTCAAACGTAGCCTAGGGGGCCCTTGCCAGTCCCCTCCCACAGCCCTGACTTTAATATGCAAACGTCTCAGGATATCTCTTACCAAGGCTAGCCTGGAAAGCTGTTGCTCAGCCTCATCTGCTCATGGCACTGCTTGCACAGGTGCTAAGACACTGGGGCTGATTGCTTGCCTTGCCACATCAATCTTGAAACGTATCTTGGGGATCCCTGCCAGGTGCCTACAGCAGACCTGCACCAAAAATGTGAACATCTCCAGATAGATCGCACCCAGAAGGAAGTACCCTTGAAACCTGTTGCTCAGCCTCACCTGCCCATGGCACTGCTCGCACAAACGCACAGAGAGACTGGGGCTGCTTGCTTGCCTTGCCAACTCAAACTTCAAACGTCGCCTAGAGGGTCCTTGGCAGGGGGGCTCCCACAGCCCTGACCCGAATATGCGAACGTCACAGGATATCTCATACCAAAAATAGGCTAGCTTAGAAATCTGTTGCTCAGCCTTATCTCCCCATGGCACTGCTCGCACAGGCGCACAGAGACTGGGGCTGCTTGCTTGCCTTGCCACCTCAATCTTCAAACGTAGCCTAGGGGGTCCTTGCCAGGCCCCTCCCACAGCCCTGACCTTAATATGCGAACGTCTCAGGAACGTCTGCCCGGACCCTCCAGCAGCCCTGCAACGAATATGCGAATTTCTCCAAATAGCTCGCAACCACAAGGGGCTAGCCTTAAAAACTGTTGCTCAGCCTCATCTGCCCACGGCACTGCTCGCACAGGCACACAGAGACTGGGGCTGCTTGCTTGCCTTGCCACCTCAAACTTCAAACGTAGCCCAAGGCTCCCTGCCCGGTCTCTCCAACAGCACTGACCTTAAAATGCGAGCGTCTCAGTATATTTCTTACAAAGAAGGGGCTAGCCTGGAAAGCTGTTGCTCAGCCTCATCTGCCCATGGCACTGCTCGCACAGGCGCCCAGAGTCTGGGGCTGTTTGCTTGCCTTGCCAGCTCAAACTTCAAATGTAGCCTAGGGGTCCTTGCCTGGCCCCTCCCACAGCCCTGAGCTTAAAATGCGAACGTCTCAGGATATCTCTTACCAAGAAGGGGCTAGCCTGGAAAGCTGTTACTCAGCCTCATCTGCCCATGGCACTGCTCACACAGGTGCACAGATAGTGGGCGGGCTTGCTTGCCTTGCCACCTACATCTTCAAACGTAACCAGAGGGTCCTTGACTGGTGCATCCAGCAGCCCTGCACCGAAAATGCAAACGTCTCAGGATATCTATTACCAAGAAGGGGATAGTCTGGAAAGCTGTTGCTCAGCCTCATCTGCTCATGGCACTGCTCGCAGAGATGCACAGAGACTGGGGCTGCTTGCTTGCCTTGCCACCTCAAACTTCAAACGTAGCCTAGGGGATCCTTGCAGGGGGCCTCCCGCAGCCGTGACCTGAATATGCGCACGTCTCCAGATAGCTCTCACGCAGAAGGGACTTGCCTGGAAAGTTGTTGCTCAGCCTCATCTGCCCAATTGCACTGCTCTCTCAGGCGTCCAGAGTCTGGGGCTGCTTGCTTGCCTTGCCACCTCAATCTTCAAACGTAGCCTAGGGGGTCCTTGCTGGGCCCCTCCCACAGCCCTGACCTTAATATACGAACGTGTCAGGATATCTCTTACCAAGAAGGGGCTAGCCTGGAAAGCTGTTGCTCAGCCTCATCTGCCCATGGCACTGCTTGCACAGGCGCACAGAGACTGGGGCTGCTTGCTTGCCTTGCCACCTCATTCTTCAATATTAGCCTAGGTGGTCTTTGCCGAGTGCATCCAGCAGCCCTGCAACGAACATGCGAAAGTCTCCAGATAGCTCGCACCCAGAAGGGGCTAGCCTGGAGAGCTGTTGCTCAGCCTCATCTGCCCATGGCACTGCTCACACAGGCACACAGAGACTGGGGCTGCTTGCTTGCCTTGCCACCTCAAACTTCAAACGTAGCCCAAGGCTCCCTGCCTGGTCCCTCCAACAGCACTGCACCGGAAATGCGAACGTCTCAGAAAGTCTCTTACCAAGAAGGGACTAGCCTGGAAAGCTGTTGCTCAGCCTTATCTGCCCATGGCACTGCGCGCACAGGTGCACACAGAGACTGGGGCTGCTTGCTTGCCTTGCCACCTAAAACTTCAAAAATATCCCGGGGCTCCCTGCCGGGTCCCTACATCAGCCTTGCACGAGAATGCGAACCTTTCAAGATATCCCTTACCAAGATGGGGCTAGCCCTTAAAGCTGATGCTCAGCCTCATCTGCTCATGGCACTGCTTGCAAAGGTGCACAGAGACTGGGGCTGCTTGCTTGCCTTGCCACCTCAATCTTCAAACGTAGCCTAGGGGGTCCTTGGCGGGTCCCTCCCACAACCCTGACCTTAAAATGCGAGCGTCTCAGTATCTCTCTTACCAAGTAGGGCCTAGCCTGGAAAGCTGTTGTTCAGCCTCATCCGCCCATGGCACTGCTCGTTCAGGCGCACAGATAGTGGGGCTGCTTGCTTGCCTTGCCACCTCAATTTTCAAACGTAGCCCATGGTGTCGCCTTCGTTGGCGTGGCGACCTGGTTCAGGGACGGCTCGGTGACCCACCCCTCGGCCGCTCGGGTCATCAGCACGCAGACACCAGTGTGGTGGATGGCAAATGGCGTTTATTGATAAATAACACAGCGTTATATAGCCTAGGTTTACAGCATCACTTCCGTCTGCTTACTTCACGGGTTAAATGCTATTGGCTATTAGGAGAGGGGGGGGACACTACCTTTCCGTACAGCGCGACATCTTCAGACCGCCAAGCCTTTACTACCCACATTTCCCCCCTCCTTATGCTTAACTAAATAGGCTAATATAAAATATAAAGTTGTAATACTTAACTCAACTTAGTATTTAACTTAAGACTGAAAATTAATATTAATATTATTAAGACTTAAACTTAATTAATCTTAACTATAACTTAAAAATATAAATATTAAGATCTTACGGTAACAAATATAAGGCGCCTTGAACAAATGCATTTGTAAATTAGCTAAAACATAATCTTAAAATATATATAATATAATTTTAAAATATAATCTTAAAGTCTTAAAAATTCTATCAATATTCTTATTTTATATTTATTCTATATTTTACAATAGTTTTAAAAAGGATGTGCTATAAACCTGAAAAAGTATAAGGCACAGTAAACAGGTAAAAGTTGAGGTAAATTTTAGGATAACACTGGGTAGGTACGTTTTTAGAGCAGCTGACGGTGTTCTACGAACATAATGTTAACTTTCTCCAATCGACTCTTGACGAACGACACGATTCCATTCAGTATACAGGGTCCAAAAATTAGTGCTATTACAATCATCGCGATTGGTCCTATCAAGGTGGATAGCAAGGTGGTTAACCATGGGATTAAACACTGCCAGAGATATGCATGGAGTAAGGCCTGTTTTGGAACAGATCCATTGAGCTCCTTCAGAGGGAATAACCCATTTTTCTTTGGTTTTTCCCACTGTGGACGAGACAGAACTACAGAGCTTCCGTTTTTGTCCCCACACATTGCCTATACAGGTCCCAGATCCAGAAACATATTGCATGGTTATCCTCCTTTTCTTCTCTCCCCAAGAACACTGAAGTTGCACGGATCGGGTGTCTAGGCTATATGTTGTGTTTACCCCTATAGCCTCATAAAAAGGGGGTTTCACGTCATAGCACAACCAACAGTGTGCAGTTAGGTTAGGGTTGGTTTGGTTCAAGGTGTCATAGGTAGCTCGCATTAGTTTCCATAAGGGGGGTTCCCTCGTCCCATCGAGGGAGGATATTACATCACTTTGGGTGGTCTCCAGGGGGCTAGCAGTTATCCATGGTCCACTAACAATTGGATTGGGGCCAACTCCATGAGGAGGGGTTTTTATTATTTCCTCCTACCTTATATGTATCAATCCACCTCGATCTTGTCCTGGTTCCCAATACCTAATTCCCCAAGTTCTTCCCGTTACCCATCTTGAGTCTTCTGGATGAATTACCTGGAGGATTATAGCGTCACAATTACTGTACCCTACAGATCCTCCAGACCAATCGAGTCGTGGATGTTTGCAACCTAGTGGTCCCCATGTTGTCGTTAAATATTTGTCTGGGATTGGGGGTGTCCAAGCGGAAGCGATAGTGACACAGTCCCAATATGCGCAATAATATTGATTAGGAGAATTACAATATCCCTTTCCTGGGTTAGATTGTGGACATAAGTAATAGGGCCGCTGGTTTAGGCAGGGCTGTATGGGTGCTAATTCACACAGGTGGGCAGCAAATGTAGGAGGTCCTGCTGTTATGACTTCCCTTACTACTCGACCATTTACAAGGTTCCGTAGGACCCACCTATATGGCTGATGGTGATGGTAACTTGATTATGCTCGTCCTATAGTGACAAGCTCCAAGATTAGGATCACACACGGACATCGTAGCCCCCCTTTGCGGACGTTATTCTGCCGTTGTCTGGATTCTGTCCGTGAGGAGGTTTCAGGCTCGGACAGGACGTTTGCCGACTTGTCGTCTTCTCTTGTCACCGGGGTGTACGGATTACGGGGGTGTCCGATGATCCGGTCCTTCACGAGGAATTCCATCCTCCTTGCTAGTCCGGGAGCATCCTCCCCGCCAGGCTGGTCCTGCCGCTCCGGCCGCCGTTCACCCGATTCCAGACGAGTCTTTCCCGGGTTTCGGCACCACTTGTCGCCTTCATTGGCGTGGTGACCTGGTTCAGGGACGGCTCGGCGACCCACCCCTCGGCCGCTCGGGTCATCAGCAGGCAGACACCAATGTGGTGGACGGCAAATGGTGTTTATTGATAAATAACACAGCGTTATATAGCCTAGGTTTACAGCATCACTTCCGTCTGCTTACTTCACGGGTTAAATGCTATTGGCTATTAGGAGAGGGGGGGGACACTACCTTTCCGTACAGCGTGACATCTTCAGACCGCCAAGCCTTAACTACCCACACCATGGATCCCTGCCGGGTACCTCCAGCAGACCTGCACTGAAGATGCGAACATCTCCAGATCGGTCGCAACCAGAAGGTACTAGCCTTGAAAACTGTTGCTCAGCCTCATCTGCCCATGGCACTGCTTGCACAGGCGCACAGAGTCTAGGGCTGCTTGCTTGCCTTGCCACCTCAATCTTCAAACGTAGCCTAGGGGATCCTTGCAGGGGGCCTCCCGCAGCCGTGACCTGAATACGCGCACGTCTCCAGATAGCTCTCACGCAGAAGGGACTTGCCTGGAAAGTTGTTGCTCAGCCTCATCTGCCCATGGCACTGCTCGCACAGGCGCAGAGAGAGTGGGGCTGCTTGCTTGCCTTGCCACCGCAAACTTCAAACCTAGCCTAGGGGGTCGTTGCCGGGCACCTCCCACAGACCTGACCTGAATATGCGAACCCCTCAGGATATTTCGTACCAAAATTGTCTAGCCTGGAAAACTGTTGCTCAGCCTCATCTGCCCATGGCACTGCTCATACAGGCGCAGCGAGACTGAGAGTGTTTGCTTAACTTGCAACGTCAAAATTCAAACGTCCCGGGGCTCCCTACCGGGCGCCTCCAGCAGCCCAGCACGGAAGGTGTGAACGTCTCCAGATAGCTCGCACATAGAAGGGGCTAGGCTGCAAAGCTGTTGCTCAGCCTCATCTGCCCATAGAACTGCTTGCACAGGTGAACAGAGTCTGGGGCTGCTTGCTTGCCTTGCCACCTCAAACTACGAACGTAGCCTAGGGGGTCTTTGCCGGGGGCCTCCCGCAGCCATGACCTGAATATGCGAGCGTCTCAGGATATCTCTTACCAAGAAAGGGCTAGACTGGAAAGTTGTTGCTCAGCCTCATCTGCCCTTGGAACTGCTCACACAGGCGCAAAGACACTGGGGCTGCTTGCTTGCCTTGCCACCTCAAACTTCAAACGTACCCTAGAGGATCCTTGCTGGGGGCCTCCCGCAGCCCTGACCCGAATAGGCGAACGTCTCCAGATAGCTCCCACCCAGAAAGGGGCTAGCCTGGAAAGCTGTTGCTCAGCCTCATCTACCCATAGCACTGCTCGCACATGCGCACAGGCACTGGGGCTGCTCGCTTGCCTTGCCACCTCAAACGTCAAACGTAGTCCGGGGGTTAGTGCTGCGTGCCTCCAGCATCCCTGCACCAAATATGCGAACGTCTCAGGATGTCTCTTACGAAGAAGGGACTAGCCTGTAAAGTTGTCGCTCAACCTCATCTGCCCATGGCACTGCTCACACGGGCGCCCAGAGACTGAGGT
Source organism: Opisthocomus hoazin (assembly GCF_030867145.1). Classification (NCBI taxonomy): domain Eukaryota; kingdom Metazoa; phylum Chordata; class Aves; order Opisthocomiformes; family Opisthocomidae; genus Opisthocomus; species Opisthocomus hoazin. The sequence goes on along the minus strand of NC_134453.1, from coordinate 6,198,478 downwards.
ATCTTGCTTCCCTTGCCACTTCAAACTTCAGACGTAGCCTAGGGGGTCTTTGCTGGGCGCCTGCCGCAACCCTGACATGAATATGCGAACGTCTCAGGATATCTCTTACCAAGAAGGGGCTATCCTGGAAAGCTGTTGCTCAGCCTCATCTGCCCATGGCACTGCTCGCACAGGCGCACAGAGACTGGGGCTGATTGCTAGCCTTGCCACCTAAAACTTCAAACGTAGCCTAGGAGATGTTTTCCGAGCGCCCGCCACAACCGTGACCCGAACATGCGAGCGTCTCAACATATCTTATGCCAAGAATGGGCTAGCCTGGAAAGCTGTTGCTCAGCCTCATCTGCCCATGGCACTGCTCGCACAGGCGCAGAGAGAGTGGGGCTGCTTGCTTGCCTTGCCACCTGAAACTTCAAACGCAACCTAGGAGGTCTTTGCCGGGCGCCTGCCACAGCCCTTACCCGAATATGTGAGCATCTCAAGATATCTTATGCCAAGAAAGATCTAGCCTGGAAACCTGTTTCTCAGCCTCCTCTGCCCATGGCACTGGTCGCAGAGGCGCGCAGGTACTGGGGCTGCTTGCTTGCCTTGCCACCTCAAACTTCAAACCTAGCCTAGGGGGTCGTTGCCGGGCACATCCCACAGACCTGACCTGAATATGCGAACCCCTCAGGTTATCTCGTACCAAAATTTTCTAGCCTGGAAACCTGTTTCTCAGCCTCATCTGCCCATGGCACTGCACGCACAGGCGCACAGAGAATGGGGCTGCTTGCTTGCCTTGCCACCTCAAACTTCAAACACATACCGGGCGTCCCTGCCGGGTGCCTCCAGCAGCCCTGCACTGAAAATGCGAAAGTCTCCGGATAGCTCACACCCAGAAGGTGTTAGCCTGAAAGCTGTTGCTCAGCCTCATCTGCCCATGGCACTGCTCGAACAGACGCACAGAGACTGGGGCTGCTTTCTTTCCTTGCTACCTCAAACTTTAAAATTATCCCGCATGTCCCTTCCGGGTGCCTCAAGCAGCCCTGCACCGAAAATGTGAATATGTCGGGATATCTATTGCCAAGAAGGGTTTAGCCTGGAAAGCTGTTTCTCAGCCTCATCTGCCCAGGACACTGCTCGCACAGATGAACAGAGACTGGGGCTGCTTGCTTGCCTTGCCGCGTCAAACTTGAAACGTAACCTAGGGGGTCTTTGACCGGCTCCTCCAGCAGCTGTGACCTGTATATGCGAACGTCTCAGAATTTCTCTTACCAAGAATGGGCTATGCTGGAAAGCTGTTACTCAACCTCATCTGCCCATGGCACTGCTCACACAGGCGCGCAGAGACTGGGGCTGCTTGCTTGCCTTGCCACCTCAAACTTGAAACGTATCCTAGGGGGTCTTTGTCAGGCCCCCACCGCACACTTGTCTCGAATATGCGAGCGTCGCATAATATCTCTTACCAAGAAGGGGCTAGCCTGGAAAGCTGTTGCTCAGCCTCATCTGACCATGGCACTGGTCGCACAGGCGCACAGAGACTGGGGCTGCTTGCTTGCCTTGCCACCTCAAACTTCAAGCACATACCGGGCGTCCCTGCCGGGTGCCTCCAGCAGCCCTGCACTGAAAATGTGAACGTCTCAGCATAGCTCGCACCCAGAAGGGGCTAGCCTGAAAGCTGTTGCTCAGCCTCATCTGTCCATGGCACTGCTCGCACAGGCGCACAGACACTGGGGCTGCTTGCTTCCCTTGCCACCTCAAACTTCAAATATATTCCAGGAGTCCCTTCCGGGTGCCTCCAGCAGCCCTGCACCGAAAATGAGAATGTCTCCAGATAGCTCGAACCCAGAAGGGGCTAGCCTGGAAAGCTGTTGCTCAGCCTCATCTGCCCATGGCACTGCTCGCACAGGCACACAGAGACTGGGGCTGCTTGCTTGCCTTGCTACCTGAAACTTTAAACATAACCCACTGGTCCCTGTTGGGTGCCTCTAGCAGCCCTGACCCGAATATGCGAACGTCTCCAGATAGCTCGAACCCAGAAGGGGCTAGCCTGGAAAGCTGTTGCTCAGCCTCATCTGCCCATGGCACTGCTTGCACAGGTGCTAAGACACTGGGGCTGTTTTCTTGCCTTGCCACCTCAGTCTTCAAACGGAGCCTAAGGATCCCTGTCGGGTGCGTCCAGCAGACCTGCAATGAAAATGCGAAAGTCTCCAGATAGATCGCACCCAGAAGGGACTAGCCTTGAAAACTGTTTCTCAGCCTCATCTGCCCAGGACACTGCTCGCACAGATGAACAGAGACTGGGGCTGCTTGCTTGCCTTGCCGCGTCAAACTTGAAACGTAACCTAGGGGGTCTTTGACCGGCTCCTCCAGCAGCTGTGACCTGTATATGCGAACGTCTCAGAATTTCTCTTACCAAGAAGGGGCTAGCCTGGAAAGCTGTTGCTCAGCCTCATCTGCCCATGGCACTGGTCGCACAGACGCACAGAGACTGGGGCTGCTTGCTTGCCTTGCTACCTCAGTCTTCAAACAGAACCCGGGCGTCCCTTCCGGGTGCCTCCAGCAGCCCTGCCCCAAATATGAGAATGTCTCCAGATAGCTCGCAGCCAGAAGGGGCTAGCCTGGAAAACTGTTGCTCAGCCTCATCTGCCCATGGCACTGCTCGCACAGACGCACAGAGACAGGGGCTGCTAGCTTCCCTTGACACATCAAACTTCAAACGTAGCCTAGGGGGTTCTTGCCATCTTCTCCCGCAGCCCTGACCCGAATATGTAAAAGTCTCAGGATATCTCTTACCATTTATTGGCTAGCCTGGAAAGCTCTTTTTGAGCCTCATCTGCCCATAGAACTGCTTGCACAGGTGAACAGAGTCTGGGGCTGCTTGCTTGCCTTGCCACCTCAAACTACGAACGTAGCCTAGGGGGTCTTTGCCGGGAGCCTCCCGCAGCCATGACCTGAATATGCGAGCGTCTCTGGATATCTCTTACCAAGAAAGGGCAAGACTGGGAAGCTGTTGCTCAGCCTCATCTGCCCATGGCACTGGTCGCACAGGTGCACACAGACTGGGGCTGCTTGCTTGCCTTGCGAACTCAAACTTCAAATGTAGCTCTGGTGTCCCTGCCGAGTGCCTCTAGCAGCCCTGCACCGAATAAACGAATGTCTCCAGATATCTCTTACCAAGAAGAGGCTAGCCTGGAAAGGTGTTGCTCATCCTCATCTGCTCATGGCATTGCTTGCACAGACGCACAGAGACTGGGGCTTCTGGCTTGCCTTGCCAGTTCAATCTTCAAACGTAGCCCGGGGATCCCTGCCAGGTGCCTCCAGCAGACTTGCACTGAAAATGCGAACATCTCCAGATAGCTCGCACCCAGAAGGGGCTAGCCTTTAAAGCTGTTTCTCAGCCTCATGTGCCCATGGCACTGCTCGCACACGCACACAGAGACTGGGTCTGCTTGCTTGCCTTGCCACTTCAAACTTTAAACGTAGCCCGGGACTCCGTGCTTTGTGACTCCAGCAGTCGTGCTCCGAAAATGCGAACGTCTCCAGATAGCTGGAACCCAGAAGGGGCTGGCCTGGAAAGTTTTTGCTCAGCCTCATCTGCCCTTGGAACTGCTCACACAGGCGCAAAGACACTGGGGCTGCTTGCTTGCCTTACCACCTCAAACTTCAAACGTACCCTAGAGGATCCTTGCTGGGGGCCTCCCGCAGCCCTCACCCGCATATGCAAACGTCTCAGGATATCTCTTAACAAATATTGACAAGCCTTGAAAGCTGTTGCTCAGCCTCATCTGCCCATGGCACTGCTCGCACAGGCGCACTGAGACTGGGGCTGCTTGCTTGCCTTGCAAACTCAAACTTCAAACGTTGCCTAAGGTGTACTTGCCAAGCTCATTCCGCAGCCCTGACCCGAATATGCAAACGACTCAGGATATCTCTTACCAAAAAGGGTCTAGCCTGGAAAAGTGTTGCTCAGCCTCATCTGCCCATGGCACTGCTCGCACAGGCGCACAGAGACTGGGGCTGCTTGCTTGGCTTGCCACCTAAAACTTCAAACGTATCCATGTGGTCCCTGCTGGTTGCCTCCAGCAGCCCTGACCCGAATAGGCGAACGTCTCCAGATAGCTCCCACCCAGAAAGGGTCTAGCCTGGAAAGCTGTTGCTCAACCTCATGTGCCCACGGCACTGCTCGCACAGGCGCACAGAGACTGGGGGTGCTTGTTTGCCTTGCCACCTCAAATTTCAATCGCATCCTAGAGGGTCATTGCCGGGCGCATACCGGAGCCCGGACATAAGTATGCGAACGTCTCAAGATATCTCTTAACAACAAGAGGCTAGACTGGAAAGATTTTGCTCAACCTTATCTACCCATGGCAGTGCTTGCACAGGCGCCCAGAGACTGAGGTATCTTGCTTGCCTTGCCACCTCAAACTTCCAACGTAGCCTAGGAGGTTTTTTCCGGGCGCCTGCTGCAACCCTGACCCTAATATGCGAGCGTCATAACATATATTACGCCAAGAAGGGGCTAGCCTGGAAAGTCGTTGTTCAGCCTCGTCTGCCCATGGCACTGCTCGCACAGGGGCACAGAGACTGGGGCTGCTTGCTAGCCTTGCCATCTCAAACTTCAAACGTAGCCTAGGGGTCTCTGTCGGGTGCCTCAGGTAGCCCTGCACCGAAGGTGTGAACGTCTCCAGATAGCTCGCACCCAGACGGGGCTACCCTGGAATGCTGTTGCTCTGCCTCAACTGCCAATGGCACTGCTCGCACAGGAGCACAGAGACTGGGGCTGCTTGCTTGCCTTGCCACTTCAAACTTCAAATGTAACCTAGGAGGTCTTTGCCGGGCGCCTGCCGCACCCCTTACCCGAATATGTGAGCATCTCAAGATATCTTACGCCAAAAAAGTTCTAGCCTGGAAACCTGTTCCTCAGCCTCCCCTGCCCATGGCACTGGTCGCAGAGGCGCGCAGAGACTGGGGGTGCTTGCTTGCCTTGCCACCTCAAACTTCAAACCTAGCCTAGGGGGTCGATGCCGGGCACCTCCCAAAGACGTGACCTGAATATGCGAACCCCTCAGGATATCTCATACCAAAATTGTCTAGCCTGGAAAGCTGTTTCTCAGCCCCATCTGCCCATGGCACTACTCAAAGAGGTACAGAGAGACTGAGAGTGCTTGCTTAACTTGCCACCTCAAAATTCATACGTCCTGGGGGTTCCTACCGGGCGCCTCCAGCAGCCCTGCCCCAAAAGGTAGAATGTCTTCAGATAGCTCGCACCCATATGGGGCTAGCCTAGAAAGCTGTTGCTCAGCCTCATCTGCCCATGGCACTGCTCGTACAGATGCACAGAGACTGGGGCTGCTTGCTAGCCTTGCCACCTCAAACTTCCAACGTAGCTTAGGAGGTTTTTTCTGGGCGCCCGCTGCAACCCTGACCCGAATATGTGAGCCTCTCCAGATATCTTAAGCCAGAAATGGGCTAGCCTGGAAAGCTGTTGCTCAGCCTCATCTGCCCATGGCACTGCTCACACAGGCGCACAGAGAGTGGGGCTGCTTGCTTGCCTTGCCACCTCAAACTTCAAACTCAACCTAGGAAGTCTTTTCCGGGCGCCTGCCGCAGCCCAGACCCGAATACGTGAATGTCTCAAGATATCTTATGCCAAGAAAGGTCTAGCCTGGAAACCTGTTTCTCAGCCTCCTCTGCCCATGGCACTGCTCACACAGGCGCACAGAGACTGGGGCTGCTTGCTAGCCTTGCCACCTAAAACTTCAAATGTATCCATGTGGTCCCTGCTGATTGCTCCAGCAGACCTTCACAAAAATGCGAACGTCTCCAGAGAGCTCCCACCCAGAAAGGGGCAAGCCTGGAAAGCTGTTGCTCAGACTCATCTGCCCATGGCACTGCTCGCACATACGCACAGAGACTGGGACTGCTTGCTTGCCTTGCCACCTCAATCTTCAAACGTATCTCGGGGATCCGTGCCGGGTGCCTCCAGCAGACCAGCACCGAAAATGGGAACGTCTCTGGATAGCTCGCACCCAGAAAGGGCTAGCCTGGAAAGCTGTTGCTCAGCCTCATCTGCCCATGGCACTGCTTGCACAGGTTCCCAGAGACTGGGTCTGCTTGCTTGCCTTGCCTCCTCACACTTCAAAAAAATCCCGGGTGTCCCTGACGGGTGCCTCCAGCAGACCTGCACCGAAGGTGCGAACGTCTCTGGATAGCTCGCACCCAGAAAGGGCTAGCATGGAAAGCTGTTGCTCAGCCTCATCTGCCCATGGCACTTCTCACACAGGCGCACAGAGAATGGGGCTGCTTGCTTGCCATGCGACCTCAAACTTCAAACGTAGCCTAGGGGTTCTTTGCCTTGTGCCTACCGCACCCCTGTCCCAAATATGTGAGTGTTTCAGGATATCACTTACCAAGAAGGGGCTAGTCTGGAAAGCTTTTGCTCAGCCTCATCTGCCCATGGCACTGCTCGCACAGGCGCCCAGAGACTGGGGCTGCTTGCTTGCCTTGCCACCTCAAACTTCAAAAATAGCGCGGGTGTCCCTTCCGGGTGCCTCCAGAAGCCGTTCAACGAATGTGAGAACGTGTCCAGATAGCTCTCAACCAGAAGAGTCTAGCCTGGAAAGCTTTTGCTCAGCTTCATGTGCCCATGGCACTGCTCGCACAGGCGCACAGAGACTGGGGCTGCTTGCTTGCCTTGCCACCTCAAACTTCAAACGTAGCCTAGGGGGCCCTTGCCAGTCCCCTCCCACAGCCCTGACTTTAATATGCAAACGTCTCAGGATATCTCTTACCAAGGCTAGCCTGGAAAGCTGTTGCTCAGCCTCATCTGCTCATGGCACTGCTTGCACAGGTGCTAAGACACTGGGGCTGATTGCTTGCCTTGCCACATCAATCTTGAAACGTATCTTGGGGATCCCTGCCAGGTGCCTACAGCAGACCTGCACCAAAAATGTGAACATCTCCAGATAGATCGCACCCAGAAGGAAGTACCCTTGAAACCTGTTGCTCAGCCTCACCTGCCCATGGCACTGCTCGCACAAACGCACAGAGAGACTGGGGCTGCTTGCTTGCCTTGCCAACTCAAACTTCAAACGTCGCCTAGAGGGTCCTTGGCAGGGGGGCTCCCACAGCCCTGACCCGAATATGCGAACGTCACAGGATATCTCATACCAAAAATAGGCTAGCTTAGAAATCTGTTGCTCGGCCTTATCTCCCCATGGCACTGCTCGCACAGGCGCACAGAGACTGGGGCTGCTTGCTTGCCTTGCCACCTCAATCTTCAAACGTAGCCTAGGGGGTCCTTGCCAGGCCCCTCCCACAGCCCTGACCTTAATATGCGAACGTCTCAGAAACGTCTGCCCGGTCCCTCCAGCAGCCCTGCAACGAATATGCGAATTTCTCCAAATAGCTCGCAACCACAAGGGGCTAGCCTTAAAAACTGTTGCTCAGCCTCATCTGCCCACGGCACTGCTCGCACAGGCACACAGAGACTGGGGCTGCTTGCTTGCCTTGCCACCTCAAACTTCAAACGTAGCCCAAGGCTCCCTGCCCGGTCTCTCCAACAGCACTGACCTTAAAATGCGAGCGTCTCAGTATATTTCTTACAAAGAAGGGGCTAGCCTGGAAAGCTGTTGCTCAGCCTCATCTGCCCATGGCACTGCTCGCACAGGCGCCCAGAGTCTGGGGCTGTTTGCTTGCCTTGCCAGCTCAAACTTCAAATGTAGCCTAGGGGTCCTTGCCTGGCCCCTCCCACAGCCCTGAGCTTAAAATGCGAACGTCTCAGGATATCTCTTACCAAGAAGGGGCTAGCCTGGAAAGCTGTTACTCAGCCTCATCTGCCCATGGCACTGCTCACACAGGTGCACAGATAGTGGGCGGGCTTGCTTGCCTTGCCACCTACATCTTCAAACGTAACCAGAGGGTCCTTGACTGGTGCATCCAGCAGCCCTGCACCGAAAATGCAAACGTCTCAGGATATCTATTACCAAGAAGGGGATAGTCTGGAAAGCTGTTGCTCAGCCTCATCTGCTCATGGCACTGCTCGCAGAGATGCACAGAGACTGGGGCTGCTTGCTTGCCTTGCCACCTCAAACTTCAAACGTAGCCTAGGGGATCCTTGCAGGGGGCCTCCCGCAGCCGTGACCTGAATATGCGCACGTCTCCAGATAGCTCTCACGCAGAAGGGACTTGCCTGGAAAGTTGTTGCTCAGCCTCATCTGCCCAATTGCACTGCTCTCTCAGGCGTCCAGAGTCTGGGGCTGCTTGCTTGCCTTGCCACCTCAATCTTCAAACGTAGCCTAGGGGGTCCTTGCTGGGCCCCTCCCACAGCCCTGACCTTAATATACGAACGTGTCAGGATATCTCTTACCAAGAAGGGGCTAGCCTGGAAAGCTGTTGCTCAGCCTCATCTGCCCATGGCACTGCTTGCACAGGCGCACAGAGACTGGGGCTGCTTGCTTGCCTTGCCACCTCATTCTTCAATATTAGCCTAGGTGGTCTTTGCCGAGTGCATCCAGCAGCCCTGCAACGAACATGCGAAAGTCTCCAGATAGCTCGCACCCAGAAGGGGCTAGCCTGGAGAGCTGTTGCTCAGCCTCATCTGCCCATGGCACTGCTCACACAGGCACACAGAGACTGGGGCTGCTTGCTTGCCTTGCCACCTCAAACTTCAAACGTAGCCCAAGGCTCCCTGCCTGGTCCCTCCAACAGCACTGCACCGGAAATGCGAACGTCTCAGAAAGTCTCTTACCAAGAAGGGACTAGCCTGGAAAGCTGTTGCTCAGCCTTATCTGCCCATGGCACTGCGCGCACAGGTGCACACAGAGACTGGGGCTGCTTGCTTGCCTTGCCACCTAAAACTTCAAAAATATCCCGGGGCTCCCTGCCGGGTCCCTACATCAGCCTTGCACGAGAATGCGAACCTTTCAAGATATCCCTTACCAAGATGGGGCTAGCCCTTAAAGCTGATGCTCAGCCTCATCTGCTCATGGCACTGCTTGCAAAGGTGCACAGAGACTGGGGCTGCTTGCTTGCCTTGCCACCTCAATCTTCAAACGTAGCCTAGGGGGTCCTTGGCGGGTCCCTCCCACAACCCTGACCTTAAAATGCGAGCGTCTCAGTATCTCTCTTACCAAGTAGGGCCTAGCCTGGAAAGCTGTTGTTCAGCCTCATCCGCCCATGGCACTGCTCGTTCAGGCGCACAGATAGTGGGGCTGCTTGCTTGCCTTGCCACCTCAATTTTCAAACGTAGCCCATGGTGTCGCCTTCGTTGGCGTGGCGACCTGGTTCAGGGACGGCTCGGTGACCCACCCCTCGGCCGCTCGGGTCATCAGCACGCAGACACCAGTGTGGTGGATGGCAAATGGCGTTTATTGATAAATAACACAGCGTTATATAGCCTAGGTTTACAGCATCACTTCCGTCTGCTTACTTCACGGGTTAAATGCTATTGGCTATTAGGAGAGGGGGGGGACACTACCTTTCCGTACAGCGCGACATCTTCAGACCGCCAAGCCTTTACTACCCACATTTCCCCCCTCCTTATGCTTAACTAAATAGGCTAATATAAAATATAAAGTTGTAATACTTAACTCAACTTAGTATTTAACTTAAGACTGAAAATTAATATTAATATTATTAAGACTTAAACTTAATTAATCTTAACTATAACTTAAAAATATAAATATTAAGATCTTACGGTAACAAATATAAGGCGCCTTGAACAAATGCATTTGTAAATTAGCTAAAACATAATCTTAAAATATATATAATATAATTTTAAAATATAATCTTAAAGTCTTAAAAATTCTATCAATATTCTTATTTTATATTTATTCTATATTTTACAATAGTTTTAAAAAGGATGTGCTATAAACCTGAAAAAGTATAAGGCACAGTAAACAGGTAAAAGTTGAGGTAAATTTTAGGATAACACTGGGTAGGTACGTTTTTAGAGCAGCTGACGGTGTTCTACGAACATAATGTTAACTTTCTCCAATCGACTCTTGACGAACGACACGATTCCATTCAGTATACAGGGTCCAAAAATTAGTGCTATTACAATCATCGCGATTGGTCCTATCAAGGTGGATAGCAAGGTGGTTAACCATGGGATTAAACACTGCCAGAGATATGCATGGAGTAAGGCCTGTTTTGGAACAGATCCATTGAGCTCCTTCAGAGGGAATAACCCATTTTTCTTTGGTTTTTCCCACTGTGGACGAGACAGAACTACAGAGCTTCCGTTTTTGTCCCCACACATTGCCTATACAGGTCCCAGATCCAGAAACATATTGCATGGTTATCCTCCTTTTCTTCTCTCCCCAAGAACACTGAAGTTGCACGGATCGGGTGTCTAGGCTATATGTTGTGTTTACCCCTATAGCCTCATAAAAAGGGGGTTTCACGTCATAGCACAACCAACAGTGTGCAGTTAGGTTAGGGTTGGTTTGGTTCAAGGTGTCATAGGTAGCTCGCATTAGTTTCCATAAGGGGGGTTCCCTCGTCCCATCGAGGGAGGATATTACATCACTTTGGGTGGTCTCCAGGGGGCTAGCAGTTATCCGTGGTCCACTAACAATTGGATTGGGGCCAACTCCATGAGGAGGGGTTTTTATTATTTCCTCCTACCTTATATGTATCAATCCACCTCGATCTTGTCCTGGTTCCCAATACCTAATTCCCCAAGTTCTTCCCGTTACCCATCTTGAGTCTTCTGGATGAATTACCTGGAGGATTATAGCGTCACAATTACTGTACCCTACAGATCCTCCAGACCAATCGAGTCGTGGATGTTTGCAACCTAGTGGTCCCCATGTTGTCGTTAAATATTTGTCTGGGATTGGGGGTGTCCAAGCGGAAGCGATAGTGACACAGTCCCAATATGCGCAATAATATTGATTAGGAGAATTACAATATCCCTTTCCTGGGTTAGATTGTGGACATAAGTAATAGGGCCGCTGGTTTAGGCAGGGCTGTATGGGTGCTAATTCACACAGGTGGGCAGCAAATGTAGGAGGTCCTGCTGTTATGACTTCCCTTACTACTCGACCATTTACAAGGTTCCGTAGGACCCACCTATATGGCTGATGGTGATGGTAACTTGATTATGCTCGTCCTATAGTGACAAGCTCCAAGATTAGGATCACACACGGACATCGTAGCCCCCCTTTGCGGACGTTATTCTGCCGTTGTCTGGATTCTGTCCGTGAGGAGGTTTCAGGCTCGGACAGGACGTTTGCCGACTTGTCGTCTTCTCTTGTCACCGGGGTGTACGGATTACGGGGGTGTCCGATGATCCGGTCCTTCACGAGGAATTCCATCCTCCTTGCTAGTCCGGGAGCATCCTCCCCGCCAGGCTGGTCCTGCCGCTCCGGCCGCCGTTCACCCGATTCCAGACGAGTCTTTCCCGGGTTTCGGCACCACTTGTCGCCTTCATTGGCGTGGTGACCTGGTTCAGGGACGGCTCGGCGACCCACCCCTCGGCCGCTCGGGTCATCAGCAGGCAGACACCAATGTGGTGGACGGCAAATGGTGTTTATTGATAAATAACACAGCGTTATATAGCCTAGGTTTACAGCATCACTTCCGTCTGCTTACTTCACGGGTTAAATGCTATTGGCTATTAGGAGAGGGGGGGGACACTACCTTTCCGTACAGCGTGACATCTTCAGACCGCCAAGCCTTAACTACCCACACCATGGATCCCTGCCGGGTACCTCCAGCAGACCTGCACTGAAGATGCGAACATCTCCAGATCGGTCGCAACCAGAAGGTACTAGCCTTGAAAACTGTTGCTCAGCCTCATCTGCCCATGGCACTGCTTGCACAGGCGCACAGAGTCTAGGGCTGCTTGCTTGCCTTGCCACCTCAATCTTCAAACGTAGCCTAGGGGATCCTTGCAGGGGGCCTCCCGCAGCCGTGACCTGAATACGCGCACGTCTCCAGATAGCTCTCACGCAGAAGGGACTTGCCTGGAAAGTTGTTGCTCAGCCTCATCTGCCCATGGCACTGCTCGCACAGGCGCAGAGAGAGTGGGGCTGCTTGCTTGCCTTGCCACCGCAAACTTCAAACCTAGCCTAGGGGGTCGTTGCCGGGCACCTCCCACAGACCTGACCTGAATATGCGAACCCCTCAGGATATTTCGTACCAAAATTGTCTAGCCTGGAAAACTGTTGCTCAGCCTCATCTGCCCATGGCACTGCTCATACAGGCGCAGCGAGACTGAGAGTGTTTGCTTAACTTGCAACGTCAAAATTCAAACGTCCCGGGGCTCCCTACCGGGCGCCTCCAGCAGCCCAGCACGGAAGGTGTGAACGTCTCCAGATAGCTCGCACATAGAAGGGGCTAGGCTGCAAAGCTGTTGCTCAGCCTCATCTGCCCATAGAACTGCTTGCACAGGTGAACAGAGTCTGGGGCTGCTTGCTTGCCTTGCCACCTCAAACTACGAACGTAGCCTAGGGGGTCTTTGCCGGGGGCCTCCCGCAGCCATGACCTGAATATGCGAGCGTCTCAGGATATCTCTTACCAAGAAAGGGCTAGACTGGAAAGTTGTTGCTCAGCCTCATCTGCCCTTGGAACTGCTCACACAGGCGCAAAGACACTGGGGCTGCTTGCTTGCCTTGCCACCTCAAACTTCAAACGTACCCTAGAGGATCCTTGCTGGGGGCCTCCCGCAGCCCTCACCCGAATATGCAAACGTCTCAGGATATCTCTTAACAAGTATTGACAAGCCTTGAAAGCTGTTGCTCAGCCTCATCTGCCCATGGCACTGCTCGCACAGGCGCACAGAGACTGGGGCTGCTTGCTTGCCTTGCCACCTAAAACTTCAAAAGTATCCATGTGGTCCCTGCTGGTTGCCTCCAGCAGCCCTGACCCGAATAGGCGAACGTCTCCAGATAGCTCCCACCCAGAAAGGGGCTAGCCTGGAAAGCTGTTGCTCAGCCTCATCTACCCATAGCACTGCTCGCACATGCGCACAGGCACTGGGGCTGCTCGCTTGCCTTGCCACCTCAAACGTCAAACGTAGTCCGGGGGTTAGTGCTGCGTGCCTCCAGCATCCCTGCACCAAATATGCGAACGTCTCAGGATGTCTCTTACGAAGAAGGGACTAGCCTGTAAAGTTGTTGCTCAACCTCATCTGCCCATGGCACTGCTCACACGGGCGCCCAGAGACTGAGGTATCTTGCTTCCCTTGCCACTTCAAACTTCAGACGTAGCCTAGGGGGTCTTTGCTGGGCGCCTGCCGCAACCCTGACATGAATATGCGAACGTCTCAGGATATCTCTTACCAAGAAGGGGCTATCCTGGAAAGCTGTTGCTCAGCCTCATCTGCCCATGGCACTGCTCGCACAGGCGCACAGAGACTGGGGCTGATTGCTAGCCTTGCCACCTAAAACTTCAAACGTAGCCTAGGAGATGTTTTCCGAGCGCCCGCCACAACCGTGACCCGAACATGCGAGCGTCTCAACATATCTTATGCCAAGAATGGGCTAGCCTGGAAAGCTGTTGCTCAGCCTCATCTGCCCATGGCACTGCTCGCACAGGCGCAGAGAGAGTGGGGCTGCTTGCTTGCCTTGCCACCTGAAACTTCAAACGCAACCTAGGAGGTCTTTGCCGGGCGCCTGCCACAGCCCGTACCCGAATATGTGAGCATCTCAAGATATCTTATGCCAAGAAAGATCTAGCCTGGAAACCTGTTTCTCAGCCTCCTCTGCCCATGGCACTGGTCGCAGAGGCGCGCAGGTACTGGGGCTGCTTGCTTGCCTTGCCACCTCAAACTTCAAACCTAGCCTAGGGGGTCGTTGCCGGGCACATCCCACAGACCTGACCTGAATATGCGAACCCCTCAGGTTATCTCGTACCAAAATTTTCTAGCCTGGAAACCTGTTTCTCAGCCTCATCTGCCCATGGCACTGCACGCACAGGCGCACAGAGAATGGGGCTGCTTGCTTGCCTTGCCACCTCAAACTTCAAACACATACCGGGCGTCCCTGCCGGGTGCCTCCAGCAGCCCTGCACTGAAAATGCGAAAGTCTCCGGATAGCTCACACCCAGAAGGTGTTAGCCTGAAAGCTGTTGCTCAGCCTCATCTGCCCATGGCACTGCTCGAACAGACGCACAGAGACTGGGGCTGCTTTCTTTCCTTGCTACCTCAAACTTTAAAATTATCCCGCATGTCCCTTCCGGGTGCCTCAAGCAGCCCTGCACCGAAAATGTGAATATGTCGGGATATCTATTGCCAAGAAGGGTTTAGCCTGGAAAGCTGTTTCTCAGCCTCATCTGCCCAGGACACTGCTCGCACAGATGAACAGAGACTGGGGCTGCTTGCTTGCCTTGCCGCGTCAAACTTGAAACGTAACCTAGGGGGTCTTTGACCGGCTCCTCCAGCAGCTGTGACCTGTATATGCGAACGTCTCAGAATTTCTCTTACCAAGAATGGGCTATGCTGGAAAGCTGTTACTCAACCTCATCTGCCCATGGCACTGCTCACACAGGCGCGCAGAGACTGGGGCTGCTTGCTTGCCTTGCCACCTCAAACTTGAAACGTATCCTAGGGGGTCTTTGTCAGGCCCCCACCGCACACTTGTCTCGAATATGCGAGCGTCGCATAATATCTCTTACCAAGAAGGGGCTAGCCTGGAAAGCTGTTGCTCAGCCTCATCTGACCATGGCACTGGTCGCACAGGCGCACAGAGACTGGGGCTGCTTGCTTGCCTTGCCACCTCAAACTTCAAGCACATACCGGGCGTCCCTGCCGGGTGCCTCCAGCAGCCCTGCACTGAAAATGTGAACGTCTCAGCATAGCTCGCACCCAGAAGGGGCTAGCCTGAAAGCTGTTGCTCAGCCTCATCTGTCCATGGCACTGCTCGCACAGGCGCACAGACACTGGGGCTGCTTGCTTCCCTTGCCACCTCAAACTTCAAATATATTCCAGGAGTCCCTTCCGGGTGCCTCCAGCAGCCCTGCACCGAAAATGAGAATGTCTCCAGATAGCTCGAACCCAGAAGGGGCTAGCCTGGAAAGCTGTTGCTCAGCCTCATCTGCCCATGGCACTGCTCGCACAGGCACACAGAGACTGGGGCTGCTTGCTTGCCTTGCTACCTGAAACTTTAAACATAACCCACTGGTCCCTGTTGGGTGCCTCTAGCAGCCCTGACCCGAATATGCGAACGTCTCCAGATAGCTCGAACCCAGAAGGGGCTAGCCTGGAAAGCTGTTGCTCAGCCTCATCTGCCCATGGCACTGCTTGCACAGGTGCTAAGACACTGGGGCTGTTTTCTTGCCTTGCCACCTCAGTCTTCAAACGGAGCCTAAGGATCCCTGTCGGGTGCGTCCAGCAGACCTGCAATGAAAATGCGAAAGTCTCCAGATAGATCGCACCCAGAAGGGACTAGCCTTGAAAACTGTTTCTCAGCCTCATCTGCCCAGGACACTGCTCGCACAGATGAACAGAGACTGGGGCTGCTTGCTTGCCTTGCCGCGTCAAACTTGAAACGTAACCTAGGGGGTCTTTGACCGGCTCCTCCAGCAGCTGTGACCTGTATATGCGAACGTCTCAGAATTTCTCTTACCAAGAAGGGGCTAGCCTGGAAAGCTGTTGCTCAGCCTCATCTGCCCATGGCACTGGTCGCACAGACGCACAGAGACTGGGGCTGCTTGCTTGCCTTGCTACCTCAGTCTTCAAACAGAACCCGGGCGTCCCTTCCGGGTGCCTCCAGCAGCCCTGCCCCAAATATGAGAATGTCTCCAGATAGCTCGCAGCCAGAAGGGGCTAGCCTGGAAAACTGTTGCTCAGCCTCATCTGCCCATGGCACTGCTCGCACAGACGCACAGAGACAGGGGCTGCTAGCTTCCCTTGACACATCAAACTTCAAACGTAGCCTAGGGGGTTCTTGCCATCTTCTCCCGCAGCCCTGACCCGAATATGTAAAAGTCTCAGGATATCTCTTACCATTTATTGGCTAGCCTGGAAAGCTCTTTTTGAGCCTCATCTGCCCATAGAACTGCTTGCACAGGTGAACAGAGTCTGGGGCTGCTTGCTTGCCTTGCCACCTCAAACTACGAACGTAGCCTAGGGGGTCTTTGCCGGGAGCCTCCCGCAGCCATGACCTGAATATGCGAGCGTCTCTGGATATCTCTTACCAAGAAAGGGCAAGACTGGGAAGCTGTTGCTCAGCCTCATCTGCCCATGGCACTGGTCGCACAGGTGCACACAGACTGGGGCTGCTTGCTTGCCTTGCGAACTCAAACTTCAAATGTAGCTCTGGTGTCCCTGCCGAGTGCCTCTAGCAGCCCTGCACCGAATAAACGAATGTCTCCAGATATCTCTTACCAAGAAGAGGCTAGCCTGGAAAGGTGTTGCTCATCCTCATCTGCTCATGGCATTGCTTGCACAGACGCACAGAGACTGGGGCTTCTGGCTTGCCTTGCCAGTTCAATCTTCAAACGTAGCCCGGGGATCCCTGCCAGGTGCCTCCAGCAGACTTGCACTGAAAATGCGAACATCTCCAGATAGCTCGCACCCAGAAGGGGCTAGCCTTTAAAGCTGTTTCTCAGCCTCATGTGCCCATGGCACTGCTCGCACACGCACACAGAGACTGGGTCTGCTTGCTTGCCTTGCCACTTCAAACTTTAAACGTAGCCCGGGACTCCGTGCTTTGTGACTCCAGCAGTCGTGCTCCGAAAATGCGAACGTCTCCAGATAGCTGGAACCCAGAAGGGGCTGGCCTGGAAAGTTTTTGCTCAGCCTCATCTGCCCTTGGAACTGCTCACACAGGCGCAAAGACACTGGGGCTGCTTGCTTGCCTTACCACCTCAAACTTCAAACGTACCCTAGAGGATCCTTGCTGGGGGCCTCCCGCAGCCCTCACCCGCATATGCAAACGTCTCAGGATATCTCTTAACAAATATTGACAAGCCTTGAAAGCTGTTGCTCAGCCTCATCTGCCCATGGCACTGCTCGCACAGGCGCACTGAGACTGGGGCTGCTTGCTTGCCTTGCAAACTCAAACTTCAAACGTTGCCTAAGGTGTACTTGCCAAGCTCATTCCGCAGCCCTGACCCGAATATGCAAACGACTCAGGATATCTCTTACCAAAAAGGGTCTAGCCTGGAAAAGTGTTGCTCAGCCTCATCTGCCCATGGCACTGCTCGCACAGGCGCACAGAGACTGGGGCTGCTTGCTTGGCTTGCCACCTAAAACTTCAAACGTATCCATGTGGTCCCTGCTGGTTGCCTCCAGCAGCCCTGACCCGAATAGGCGAACGTCTCCAGATAGCTCCCACCCAGAAAGGGTCTAGCCTGGAAAGCTGTTGCTCAACCTCATGTGCCCACGGCACTGCTCGCACAGGCGCACAGAGACTGGGGGTGCTTGTTTGCCTTGCCACCTCAAATTTCAATCGCATCCTAGAGGGTCATTGCCGGGCGCATACCGGAGCCCGGACATAAGTATGCGAACGTCTCAAGATATCTCTTAACAACAAGAGGCTAGACTGGAAAGATTTTGCTCAACCTTATCTACCCATGGCAGTGCTTGCACAGGCGCCCAGAGACTGAGGTATCTTGCTTGCCTTGCCACCTCAAACTTCCAACGTAGCCTAGGAGGTTTTTTCCGGGCGCCTGCTGCAACCCTGACCCTAATATGCGAGCGTCATAACATATATTACGCCAAGAAGGGGCTAGCCTGGAAAGTCGTTGTTCAGCCTCGTCTGCCCATGGCACTGCTCGCACAGGGGCACAGAGACTGGGGCTGCTTGCTAGCCTTGCCATCTCAAACTTCAAACGTAGCCTAGGGGTCTCTGTCGGGTGCCTCAGGTAGCCCTGCACCGAAGGTGTGAACGTCTCCAGATAGCTCGCACCCAGACGGGGCTACCCTGGAATGCTGTTGCTCTGCCTCAACTGCCAATGGCACTGCTCGCACAGGAGCACAGAGACTGGGGCTGCTTGCTTGCCTTGCCACTTCAAACTTCAAATGTAACCTAGGAGGTCTTTGCCGGGCGCCTGCCGCACCCCTTACCCGAATATGTGAGCATCTCAAGATATCTTACGCCAAAAAAGTTCTAGCCTGGAAACCTGTTCCTCAGCCTCCCCTGCCCATGGCACTGGTCGCAGAGGCGCGCAGAGACTGGGGGTGCTTGCTTGCCTTGCCACCTCAAACTTCAAACCTAGCCTAGGGGGTCGATGCCGGGCACCTCCCAAAGACGTGACCTGAATATGCGAACCCCTCAGGATATCTCATACCAAAATTGTCTAGCCTGGAAAGCTGTTTCTCAGCCCCATCTGCCCATGGCACTACTCAAAGAGGTACAGAGAGACTGAGAGTGCTTGCTTAACTTGCCACCTCAAAATTCATACGTCCTGGGGGTTCCTACCGGGCGCCTCCAGCAGCCCTGCCCCAAAAGGTAGAATGTCTTCAGATAGCTCGCACCCATATGGGGCTAGCCTAGAAAGCTGTTGCTCAGCCTCATCTGCCCATGGCACTGCTCGTACAGATGCACAGAGACTGGGGCTGCTTGCTAGCCTTGCCACCTCAAACTTCCAACGTAGCTTAGGAGGTTTTTTCTGGGCGCCCGCTGCAACCCTGACCCGAATATGTGAGCCTCTCCAGATATCTTAAGCCAGAAATGGGCTAGCCTGGAAAGCTGTTGCTCAGCCTCATCTGCCCATGGCACTGCTCACACAGGCGCACAGAGAGTGGGGCTGCTTGCTTGCCTTGCCACCTCAAACTTCAAACTCAACCTAGGAAGTCTTTTCCGGGCGCCTGCCGCAGCCCAGACCCGAATACGTGAATGTCTCAAGATATCTTATGCCAAGAAAGGTCTAGCCTGGAAACCTGTTTCTCAGCCTCCTCTGCCCATGGCACTGCTCACACAGGCGCACAGAGACTGGGGCTGCTTGCTAGCCTTGCCACCTAAAACTTCAAATGTATCCATGTGGTCCCTGCTGATTGCTCCAGCAGACCTTCACAAAAATGCGAACGTCTCCAGAGAGCTCCCACCCAGAAAGGGGCAAGCCTGGAAAGCTGTTGCTCAGACTCATCTGCCCATGGCACTGCTCGCACATACGCACAGAGACTGGGACTGCTTGCTTGCCTTGCCACCTCAATCTTCAAACGTATCTCGGGGATCCGTGCCGGGTGCCTCCAGCAGACCAGCACCGAAAATGGGAACGTCTCTGGATAGCTCGCACCCAGAAAGGGCTAGCCTGGAAAGCTGTTGCTCAGCCTCATCTGCCCATGGCACTGCTTGCACAGGTTCCCAGAGACTGGGTCTGCTTGCTTGCCTTGCCTCCTCACACTTCAAAAAAATCCCGGGTGTCCCTGACGGGTGCCTCCAGCAGACCTGCACCGAAGGTGCGAACGTCTCTGGATAGCTCGCACCCAGAAAGGGCTAGCATGGAAAGCTGTTGCTCAGCCTCATCTGCCCATGGCACTTCTCACACAGGCGCACAGAGAATGGGGCTGCTTGCTTGCCATGCGACCTCAAACTTCAAACGTAGCCTAGGGGTTCTTTGCCTTGTGCCTACCGCACCCCTGTCCCAAATATGTGAGTGTTTCAGGATATCACTTACCAAGAAGGGGCTAGTCTGGAAAGCTTTTGCTCAGCCTCATCTGCCCATGGCACTGCTCGCACAGGCGCCCAGAGACTGGGGCTGCTTGCTTGCCTTGCCACCTCAAACTTCAAAAATAGCGCGGGTGTCCCTTCCGGGTGCCTCCAGAAGCCGTTCAACGAATGTGAGAACGTGTCCAGATAGCTCTCAACCAGAAGAGTCTAGCCTGGAAAGCTTTTGCTCAGCTTCATGTGCCCATGGCACTGCTCGCACAGGCGCACAGAGACTGGGGCTGCTTGCTTGCCTTGCCACCTCAAACTTCAAACGTAGCCTAGGGGGCCCTTGCCAGTCCCCTCCCACAGCCCTGACTTTAATATGCAAACGTCTCAGGATATCTCTTACCAAGGCTAGCCTGGAAAGCTGTTGCTCAGCCTCATCTGCTCATGGCACTGCTTGCACAGGTGCTAAGACACTGGGGCTGATTGCTTGCCTTGCCACCTCAATCTTGAAACGTATCTTGGGGATCCCTGCCAGGTGCCTACAGCAGACCTGCACCAAAAATGTGAACATCTCCAGATAGATCGCACCCAGAAGGAAGTACCCTTGAAACCTGTTGCTCAGCCTCACCTGCCCATGGCACTGCTCGCACAAACGCACAGAGAGACTGGGGCTGCTTGCTTGCCTTGCCAACTCAAACTTCAAACGTCGCCTAGAGGGTCCTTGGCAGGGGGGCTCCCACAGCCCTGACCCGAATATGCGAACGTCACAGGATATCTCATACCAAAAATAGGCTAGCTTAGAAATCTGTTGCTCAGCCTTATCTCCCCATGGCACTGCTCGCACAGGCGCACAGAGACTGGGGCTGCTTGCTTGCCTTGCCACCTCAATCTTCAAACGTAGCCTAGGGGGTCCTTGCCAGGCCCCTCCCACAGCCCTGACCTTAATATGCGAACGTCTCAGGAACGTCTGCCCGGTCCCTCCAGCAGCCCTGCAACGAATATGCGAATTTCTCCAAATAGCTCGCAACCACAAGGGGCTAGCCTTAAAAACTGTTGCTCAGCCTCATCTGCCCACGGCACTGCTCGCACAGGCACACAGAGACTGGGGCTGCTTGCTTGCCTTGCCACCTCAAACTTCAAACGTAGCCCAAGGCTCCCTGCCCGGTCTCTCCAACAGCACTGACCTTAAAATGCGAGCGTCTCAGTATATTTCTTACAAAGAAGGGGCTAGCCTGGAAAGCTGTTGCTCAGCCTCATCTGCCCATGGCACTGCTCGCACAGGCGCCCAGAGTCTGGGGCTGTTTGCTTGCCTTGCCAGCTCAAACTTCAAATGTAGCCTAGGGGTCCTTGCCTGGCCCCTCCCACAGCCCTGAGCTTAAAATGCGAACGTCTCAGGATATCTCTTACCAAGAAGGGGCTAGCCTGGAAAGCTGTTACTCAGCCTCATCTGCCCATGGCACTGCTCACACAGGTGCACAGATAGTGGGCGGGCTTGCTTGCCTTGCCACCTACATCTTCAAACGTAACCAGAGGGTCCTTGACTGGTGCATCCAGCAGCCCTGCACCGAAAATGCAAACGTCTCAGGATATCTATTACCAAGAAGGGGATAGTCTGGAAAGCTGTTGCTCAGCCTCATCTGCTCATGGCACTGCTCGCAGAGATGCACAGAGACTGGGGCTGCTTGCTTGCCTTGCCACCTCAAACTTCAAACGTAGCCTAGGGGATCCTTGCAGGGGGCCTCCCGCAGCCGTGACCTGAATATGCGCACGTCTCCAGATAGCTCTCACGCAGAAGGGACTTGCCTGGAAAGTTGTTGCTCAGCCTCATCTGCCCAATTGCACTGCTCTCTCAGGCGTCCAGAGTCTGGGGCTGCTTGCTTGCCTTGCCACCTCAATCTTCAAACGTAGCCTAGGGGGTCCTTGCTGGGCCCCTCCCACAGCCCTGACCTTAATATACGAACGTGTCAGGATATCTCTTACCAAGAAGGGGCTAGCCTGGAAAGCTGTTGCTCAGCCTCATCTGCCCATGGCACTGCTTGCACAGGCGCACAGAGACTGGGGCTGCTTGCTTGCCTTGCCACCTCATTCTTCAATATTAGCCTAGGTGGTCTTTGCCGAGTGCATCCAGCAGCCCTGCAACGAACATGCGAAAGTCTCCAGATAGCTCGCACCCAGAAGGGGCTAGCCTGGAGAGCTGTTGCTCAGCCTCATCTGCCCATGGCACTGCTCACACAGGCACACAGAGACTGGGGCTGCTTGCTTGCCTTGCCACCTCAAACTTCAAACGTAGCCCAAGGCTCCCTGCCTGGTCCCTCCAACAGCACTGCACCGGAAATGCGAACGTCTCAGAAAGTCTCTTACCAAGAAGGGACTAGCCTGGAAAGCTGTTGCTCAGCCTTATCTGCCCATGGCACTGCGCGCACAGGTGCACACAGAGACTGGGGCTGCTTGCTTGCCTTGCCACCTAAAACTTCAAAAATATCCCGGGGCTCCCTGCCGGGTCCCTACATCAGCCTTGCACGAGAATGCGAACCTTTCAAGATATCCCTTACCAAGATGGGGCTAGCCCTTAAAGCTGATGCTCAGCCTCATCTGCTCATGGCACTGCTTGCAAAGGTGCACAGAGACTGGGGCTGCTTGCTTGCCTTGCCACCTCAATCTTCAAACGTAGCCTAGGGGGTCCTTGGCGGGTCCCTCCCACAACCCTGACCTTAAAATGCGAGCGTCTCAGTATCTCTCTTACCAAGTAGGGCCTAGCCTGGAAAGCTGTTGTTCAGCCTCATCCGCCCATGGCACTGCTCGTTCAGGCGCACAGATAGTGGGGCTGCTTGCTTGCCTTGCCACCTCAATTTTCAAACGTAGCCCATGGTGTCGCCTTCGTTGGCGTGGCGACCTGGTTCAGGGACGGCTCGGTGACCCACCCCTCGGCCGCTCGGGTCATCAGCACGCAGACACCAGTGTGGTGGATGGCAAATGGCGTTTATTGATAAATAACACAGCGTTATATAGCCTAGGTTTACAGCATCACTTCCGTCTGCTTACTTCACGGGTTAAATGCTATTGGCTATTAGGAGAGGGGGGGGACACTACCTTTCCGTACAGCGCGACATCTTCAGACCGCCAAGCCTTTACTACCCACATTTCCCCCCTCCTTATGCTTAACTAAATAGGCTAATATAAAATATAAAGTTGTAATACTTAACTCAACTTAGTATTTAACTTAAGACTGAAAATTAATATTAATATTATTAAGACTTAAACTTAATTAATCTTAACTATAACTTAAAAATATAAATATTAAGATCTTACGGTAACAAATATAAGGCGCCTTGAACAAATGCATTTGTAAATTAGCTAAAACATAATCTTAAAATATATATAATATAATTTTAAAATATAATCTTAAAGTCTTAAAAATTCTATCAATATTCTTATTTTATATTTATTCTATATTTTACAATAGTTTTAAAAAGGATGTGCTATAAACCTGAAAAAGTATAAGGCACAGTAAACAGGTAAAAGTTGAGGTAAATTTTAGGATAACACTGGGTAGGTACGTTTTTAGAGCAGCTGACGGTGTTCTACGAACATAATGTTAACTTTCTCCAATCGACTCTTGACGAACGACACGATTCCATTCAGTATACAGGGTCCAAAAATTAGTGCTATTACAATCATCGCGATTGGTCCTATCAAGGTGGATAGCAAGGTGGTTAACCATGGGATTAAACACTGCCAGAGATATGCATGGAGTAAGGCCTGTTTTGGAACAGATCCATTGAGCTCCTTCAGAGGGAATAACCCATTTTTCTTTGGTTTTTCCCACTGTGGACGAGACAGAACTACAGAGCTTCCGTTTTTGTCCCCACACATTGCCTATACAGGTCCCAGATCCAGAAACATATTGCATGGTTATCCTCCTTTTCTTCTCTCCCCAAGAACACTGAAGTTGCACGGATCGGGTGTCTAGGCTATATGTTGTGTTTACCCCTATAGCCTCATAAAAAGGGGGTTTCACGTCATAGCACAACCAACAGTGTGCAGTTAGGTTAGGGTTGGTTTGGTTCAAGGTGTCATAGGTAGCTCGCATTAGTTTCCATAAGGGGGGTTCCCTCGTCCCATCGAGGGAGGATATTACATCACTTTGGGTGGTCTCCAGGGGGCTAGCAGTTATCCGTGGTCCACTAACAATTGGATTGGGGCCAACTCCATGAGGAGGGGTTTTTATTATTTCCTCCTACCTTATATGTATCAATCCACCTCGATCTTGTCCTGGTTCCCAATACCTAATTCCCCAAGTTCTTCCCGTTACCCATCTTGAGTCTTCTGGATGAATTACCTGGAGGATTATAGCGTCACAATTACTGTACCCTACAGATCCTCCAGACCAATCGAGTCGTGGATGTTTGCAACCTAGTGGTCCCCATGTTGTCGTTAAATATTTGTCTGGGATTGGGGGTGTCCAAGCGGAAGCGATAGTGACACAGTCCCAATATGCGCAATAATATTGATTAGGAGAATTACAATATCCCTTTCCTGGGTTAGATTGTGGACATAAGTAATAGGGCCGCTGGTTTAGGCAGGGCTGTATGGGTGCTAATTCACACAGGTGGGCAGCAAATGTAGGAGGTCCTGCTGTTATGACTTCCCTTACTACTCGACCATTTACAAGGTTCCGTAGGACCCACCTATATGGCTGATGGTGATGGTAACTTGATTATGCTCGTCCTATAGTGACAAGCTCCAAGATTAGGATCACACACGGACATCGTAGCCCCCCTTTGCGGACGTTATTCTGCCGTTGTCTGGATTCTGTCCGTGAGGAGGTTTCAGGCTCGGACAGGACGTTTGCCGACTTGTCGTCTTCTCTTGTCACCGGGGTGTACGGATTACGGGGGTGTCCGATGATCCGGTCCTTCACGAGGAATTCCATCCTCCTTGCTAGTCCGGGAGCATCCTCCCCGCCAGGCTGGTCCTGCCGCTCCGGCCGCCGTTCACCCGATTCCAGACGAGTCTTTCCCGGGTTTCGGCACCACTTGTCGCCTTCATTGGCGTGGTGACCTGGTTCAGGGACGGCTCGGTGACCCACCCCTCGGCCGCTCGGGTCATCAGCAGGCAGACACCAGTGTGGTGGACGGCAAATGGTGTTTATTGATAAATAACACAGCGTTATATAGCCTAGGTTTACAGCATCACTTCCGTCTGCTTACTTCACGGGTTAAATGCTATTGGCTATTAGGAGAGGGGGGGGACACTACCTTTCCGTACAGCGTGAAATCTTCAGACCGCCAAGCCTTAACTACCCACACCATGGATCCCTGCCGGGTACCTCCAGCAGACCTGCACTGAAGATGCGAACATCTCCAGATCGGTCGCAACCAGAAGGTACTAGCCTTGAAAACTGTTGCTCAGCCTCATCTGCCCATGGCACTGCTTGCACAGGCGCACAGAGTCTAGGGCTGCTTGCTTGCCTTGCCACCTCAATCTTCAAACGTAGCCTAGGGGATCCTTGCAGGGGGCCTCCCGCAGCCGTGACCTGAATACGCGCACGTCTCCAGATAGCTCTCACGCAGAAGGGACTTGCCTGGAAAGTTGTTGCTCAGCCTCATCTGCCCATGGCACTGCTCGCACAGGCGCAAACAGACTGGGGCTGCTTGCTTGCCTTGCCACCTCAATCTTCAAAATTAGCCTAGGTGGTCTTTGCCGTGTGCATCCAGCAGCCCTGCAACGAACATGCGAAAGTCTCCAGATAGCTCGCACCCAGAAGGGGCTAGCCTGGAGAGCTGTTGCTCAGCCTCATCTGCTCAAGGCACTGCTTGCACACGTGCTCAGAGACTGGGGCTGCTTGCTTGTCTTGCCACCTCAAACTTCAAACGTAGCCTGAGGCTCCCTGCCTGGTGCCTCCAGCAGCCCAGCACGGAAGGTGTGAACATCTCCAGATAGATCGCACCCAGAAGGGGCTAGCCTTGAAACGTGTTGCTCAGCCTCATCTGCTCATGGCACTGCTCGCACAGGCACACAGAGACTGGGGCTGCTTGCTTGCCTTGCCACCTCAAACTTCAAATGTAGCCTAGAGGCTCCTTGGCAGGGGGGCTCCCACAGCCCTGACCCAAATATGCGAACGTCACAGGATATCTCATACCAAAAATAGGCTAGCCTAGAAATCTGTTGCTCATCCTTATCTCCCCATGGCACTGCTCGCACAGGCACACAGAGATTGGGGCTGCTTGCTTGCCTTGCCAACTCAAACTTCAAACGTATCCCGGGGATCCCTGCCCTGTCCCTCCAAGAGCCCTACACTGAAAAAGACAACGCCTAGAGTTATGTATTACCAAGAAGTGGTTAGCCTGGAAAGCTGTTGCTCAGCCTCATCTGCCCATGGCACTGCTCGCACAGGCGCCCAGAGTCTGGGGCTGCTTGCTTGCCTTGCCACCTCAATCTTGAAACGCATCTTTTGGATCCCTGCCAGGTGCCTTTAGCAGACCTGCACCAAAAATTTGAACATCCCCAGATAGATCGCACCGAGAAAGAACTACCTTTGAAACCTGTTTCTCGGCCTCATCTGCCCATGGCACTGCTCGCACAAAAGCACAGAGAGACTGGGGCTGCTTGCTTGCCTTGCCACCTCAAAATTAAAACGTATCCCAGGGCTCCCTGCCCGGTCCTTCCAGCAGCACTGCACCGAAAATGCGAACGCCTCGGATTATCTATTACCAAGTAGGGGTTAGCCTGGAAAACTTTTGCTCAGCCTAATCTGCCCATGGCACTGCTTGCACAGGTGCACAGACACTGGGGCTGCTTGCTTGCCTTGCCACCTCAAACTTCAAACGTATCCCGGGGCTCCCTGCCGGGTCCCTCCAGCAGCCCTGCACCGAGAATGTGAACGTCTCAGGATATCTCTTACCAAGAAGGGGCTAGCCTGGAACGCTGTTACTCAGCCTCATCTGCCCATTGCACTGCTCGCACAGGCGCAAACAGACTGGGGCTGCTTGCTTGCCTTCACACCTCAATCTTCAAAATTAGCCTAGGTGGTCTTTGATGGGTGCATCCAGCAGCCCTGCAACGAATATGCGAACGTCTATAGAAAGCTCGCACAGAGAACGGGCTAGCCTGGAGGGCTGTTGCTCAGCCTCCTCTGCTCAAGGCACTGCTTGCACAGGTGCTCAGAGACTGGGGCTGCTTGCTTCCCTTGCCACATCAAACTTCAAACGTATCCTAGGAGGTCGTTGCCGCGTCCCTCCCAAAACGCTGAGCTTAAAATGCGAGCGTCTCAGTATATCTCCTAGCAAGAAGGGGCTAGCCTGGAAAGCTGTTGCTCAGCCTCATCTGCCCATGGCACTGCTTGCACAGGCGCCCAGAGTCTGGGGCTGCTTGCTTGCCTTGCCAACTCAAACTTCAAACGTAACCAGGGGGTCCCTGACGGGTGCCTCCAGCAGCCCTGCAAAGAATACGCAAATTTCTCCAAATGGCTCGCAACCTGAAGGGGCTAGCTTGGAGAGCTGTTGTTCAGCCTCATCTGCCCATGGCACTGCTCGCACAGGCACACAGACACAGGGGCTGCTTGCTTGCCTTGCCACCTCAAACTTCAAACGTAGCCCAAGGCTCCCTGCCCGGTCTCTCCAACAGCACTGACCTTAAAATGCGAGCGTCTCAGTATATTTCTTACCAAGAAGGGGCTAGCCTGGAAAGCTGTTGCTCAGCCTGAACTGCCCATGGCACTGCTTGCACAGGCGCCCAGAGTCTGGGGCTGCTTGCTTGCCTTGCCACCTCAAATTTGAAATGTAGCCTAGGGGTCCTTGCCTGGCCCCTCCCACAGCCCTGAGCTTAATATGCGAACGTCTCAAGATATCTCTTACCAAGAAAGGGCTAGCCTGGAAAGCTGTTACTCAGCCTCATCTGCCCATGGCACTGCTCGCACAGGCGCACAGATAGTGGAGCTGCTTGCTTGCCTTGCCACCTAAATCTTCAAACGTAACCAGAGGGTCCTTGACGGGTGCCTCCAGCTGCCCTGCACCGAAAATGCAAACGTCTCAGGATATCTATTACCAAGAAGGGACTAGCCTGGAAAGCTGTTGCTCAGCCTCATCTGCTCATGGCACTGCTTGCACAGGTGCTAAGGCACTGGGGCTGATTGCTTGCCTTGCCACCTCAATCTTGAAACGTATCTTGGGGATCCCTGCCAGGTGCCTACAGCAGACCTGCACCAAAAATGCGAACATCTCCAGATAGATCGCACCCAGAAGGAAGTACCCTTGAAACTTGTTTCTCGGCCTCATCTGCCCATGTCACTGCTCGCACAAACGCAGAGAGACTGGGGCTGCTTGCTTGCCTTGCCACCTCAAACTTCAAACGTAGCCTAGAGGGTCCTTGGCAGGGGGGCTCCCACAGCCCTGACCCGAATATGCGAACGTCACAGGATATCTCATACCAAAAATAGGCTAGCCTAGAAATCTGTTGCTCAGCCTTATCTGCCCATGGCACTGCTTGCACAGGCGTCCAGAGTCTGGGGCTGCTTGCTTTCCTTGCCACCTCAATCTTCAAACGTAGCCTAGGGGGTCCTTGCCGGGCCCCTCCTACAGCCCTGACCTTAATATGCGAACGTCTCAGGAACGTCTGCCCGGTCCCTCCAGCAGCCCTGCAACGAATATGCGAATTTCTCCAAATAGCTCGCAACCAGAAGTGGCTAGCCTTAAAAACTGTTGCTCAGCCTCATCTGCCCATGGCACTGCTCGCACGGGCACACAGAGACTGGGGCTGCTTGCTTGCCTTGCCACCTCAAACTTCAAACATAGCCCAAGGCTCCCTGCCCGGTCCCTCCAAAAGCCCTGCACCGAAAATGCGAAAGTCTCAGTATATCTCTTACCAAGAAGGGGCTAGCCTGGAAAGCTGTTTGTCCTGGGTTCGGCCAGGACAGGGTTAATTTTCACCAGAATCCAGGAAGGGGCACAGCCGGGTGGTCTGACCCAACCCCAACCTGGCCAAACAGAGCCGGGTATTCCATACCATGTGCTGTCATGCTGGGTTCCGGTGGGGGGGGCAGCACGGCGGGAACTCACTCGCGGCTCAGGAGCGCGGCGCCGGTCCTGTCCGGGAGAGCGGCTCTGTGCGGTTCGTTGTTGTGTTTTCTCCTTATCTGTATCGTTGTTGTTACTGTTTCCCTTTGTTTGCTGTTCTGTCAAACTGCCCTTATCCCGACCCACCTGTTTTCTGCCTGTTTCTTTCCATTGTCCTCAGCACCGCGGCGGAGGGAGGGGCGGCCGAGTGGCGCTTTTGTTGCCGGCGGCAGCCAAAACCAAAACATTCAATTGGCGCCCAAGCGTGGGGCGGCGATAACGGCAGGGCTGAGCAGCGGGTGTTAAAACAGCTTTCTTAGATTTTGTTATAATTTGTTGTACGTATTTGCTGTGTTAGTTAAACAGTCGCCAGTAAAAATGTTTCTGTCTTTGATCAGATGGCTGTGGTTTTTGAATCCTTATTTGCTGTATCTGTTCGTTGCCATGCTGTTAATTACCTCGGGGAAAAGGTCCAGGATGATGATTTTGCTGTACTGTCTGATATCGACTTACGATATGATGACATCACTGTGCATGAAATTAGGCTTGTATTTGCATGCGGCACTACGATCATGTCCATACCTCGGATCCTATGTCTTAGAATTTGTTAATAATCAAACCCAGCCTGTGGGGAATACCGGAGGGGATTCCTTCCCCCACTTTTTCGCCCCCACTCTTTCCTTCATGCTGGTCCTAACGGCTTTTGATAATTTCGAGTACCCGTGGGATGCTCAGGGCAGCACTCTCCTTTTGTTATGCGTCCTGAATGGGCTTCAGGTTTTGTTTAGGGTTAAGCAAGCAGTTAAGAACATCGTGCAGAGACCTGCCCCGGGGCCGGATAGCTGTGAGTGGCTGGGTCTGTGGGACAGCATGGGAAAGTACCTAGGGCAGTGGGCACCCCCGGTGTTTTTTAAACTCACCCCTGAACAAATACAGAATCCGGACAATCTGGTAAAATCCCTGCAAAAAGTGTGCTGCCACCCTGGGAACTCCAGAGAGACACAAATCACCACAACGTGCTGGGGTCTGGCTCACGCTTACCGAGCTTCCCTGTTCAACAATGTTCAGTTCCCTAAAGGGGAAAGGGGGGAAAACGAAGCAGCAGGCACTGCAGCTGGCACTGCCCCCCCAGCCGGCCCTGCAGCCCCTCCAGTCCAGCAGGCAGTCACAGCCCCCCCGACTGGCACCACCGCTGCTGCAGCCACTGGCGTGGTCCCGGCTCCCCCGGCGGGCACGGCAGCGGCTCCAGCCCCAGCTCCAGCTGCAGGCATCGCGGACGAGCCCAATAACAACCCTGTGGCGGTAGCAGTCGCCCCCGTAAAAGCAAAGAAAGACGCAAAGAGAGCAGATCGCTCCGGGAGGGATGACGATGAGCCAGGGTCATCGCGGGAGACAGAGACAGAGATCATCACCCGGTCCCTGTCCCTGCGCGAGCTGCGAGACATGCGGAAAGATTTCAGCCGCCACCCAGGCGAGCACATTGTCACCTGGCTGCTGCGGTTCTGGGATAACGGGGCCAGCAGCTTGGAATTAGAGGGCAAGGAAGCCAAGCAGCTGGGATCCCTGGCCAGGGATGGGGGCATTGACAAGGCCATTGGGAAGAAGGAACAAGTCCTCAGCCTCTGGAGGAGACTTCTGTCAGGCGTGAGGGAGAGGTACCCCTTCAGTGACGATTTTGTATGCTATCCTGGCAAGTGGACCAATATGGAAAGGGGTATTCAGTACTTGAGAGAATTAACTGTGCGGGAGATGGTTTACCGTGAACCAGACGATGAGCAGGTACCCACAGACCCAGATGAAGTCCAGTGCACAGCATCTATGTGGAGGAAGTTTGTGCGGAGCGCACCCTCCTCATATGCCAACTCACTGGCAGTAGTAAACTGGAAAGGTAAAGAGGCACCAACAGTGGATGAGGTGGCTGTCAGACTCCGGCAATATGAGGAAAGTCTCTCTTCCTCCCTTGTCTCAGCTGTGAATAAATTGTCCCGGCAGTTCCAGCAATTCAAAGAGGATATGTCCTACTCCCCACCTGTGCGGGCCCGCATCTCGGCTATTAGGGGCAAGCGTTTCTCTGCTCAGGAGAGGGAATACAGAGGCTACACACCACGGGGCACCCTGTGGTTTTACCTGCGTGACCACGGAGAGGACATGAGGAAGTGGGATGGAAAACCCACCTCAAGTCTAGAGGCACGAGTACGTGAGTTGCGAGGTAAAACAATCACCAAAGGGGATTCTCTTAGGAAAAATGCCGCTCCAGTTTCCAGAAGCCAGCTCTCCAGGCCAGGTAGGCAGTTTGATCTTGATTCCGATCCTCTGGAGGGGACCTCCAAGTCATTTTCACAGCAGGTGAGCAGCAAATTCTCTGACCAGGATTAGAGGGGCCCTGCCTCCAGCCAGGTGGAGGGAAGGGACAACCGTGTTTATTGGACGGTGTGGATTCGGTGGCCTGGCACGTCAGATCCACAAGAGTACAAAGCTCTAGTGGACACTGGTGCACAGTGTACCTTAATGCCATCAGATTTCAAAGGGTCAGAGTCCATTTGCATTTCGGGAGTGACAGGGGGGTCCCAAGAGCTGAGTCTACTGGAGGCTGAAGTGAGCCTCACTGGGCAGGACTGGCAGAAGCACCCCATTGTCACTGGCCCCGAGGCTCCGTGCATCCTTGGGATAGACTATCTTAGGAGAGGGTATTTCAAGGACCCAAAGGGGTATCGGTGGGCTTTTGGCATAGCTACTTTGGAGACGGAAGAAATTAAACAGCTGTCCATTTTGCCTGGTCTCTCGGAGGATCCTTCCGTTGTGGGGTTGCTGAGGGTTGAAGAACAACAGGTACCCACCGCAACCACAACGGTGCACCGGCGAAAGTATCGTACCAACCGAGACTCCCTTCTCCCCATTCATCAGCTGATCCGCCAGCTGGAGAGTCAAGGAGTGATCACCAAAACTCGCTCACCCTTTAATAGTCCCATATGGCCAGTGAGAAAATCTACTGGAGAGTGGAGACTGACAATAGACTACCGTGGCCTGAATGAAGTCGCACCACCGCTGAGTGCTGCCGTGCCAGACATGCTAGAACTTCAATATCAGCTGGAGTCAAAGGCAGACAAGTGGTATGGGACAACTGACATTGCTAATGCATTCTTCTCCATCCCTTTGGCAGTAGAGTGCAGGCCACAGTTTGCTTTCACCTGGAGGGGCGTTCAGTACACCTGGAATCGAATGCCCCAGGGGGGGAAACACAGTCCCACCATTTGCCATGGACTAATCCAGACTGCACTGGAAAAGGGTGAAGCTCCAGAACATCTGCAGTACATCGATGACATCATTATATGGGGTGACAGAGCGGAGGAAGTTTTTGAGAAAGGGGAGAAAATAGTTCAGATCCTTCTGAAAGCCGGTTTCGCCAAGAGCGAAGTAAAGTCAAGGGACCTGCGCAAGAGATCCAGTTTTTGGGAATAAAATGGCAGGATGGGCGCCGTCAAATCCCAATGGATGTCATCAACAAAATAGCAGCTATGTATCCACCAACCAGCAAAAAGGAAGCACAGGCCTTCCTGGGTGTTGTGGGGTTTTGGAGGATGCACATCCCAAATTACAGCCAAATTGTGAGTCCTCTGTACCACGTGACCCGGAAGAAGAAAGATTTTGAATGGGGCCCTGAGCAACGACAGGCATTTGAACAGATTAAACGGGAGATAGGTCATGCTATAGCCCTTGGTCCAGTCCGGTCAGGGCAAGATGTTAAAAACGTGCTCTACACCGCAGCCGGGGAGAATGGCCCAACCTGGAGTCTCTGACAGAAAATACCTGGGGAGACTTGAGGTCGACCCCTGGGGTTTTGGATACAAAGGATCCATGGCCTGCTATACTCCCACGGAAAAAGAGATTCTGGCAGCATATGAAGGCGTTTGAGCTGCTTCAGAAGTGGTCGGCACTGAAGCACAGCTCCTCCTAGCACCACGATTGCCGGTCCTGGGCTGGATGTTCAAAGAGAGGGTCCCCTCTACGCATCATGCCACCGATGCTACGTGGAGTAAGTGGGTCGCGCTGATCACCCAGCACGCCTGAATGGGAAACCCCAGTCGCCCAGGAATTCTGGAGGTAATCATGGACTGGCCAGAAGGCAAAGATTTTGGAGAATCACCAGAGGAGGAGGTGACACGTGCTGAAGAGGCCCCACTGTATAACCAGCTGCCAGAAGATAAGAAACAGTATGCCCTGTTCACGGATGGGTCCTGTCGCATTGTGGGGAAGCAGCGGAGGTGGAAGGCTGCTGTATGGAGCCCTACACGACAAGTCGCAGAAACTGCCGAGGGAGAAGGTGAGTCCAGCCAGTTTGCAGAGGTGAAAGCCATCCAGCTGGCTTTAGACATTGCCAGTCGAGAGAAGTGGCCAGTGCTCTATCTTTACACCGACTCTTGGATGGTGGCCAATGCCTTGTGGGGGTGGCTGCAGCAATGGAAGAAGAACAACTGGCAGCGCAGAGGCAAACCTATCTGGGCTGCCCCATTGTGGCAAGATATTGCTGCCCGGCTAGAGCAGTTGGCTGTAAAAGTCCGTCACGTGGATGCCCACGTCCCTAGGAGTCGGGCCACTGAGGAACATCAAAACAACCACCAGGTAGATCAGGCTGCTAAGATTGAAGTGGCTCAGGTGGATCTGGACTGGCAACATAAGGGTGAACTCTTTATAGCTTGGTGGGCACATGACACCTCGGGCCACCAAGGAAAAGACGCGACATACAGATGGGCTCATGACCGAGGGGTGGACTTGACCATGGACACCATCGCACAGGTTATCCATGAATGTGAGACATGCGCTGCAATCAAGCAAGCCAGGCGGGTAAAGCCTCAGTGGTATGGAGGACGATGGCTAAAATATAAATATGGGGAGGCTTGGCAGATTGACTACATCACACTGCCACAAACCCGCCAAGGCAAGCGCTATGTGCTCACAATGGTGGAGGCCACCACCGGATGGCTGGAAACCTACCCTGTGCCCCATGCCACCGCCCGGAATACCATCCTGGGCCTGGAAAAACAAGTCCTGTGGCGACATGGCACTCCCGAAAGAATTGAGTCGGACAACGGGACTCACTTTCGCAACAGCCTCATAGACACCTGGGCCAAAGAACATGGTATTGAGTGGGTGTATCACATCCCCTACCATGCACCAGCCTCTGGAAAGATCGAGCGGTACAATGGGCTGCTAAAAACCACTTTGAGGGCAATGGGGCGGTGGGACTTTCAAAAATTGGGATACCCATTTAGCAAAGGCCACCTGGTTGGTTAACACCAGAGGGTCCACTAACCGGGCTGGTCCTGCCCAGTCAAAACCTCAGCGCCCCGTAGAAGGAGATAAAGTCCCTGTAGTGCACACGCGGAACATGTTAGGGAAGACAGTCTGGGTTAGTCCTGCCTCGGGCAAAGGCAAGCCCGTCCGCGGGACTGCTTTTGCTCAAGGACCTGGGTGTACCTGGTGGGTAATGCGGAAGGATGGGGAAGTCCGATGTGTACCTCATGGGGATTTGATTTTGGGTGAAAATAGTCCATAAATAAATTGTATAAAGTTAATTGTTAAATAACCCTGTCACTGTCTGTTATCACTGTTATAATTGTTATATTTTGAACCAGTAGTAGCATAGTAAGAATCGTCCAGATTAAAGAAAGATGAACTTTTTTTTTTTTTTTTTTTTTTTTTTGATGAAAACCTAGCAGAGCACAGCGATGATGGAACTGGACCTGGTTTTCAACAACTGGCACCCAGCAACTTCATCGAGATCGACGTCTCCAACCTGCAGACTGTGGGCACGGGCCGCACCAGATACATCAACCGTGAGCTCCAGATGCAGCAAGTGACCGCCCACCACCACACATCACCTCTCCTGCCACGGAACACCATTACAACAGATGGATTAAGTGTACTCAACGGACACTTTAGAGTGATGATCCATAGACTAAGGTAACGACATCTGGAGACAGGAGAAGTGGTGGTGATCAACTGGACAATGGGGGACCCGGGCACGACATAGATGGTATGGAATAAGGGGTGGATAATGTCCTGGGTTCGGCCAGGACAGGGTTAATTTTCACCAGAATCCAGGAAGGGGCACAGCCGGGTGGTCTGACCCAACCCCAACCTGGACAAACAGAGTCGGGTATTCCATAACATGTGCCGTCACACTGGGTTCCGGTGGGGGGGGCGGCGCGTTGGGAACTCACTGGCGGCTCAGGAGCGCGCGGCACCGGTCCGGTTAGGGAGAGCGGCTCTGAGGCTTGTGCGGTACGTTGTGGTGTTTTCTCCTTATCTGTATCGTTGTTACTGTTTCCCTTTGTTTGCTGTTCTGTCAAACTGCCCTTAACCCGACCCACCGATTTTCTGCCTGTTTCTTTCCATTCCCTTCAGCACCGTGGCGGGGGGAGGGGCAGCCGCGTAACACTTTTGTTGCAGGCGGCAGCCGAAACAAAAACACTTTTGCTCAGCCTCATCTGCCCATGGCACTGCTCGCACAGGCGCACAGAGACTGGGGCTGCTTGCTTGCCTTGCCACCTCAAACTTCAAACGTATCCCGGGGCTCTCTGACCGGTAATTCCAGCAGCCCTGCACCGAAAATGCGAACGCCTCGTGTTATCTATTACCAAGATGGGGTTCTCCTGGTAAGCTGTTGCTCAGCCTCATCTGCTCATGGCACTGCTCGCACAGATGCACAGAGACTGGGGCTGCTTGCATGCTTTGCCACCTCAAACTTCAAACGTAGCCTAGGGGGTCCTTGCCGGGCGCCTCCCACAGCCCTGACCCGAATATGCGTGCGTCTCACTATATCTCGTACCAAAAGCGGGCTAGCCTTGAAAGGTGTTGCTCAGCCTCATCTGCCCATGGCACTGCTTGCAGCGTTGCTCAGAGACTGGGGCTGCTTGCTTGCCTTGCCACCTCAAACTTCAAACGTAACCAGGGAGTCCCTGACGGTTGCCTCCAGCAGCCGTGA
This sequence comes from Opisthocomus hoazin, assembly GCF_030867145.1. Lineage (NCBI taxonomy): Eukaryota > Metazoa > Chordata > Aves > Opisthocomiformes > Opisthocomidae > Opisthocomus > Opisthocomus hoazin. The sequence continues at coordinate 6,162,914 of NC_134453.1, read as the reverse complement.
CCCGAATAGGCGAACTTCTCCAGATAGCTTCCACCCAGAACGGGCTAGCCTGGAAAGCTGTTGCTCAGCCTCATCTGCCCATGGCACGGCTCGCACAGGCGCACAGAGACTGGGGCTGCTTGCTTCCCTTGCCACCTTAAACTTCAAAAGTAGCCTAGGGGGTCCTTGCAGGGTCCCTCCCACAACCCTGACCTTAAAATGTGGGCGTCTAAGGATATCTCTTACCAAGTAAGGGCTAGCCTGGAAAGCTCTTGCTCAGTCTCATCTGCCCATGCAACTGCTCGCACAAGCGCACAGAGACTGGGGCTGCTTGCTTGCCATGCCACCTCACTTTTCAAAGGTAGCCCAAAGATGCCTGCCGGATGCCTCCAGCAGACCTGCACTGAAGATGTGAACATCTCCAGATAGCTCGCGCCCAGAAGGGACTAGCCTTGAAAACTGTTCCTTAGCCTCATCTGCCCAAGGCCCTACTCCCACAGGTGCACAGCGACTGGGGCTGCTTGCTTGCCTTGCCACCTCAAACTTCAAATATATCCTACGGGGTCCTTGGCGGGGGCCTCCCGCAGCCCCGACCCGAATATGCAAACGTCTCTGGATATCTCTTACCAAGAAGGGGATAGCCTGGAAAGCTCTTGCTCAGTCTCATCTGCACGTGGCACTGCTCGCACAGATGCACAGAGACTGGCGCTGCTTGCTTGCCTTGCCACCTCAAACTTCAAACGTATCCTAGAGGGTCCTTGCCATGCCCCTTCCGTAGCCCTGACCTGAATATACGAAAGTCTCAGGATATCTCTTACCAAGTATTGGCTAGGCTGGAAAGCTGTTGCTCAGCCTCATCTGCCCATGGCACTGCTCGCACAGGCTACAGAGAGATTGGGGCTGATTGCTTGCTTTGCCACCTCAAACTTCAGATGTATCACGGGGCTGCCTGCTGGGTGTCTGCAGCAGCCCTGCACCAAAAATACGAAAGTCTCCAGATAGCTCGCACCCAGAAAGTGCTAGCCTGGAAAGCTGTTGCTCAGCCTCATCTGCCCATGGCACTGCTCGCAAAGGCTACAGAGAGACTGGGGCTGATTGCTTGCTTTGCCACCTCAAACTTCAGATGTATCCCGGGGCTCCCTGCTGGATGTCTGCAGCAGCCCTGCACTAAAAATACGAAAGTCTCCAGATAGCTCGCACTCAGAAAGTGCCAGCCTGGAAAGCTGTTGCTCAGCCTCATCTGCCCGTGGCACTGCTCGCACAGGCGCACACAGAATGGAGCTGCTTGCTTGCCTTTCCACCTCAAACTTCAAACATAGCCCAGGGGTCCCTGCTGGGTACCTCCTCCAGCCCTGCACCGAAAATGCAAACGTCTCCATATAGATCGCACCCAGAAGGGACTAGCCTTGAAAACTGTTTCTTAGCCTCATCTGCCCAAGGCCCTGCTCGCACAGGCGCACAGAGACTGGGGCTGCTTGCTTGCCTTGCCACCTCAAACTTCAAATATATCCTAGGGGGTCCTTGGCGGGGGCCTCCGGCAGCCCTGACCCGAATATGCAAACGTCTCAGGATATCTCTTACATAAAGGGGACAGCCTGGAAAGCTTTTGGTCAGACTCATCTGCCCGTAGCACTGCTTGCAGAGGCCCACAGAGAGACTGGGCTGGTTGCTTGCCTTGCAAACTCAAACTTCAAACGTAGCTTAGGTGGTCCTTGCCGGGCCCCTCCCACAACCCTGACCTTAAAATGTGAGCGTCTCAGTATATCTCTTACCAAGAAGGGGCTAGCCTGGAAAGCTGTTGCTCAGCCTCATCTGGCCATGGCACAGCTTGCACATGGGCTCAGAGACTGGGGCTGCTTGCTTGCCTTGCATCCTCAAACTTCAAACAAATCCCGGGCGTACCTGCCGGGTGCCTCCAGCAGCCATGCTCCCAAAATGCGAAAGTCTCCAGATAGCTCACAACCAGAAAGGGATAGCCTGGAAATCTGTTGCTCACCCTTATCTGCCCATGGCACTGCTCGCACAGGGGCAGAAAGACTGGGGCTGGTTGCTTGCCTTGCAAACTCAAACTTCAAACGTAGCCCAGGTATCCCTGTGGGGTGCCTCCAGCAGACCTGCACTGAAGATGCGAACATCTCCAGATAGATCGCACCCAGAAGGGACTAGCCTTGAAAACTGTTTCTCAGCCTCATCTGCCCATGGCACTGCTCACACAGGTGCACAAAGACTGGGGCTGCTTGCTTGCCTTGCCACCTCAAAGTTGAAAAGTAGCCTAGGGGATCCTTGACAAGCTCCTTCCGCATCCCTGACCCGAATATGCAAACATCTCAGTATATCTCTTACCAAGAAGGGTTTAGCCTTGTGTCGCGTTAAAGGGGGGGGGTAAGGGGAGTCTGATATTCAACTAGCCTGCCAGAGCCCTTCCAAGGACTTTCACTGAAACAGCTTCGCAAAGTTGAAACAATAGGTAATTTATTCAAGCGACAGGTATCACAGATTCGGAATTGCCGTTGATAAATTCACTGTCTACAAAAGTTGAGCTCAAAGTAATAGTTTAGCGCTTTAGTTAACAATGTGTTCCCGGGGGTACGTCTGACAAAGTCAGAGGCGCGACTCTTACCAAAAAGGCGTCCCTTCTTGGGGGGGGAAGAGAGGTTCAGGCCCGTCGACCCGTCCGTCAGGTGAAGTTCTCGCTTGGCTCCTCCTCCCAAAGAGAGTTTTCAAGTGCCAATTTTTATATGTTTGGAAATCTTTTTGCGAGGTGGGACTAAGTCAATTATTGTGTATCGATTGGCTCTTGGCATGGAATGTCGTGTCGTCAGAAGCGGGACTCAGCAGTGTGACATGCCTTCGGAGCGGGCATCTTGGTATGTGCATTCGGAGGCCATCTGTGCTTTGTCCAAAGCAATCTCTGAAGCAATCTCTGGCTGCGCAGCCTCCGCGGCGCCCCACAGATCACTGAGTTTACAGTGATGGGCTATCCCCCCTTACTTTTGTCTGATAAGATAAGCACCAGTTATTTACTTCTTTTGTTAGCTCTTCGGCTCTTGATGCCTCAGTCCGTTTGTCTTTTGTCTTGCATTCGACAAGTCCAGCAAGGCCATCGATTACATTATCCACCCCGTGACTTTAGTCACATCTCGTCAAAAAGGAATATTAGATGAATTTAGGTTCAGACGGGTTGAGGGGCTCATCTTCCTCCCTAATAGGAGAAGGAATTAAAGGAACATAATCAGGGTTATGAACTTTAAGCATTCTAATATGCGTACTAAAAATTTTAGCTAGTGAAGATTGTACACATGATAAACCCACACAAATAACAATAAGGAGTACAATAAACATCAGTACATATTGAATCAAACTTTGTATCCATCCACTAATGTTTAGTCCAAGTCCATTAAAAACTTTCGAGATCCACCCCGTCCATTCCCAGGGCTTCTGCTTCATATTTTCACGGAGTTCTCGAGACTGTTCCGCAATCTTACGCATTTCATCCATGGCTTGATGTAAAGTGATGGATACATTTGGGATAGAAACACAACAGGTTTCATCAGGATAGGAGGCATTTAGCCATCCACAAACACCACTTTCTTTTAACAAAATCATATCTAAGGCTAACCTATTTTGTAGTGTCATTTTGGATGTAGCTTGCAGCTGCAAGTCAACTGCATTAATTGCTGGTTTTGTCCAGTTTGCTAGGGATTCTACTTGCCATGTCAAATTTTCTATATATAATCGATTATTGGTAATTACTGTCCAATAACCCCAAAAAGCTTTCATTCCCAAGTTTATTCTCATTGCTGGTGTATAATAGCTCGGCCAAGCAAAAAGATTACCATTTTCTTGCATAGAGTTCCACATTTGTGACTGTCTTTTAGCTCTATGTCCTCGTGATTTTGTTAAGGATTGAATGAAATTAAAAGCTACAGTAGGACACAAACTTGGAATACCTAGAGTACATTCTAATCCATCCCAGTAGGGTTGAATGTAGTCTGATATTTGTCCATTAGAACACACCCATACAGTTTCAGGCGGTGCAGGCAGCATTAAAGTGCTACACGTACTATTTTCGAGTTCATCGAGGCTATTATGTCCATTTAGATAATGCTGGAAAGGAACTCGGCATCTTTTGGCCTGTGGCTCATCATTGTTGCTAGAAACTATACGATACGCCCATGTGTTAACCTGTTTGGGATCCACTTTTATCATACACTCTGACCTTGTCTTAGGGATTGGAGCACTATAATTATGACATAAACATACACTTCTTAAAGCATGGTAAAGGTCTGCAACCATCCATACCCATGGGTATTCATCAATATTAGAACTAGTTATCTTGTTAGTACAATTCCATAATTGGACTGGCCCTAGCGGCGTGGTAATTGGAGGTTTTTCTCCCCATTGTGTAAAACGAGTTCTATGATCAGCAATAGTCCACATACAAGGTACGTCATTAGATTGTGGACTACACTTAGATCCATAGTTTGAGGGAAATTCGATACACCATTCAGCTTGTACTGGGATACTGTATTTAAAGGTAATAGGTACACCCCAGAATGGTCGAGGAGGCTGGTCAAGCCAGGGTACCTCCGTGCAGTCGATAGACAATTTTATCTTGTTGTTTAAATTCAGGAAATTTTTGTCAAGCTCTCGAGTGCAGTTAGAATTAGACCATATGTTGGTATAGTTAAGATTTGAAGGATAAGTATAATGTTTGTAGGTAATTCCACTTCCCCATGGTATGGAGATGGTATTGTCTTTCATTTCTCATAAATCCAGCAGTGCTCCTTTTAAGTCAAGGGGAATAGCCATAAAAGGGAGTCCCTCTGCAGAGGTCGTTGGCAACATAAGACAAGTGGTTCCTTGAGTCCAATTCATCATTCTAAGAAATCCTTGTAATAACTTAAAGGCTGTGTTTTCCTCTATCATACCCAAAGACTTCTTTGTTTTTTGATTATAATCTCTATGGAACACATGCACAATTATTACACCCAATATGTAAACACATGTTAAACTTACACATATTTGTCTACCACTGCCAATGCATGATAGAAGATTCATATTGACAATTCTATAGTAAATTATAACTATCAAAACCACAACAAAATAAAACTATTTTGCATTATAAAAACAGTAACCTAAACAATAAAGTAAAAAGTAAAAAAAAGGTCACATAATATACAACTAAAATTAGAAATCAGTATTCCTATCAAAATTAAATCACTATTGTCCTTTTTGTCAGATTGTGTCGACCTTCTGGAAACTTTGGTTCACAGATGATTCCACAGACTAGGACTAGAAGTATAAATCAGCAGTCCTTGATGGCAGTCTGTTTTGACATGTGACAGTCTGTGTTTTCAGGCGTAGTTTCCCAGCATTTGGAAAATACCGAATTGCTGCTTCTTTTGCCCAGTCTTGTACCACTGCAGCTGTAAAGTGTGATCCGTTGTCACTTTGAATCTCCTCAGGAAGGGGGAGGGTGCTGAACCATTCCTTCAGGCAGTAAACTGTGTTATCTCCAGTTGCAGCTGGGACAGCTGTTGCCATGGTAATTCCTGAAACAACTTCCACCCCTACTAATATATGTTTTTTACCCCCTGAGGGTCGCAATGGACCTATGTAATCAATTTGCCAGGTGTGCCACAGTGTTTTTTTATTTCGGATGTGCATGGGAGGTGCCTTACTTGGATGATCTTTGTTAAGTCGCAGGCGACACTGTGAACAGGCAGTGACCACTTGTTCACACAGTTTTGTTGACACAGGCCATCCCCGGGCTATGCCTTCCCGATACAAATCAGCTCGGCCAGTGTAACCATTCAAGTAAACGTTCCTATTCTAATTCATCACTTACAATATCAATTTTGTGTAGCCGTGTGAGGCTATCAACTTGTTGATTGAACTGAGCAGCAATAGAGGCTGATCGATCATGCCCTTTCACCCAACCAATGTGCAGTATCCTTTGTTCTCCTATTTTTAGCAATTGTTTCCAGCTGTCAGTTTGCCAGACTGGGACTCTATTTACCTGCCAGTCGTTGGCTGCCCAGTGGCTCACCCACTCGGTAGCTCCTTTAAAAACAGCATATGAGTCAGTGTAAATATAGTCAGCACCGTGTTGTGCAGCTAATAAAACTGCCCTAAGCTCCCCCACTTGTGCACTTCCTTTACCTGTTTCGCTGACCCGTTCTCCCGTGGCCACTTCCAGTGCCACTGCATTATAATTCCACTCATTATTTTGCCTGTAGGATGACGCATCAGTGAACCATACCCCTTCGAGGTTGCTGGTTTCTGTTAGAGGAAGCGCCTCCCGAATTGGAGATGGTTTGCTTGGAGGAGTTTGGAACAGTGAAGTATTATCTATATCTTTTTGCAGTTTAGACACTTTAGTGCTGCCCTCTGTAATAGGCATAATGTCATGGATGCTTTCCAGATAGGCATACCACTTACGGACCGTGGGCTTTTGGGCAATGCCAGCAGGCGGCACCGTCCCTTTAAATATTGTGTCTAGGAGGCGGAAAGGTCCCCGAATGATTACACTCTGTTTTTTTCTTATTTGTTCCACTCGCTTTACAGCTCGTACCAGAGAAAATAGTCCCTTTTCCAGATCTGAGAATCGCGATTCAGTATCACTAAAGGACTTTGAACTGAACTCAAGTGGACGCTCAGGCCCTTCAGGTCCTTTTTGCCAAACATTACAGTGAGAACCGTGTTCACTAAATCCCCATTCCACATGAATTGGATCAGAGGGATGTACAGGACCTAGCTGCTGAAATAGTCTCAATTCTTTTACCAGTGTCTCCAGGGCATTAGAATGTTGATTTGTCCACTCCCATGATTTCTTTTTTCGCAGTAAATTGTAAAGGGGTCGAGCAATGATAGAAAATCCAGGGACATGTTTACGCCAGTATACTAAAGTTCCTAAAACTTGTTGCAATTCCTTAACATTAGAGGGATCCTGTCCCTGTTCTATTTTCTCTAGTGTGTCAGGAGGGATAGATAAGGCTCCTTTGATCCACCAGACCCCTAGGAATTTAACTTCCTGTGCTGGTCCCTGACACTTGGATGGGGGAATTTCCAGACCCAAGGCTGTTAATTGCAATGTCACATCATCCATAGCCTGTTTAACAGTGTCAAATTGTTCCCCTCCAATCAAAAGATCATCTATATATTGATATATAGTAACGTGTGATGGAATAGGAATTCCAGTCAGTGTTTTAGCTAAAGCATTGTGAGCAATGGTGGGGGAATGTTTATATCCCTGAGGCAGCCTGTTAAAGGTGTATTGTATCCCTTTCCAGGTAAAAGCAAATTGGGCTTTATCATGTTCCTGGAGTGGAACCATAAAAAACATATCTTTTACATCTAAAGTTGCCATCCATGTGTGAGATGCTCCCTGTATCTGAGTTACTAATTCTGCAATGGTCGATACAGCTGCAGTTAAAGGTGCAGTGTTGGCATTTAATCGCCTGTAATCAATCGTGAGTCTCCACTGCCCGTTTGGTTTTTTTACTGGCCAGACAGGGGAATTATAGGGTGAGTGTGTACGAGTGGTGATGCCTCGGTTTTCTAAGTCTTTTACCACCCCGTCAATACCCGATTGCGCAGCTGCTGGTAAGGTGTACTGTTTTGTGTTTGTAATTTTTGATGGTGGTAAAGATATGGACATTTCTAATAAATTAATATTTTTAGGCTCATTCTGTTTAATTTCTCGCCCAGCAAAACTCCAAACTGAACCATCAGGGAGTTTCCACACTCTGCCATACAACAAATCAAATCCCAAAATATTAGTGTTAGCAGCACCGACCAGTACTTCAGTGCGGGTTAATCTTGGTTTGCCCGGGAGCCACAGGGTAATTTTTGCTGTAGGGCATTTCCTTATGACTCCATCAATGCCTGTAAATTTTACTTTACGGCGACCAGGTTTTACATTTAAGCATGTTGCAGTCTCCTTGGTGATTACCGAAATTTGAGCACCAGTATCAATGAGAAAATTTACAAAAACTTTCTTTGGTCCCACCGGGATGGCAATGACAGGTTCGGGAGGTGTATCGGAGAGCCACTGTATAGCTAGTACCTGCCGAGGAAGGAGGCTCACAGCCCTCCCCGCGGATGGGCGTTTTTTGCCTGAGGGTCTGTCAGATCAATTAGCTCCTGTTGTGGGGCGGGGGGGTGCAGTGTTAAAAGTTGCTTTGTTTTCTGCCGGCTGACCTGTCTTTGCTGAATTAAGCTTATGGCTTAACGACTGTACCAGAATTTTTAGGTCAGTCGTGGATATACCAATCAGTAGATGCCGTGGCACCCCAATAGCTCGAGCTTTACGCCAGAGCTCGTTACGCTCCGTATCAAATTTTAATTTGCATTCGGGCTTAGCCTTAGGGCTGTGAATCTGGTGAAGTCGCGGAGGTGGCGGATCAGATAACTGTGAGGATCTGATCCATCCCATCCTGCGCCCGTAGTTTACTATATCTTGTACAAATTCACTCCAAGTGATTACTAGATTTTGATTTTGGTCCTGATCCTGATCCTGCCCTCGACGTGGGCGTCGGCCTTGTCTGGGGCGAGCGACTTGAAGTCGATCTTGTATATTGGCCACATATGTTTTTAAACTGTCTGGGAGGCCTCGGATCAGTGGAGTTAATCTTGCCGGATCTATAGGGGCTAACATTGGGGATCTTATTAACACATCCCGCTCATGCATTGCTTGTATGCAGGCAGCCTTTTGCACAGATGTCACCAAATCAGAGAACCCTGAGGTTTTTATAACAGAAGGTTCTCCTCTGTCATGTGGGTCTATGCCACCAGCCCAATAAGCAGCTCGCATAGTTAATGAATAATTATGATTACCTGGAGTGGTAGTTAGAAATACTCCAGGACCCCAGTAGCCTCCTGCTTCTTCCTCATTTAAGAGGATTCAATCTCCCCCGGTAAGGGAGACTCGACACACATATTCCGTCTCGGATTCCTCCGGACGCCTGGAATATTTTTCCTGCAATTTTGCCAGTTCAGCAGGAGACCATGGAATGGTTCGTACAGTAGTACGAGCCTGTTCTCCACCCTCATCGGTGGTTTCTGTTTTAATCAGTGGTCGAATAGGTACAGGTTCTGGGGCCAAATCATAATCAGAATTTTCCTCCAGTTCATCATTATCATCCCTGTCCCAGATGTCTCCATCCCACGTCTCGGGATCCGCATATTGTGTTAATTTGCAGACTTGTTTAGCTGAGACCGAGGATGGTATCGGGTTTAATGAGAGATTTAATTTTTCTTCTAAATGTTTTTCTCGCCTATTGGCCCAAAACAATTGCGATTTAAAGTAACCGATTTCACCTTTTAGGGTGTCGATTTGTGTCTCAAATTTATTTTGACTTTCCTTTTCAAAAGTCAGTGAAGTTTTTAACACTTCATTTTCTGATTTTAGTGCAGCATATTCTACATCTGCAGTTTTTTCAGGTGGTGGGGACTCTTTAATTTCTTTCTGCGCGCAAGATAGGCAAGCCCCTAATACAGCACAAATAAATTTTTTACCTTTAGTGCCTTTGATCTTTTGCTCACTTAAACATTGTTTTATACGTTCTACCACTTTATCCTCATCTTTCCAGAATTTCTGGGCCCATTCAATTCCTGCTTGTGAAGGTGCACACTTATATGTTTGTAGCAGTTTATCCATGGCAATCCTGCCAACTACGCCAATTTTTTTACTGTCGCGTTAAAGGGGGGGGGTAAGGGGAGTCTGATATTCAACTAGCCTGCCAGAGCCCTTCCAAGGACTTTCACTGAAACAGCTTCGCAAAGTTGAAACAATAGGTAATTTATTCAAGCGACAGTTATCACAGATTCGGAATTGCCGTTGATAAATTCACTGTCTACAAAAGTTGAGCTCAAAGTAATAGTTTAGCGCTTTAGTTAACAATGTGTTCCCGGGGGTACGTCTGACAAAGTCAGAGGCGCGACTCTTACCAAAAAGGCGTCCCTTCTTGGGGGGGGAAGAGAGGTTCAGGCCCGTCGACCCGTCCGTCAGGTGAAGTTCTCGCTTGGCTCCTCCTCCCAAAGAGAGTTTTCAAGTGCCAATTTTTATATGTTTGGAAATCTTTTTGCGAGGTGGGACTAAGTCAATTATTGTGTATCGATTGGCTCTTGGCATGGAATGTCGTGTCGTCAGAAGCGGGACTCAGCAGTGTGACACGCCTTCGGAGCGGGCATCTTGGTATGTGCATTCGGGGGCCATCTGTGCTTTGTCCAAAGCAATCTCTGAAGCAATCTCTGGCTGCGCAGCCTCCGCGGTGCCCCACAGATCACTGAGTTTACAGTGATGGGCTATCCCCCCTTACTTTTGTCTGATAAGATAAGCACCAGTTATTTATTTCCTTTGTTAGCTCTTCGGCTCTTGATGCCTCAGACCGTTTGTATTTGTCTTGCATTCGACAAGTCCAGCAAGGCCATCGATTACACCTGGAAAGAAGTTGCTCAGCCTCATCTGCCCATGGCACTGATCGCACAGGCACACAGAGAGACTTGGGCTGCTTGCTTGCTTTGCCACCTCAATTTTCAAACGTAGCCCGGGGATCCCTCACGGGTGACTCCAGCAGACCTGCACTGAAGATGCGAACGTCTTAGGATATCTCTTACAAGTATTGGCAAGCCTGGAAAACAGTTGCTCAGCCTCATCTGCCCACAGCACTGCTCGCACAGGCACACAGAGACTGGGGGTGCTTGCTAGCCTTGCCACCTTAAACTTCAAACATAGCCCGGGTGTCCCTTTTGGGTGCCTCCAGCAGCCCTGCCCCAAATATGAGAACGTCTCCAGATAGCTCGCAACCAGAAAGGGATAGCCTGGAAAACTGTTGCTCAGCCTCGTCTGCCTATGGCACTGCTCGCACAGGGGCAGAAAGACTGGGGCTGGTTGCTTGCCTTGCAAACTCAAACTTCAAACGTAGCCCAGGTATCCCTGTGGGGTGCCTCCAGCAGACCTGCACTGAAGATGCGAACATCTCCAGATAGATCGCACCCAGAAGGGACTAGCCTTGAAAACTGTTTCTCAGCCTCATCTGCCCATGGCACTGCTCACACAGGTGCACAGAGACTGGGGCTGCTTGCTTGCCTTGCCACCTCAAAGCTGAAAAGTAGCTTAGGGGATCCTTGACAAGCTCCTTCCGCATCCCTGACCCGAATATGCAAACATCTCAGTATATCTCTTACCAAGAAGGGTTTAGCCTGGAAAGCAGTTGCTCAGCCTCATCTGCCCATGGCAGTGATCGCACAGGCACACAGAGACTGGGGCTGCCCTCTTGCCTTGCCACCTCAATTTTCAAATGTAGCCCAAATATCCCTGCCGAGCGCCTCCAGCAGACCTGCACTGAAGATGTGAACATCTCCAGATAGATCGCACCCAGAAGAGACTAGCCTTGAAAACTGTTTCTCAGCCTTATCTGCCAATGGCACTGCTCGCACAGGCACACAGAGAATGGGGCTGCTTACTTGACTTGCCACCTCAAACTTCCAACTTACCATAGGGGGTCCTTGCCGTGCCCCTCCCACAGCCCTGACCCGAATATGCGAACGTCTCAGGATATCTCTTGCCAAGTATTGGCAAGCCTGGAAAACAGTTGCTCAGCCTCATCTGCACACAGCACTGGTCGCACAGGCACACACAGACTGGGGCTGCTTGCTACACTTGCCACCTTAAACTTCAAACATAGCCCGGGTGTCCCTTCCCGGTGCCTCCAGCAGCCCTGCCCCAAATATGAGAACGTCCCCAGATAGCGCGCAACCAGAAGGGGCTAGCCTTGAAAGATGTTTCTCAGCCTCATCTGCCCATGGCACTGCTCGCACAGGCACACAGAGACTGGGGCTGCTTGCTTGCCTTGCCACCTCAATCTTCAAACGTAGCCTGGGGATTCCTGGCGGGTGCATCCAGCAGACCTGTACTGAAGATGCGAACGTCTCAGGATATCTCTTATCAAGAAGGGGCTCGACTGGAAAGGTGTTTCTCAGCCTCATCTGCCCAAGGAACTGCTCGCACAGGTGCACAGACACTGGGGCTGCTTGCTTGCCTTGCCACCTCAAACTTAACACATAGCCTAGGGAGTCTTTGCCGGGTGCCTGCCGCACACTTGTCCCAAATATGTGAGCGTCTCAGGATACCTCTTACCAAAAAGGGCCTAGCCTGCAAAGCTGTTGCTCAGCCTCATCTGCCCATGGCACTGCTCGCACAAGCGCACAGAGACTGGGGCTGCTTGCTTGCCTTGCCACCTCAATTTTCAAACGTAGCCCGGGGATCCCTGCCGGGTGCCTCCAGCAGACCTGCAGCAAAAATGCGAACGTCTCAGGATATCTCTTACCAAGTATTGGCTAGCCTGGAAAGCTGTTGCTCAGCCTCACCTGCCCATGGCACTGCTCGCACAGGCGCACAGAGAGACTGGGGCTGCTTGCTTGCCTTGCCACATCAAACTTCAAACGTAGCCCGGGACTCTGTGCTTTGTGCCTCCAGCAGCCGTGCTCCCAAAATGCGAACTTCTCCAGATAGCCTGCACCCAGCAGGGTCTAGCCCAGAAAGCTGTTGCTCAGCCTCACCTGCCCATGGCACTGCTTGCACAGGCTACAGAGAGACTGGGGCTGCTTGCTTGCCTTGCATCCTCAAACTTCAAACAAATCCCGGGCGTACCAGCCGGGTGCCTCCAGCAGCCATGCTCCCAAAATGCGAAAGTCTCCAGATAGCTCGCAACCAGAAAGGGATAGCCTGGAAAACTGTTTCTCAGCCTCATCTGCCCATGGCACTGCTCGCACAGGGGCAGAAAGACTGGGGCTGGTTGCTTGCCTTGCAAACTCAAACTTCAAACGTAGCCCAGGGATCCCTGTGGGGTGCCTCCAGCAGACCTGCACTGAAGATGCGAACATCTCCAGATAGATCGCACCCAGAAGGGACTAGCCTTGAAAACTGTTTCTCAGCCTTATCTGCCAATGGCACTGCTCGCACAGGCGCACAGAGACTGGGGCTGCTTGCTTGCTTTGCCACCTCAAACTTCAAACTTACCCTAGGGGGTCTTTGCCGGGCGCCCGCTGCACCCCTGTCCCGAATATGATAGTGTCTCAGGATATCTCTTACCATAAAGGGGATAGCCTGGAAAGCTGTTGCTCAGCCTCATCTGCCCATGGCACTGGTCACACAGGCGCACACAGAGACTGGGGCTGCCTGCTTGCCTTGCCACCTCAATCTTCATACAAATCCCGGGCGTCCCTGCCGGGTGCCTTCAGCAGTCCTGCACCGAAAGTGCGAAAGTATCCCTAAAGGTTTCACCCAGAAAGGGCTAGCCTGGAAAGCTGATGTTCAGCCTCATCTGCCCAAGGAACTGCTCGCACAGGTGCACAGAGACTGGGCTGCTTGCTTGCTTTGCCACCTCAAACTTCAACTGTAGCCTAGAAAGTCTTTGCCGGGTGCCCGCCGCACCCTTGTCCTGAATATGCGAGCATCTCAGGATACCTCTTACCAAAAAGGGGCTAGCCTGCACAGCTGTTGCTCAGCCTCATCTGTCCATGGCACTGCTCGCACAAGCGCACAGAGAGTGGGGCTGCTTGCTTGCCATGCCACCTCAATTTTCAAACGTAGCCCAAAGATACCTGCCGGATGCCTCCAGCAGACCTGCACTGAAGATGTGAACATCTCCAGATAGCTCGCACCCAGAAGGGACTAGCTTTGAAAACTGTTTCTTAGCCTCATCTGCCCAAGGCCCAGCTCCCACAGCTGCACAGAGACTGGGGCTGCTTGCTTGCCTTGCCACCTCAAACTTCAAATATATCCTAGGGGGTCCTTGGCGGGGGCCTCCCACAGTCCTGACCCAAATATGCGAACGTCTCAGGACATTTCTTACCAAGAAGGGGCTAGCCTGGAAAGCTGTTGCTCAGCCTCATCTGCCCATGGCACTGCTCGCACAGGGGCAGAAAGACTGGGGCTGTTTGCTTGCCTTGCCAACTCAAACTTCAAACAAATCCCGGGCGTACCTGCCGGGTGCCTCCAGCAGCCCTGCACCGAAAATGCGAAAGTCTCCAGATAGCTCGCAACCAGATAGGGATAGCCTGGAAAACTGTTGCTCAACCATATCTGCCCATGGCACAGGTCACAGGCGCACGGAGACGGGGGCTGCTTGCTTGCCTTGCCACCTCAAAATTCAAACAAATCCCAGGAGTCCCTGCCGGGTGCCTCCAGCAGACCTGCAATGAAGATGCGAACGTCTTAGGATATCTCTTACCAAGAAGGGTTTAGCCTGGAAAGCTGTTGCTCAGCCTCAACTGCCCATGGAACTGCTCACACAGGCGCACAGAGAGACTGGGGCTGCTTGCTTGCCTTGCCATCTGAAACTTCAAACGTATCCTAAGGGGTCCTTCGTGAGGGCCTCCGGCAGCCCTGACCCGAATATGCGAACAATCTCAGGATATCTCTTACCATGAAGGGTTTAGCCTGGAAAGCAGTTGCTCAGCCTCATCTGCCCATGGCAATGCTCGCACAGGTGCACGAAGAGACTGGGGCTGCTTGCTTGCCTTGTCACCTCAAACTATAAACGTATCCTAGGGGGTCCTTGGCGGGGGCCCCCCGCAGCCCTCACCCGAGTATGCGAACGTCTCAGGATATCTCTTACCAAGACGGGGCTAACCTGGAAAGCTGTTGCTCAGCCTCAACTGCCCATGGCACTGGTCGCACAAGCGCACACAGACTAAGGCGGCTTGCTTCCCTTGCAACCTTAAACTTCAAACATAGCCCTGATATCCCTTCCGGGTGCCTCCAGCAGCCCTTCCCCAAGTATGAGAACGTCTCCAAATAGCTCGCTACCAGAAGGGGTTAGACTGGAAAACTGTTGCTCAGCCTCATCTGCCCATGGCACTGCTCGCACAGGCGCACAGAGACTGGGGCTGCTTGATTGCCTTGCCACATCAAACTTGAAACCTAGCCTAGGGGGTCCTTGCCAAGCTCCTTCCGCAGCCCTGACCCGAATATGCCAACAATCTCAGGATATCTCTTACCAAGAAAGGGCTAGCCTGGAAAGCTCTTGCTCAGCCTCATCTGCCCATGGCACTGCTCGCACACACTCACAGAGACTGGGGATGCTTGCTAGACTTGCCACCCCAATTTTCAAAGGTAGCCCACGGATCCATGCCGGTTGCCTCCAGCAGACCTGCACTGAAGAAGCGAACGCATCAGGATGTCTATTACCAAGGAGGGGCGAGTCTGGAAAGCTGTTGCTCAGCCTCATGTGCTTATGGCACTGCTCGCACAGGCGCACAGAGACTGGGGCTGCTTGATTGCCTTGCCACCTCAAACTTCAAACAAATCACGGGCATGCCTGCCGGGTGCCTTCAGCAGCCCAGCACGGAAAATGCGAAAGTTTCCGGATAGCTAGCACCCAGAAAGGGCTAGCCTGGAAAGGTGTTGCTCAGCCTCATCTGCCCATGGCACTGGTCGCACAAGCGCACACAGACTAAGGCGGCTTGCTTCCCTTGCCACCTTAAACTTCAAACATAGCCCTGATATCCCTTCCGGGTGCCTCCAGCAGCCCTTCTCCAAGTATGAGAACGTCTCCAAATAGCTCGCTACCAGAAGGGGCTAGACTGGAAAACTGTTGCTCAGCCTCATCTGCCCATGGCACTGCTCACACAGGCGCACAGAGACTGGGGCTGCTTGATTGCCTTGCCACATCAAACTTGAGACATAGCCTAGGGGGTACTTGCCAAGCTCCTTCCGCAGCCCTGACCCGAATATGCCAACAATCTCAGGATATCTCTTACCAAGAAAGGGCTAGCCTGGAAAGCTGTTTCTCAGCCTCATCTGCCCATGGCACTGCTCGCACAGGCTCACAGAGACTGGGGCTGCTTGATTGCCTTGCCACCTCAAACTTCAAACAAATCCCGGGCGTCCCTGCCGGGTGCCTTCAGCAGCCCAGCACCGAAAATGCGAAAGTCTCTGGATAGCTAGCACCCAGAAAGGGCTAGCCTGGAAAGCTGTTGCTCACCCTCATCTGCCCATGGCTCTGGTCGCACAGACGCACAGAGACTGCGGCTGCTTGCTTCCCTTTCCACCTCAAACTTCAAACGTAGTTTAGGCGGTCCTTGCCGGCTGCCTGCCACACCCCTGTCCCGGAGGTGATCCTTGGGAGAGGCGGGCACAGAACCCTGCTGGGAAGGTATAGCGATGAGCTCGGGACACTGGAGCAGCGGGAACGTCACCATTTCCTGCCACACCATCACTTCCTTCCTGCCACGATGTTGTTTCCTGCCACAGCACTGTTTTCACATCGAGATGCAGCTCTGCACCAGTCACAACGAGTTGCAGTAGTTTTGCCTATATATGGATTGGGGGTTTGACTAATCAGATGCTGTAATTGCTTTTCTATATAAACCTTGTTTTTGCTGACTAATAAAGGTGAACGATCATACTCATATTGGGGTCACATCGTTACAACGTTTCCGTAACCTACGCCAACATTTGGTAGCAGAGGATGGACAATTTCCCTACAGGAGTCTTTCATTTTGCGGTAAGCAGCTAGAGAGGGGTTGTGGGAACAACGGATGGGAGGGTCCTGCCTGGGTGCGAACGCTCAGGGCAGACACGGACGGCCGACTCCCAGGAATTTTCGAGCCACACTGGGGCTGCCTGGCACAGCTAAAATTTAACGTGGAGGCCGTGGTCGCAGGCATGGAGGTGGATGCTGCGGCAACGTTGCTCGTCGGTATTCTCTCTAAGAGAGGAATAGACGCAATGGCAAAGCAACTCATGAAGTTGATTAAACTGGGGCAACGATGGGGTCACTTTGCGGATACCCCGCTACTGTTTTCTGTCTCGGAATGGCAAGAATTAGGAGAGACTATGTGGGAAAGGACAATAACGGGGGAGGACAAGGAGGAAAAGGAGATAAAAGCCGTGTGTGAGCTCTGGCGAACAGTATTACAGACCTTAAAAGCCATGAAAGCTGAATGAGAGGTGGCGTGTGCTGCAGCTCAGATGCTAGCTCAGGAGCCCGGGAAAGATCACGCGCCTAAGCCTGGGACATTATCACGGGTTTTCGGGCTACCTGCCCTTAGAGGGATGACTGGGATCACTTGTAACACAATTGCCGAGATTCGAGCGAGTGCGGAGCACGGTTCCGGTCTGGGCGCAGAGGGGGGGCGCCCACCGGAAGTTGCTGCCAGAGAGATCAACTCGAAATGCGAGCCGGACGCGGTAGTACGACCGCCCCCGGGGAGCGGGGAGGAGTCGGGTGTGGAAGTGTGACTGTCTTCCGGAAGAGGGGAGGAGCGGCTTCCTTCCGGAAGAGGGGAGGAGCGGCTAGTACCACCCCCAGAGGGGGAGGGAGAAGGGGCGCGGCTTACAACATCAGCCCCTCCTGGGGCGCGGTGTTCAACATCGGCCCCTCCTCTGCGGCTAGTACCACCCCCAGAGGGGGAGGGAGAAGGGGCGCGGCTTACGACATCGGCCCCTCCTGGGGCGCGGCCTACAACATTGGCCCCTCCTCTCTATCCACCCCTGCCATCTTCCAGCGAGGAGTCTCCACTCCCAACGCCCTCTGATGGCGGCCAGAACGAATTGCAAGGAAAAAAAAGCGTGCGATCTTTTGCAGTCAGTTTTGCAGAGTCTTCAAGACATGAGCTTGCAGTTACAGCATATGTCAATCGTTACCAGCCCCCCCCACCGGGAAAATGAGGCTTCCTCTCCGAAATGTTTAGCTGGGCCTCCGGCACCGATCACACCTGCCCGCTGGAGCGGTGTTATAAGAGATGCCATCCTAGATGGACAGTGGAACGTTGCCACCACTATGGGAGGTACACAAGCCTTAGCCTGTCCTGTGGTACAGGTTAATGGACAAAGCAAATGGGAACCACATGACTGGAAGATTTTGCAACAGGCCCGTAGCTCCATAACGCAATATGGGGTGAAGTCTGAGGCCACTCGACAAATTGTTACCTGGATTTTTTCTGCTAACTTGATGTGCCCATATGACTGTCGGAATTTAATGTGACTGCTGCTAACTCCTACTCAGTTCTTGTTGTGGGGATCAGCGTGGATACAACGGGCGGTAGATGAGGAGATGTGACATCTGGACCCTTATTATGAAAGAACAGCAGAAGAAAAGGTGGCCACTGTCGTTCAGAAGAGTCCTTTTGTTGCAAATGTACCACCTGAAGAAAGCCGTGAGCAGGGGCTGGGTCCAACAGACCCTGAGCAGGAGTCAGGTCTGTTCCCCCCACCCCCCGGCTCGCTGGAGAATGGGACAGTCACTGAGAAAAGGAGCGAAGGCTCCATTAAAGAATTTTTTACAGTGAAGTTTGAAAGGACAAAGTCTTGCAGTTTAAAATCCCTGAGGAAATCATTACTTGGAAATCAGTGCATACAGCTTGAAATGCTCTAAAACTTACAGAGACTATCTCAGAAGCAGCTGCTGTACCTCTGTCCTTATCTCAAAAGCCAGGACAGAGCAGCAGTCTGTTGAAATTTAACCCTACATACGACGAAATTCCTACCGAACATGAGAAATGCGGGAAGTAAATCTGCCAGAACCTGACGATCCTTTGAATCCAGAGAAATGGGAAGTGGGGTGTAAAAATCCGGCATCCTGAAAGTGCACGACAGGGATTGGCGTACCCGACCTGAGATCAAAACGAGGTGAATTCCAACATAAAACTGCACAGTCCCTCAGACACTGTACAGCCGCCACGCCAGCAGTAACCGCATCGAACGGGTCAGCAAACCTTACACCTGGTGGGGCACATGGCTCCCCCCGGGCAACCGGCGGCACGGTTCCCCCCCCACCCCCCCCCGTTTCCCCCCCCCCCCTTCCCTCGATCCCAGTGCGCCGGCCAGTCCCGGCCAGCCCAGAAGCAACGCGGCGAGAACCATCTTTCTGACATTCAAAGACTTGGTTACAAAAAATGTATACAATTCAATTACTGCAGTAGAATTCCTTCTGAACAAACAGCTGGACTTTATTATCTTTCCAAGGTTCAGATGGTCTACCTACATGATGTTATTCACTCTGCTGAAAGGTGAAAATATTGACATTATGACTGAAGAGTTGTCCCCTCTATTTACTTTGTCAAAAGGGACTCAGATTTATTATTTTCCCGAAGAACAATGCCAAAAGCAAAAACTGTTTTACAAAAGATTTCAGATAGAATTGCAATTGCCTTTACCTTCAGAATTAATGTCGAATTGCCAACAAATTTGTATATCATTTATGAAGGATTTGTTTTACAGCCTTACCCTCTTTTCGATCAGTGGTGTGTTAACACGCAGAAGTTGAAGACTCTGGAATGAATCTTTTTGTCTCATACGCCCATGAAAACATTGACCTCAAAGGTACACATCATAGTGTCCTTAACAGCACAAGGTTGGAATCACTGTCAGCAAGTTGATACTATTTGCCTGCTACTGGTTAAAGATGACTTTGTGGTATTAAACAGTGAAACCTTATCACTGCAAGCCGCTCTAGCTGATTATTTAAATAACATACGTTATACCCTTCCACAACATAAGCTGTTACATTCCCTCTCTCAAATTTCATTGCAGCCAAAAAACCGATGTGTTTCTGTTCCTATTAAAAGAGCACGAACAGTGTTTCGGAAACAAATTCATCCGATTAGTAATCATCTATTTTAGTCGTTGAAGGATCCACACAAATTGTTAAGCTATCAGCGGCCTTGCACGTCTTTGAATTGTTTTCGACTGAACCACTCAATGTTGTCACAGATTCTGCATATGTTGTGAATATTGTTTAACGCATTGCAGATGCAATGATAAGAGAAGTCAATAACAAACATTTTTTTTTCCTTGCTATTGAAAGTAGAAAATCGTGTACGTGTATATTTTATAATGCATACATGGTCACATACTACTCTACCAGGACCAATAACTGAAGGAAAGACTGTAGCAGATAAATTGACAATGGCAGCAGTACTGCCACACAGTTTCAAGCAAGCCCGATTATCTCATGACTTCTTTCATCAAAATGCCTCTTCCTTGCATAAACAATTTGCTTTGCCCCAGGGGCAAGCCACAACAAATGTTCATGCATGCCCTGACTGTCAATGTATTACACCCGTACCATCGTGTGCAGGAGTGAACCCTCGTGGTTTACAAGCTGATGAGTTACAGGACTGGAGTATACAACATGCTACAGGTATACCACATTCTTCTACTGCACAAGCCATTGTCGAAAGTGTCCACGGGACCCTCAAAGCTATGCTAAATAAACAAAAAAGGGGGAATCCCATGGGCAGTGTTACCCCACAGGAACAGTTAGACAAAGCATTATATGTACTTAATTTTTAAAATCGTTCTGATGATCAATTATTTACAACAGCAGCTGACCGTCAATTCGGGATGGTCCCTCCATTTGTGGTTCGACCAAAGGTATGGTATAAAGAATTTGGGGAATCGCAATGGACAGGTCCTGTAGAACTAATAACGTGGGGAAGAGGGTATGCGTGTGTTCTTCTTTCAACAGGCCCTCGATGGTTACCGGCAAAATATGTGAAGCCATATCATGAGCTGAAAGAACGTAACACAGAATCCGATGCCAGAGGTGACCACGCTCACTCTCAGGGAGCAACCTCTGACATGGAAGCAGAAGAGATCCACTCTGGATGATCCTATTACACAAGGAACACTGAAAAAATTGCAGCAAACGCAAGTACTCTGATGACTGCAGTGAGTGCACCACCCACATCAATTAATACATTCCTTGCATATTTGGCAATTATCTCCCACAACAGCTTTTGTATAACGAAGCAATCTTGGAGGACACGGTATACGTGATTTTAGAACTGCGTCTGCACAAGAGCAAAGGTCAACTAGCAGACACCGTGAGGAAAAGTATGAACCTTCACCTGAGGGCTCCCGACGACTGCCCAGAGGTGCCAATATGCATGTCCAAAAGACATTAATATATAAATATATTATAAAAAAAAAAGGGGGGGGGGACAAATGGAGAATGATAAGTACTTTGCAGAAATGTAATGATTATGTATGTTAACATGGCATAAATATCTAGTAAGAGTGTCTTTTCGGTACACACATTTGAGTAGAGCTATTCCCTGTGCGTTCAGTACTGCAGTAAAGAATGCCTGCTTTCTAGAACTCCAACATTAAGTTTTAGAAAGTTAATTATTTTGCTGCTTTCTAGTAATAGATTTTGGGTACCCAGGTAGGACGCTGCTCTTGAACATCTATGGTCCGAGGGATTGCAGGACCTCCAGCCGGCACCGAGGGATTCTCGGGGAGAATCTCTGATCACTGGAACAAAAAGTTATGAGCAGGAACCATTAATAAGGCAAAGGCATTCTTCCAGTATTGTTTCTTGTTGCCTATTTGTTAGTCATAGTAAAAGCTTCACAGCATTGAGCTATATCCCTGACGAGAACGGAAAGGGTCCTTTCTAATCCAGAATTGAAAAGAGAGTACTCTTCCTGAAACTGAAGCTTGGGAATTTGTTAAGTGTTCAATATTATTGTAAGTCCTGTCTTTGCAATATTTGGATTTATGCTGAAAACTTGGTGTGCCTGTGTGTGTGTGTGTGTGGTCGCGACCGTGAACGTGTGATTTTATGTTACAGTGCTTGTATTTCTGTGATCTGATGGATTTATTGGGTTTCTGTGATCTGACGGATTTGTCTGGACTAAGTAACTGTTTTGTGTCTCTGGTTTGGTAAGTTCTGCAGGTATTGACTGCTTCTGGTTTTGACTTTAGATTGTTGTATTTGAACTCTGATTTATCAAGACTTCGGAAGCATTTGATGCAGCAGGGAATAGATGTGGTGATGTTTGCAGCTTTATGCTTTTATGTACATTAATTTTAGCCTATATAGTTAATGAGTCATAGTTCTAGATACATTGATCTTAACCTAGGTGATTAATATGGATAGCCAATACTAAATGTTATGGATGTTTGTATATGTGATAAGTATACCTATAACCGAAGTTCAAATTCACTGAGCTCATATTATTGATACACTGCTATTTCGACGCCTAACGCGATGAGATGCATCCCCTCCAATTGACAATAATGATATGTTGTGGTCAAGTGGTACTTTAGTCTCACCGTCCACACAGGAAGAAAATTGGATACAAGTAAATCCAGCAAGAAAATTGAATACAAGTAAATCAATCTACACCCATATGCTAGGTAACAGATTTACCATCAGTATGTATCATTCTCAAGTTAATTTAATCTTTCTTTATATCCAGCAGGTTGTGGTATGCACTTCACATCTCTATGTCTTCAATTAGCATTTGTGTTCTTATATCTGTTAGTATTGTAGTTTGTGTGGGCCTCTGAAAAAGTGGTAGCAAGCTGAAGACCAAAATTATGTCAGCTCTCATCATCATCAACAACCTCATCAACTATACCTGGCTTGCTCAAAAAACAAAAAGGGGAAATTGTGGAGTCCTGGCTGGACGAGAGGGGACATAGTTTGGTGCTGTTGAGCAACCCAGGCTTGACGACGGAGATAGACCTTGAAAGTAGCGAACACGGAACACTGCTACAGAAGTAGAGTGGTGAACACTGAACGCTGCGCAGAGAAGCAAGCCAGTGTTACCACAAAAGTCTTGCAATCCCTGCTAGAAGATCAGAGTAGTCTACGACATGCAGTATTGCAAAATAGAGCCGCAATTGATTTTTTACTGCTGGCCCAGGGACATGGTTGTGAGGATTTTGAAGGCATGTGCTGTATGAATTTCTCCGATCATACTAAGTCCATCCACAAGCAATTACAATGGCTCGAACAGCACGCCAATCAAATACAAGAAAACCAGGGATTTTTTGATGGATTTCTCACCTCGCTCTTTGGTAATCTGCCCGCCTGGCTTAACAATTTAATTATAGAAATTTTGCGTATATGTATCGTGTTACTTGCTGTTGGAATTATAATATGTATTTGCTTTAGCTGTCCTAAAAGGGCTCTCTGCAAGATGACGAAGCAAACCTGGCTTGCTCAAAAACAAGAAGGGGGAATTGTGGAGTCCTGGCTGGACGAGAGGGGACATAGCTTGGTGCGTTGAGCAACCCAGGTTCCGATCCGGAAGTGAGCCTTGGGAGCGGCTGACACGGAACCCTGCTGGGAAGGCAGAGCGACGAGCTCGGGACACTGGAGCAGGGGGAACGTCACCGTTTCCTGCCACACTGTCACTTCCTTCCTGCCACGTTGTTGTTTCCTGCCACAGTAGTGTTTTCACATCGAGATGCAGCTCTGCACCAATCACAACGAGTTGCAGTAGTTTTGCCTATATATGGATTGGAGGTTTGACTAATCAGATGCTGTAATTGGTTTGCTATATAAACCTTGTATTTGCTGACTAATAAAGGTGAACGATCATACTCATATTGGGGTCACAACGTTACAACGTTTCCGTAACCCACGCCAACAGGGCTGCTTGCTTGCCTTTCACCTTACACTTCAAACCTATCTGGGGGTCACTACCAGGTGCCTCCATCAGCCCTGCACAGAAGGTGCGAACGTCTTCGGAAGGCTCGAACCAAGAAGGTGCTAGGCTGGAAAGCTGTTGCTCAGCCTCATCTGCCCATGGCACTGCTCGCACAGGCGCACAGATACTGGGGCTGCTTGCTTGCCTTCCTACCTCAAACTTCTAACGTAGTGATGCCGTGAAAAGCCGGAATTGAAGACTCAATAGTCGGCAGACTATTAAGCAGGTATTCTTTATTGCGGCGCCGGGCACACGGGGGATCTCTCCCCCAAATGCGTGCACCGAAGAGACACAGTTACTAGGTATTTATGCTATGTTAACATACATATTCATTACATTTCCAAGAAATGTTTATCATAGTAATGGCTTTTCCGAGAATTCATTAATATATGGTAATGTCCATCGCACATGTTTGTGTGGCGTGTCTCGGCAGGGGTCTTCAGATTATCCTGCAGCCTCCTTATCTCTGTAGTTTGCATACCTGTTCTCCCAAGGCCCAGGCGCCTAAAGGGATTATTCAGGAGTCCCTTGTCTTGTAACCGTCTGAATTATTCACAAAGAACCAAGACTTGTTTCTGACCACCTGAAGTGATAACATCCCCTACATGTTACATTTGTTACATTTACAGTTATCAATCCCTCCTTTTCTTTTGAGGATTTGTAGCTAGAAAGCTATGAATCCTCACTATTCTATTTTGTAGGTATTATTTTCAAATTCCTTTAGTCTTTCATGCCAGGGCTCTAGGAAAAGTATTTTCCAGTTTCTACTTGGTGCCTAATCTTGTTCCTTTTCCAGTCACTGTATGTCTCAACCGAGCCCTGACAACACCAAAGGAAACATTTGAGAGACATGCAAACAAGTATTCCGAAAACCACCAGTGTGATCATTCCCATGAATAATTGTTTCAATCACTCTACATTGGGGAGCCAAGAGGTTAAATTTTGTTCCCCTACTTACAAGTGGGTTGTCTTCCTGTTTGGCTCGTCTCCATGATGTTCTTAATATGCCTTTAGGTATTTGGGACTGATTATATATTCGGTCCTGGCTGACTAGATGACCTATGGTACACATTCCCTTCCAACCTGCAGGGAGCTGCTTTCTGCTAATGCCATCACCACATAGCCACCAATACCCGTCGGGTATATTTACAGGGCCCGTCAGTGGCTGTGAGATTAGCTCCGTAAAATGTTTCGCAGTTTACCCAGCCAATTGGTACATTCCTAAAATAATCCCTGTTCAAGGGGCTATAGGTTTCTAATTGGGTTCTGCTACAAAAATCCATATATATCACGCCTGTCCCTTTCAAATCACAAGTTCCTACTTCTACTGTAGTTTTGTTGATCAAATAATCATTCCACCCATCTCTGCAAGTACAATTTTTGTGTGTATGGAAGGGGGTCAGCACGAACAAGTGTTGGATCTTGCTTTCCATAGGCAGCTATTATTGCTGACCAATATCTGGGTGTTGTTATCTAATATCTGTAGGTCACATCTTGGTCCAGTCATGTAGTTCGAGTTGTCATGATCGCAGTATCCTAAAAAGCCTAGGTTTAACAAAGTTACCGCCACAATCATAGTTTCAAACCGCCAGCCTTTTCGATCATCCATCCTGGTTTAGGAGCCTTCTTCACTCGGGAATAATGGATCCAGGCCGGTTGTTCTCTAATCTTGATTGCAGTGAAGGTAGTCAGCAATACCTGGTAAGGTCCATTCCACTTCTCTCTCAGTGGATCACCTGAAAAATTCTTAACATAAACCCAATCTCCAGGGCTAAATGGATGGATCGAGTGATCTAACCCTTTAGCCCTGGTACCCAAAACATTTTTACTAATCCTTTCTAATTGTTTTCCTAAGGATATAACATAATTCTGTAGATACTGATTTCCCAACTGGTTCAAATCTTCCCCCTGATATTTAGCCTGATATGGTCTCCCATATAGTATCTCAAAAGGGCTCAAATTTTCTTTGGCCCTAGGCTTTACAGGTATCCGAAGTAGTGCAATAGGCAATGCTTGGTACCAACATAGATTCGCTTCTTGGCATATTTTTGCATCTTTTCTACTTGCCCACTGGCTTGTGGTCTGTAGGGCGCATGTAACTGCCAATTGATTCCTAACAGTTTGCTGACCTGTTGCACTACTTCTGCACAAAAATGCGTCCCCCTATCTGAGGAGGTAATTGTCGGTACCCCAAATCGAGGTATTATTTCATTTAATAATACCTTAGTTACTTCCCTTGCTTTATTTGTTCTACAAGGGAATGCTTCTGGCCAACCTGAAAAGGTATCCATGAGTACTAATAAGTACCTGTACCCTCCTTTTCTTGGAAGTTCAGAGAAATTAATTTGCCAGTGTTCTCCCGGTATACTTCCCTTCCCAATACTTCCTAACTGTACCTGGTTACCTGTATTGGGGTTATTTTTAAACATGTTTCACATTGTTGGGTTACTTGTCAGACTGTAGTATACAAATTGTTCCCTATTAATTTCTGATTTAAAAATTTATACAGGGAGTCCGCTCCCCAGTGTGTCCTATTGTGTTCTTCTTTAACCACCCCCCATACCTGTTTAGCAGGGATTATAATTCTGCCATCACTTAAGTAGGCCCACCCCTGGGATGGAATTTGTCCTCCTAATCCCTCTATTAATTCTTCAACATCTTTAGAATACTCAACATTTTCTTGGTCACTCAGGTTTCTATTTCTGTTATCTGGAATTAAGGCTAAAATCTCTTGCATTCTTTCTGCTGCCTGTTTAGCTTCATAGTCAGCCAACCTGTTACCTCTTTCCTGGTCAGTGTTACCCTTCAGGTGTCCTCGGCAGTGCATGATGGCAACTTTTGCTGGTAGTTGAACAGCTTCTAATAGTCGAAGGATTTCCTCAGCATATATAATGTGCTTCCCTTGCGCAGTTAGTAGTCCTCGCTCCTTCCAAATTGTCCCATGAGTGTGGACAACTCCAAAGGCATATTTGGAATCTATCCATATATTTATCTTTTTCCTTTTGTTAACTCCAGAGCCCTAGATAGGGCAATAGTTTCAGCCTTTTGAGCTGATGTTCCAGCAGGTAGTGATTGAGACTAAACTACTTCGTCTGCTGTTGTCACCGCATACCTGGCCTTTCGAATACCTTGTCCGACAATGCTGCTTCCATCGGTGAACCAGGAGTCCTGTGCATCTTCCAGGGGTTCCTCTTTCAGATCTGGTCTGCTGGAGTACACAGTCTCTATGGTTTCTAAGCAATCATGTACCGATGGTTCAGAGATTGATCCGCTGAGAAAAGAAGCTGGGTTCGTAATATTAGTTACTACAATATTAATATCCTCTGCCTGGTATCGTGGAAATTGGGATGGGGAAAGCCAGTAGTTCCCTTTTTGTTGCAGTACAGCTGATATTCTGTGTGAGATCGGTACTGTGATCTTTTGGCCCAAGGTGAATTTTCGGGCTTCCTGAATAGTCAAGACCACCGCCGCCACAACTTGCAGACATCCTGACCATCCTTTGCTTACTCCATCCAGCTGTTTAGCAAAATAGGCCACAGCTCTTTTCTAGGGTCCCAGCTGTTGAGCTAGGATCCCCATAGCTATGCCTTGTCTCTCATAAGAGAACGGCCAGAAGGGTTTGGTAACATCAGGCAGACCCAGAGCCGGGGCCTTCATCAGTTCCTTCTTAAGTGTCTTAAATGCATTTTGAGCTTCTTTGGACCAGATCAGTCGGGTGGGGTTGTTTTTCAAAAGTTCACATAAGGGTCTCACTATTATCCCATAATTATAAATCCATAACCGGCACCAACCTGTCAGTCCCAGAAAGGTCCTGAGCCCTTTTACCGTCTGAGGGAGGGGAGTCCTGCAGGTGGCTTCTTTTCGTTCTGTTCCTAGTTCTCTCTGTCCTCCAGACAGCTCGTATCCAAGGTAGGTTACCCGTTGCTGCACCATCTGAGCTTCCTGTTGAGAGACTCGATACCCATTTAGTCCCAAAAAGTTTAACAAACTGATAGTCCACTGTATACAGTCAGGTTTTGTTTCAGTTGCTATTAATAAATCATCTACATACTGTAAAAGGGTTCCATCTCTGGAGGGCGGGTTCCATGCTTCAAGTTCTCGTGCTAGTTGATTTCCAAAGATCTTTGGGCTGTTCTTAAAACCTTGGGGTAACACTGTCCAGGCAAGCTGGGTTTTTCTACCCGTGGTAGGATTTTCCCACTCAAATGCAAATAAATTCAGACTTTCTTTGGCTAAAGGCAGACAGAAGAATGCATCATTTAAATCCAATACCGTAAACCATACTTGCTTCCACATGGTGTATGTCCCTAACAATCTTATTCACTTCTCTTAAATCCTATACTATCCGTACTATCCAATAAGTTCCATCTGATTTTTGCTTTTTTTGTTTGTTTGTTTTTACTGGCAACACAGGAGTATTGTATTGTGATTCACACTCCACTAGTAGTCCATACTGTAAAAAGGTACCTTGTTTCCCCTCTTTTTCATTTCGTTTTTCTGTTGCTTAACTTCTAAGAGCTTTGCTTTTTTTTTTTTTGCTTTTTTTTTTCTGCTTTTTTTTTTTCCCTTCTTTAGAGCAGCAGCTAGCAAAGCAGCTTGTAACTTGATACCTTTCTGTTCTGATCACTTTACACAAGCCTTTGTAAAATCCAGAGGGGTTTTCCTTTGTTTTTTTTTTTTTTTCTTTTCAATACCACGTTAAACTTTTCATCTCCAATACTTTTTAATTGTCCACAAAACCGCATCAATTCTAACAACATATCATAATTCAATTAATTGTTTGTGAGGGCATCACCTCCCTCCGAAGCTCATGTTGCAATAAAATAACTTCTCAACTTCTCCACCAATCGGTTAACACAAAACACACACACACACACACACAACCTAGAAGTGATCTTTTAAAATCCTTCTGTTTACAAACTGTATCACCTAAGTACAATAATATATACAGGCAAACCACTTCAGTTAACATGTTTATATACATAGAGCTCTTTCAAAACAATATATACAGTATATTTAATACATACCCCAAAACCAGAGTCCCTAAATGATCGATCAATGCCAAATAACTAGAGAATTTGTAACCCCACAATATATACCAACTTGTATTTTAAAACCAATCCCCAATTTCCCAATTTAATTTCTAAATCATGCCGATTTTCTTTAAGCAAACCAAACCCCATACATTATTAAGATGTTGTCAAGTGAGGAATCTCCCCCTACTTTTCCCAATGTTGCCGTCTAGATCCTGGGAGAGACTCTCAAAATCCCCCCCACGGGAAGACCCTGCACTGATACTTAAGAAATCATAAACCACGGCCCCGATGAATCAGAGTTCAAATACAACAGTCCCAAGTCAAAAACCGGAAATCAGCAGAACATACCAAACGTACGTGGTGGGTTTTTTTTTTTTTCCTTCACCATTTTTGTCTCTCTTTTTTTTTCTTTTTTTTTTTTTTTGACTTATTTGTTTTTCACACAGAGGCTTCATACACAGTCACACAAGCTTTCCAATGTGCTAGAGTACATCCTAAGGGGCTTTTCTTTAAAATACCACTGCTTTGCTGTCCCCCATTTTACTTTATTGATTCTTGTACTTCTGTTAGTCTTTATCTTAACAATTTTAATCTGTTGTCCCCTTCTGTCCCGCTCTGACCACGTTCCAAAAATGTCACAATTAATATTCTGGTCAGGAGAAAAGAGGTTCACCGTGCAAGGCTTTTTTTTGGTTTTTTTTTTTTTGGTTTTACGATGCCTGATGGGTATGTTAACAAGCCAGTATCCGAGATATCCGATATCCGAGTTCAATACCAACAAATCCGTATCGCCAGAAGTACAACTTAAGCGGGTTTCCTAAGCGTACCATACCGAATGTACGTTATTACAGAAGTGCAAAGCTTAAACCGTGCCTGCACCAACGCACAACTACCAAAAGTACGTTATTACAGAAGTGCAAAGCTTAACCCATGCTTGTACCAATGCACAATTACCAAAAGCACGTTATTACAGAAGTGCAAAGCTTAACCCGTGCCTGCACCAATGCACAACTAACTACCAAAAGCACGTTATTACAGAAATGCAGAGCTTAATCCGTGCATGTACCAACGCACAAGCGACTACCAAAAGCACGTTATTACAGAAGTACAAACTTAACCCATGCCTGCACCAACGTACCAAGACGTACACCCTCAGGCACTAGTAGCCTGGTGTACAGCGCTCAGCATAGGACGTCTCCTACGACTTACGAGAACTCTCCAAATGACCGGTCTCACATACCAAAAAAGAGAAACAAAGGAAAAAAAGAATACCTTTACTCGTTTAGATGGTTCTTGTCTGCTCCCGCAGTGATCCGAGTGAGGCGAGGAGTCCCTCCGGGAAATCCCGGGGGTACCCTAGGGAGTCCTGTTCTCAGCGGGTCCTGCAGCCGAGCAGAGCGGGTCCCATCTGGGGTGCCAGAAATGATGCCGTGAAAAGCCGGAATTGAAGACTCAATAGTCGGCAGACTATTAAGCAGGTATTCTTTATTGCGGCGCCGGGCACACAGGGGATCTCTCCTCCAAACGCGTGCACCGAAGAGACACAGTTACTAGGTATTTATGCTATGTTAACATACATATTCATTACATTTCCAAGAAATGTTTATCATAGTAATGGCTTTTCCGAGAATTCATTAATATATGGTAATGTCCATCGCACATGTTTGTTTGGCATGTCTCAGCAGGGGTCTTCAGATTATTCTGCAGCCTCCTTATCTCTGTAGTTTGCATACCTGTTCTCCCAAGGCCCAGGCGCCTAAAGGGATTATTCAGGAGTCCCTTGTCTTCAAACCGTCCGAATGATTCACAAAGAACCAAGCCTTGTTTCTGACCACCTGAAGTGATAACATCCCCTACATGTTACATTTGTTACATTTACAGATATCAGTAGCCTAGGGGGTCTTTGCCGGGCGCCTGCCACAGCCCTGACCTGAATATGTGAACGTCTCATGATATCACTTACCAAGAAGGGGCTAGCCTGGAAAGCTGTTGCTCAGCCTCATCTGCCCACGGCACTGGTCACACAGGCACACAGAGACTGGGGCTGCTTGCTTGCCTTGACACCTCAGTCTTCAAACGTAACCAGGGGGTCCCTGCAGGGTGCCACCATCAGCCCTGACCCTAATATGTGAACGTCTCCAGATACCTCGCGCCCAGCAGGGGCTAGCCTGGAAAGCTGTTGTGCAGCGTCATCTGCCCATGGCAGTGCTCGCACAGGCGCACAGAGACTGGGGCTGCTTGCTTGCCTTGCCACCCCAAACTTCAAACGTAGCCTAGGGGGTCATTGCCGGGCCCCTCCCACAGCCCTGACCCGACTATGCGAACGTCTCCAGATAGCTCGCACCCAAAAGGGGGTAGCCTGGAAAGCTGTTGCTCAGCCTCATCTGCCCATGGCACTGCTCACACAGATGCACAGAGACAGGGGCTGCTTGCTTACCTTGCTACCTCAATCTTCAAACGTAGCCCTGGACTCCCTGCCAGGTGCCTCCAGCAGCACCGCACCGAAAATGAGAATGTCTCAGGATATCTCGTACCAAGAAGGGTTTAGCCTGGAAAGCTGTTGCTTACACACCTGCCCATGGCACTGCTCGCACAGGCGCACAGAGACTGGGGCTGCTTGCTTCCCTTGCCACCTCAAACGTCAAAGGTAGCCTAGGGGTTCTTTGCCAGGCGCCTGCCACACCCCTGTCCTAAACATGCGAGCGTCTCAGGATACCTTTTACCAAGAAGGGGCTAGCCTTGAAAGCTGTTGCTCAGCCTCATCTGCCCACGGCAATGCTCGCACAGGCTCACAAAGACTGGGGCTGCTTGCTTGCCTTGCCACCTCAATCTTCAAACGTAGCTTGGGGATCCCTGCCGGATGCCTCCAGAACACCTGCACTGAAGATGCGAACATCTTCAGATAGATCGCATCCAGAAGGGGCTAGCCTTGAAAACTGTTTCTCAGGGTCATCTGCCCATGGCACTGCTCGCACAGACGCACAGAGACTGGGGCTGCTTGCTTGCCTTGCCACCTCAAACTTGAAACAAATCCTGGGAGTCCTTGCCGGCTGCGTTCAGCAGCCCCGCACTGAAAATGAAAAAGTCTCCAAATAGCTCTCACCCAGAAAGTGTTGGCCTGGAAAGCTGTTGCTCAGCCTCATCTGCCCATGGCACTCCTCACACAGGTGCCCAGAGTCTGGGGATGCTTGCTTGCCTTGCCACTTCAAACTTCATATGTAGCCTAGGGGTCCTTGCCTGGCCCCTCCCACAGCCCTGAGCTTAATATGCGAACGTCTCAGGATATCTATTACCAAGAAGGGGCTAGTCTGGAAAGCTGTTGCTCAGCCTCATCTGCCCAAGGTACTGCTCGCGCAGGCACACACATACTAGGGTTGCTTGCTTACCTTGCCACCTCAAACTTCAAAAGTAGCCTAGGGGTTCCTTGACGGGTCCCTCCCATAACGTAGATCTTAAAATGCGAGCGTCTCAGGATATCTCTTACCAAGTAGGGGCTAGCCTGGAAAGCTTTTGCTCAGCCTCATCTGCCCATGGCACTGCTCGCACAGGCACAAAGAGACTGGGGATGCTTGCTTGCCTTGCCACCTCAATCTTCAAACGTAACCAGGAGGTCCCTGGCGGGTGCCTCCAGCAGCCTTGCAAAGAATTCGCGAATGTCGCCAGATAGCTCGCACCCAGAACGGGCTTGCTTGGAAAGCTGTTGCTGTGCCTCATCTGCCCATGGCACTGCTCACACAGGCGCACAGACACTTGGGCTGCTTACTTGCCTTGCTACCTCAAACTTCACATGTAGCCTAAGGGATCCTTGCAGGATGCCTCCAGTAGCCCTATCCCAAATATGCGAACGTCTCCAGATAGCTCGCACCCAGAAGAGACTAGCCTGGAAAGTTCTTGCTCAGCCTCATCTGCCCATGGCACTGCTCACACAGGCGCACAGAGACTGGGATATCTTGCTTCCCTTGCCACCTTAAACTTCATACGTAGCCTAGGGGGTCCTTGCCGGGCCCCTCCCACAGCCTTGGTCTTATCATGCAAACGTCTCAGGATATCTCTTACCAAGAAATTTCTAGCCTGGAAAGCTGTTGCTCAACCTCATCTGCCCATGGCACTGCTTGCACAGTTGCTCAGAGTGGGGCTGCTTGCTTGCCTTGCCACCTCGATCTTCAAATGTAGCTTGGGGATCCCTGCCGGGTGCCTCCAGCAGACCTGCACTGGAGATGCGAACATCTCCAGATAGTTCGCACACAGAAGCGGCTAGCCTGGAAAGCTGTTGCTCAGCCTCATCTGCCCACGGCAATGCTCGCACAGGCTCACAAAGACTGGGGCTGCTTGCTTGCCTTGCCACCTCAATCTTCAAACGTAGCTTGGGGATCCCTGCCGGATGCCTCCAGAACACCTGCACTGAAGATGCGAACATCTTCAGATAGATCGCATCCAGAAGGGGCTAGCCTTGAAAACTGTTTCTCAGGGTCATCTGCCCATGGCACTGCTCGCACAGACGCACAGAGACTGGGGCTGCTTGCTTGCCTTGCCACCTCAAACTTGAAACAAATCCTGGGAGTCCTTGCCGGCTGCGTTCAGCAGCCCCGCACTGAAAATGAAAAAGTCTCCAAATAGCTCTCACCCAGAAAGTGTTGGCCTGGAAAGCTGTTGCTCAGCCTCATCTGCCCATGGCACTCCTCACACAGGTGCCCAGAGTCTGGGGCTGCTTGCTTGCCTTGCCACCTCAAACTTCAAATGTAGCCTAGGGGATCTTTGCCGGGCGCCTGCCACAGCCCAGACCCGAATATACGAGCGTCTCAAGATATCTTATACCAGGAAGAGGCTAGCCTGGAAAGCTGTTTGTCCTGTGTTCGGCCAGGACAGGGTTAATTTTCACCAGAATCCAGGAAGGGGCACAGCCGGGTGGTCTGACCCAACCCCAACCTGGCCAAACAGAGTCGGGTATTCCATACGATGTGCCGTCATGCTGGGTTCCGGTAGGGGGGGGCAGCGCAGCGGGAACTCACTCGTGGCTCGGGAGCGCGCGGCGCCGGTCCTGTCCGGGAGAGCGGCTCTGTGCGGTTCGTTGTTGTGTTTTCTCCTTATCTGTATCGTTGTTGTTACTGTTTCCCTTTGTTTGCTGTTCTGTCACACTGCCCTTATCCCGACCCACCCGTTTTCTGCCTGTTTCTTTCCATTCTCTTCCGCACTGTGGCGGGGGGAGGGGCGGCCGCCTGGCGCTTTTGTTGCCGGCGGCAGCCAAAACCAAAACATTCAATTGGCGCCCAAGCGTGGGGCGGCGATAACGGCAGGGCTGAGCAGCGGGTGTTAAAACAGCTTTCTTAGATTTTGTTATAATTTGTTGTACGTATTTGCTGTGTTAGTTAAACAGTCGCCAGTAAAAATGTTTCTGTCTTTGATCAGATGGCTGTGGTTTTTGAATCCTTATTTGCTGTATCTGTTCGTTGCCATGCTGTTCATTACCTCGGGGAAAAGGACCAGGATGATGATTTTGCTGTACTGTCTGATATCGACTTATGATATGATGACATCACTGTGCATGAAATTAGGCTTGTATTTGCATGCGGCACTACGATCATGTCCATACCTCGGATCCTATGTCTTAGAATTTGTTAATAATCAAACCCAGCCTGTGGGGAATACCGGAGGGGATTCCTTCCCCCACTTTTTCACCCCCACTCTTTCCTTCATGCTGGTCCTAACGGCTTTTGATAATTTCGAGTACCCGTGGGATGCTCAGGGCAGCACTCTCCTTTTGTTATTCCTCCTGAATGGGCTTCAGGTTTTGTTTAGGGTTAAGCAAGCAGTTAAGAACATTGTGCAGAGACCTGCCCCGGGGCCGGATAGCTGTGAGTGGCTGGGTCTGTGGGACAGCATGGGAAAGTACCTAGGGCAGTGGGCACCCCCGGTGTTTTTTAAACTCACCCCTGACCAGATACAGAATCCGGACAAACTAGAAAAATCCCTGCAAAAAGTGTGCTGCCACCCTGGGAACTCGAGAGAGACACAAATCACCACAACGTGCTGGGGTCTGGCCCACGCATACCGAGCTTCCCTGTTCAACACTGTTCAGTTCCCTAAAGGGGAAAGGGGGGAAAATGAAGCGGCAGGCACTGCGACTGACGCTGCCCCCCCAGGCAGCCCTGCAGCCCCTCCAGTCCAGCAGGCAGTCACAGCCCCCCCGACCGGCACCACCGCTGCTGCAGCCACTGGCGTGGTCCCGGCTCCCCCGGCAGGCACGGCAGCGGCTCCAGCCCCAGCTCCAGCTGCAGGCATCGCGGACGAGCCCAATAACCAACCTGTGGCGGTAGCAGTCACTCCCGTAAAAGCAAAGAAAGACGCAAAGAGAGCAGATCGCTCCGGGAGGGATGACGATGAGCCAGGGTCATCGCGGGAGACAGAGACAGAGATCATCACCCGGTCCCTGTCCCTGCGCAGGCTGCGAGACATGCGGAAAGATTTCAGCCGCCACCCAGGCGAGCACATTGTCACCTGGCTGCTGCGGTGCTGGGATAACGGGGCCAGCAGCTTGGAATTAGAGGGCAAGGAAGCCAAGCAGCTGGGATCCCTGGCCAGGGATGGGGGCATTGACAAGGCCATTGGGAAGAAGGAACAAGTCCTCAGCCTCTGGAGGAGACTTCTCTCAGGGGTGAGGGAGAGGTACCCCTTCAGTGACGATTTTGTATGCTATCCTGACAAGTGGACCAATATGGAAAGGGGCATTCAGTACTTGAGAGAATTAACTGTGCGGGAGATGGTTTACTGTGAACCAGACGATGAGCAGGTACCCACAGACCCAGATGAACTCCAGTGCACAGCATCTATGTGGAGGAAGTTTGTGCGGAGCGCACCATCCTCATATGCCAACTCACTGGCAGTAGTAAACTGGAAAGGTAAAGAGGCACCAACAGTGGATGAGGTGGCTGTCAGACTCCGGCAATACGAGGAAAGTCTCTCTTTCTCCCTTGTCTCAGCTGTGAATAAATTGTCCCGGCAGTTCCAGCAATTCAAAGAGGATATGTCCTACTCCCCACCTGTGCGGGCCCGCATCTCGGCTATTAGGGGCAAGCGTTTCTCTGCTCAGGAGAGGGAATACAGAGGCTACACACCACGGGGCACCCTGTGGTTTTACCTGCGTGACCACGGAGAGGACATGAGGAAGTGGGATGGAAAACCCACCTCAAGTCTAGAGGCCCGAGTACGTGAGTTGCGAGGTAAAACAATCACCAAAGGGGATTCTCTTAGGAAAAATGCCACTCCAGTTTCCAGAAGCCAGCTCTCCAGGCCAGGTAGGCAGTTTGATCTTGATTCCGATCCTCTGGAGGGGACCTCCAAGTCATTTTCACAGCAGGTGAGCAGCAAATTCTCTGACCAGGATTAGAGGGGCCCTGCCTCCAGCCAGGTGGAGGGAAGGGACAACCGTGTTTATTGGACGGTGTGGATTCGGTGGCCTGGCACGTCAGATCCACAAGAGTATAAAGCTCTAGTGGACACTGGTGCACAGTGTACCTTAATGCCATCAGATTTCAAAGGGTCAGAGTCCATTTGCATTTCGGGAGTGACAGGGGGGTCCCAAGAGCTGAGTGTATTGGAGGCTGAAGTGAGCCTCACTGGGCAGGAGTGGCAGAAACACCCCATTGTCACTGGCCCCGAGGCTCCGTGCATCCTTGGGATAGACTATCTTAGGAGAGGGTATTTCAAGGACCCAAAGGGGTATCGGTGGGCTTTTGGCATAGCTACTTTGGAGACGGAAGAAATTAAACAGCTGTCCATTTTGCCTGGTCTCTCGGAGGATCCTTCCGTTGTGGGGTTGCTGAGGGTTGAAGAACAACAGGTGCCAATCGCGACCACAGCGGTGCACCGGCGACAGTATCGTACCAACCGAGACTCCCTTCTCCCCATTCATCAGCTGATCCGCCAGCTGGAGAGTCAAGGAGTGATCAGTAAAACTCGCTCACCCTTTAATAGTCCCATATGGCCAGTGAGAAAATCTACTGGAGAGTGGAGACTGACAACAGACTACCGTGTCCTGAATGAAGTCACACCACCGCTGAGTGCTGCCATGCCAGACATGCTAGAACTTCAATATCAGCTGGAGTCAAAGGCAGACAAGTGGTATGCGACAACTGACATTGCTAATGCATTCTTCTCCATCCCTTTGGCAGCAGAGTGCAGGCCACAGTTTGCTTTCACCTGGAGGGGCGTTCAGTACACCTGGAATCAACTGCCCCAGGGGTGGAAACACAGTCCCACCATTTGCCATGGACTAATCCAGACTGCACTGGAAAAGGGTGAAGCTCCAGAACATCTGCAGTACATCGATGACATCATTGTATGGGGCGACAGAGCGGAGGAAGTTTTTGAGAAAGGGGAGAAAATAGTTCAGATCCTTCTGAAAGCCGGTTTCGCCAAGAGCGAAGTAAAGTCAAGGGACCTGCGCAAGAGATCCAGTTTTTGGGAATAAAATGGCAGGATGGGCGCCGTCAAATCCCAATGGATGTCATCAACAAAATAGCAGCTATGTCTCCACCAACCAGCAAAAAGGAAGCACAGGCCTTCCTGGGTGTTGTGGGGTTTTGGAGGATGCACATCCCAAATTACAGCCAAATTGTAAGTCCTCTGTACCACGTGACCCAGAAGAAGAATGATTTTGAATGGGGCCCTGAGCAACGACAGGCATTTGAACAGATTAAACGGGAGATAGTGCATGCCGTAGCCCTTGGTCCAGTCCGGTCAGGGCAAGATGTTAAAAACGTGCTCTACACCGCAGCTGGGGAGAATGGCCCAACCTGGAGTCTCTGACAGAAAATACCAGGGGAGACTCGAGGTCGACCCCTGGGGTTCTGGAGCCGGGGATACAAAGGATCCAAGGCCTGCTATACTCCCACGGAAAAAGAGATTCTGGCAGCATATGAAGGCGTTGGAGCTGCTTCAGAAGTGGTCGGCACTGAAGCACAGCTCCTCCTAGCACCACGATTGCCAGTCCTGGGCTGGATGTTCAAAGAGAGGGTCCCCTCTACGCATCATGCCACCGATGCTACGTGGAGTAAGTGGGTCGCGCTGATCACCCAGCGCGCCCGAACGGGAAACCCCAGTCGCCCAGGAATTCTGGAGGTAATCATGGACTGGCCAGAAGGCAAAGATTTTGGAGCATCGCCAGAGGAGGAGGTGACACGTGCTGAAGAGGCCCCACTGTATAACCAGCTGCCAGAAGATAAGAAACAGTATGCCCTGTTCACGGATGGGTCCTGTCGCATTGTGGGGAAGCAGCGGAGGTGGAAGGCTGCTGTATGGAGCCCTACACGACAAGTCGCAGAAACTGCCGAGGGAGAAGCTGAGTCAAGCCAGTTTGCAGAGGTGAAAGCCATCCAGCTGGCTTTAGACATTGCCGGTCGAGAGAAGTGGCCAGTGCTCTATCTTTACACCGACTCTTGGATGGTGGCCAATGCCTTGTGGGGGTGGCTGCAGCAATGGAAGAAGAACAACTGGCAGCGCAGAGGCAAACCTATCTGGGCTGCCCCATTGTGGCAAGATATTGCTGCCCGTCTGGAGCAGTTGGCTGTAAAAGTCCGTCACGTGGACGCCCACGTCCCTAGGAGTCAGGCCACTGAGGAACATCAAAACAACCACCAGGTAGATCAGGCTGCTAAGATTGAAGTGGCTCAGGTGGATCTGGACTGGCAACATAAGGGTGAACTGTTTATAGCTCGGTGGGCCCATGACACCTCGGGCCACCAAGGAAGAGACGCGACATACAGATGGGCTCGTGACCGAGGGGTTGACTTGACCATGGACACTATTGCACAGGTTATCCATGAATGTGAGACATGCGCTGCAATCAAGCAAGCCAGGTGGGTAAAGCCTCAGTGGTATGGAGGACGATGGCTAAAATATAAATATGGGGAGGCTTGGCAGATTGACTACATCACACTGCCACAAACCCGCCAAGGCAAGCGCTATGTGCTCACAATGGTGGAGGCCACCACCGGATGGCTGGAACCCTACCCTGTGCCCCATGCCACCGCCCGGAATACCATCCTGGGCCTGGAAAAACAAGTCCTGTGGTGACATGGCACTCCCGAAAGAATTGAGTCGGACAACGGGACTCATTTTCGCAACAGCCTCATAGACACCTGGGCCAAAGAACACGGTATCGAGTGGGTGTATCACATCCCCTACCATGCACCAGCCTCTGGAAAGATCGAGTGGTACAATGGGCTGCTAAAAACCACTTTGAGGGCAATGGGGCGGTGGGACTTTCAAAAATTGGGATACCCATTTAGCAAAGGCCACCTGGTTGGTTAACACCAGGGGATCCACCAACCGGGCTGGTCCTGCCCAGTCAAAACCTCAGCACGCCGTAGAAGGAGATAAAGTCCCTGTAGTGCACACGCGGAACATGTTAGGGAAGACAGTCTGGGTTAGTCCTGCCTCGGGCAAAGGCAAGCCCGTCCACGGGACTGCTTTTGCTCAAGGACCTGGGTGTACCTGGTGGGTAATGCGGAAGGATGGGGAAGTCCGATGTGTACCTCATGGGGATTTGATTTTGGGTGAAAATAGTCCATAAATAAATTGTATAAAGTTAATTGTTAAATAACCCTGTCACTGTCTGTTATCACTGTTATAATTGTTATATTTTGTACCAGTAGTAGCATAGTAAGAATCGTCCAGATTAAAGATGAACTTTTTTTTTTTTTTTTTTTTTTTTTTTGATGAAAACCTAGCAGAGCACAGCGATGATGGAACTGGACCTGGTTTTCAACAACTGGCACCCAGCAACTTCATCGAGATCGACGTCTCCAACCTGCAGACTGTGGGCACGGGCCGCACCAGATACATCAACCGTGAGCTCCAGATGCAGCAAGTGACCGCCCACCACCACACATCACCTCTCCTGCCACGGAACACCATTACAACAGATGGATTAAGTGTACTCAACGGACACTTTAGAGTGATGATCCATAGACTAAGGTAACGATATCTGGAGACAGGAGAAGTGGTGGTGATCAACTGGACAATGGGGGACCCGGGCACGACGTAGATGGTATGGAATAAGGGGTGGATAATGTCCTTGGTTTGGCCAGGACAGGGTTAATTTTCACCAGAATCCAGGAAGGGGCACAGCCGGGTGGTCTGACCCAACCCCAACCTGGCCAAACAGAGCCGGGTATTCCATACCATGTGCCGTCACGCTGGGTTCCGGTGGAAGGGACGGCGCGTTGGGAACTCACTCGCGGCTCGGGAGCGTGTGGCGCCGGTCCGGTTAGGGAGAGTGGGTCTGAGGCTCGTGCGGTACGTTGTTGTGTTTTCTCCTTATCTGTTCTGTCAAACTGCCCTTAACCCGACCCACCGGTTTTCTGCCTCTTTCTTTCCATTCTCTTCCGCACCGCGGCAGGGAGGGGCAGCCGCGTGCACTTTTGTTGCAGGCGGCAGCCGAAACGAAAACACTTTTGCTCAGCCTCATCTGCCCATGGCACTGCTCGCACAGGCACCCAGAGACTGGGGCTGCTTGCTTGCCTTGCCAGCTCAAACTACAAACGTATCCTATAGGGTCCTTGGCAAGGGCCTCTGGCAAACCTGACCCGAATATGCGAACGCCTCTGGTTATCTCTTACCGAGAAGGGGCTAGGCTGGAAAGCTGTTGCTCAACCTCATCTGCCCATGGCACTGCTCGCACAGGTGCACAGAGACTGGGGCTCCTTGCTTACCTTGCCACCACAAACTTCAAATTTAACCAGTGGTTCCCTGACAGTTGCCTCCAGCAGCCCTGCAAAGAATATGCGAACGTCTCAGGATGTCTCTTACCATGAAGGAGCTAGCCTGGAAAGTTATTGCAGAGTCTCATCTGCCCATGGCACTGCTTGCAAAGGCGCCCAGAGTTTCGGGCTCCTTGCTTGCCTTGCCACCTCAGTCTTCAGTCGTAACCAGGGGGTCCCTGACGGATGCCTGCAGCAGACCTGCACTGAAGATGCGAACGTCTCAGGACATCCCTTACCAAGGAGGGGCTAGTCTGAAAGCTGTTGCTCAGCCTCATCTGCCCATGGCACTGCTCACACAGTTGCACAGAGAATAGGGCTGCTTGCTTGCCTTGCCACCTCAAACTTCAAACGTATCCTGGGGCTCCGTGCCTGGTCCCTCCAGCAGTCCTGCACAAAAAATGCGAACGCCACTATTTATCTATTACCATAAAGGTGTTAGCCTGGAAAGCTGTTGCTCAGCCTCGTCTGCCCATGGTTCTGCTCACACAGGTGCACAGAGACTGGGGCTGCTTGCTTGATTTGCCACCTCAAACCTAATACGTAGCATAACAGGTTTTTTCCGGGCGCCTGCCGCAAACCTGACCCGAGCATGCGAGAGTCTCAAGATATCTCTTACCAAGAAGAGGCTAGCCTGGAAAGCTGTTGCTCAGCCTCCTCTGCCCATGGTTCTGCTTGCACAGGCTCCCAGAGACTGGTGTATCTTGCTTCCTTTGCCACCTCAAACTTCAAACGTAGCCTAGGGTTCCTTGGCAGGGGCCTCTCACAGCCCTAACCTGAATATGCGAACATATCAGGATATCACTTACCAAGAAGGGGCTAGCCTGGAAAGCTGTTTCTCAGCCTCATCTGCCCATGGCACTTCTCGCACAGGTGCACAGAGACTGGGGCTGCTTGCTTGCCTTGCTACCTCAAAATTCAAACGTACCCTAAAGGGTCTTTGCTGGGCACCTTCCGCACCCGTGTCCCGAATATGCGAGCGTCTCAGGATATCTCTTACCAAGAAGGCGCTAGCCTGGAATGCTGTTTCTCAGCCTCATCTGCCCATGGCACTGCTCACACAGGCGCACAGAGACTGGGGCTGCTTGCTTGCCTTGCCACCTCAAACTTCAAAAGTATGCCAGGAGGTCCTTTCTGGGGGCCTTCCACAGCCCTGACCCGAATATGCGAACGTCTCAGGATATCTCTTACCAAGAAGGGGATACCCTCGAAAGCTGTTGCTCAAGCTCATTTGCCCATGGCACAGCTCGCACCGGCGCACACAGACAGGGCTGCTTGCTTGCCTTGCCACCTTATTTTCAAACGTAGCCCGGGGATCCCTGCCTAGTGCCTCCAAGAGACCTGCACTGAAGATGCGAACGTCTTAGGATATCTCTTACCAAGTATTGGCTAGCCTGGAAAGCTGTTGCTCAGCCTCATCTGCCCATGGAACTGCTCGCACAGGCGCACAGAGACTGGGGATTCTTGCTTGCCTTGCCACCAAAAACTTCAAACGTAGGCTAGGGGGTTATTGCCAAGCTCCTTCTGCAGCCTTGTCCTGAATATGCAAACGTCTCGGGATATCACTTACCAAGTACTGACTAGCCTGGAAAGCTATTGCTCAGCCTCATCTGCCCATGGCACTGCTCATACAGGCGCAGAGAGAGTGAAAGTGCTTGCTTAAATTGAAACCTCAAAATTCAGATGTCCTGGGGGTTCCTACTGGGCGCCTCCAGCAGCCCTGCCCCAAAAGGTAGAATGTCTTCAGATAGCTTGCACCCCGAAGGGACCAGCCTTGAAAACTGTTTCTCAGCCTCATCTGTCCATGGCACTGCTCGCACAGGCGCACAGAGTCTGGGGCTGCTGGCTTGCCTTGCCACCTCCAACTTCAAATGT
Organism: Opisthocomus hoazin; assembly: GCF_030867145.1. NCBI lineage: Eukaryota > Metazoa > Chordata > Aves > Opisthocomiformes > Opisthocomidae > Opisthocomus > Opisthocomus hoazin. Next base: position 6,120,805 of record NC_134453.1, on the reverse strand, counting down.
AGCTTAGGAGACCATTGCCAGGGGCCTCCAGCAGCCCTGACCCGAATATGCGAGCGTCGCAGGATATCTCTTACCAAGAACTGACTAGCCTGGAAAGCTGTTGCTCAGCCTCATCTGCCCGTGGCACTGGTCGCACAGGCGCACACAGACTGGGGCTGCTTGCTTGCCTCGCCACCTCAAACTTCAAACCTAGCCCAGGGGTTCCTGCAGGATGCCTCTAGCCGCACCGCACCGAAAATGCAAACGTCTCCAGATAGCTTGCACCCAGAAGGGGCTAGCCTGGAAAGCTGGTGTTCAGCGTCATCTGCCCATGGCACTGCTCGCACAGGTGCACAGAGACTGTGGGTCCTTGCTTGTCTTCCCACCTCAAACTTCAAATGTAGCTTTGGGGGTCCGTGAAGGGGGCCTCTGACAGCCCTGCTCTGAAAATGCGAACGTCTGCAGATAGCTCGCAGGCAGAAAGAGCTAGCCTGAAAACTGTTGCTCAGCCTCATCTGCCCATGGCACTGCTTGCACAGGCGCTCAGAGACTGGGGCTGCTTGCTTGCCTTGCCACCTCAAACTTCAAATGTAGCATTGGGGGTGCATGCCGGGCTCCTCCGGCAGCCCTGCTCCCAAAATTCGAACGTCTGCAGATAGCTCTCAGCCAGAAAGAGCTAGCCTTGAAAGCTGTTGCTCAGCCTCATCTGCCCATGGCACTGCTCGCACAGAGGCACAGAGACTGGGGCTGCTTGCTTGTCTTGCCACCTCAAACTTCAAACGTAGCTTAGGTGGTCCATGCCGGGGGCCTCCGGCAGCCCTACTCCGAAAATGCGAATGTCTGCAGATAGCTCGCAGCCAGAAAGAGCTAGCCTGGAAAGCTGTTGCTCAGCCTCATCTGCCCATGGCATTGCTTGCACAGACGCACAGAGACTAGGGCTGCTTGCTTGCCTTGCCACCTCAAACTTCAAACGTAGCCCGGGACTCCGTGCTTTGTGACTCCAGCAGCTGTGCTCCGAAAATGCGAACGTCTCCAAATAGCTGGAACCCAGAAGGGGCTAGCCTGGAAAGCTGTTACTCAGCCTCATCTGCCCATGGCATTGCTTGCACAGACGCACAGAGACTAGGGCTGCTTGCTTGCCTTGCCACCTCAATCTTCAAATGTGGCCAGCAGATCCCTGCCGGGTGCCTCCAGCAGACCTGCACTAAAAATGCGAACATCTCCATATAGATCGCACCCAGAAGGGACTACCATTGAAAGATGTTTCTCAGCCTCATCTGCCCATGGCACTGCTCGCACAGATGCACAGAGACTGGGTCTGCTTGTTTGCGTTGCCTCGTCAAACTTGAAATGTAGCCTTGGGGCTTTTTGCCTGGCAACTCCAGCAGCCCTGACCTGAATATGAGAACGTCTCAGAATATCTCTGATCAAGAAGGGTCTGACCTGAAAAGCTCTTCCTCAGTCTCATCTTCCCATGGCACTGCTCGCACAGATGCACAGAGACTGGGGCTGCTGACTTGTCTTGCCACCTCAAACCTCGAATGTTGCCCAGGGGACCCTTGCGAGGGGCCTCCCGATCCCCTGACCTGAATATGCGAACGTCTCAGGATATCTCTTACCAAGAAGGGGCTAGCCTGGAATGCTGTTGCTCAGCCTCATCTGCCCATGGCACTGCTCGCAGACGCGCACAGAGGGACTGGGGCTTCTTGCTTGCCTTGCTACCTCAAAATTCAAACGTACCCTAAAGGGTCTTTGCTGGGCACCTTCCGCACCCGTGTCCCGAATATGCGAGCGTCTCAGGATATCTCTTACCAAGAAGGCGCTAGCCTGGAATGCTGTTGCTCAGCCTCATCTGCCCATGGCACTGCTCACACAGGCGCACAGAGACTGGGGCTGCTTGCTTGCCTTGCCACCTCAAACTTCAAAAGTATGCCAGGAGGTCCTTTCTGGGGGCCTTCCACAGCCCTGACCCGAATATGCGAACGTCTCAGGATATCTCTTACCAAGAAGGGGATACCCTCGAAAGCTGTTGCTCAAGCTCATTTGCCCATGGCACAGCTCGCACCGGCGCACACAGACAGGGCTGCTTGCTTGCCTTGCCACCTTATTTTCAAACGTAGCCCGGGGATCCCTGCCTGGTGCCTCCAAGAGACCTGCACTGAAGATGCGAACGTCTTAGGATATCTCTTACCAAGTATTGGCTAGCCTGGTAAGCAGTTGCTCAGCCTCATCTGCCCATGGAACTGCTCGCACAGGCGCACAGAGACTGGGGATTCTTGCTTGCCTTGCCACCAAAAACTTCAAACGTAGGCTAGGGGGTTATTGCCAAGCTCCTTCTGCAGCCTTGTCCTGAATATGCAAACGTCTCGGGATATCACTTACCAAGTACTGACTAGCCTGGAAAGCTGTTGCTCAGCCTCATCTGCCCATGGCACTGCTCATACAGGCGCAGAGAGAGTGAAAGTGCTTGCTTAAATTGACACCTCAAAATTCAGATGTCCTGGGGGTTCCTACTGGGCGCCTCCAGCAGCCCTGCCCCAAAAGGTAGAATGTCTTCAAATAGCTTGCACCCCAAAGGGACCAGCCTTGAAAACTGTTTCTCAGCCTCATTTGTCCATGGCACTGCTCGCACAGGTGCTCAGAGACTGGGTCTGCTTGCTTGCCTTGCCACCTCAAACATCAAACGGAGCCTGGGGCTCCCCGCGCGGTCCCTCCAGCAGCCGTGCTCCGAAAATGCGAACGTCTCCATATAGTCCACACCCAGAAGGGGCTAGCCCGGAAAGCTGTTGCTCAGCCTCATCTGCCCATGGCACTGCTCGCACAGAGGCACAGAGACTGGAGCTGCTTGCTTGCATTGCCACCTCAGTCTTCAAACATATCTTAGGGGGTCCTTGCCAAGCTCCTCCCGCAGCCCTGACCAGAATATGCGAACGTCTCAGGATATCTCTTACCAAGTATTGGCTAACCTAGAAAGCTGGTGTTCAGCCTCATCTGCCCGTGGCACTGCACGCACAGGCACACAGAGACTGGGGCTGCTCGCTTCCCTTGCCAACTCAAACTTCAAACGTTGCCCTGGTGTCCCTTCTGGGTGCGTCTAGCAGCCCTGCATCGAAAATGCGAACATTTCCAGATAGATCGCACCCAGAACGGAGCAGCATTGAAAGCTGTTTCTCAGCCTCATCTGCCCATGGCAATGCTCGCACCGATTCACAGGGACTGGGTCTGCTTGTTTGCCTTGCCACCACAAACTTCAAACGTAACCAAAGGGTCCCTGACGGGTGCCTCCCACAGCCCTGACCTTAATATGCGAACGTCTCGGGATATCCCTTAACGAGAAGGCTTTAGCCTGGAAAGCTGTTGCTCAGCCTCATCTGCCCATGGCACTACTCGCACAGATGCACAGAGACTGGGGCTGCTTGCTTCCCTTGCCACCTCAAACTTCAAACATAGCCCAGGGGTCCCTGCTGGGTGCCTCTAGCAGCACTGCACCGAAAACGCGAACGTGTCCAGATAGCACGCACCCAGAAGGGGCTAGCCTGGAAAGCTGTTGCTCAGCCTCACCTGCCCATGGCACTGCTCGCACAGATGCACACAGACTGGGGCTGCTTGCTTGCCTTGCCACCTTAAACTTCAAACGTACCCTAGGGGGTCTTTGCCATGCTCCTTCCGCAGCCCTGACCCGAATATGCAAACGTCTCAGGATATCACTTACCAAGTATTGGCTAGCTTGGAAAGCTGTTGCTCAGCCTCATCTGCCCATGGCACTGCTCGCACAGGCTCACAGAGACTGGGTCTGCTTGCTTGCCTTTCCACCTCAACTTCAAACATAGCGCGGGACTCCGTGCTTTGTGCCTCCAGCAGCCGTGCTCAGAAAATGCTAACGTCTCCAGATAGCTCGCATCCAGAATGGGCTAGTGTTGGCGTGGGTTACGGATCCTTTGTAACGATGTGACCCCAATATGAGTATGATCGTTCAGTCTTTAGTAGTCAGCAAAACAATGTTTATATAGGAAAACTATTACAGCATCTGAATGGTTAAAACCCCAACCCATATATAGGCAAAACTACTGCAACTCGTTGTGATCGGTGCAGAGCTGCATGTCGAAGTGAAAACAGTACTGTGGCAGGAAACAATAGCGTGGCAGGAAGGAAGTGACAGTGTGGCAGGAAACAGTGACGTTCCCCCTGCTCCAGTGTCCTGAGCTCTTCGCTCTCCCTTCCCAGCAGGGTTCCGTGTCAGCCGCTTCCAAGGCTCACTTCCGGATCGGAACCTGGGTTGCTCAACGCACCAAGCTATGTCCCCTCTTATCCAGCCAGGACTCCACAAGTCCCCCTTTGCCGCGTTTGAGAGACGGGACACCTGCTTGATACAAGCAGAATGTTCGTTTTATTGTCCTTACACACATACATTTATACAGATCAAAAGGCAGCGTGTTTTAAACTGATTGGTTAAGTTTCAAACTAGGCACCTATTGATTGGTTAACACAGTTGCTAACACAGACACATTCTTTTCCTAAGCTTATCTAAACTAAGGCCATGCAGACACATTCTTTTCTTATCTTATCTAAGGCCCTGCTTCCTCCTTCAGGATGGCTGGGCACTATCTCCCTTCTTCCCAGGGTTTATGGCCCACAAGTTCCAGCACATCCTTCCTTATCAATTGCACCGTGCTGCGGGCCCTGCTGAGGCCCACATCTCCCCCTTCCTGTTGTACAATAAGAATTCCTTTTACTGAGCGTGTTATTAGTTTTTGCAAACACTGCAACAGGCATGGAAGAAGTAATAGCAACAAAATAAAAACTATTAAAACATAAACTGCTATTTTTACTGGGCTTCTTAACCATCCAGACAGACCCCATCTTCCAAAAAGTTTATCTAGCCAATCCCACTTGTCGTCCTGACGGAGTTTGGGGACTCCGTCCTTAAGCTTTAGGATGCTGGCATGGATTGACTCAGAGTGATCAGAAAGATTCATACAACACATGCCCTCAAAGTCCTCACAGCCATGGCCCTGTGCTAAAAGCAAAAAATCTATGGCAGCTCTATTTTGTAATGTTGCATGGCGAACGCTATCTACATCTAATAAAAGACCCGACAATGCACTGCTAGTAGCATTCGTTTGTTTAGCAAGCCAGCAGCCAAGCTTATCTAATGTTGCCAATGCTTTTCCAGGTAAAAAGAGAGAGGCGGCAAAACGCTGACTAAAGGACCAGAATTCTACATTATCATCACACTCAGGGGTGTAGGCATGAACACTACGTTTTGCCCTATGGGAGAGGCGGTATTGCAAAATCATAGATGTGTTAGGGGTCAATACTGACAAGCGCCCAAGACTACACGGACCTCCTTTTATATGCGAGGGGATACCGGGCCATGCTCTGTCTCCACAAATAAAAAATATCCCTGGAGGCAACAAGAGGGGAGCATTAGTAGACTTAGACAAATTCGTTGCTGTATAATTGCACTAGACAGTGTGATTTTTGAAGATAGGGTGAGCAGGCGAAACATCCCATGCCTTAGATTGATTCTTTCCTGTGTAGTTAAACTTGACACAAAAGTCCATCTTTACAGACCCTAACAGCTCAATTTCTTGTGGCTCCAGAGTAGCAAGTGGAAGCTGGGGGGTCCACATGTCCCAACAGTCTGTTACATTTCGAGACACGTTTTTAGATGGGAAGATACGCTGAAGATCCCTGGGAATCGGCCAGTCGTTTAATGGCAAGCCCACAAGACAGGTAGAAAAAGGGTTGTTAGGAGAAGCTGTAGCGAGGCACAAGGTATCCTGTCCCGTAAGATTCGCTAGTGTCACCCATACGTTAACTTTGGGCAATGCAGGCAAAAATGAATAGTTAGATGCCTCCCCTATCATAACCATAATTAGAAGTATTATTTTCAGAGCAGTTTTCTGCCCTTTTTCACCTTCCAAGCAAACCGTTTTTTGCATCGTTCTTTCGTTCGATTCCAGTCCTTTTTTAAGACAGCCCATATAGCAGGCACTAGGTTAGTTCTACTACACTCTAAGTTAGAAAATGATATATCCTCTGCTCTTTTTAGTACTAGATTTGGCCCACTCAGCACAGTTATAAAAATATCAGTTGCTGCCCGATTGTTTGTGCCCGGTAACGAGTAGAAGTCTAGCCACATCAATTTCCCTTTCTAAGCAAGCATCACACCAACGTCTGGCGAGTGTCACCCGACGCCACCATTCCTGCCCACAAGTATAGCATTTACACAAAACCCACGGTTCGCAAGTGTTACAGAAAAGACACGAAACTCTCGTGACTGGTGTTTCTATATGCTGGTTCATACAGTCCTTCTATTTTTATGATTCAGCCGTCCTGATTGTCCCGGTCCTCTGGAGGAGGTTCACCAACTTGCTGCTCCGAAGGTTGGTCCCGGGTGCGATCCGATTCGTCCTCAGATGGTTGTGGCAACGATTCGCGGAAAGGCCACACGCTTTTCGCTGGAATCCATCGGGGGCCTCTTTCTGTGGAAACACAAGCATAACCTCTGCCCCACGTGATAAGGGTGTAAGGCCCCATGATCTTACCTGTTTCGGGATCTCGAATCAATACCGGAGCCTTGATTGTTGCTTCAAACGAAGCGTTTGTATTAAAATGACGAACTATCAGAGGGTTGCTGTCTAACAGAGAACAATTTAAAAAAATTAAAAACATATAAGGCTTTCTGTAGACGCTCCTCAGGGGTAGCAGTCCCTACTCCCCCTTTTTGTTGTTGTAACAAGCGTTTCAGAGATTGATGAGAGCGTTCAATTAAGGATTGGCCTGTAGGGGAGTGAGGAATGCCAGTAAAGTGAGTAATCCCCCAGGAGTTAAAAAAAGCTTTTGTTGCGGCGGACACGTAGGCAGGGTCGTTGTCCGTCTTGATCTGAGAGGGTATACCTAAAGTAGCAAAGGCACGCATTAAATGTTTTTGAACATCACGTGTCTTTTCTCCTGTGTGGCTGGAGGCAAATAAGGCACCAGAAAAGGTATCAATGGAAGAGTGAATACATTTTAGATGACCAAATTCTTAAAAGTGGGTTACATCGGTTTGCCACAGTTGTAAGCTCTGCAGTCCCCTAGGATTAACCCCTCCCGCTACCGACGGAAAGGAGTGTTTTTGACAGTCAGGACACACGGCGATAATATTAGTTGCTTGCTGAGTAGTGAGGCCGAATTGTCGTTTAAGACCTCCAGCATTCTGGTGAAAGAAAGAATGGCTGAGTTTAGCCTGTGCTACGTGATCCGGTAATACTTGCACTGGTAACGTAAGTATATCAGCTTGTCGATTCCCTTCTGCAATAAAACCAGGTAAAACAGTATGTGCCCTGACGTGCATGACAAAATAGGGATGAGGGCGCGAGTCCAGGAGGAAAATAAGTTCCTGCAATAAAGCAAACAGTTCAGAATGTGAGACATCACGTAACACAGATGCTTCAGCCCGTTCAACAATTCCTGCAGCATAAGCTGAGTCAGTAACTATGTTAAGCGGTGTGGACCACTTTCGAAAGACTCGAACAACTGCGGTCAGCTCTACTATCTGAGGAGAACCAGGCACAGTCTCTATATCCGAGTCCCACTGTCCACGCTGGTCATCCCACCATAAGATGACCGATTTATGCGACTTTCCAGAGCCGTCCGTAAACACGGTGAGGGCCTGCAAGGGTTGGTCGCTTCTTTTTGGCCTGGACAGAAGATGAAGTCAGCATTGAGTAGCTTATGAGATGGCGGGTGAGAGGTAAGTTGGCCTGTATAGCCAGCTATCGCTATACTGAAGGCGTCGGATTGTTGGTGGAGCCACTGTAAATAAGTACTTGCCACAGGCAAACAGATGCAGGCAAAGTCCATTCCTGATAGTGTCAGTAAACGTTGCCGGGCTCTAATGATTAAAGATGCAAACATCTCGTGCTGTGTTGAAATAGACTTTGTGGACTGATTGGGGAAGAAAATCCATTCAATAATCAGCAGCGGGTCTGATTTCTGAGAATCCCACTGAAATATTAGCGCATGAGGTTGTCGAGCGGGGTTCAAAATAATCAGAAAAAAAGGTAGCTCGGGAGCCCATCAATGTGCTTGTCGGAGACTAATTGCTGTAGTAACCTTTTGCAGGGAGGTAGTGGCTTCAGGGTCAAGACTGCGGGGGGAGCGTAAGTCAGTGTCCCCTTTTAGCAGTATAAATAAAGGACTTAAATCTGCATTAGAAATCCCCAACAGTGGTCGAACCCAATTGATTGTTCCCAACAATTTTTGTGCATCATGTAAATTTTGTATGTCTGTCTGTATCTGCAGAGGTTGGGGAATTATAGTCTGGGCCCTGATGCGCCAACCTAAGTATTTCCATGGAGATATTTTTCGAATTTTTTCCGGCGCAATACAGAGGCCTGCCGAGTTAATGGCAGCCATGACAAGGGCTACAGCTTCCTCCATGACCTCATGGAGTTGTGCAGCCACCAGGATGTCATCCATATAGTGATACAACAAGACACTAGGCATCGTAGTTCTAACAGGGGTGAGTACTTTAGCTACATACCATTGACAAATCGTAGGACTATTCTTCATTCCCTGTGGGAGCACAGCCCACTGGTATCTTTACAACGGGGCTTGCATGTTGACGCTTGGAACTGAAAAGGCAAATTTAGGAGCATCGTCTGGATGCAGTGGGATATTTAAAAAGCAGTCTTTGAGGTCAATAACAGTCAAGTGCCAATCTCGAGGGATCATAGTAGGGGACGGGAGTCCTGGTTGAAGGGCTCCCATATCTTCCATAGCGTCATTAATTTTTCTAAGGTCATGGAGTAAGCACCACTTGCCAGTTTGTTTTTTGATGACAAAGACAGGTGAATTCCAAGGGCTAGTGGAGGGCACGATGTGCCCTTTTGTGAACTGCTCCGTGACTAATTCCTGGAGGGCGCGAAGCTTTTCCAGAGGGAGGGGCCATTGATCTACCCAAATAGGGTCATTGGTTTTCCAAGTTAATTTCAGGGTGTCGCGCACTTCAACGGCCCCATCTAAAAATGGGTCCGAATGGACATTCCCCACTGAGACAGTACGTCGCGCCCCCACAGGACCATAGGAACAGGCAACACAAAAGGCTTAACAGAAGCTGTATGCCCTTCCGGACCTTGGATTTGGATTAATTCTACGCTTTGGTGGCTTTTACCAGTTCCCCCAATTCCAGCTAATGTCTGGGAAACGTTAGCCAGAGGTCATTGTGGAGGCCACTTGGCCTGGGATACTACTGTGACATCAGCTCCAGTATCAATAATCCCATTTAATATTACTTGCTGCCCCCCACGAATAAGGGTACATTGGTACACAGGTCATTTCTGGGAAATAGACTGTACCCATAGAATTTGTGGGTTCCCCGTAGATCCAAACCCACCCTGCCTTTGTTGAGGCTGGTTAGGAACTGGGGAGTCCGTCACTGTGGGAATCAATATCAATTGTGCTATACGGCTGCCTTCTGGCACCATGCAGGGAGGAAACGGGGTCCATGCCATGATTTTAATTTCATCATTACTGTCAGAATCAATAACCTCTGGTGGTACAAAAAGTCCTGACAAGGTGGTAGATGATCTTCCTAACAAAAGCGCTTGAGTTTTTGGGAGTAGGGGCCCCGAAACATTTGTTAACAATAAGTGAACCGAGGAATCGAGCAACGTTACTGTGTGAGAGGTTGCCAGGTCCAATCCGGCGCTACCAGCTGCTGTTGGGTGGAGACTTGAGACACTGCTGGTTCCCTCCGTAGGGGTTGAAACGTCGGCTGTGGTACTTGTGTCTGCGCGCGTCGCTGCCCCGCGCTCCGCGATTGGTTTCCCTGTATCGGTTGACCCTGGAAATCATACTTAGACCGACATTGATTAGCATAATGACGCCCTTTTCAGCATCTAGGGCAGACCCCAGGGGCCTGGGGCCTGGTACCAGCATTGGTAGCCAAACAGTTCTTTTTCAAATGACCTGGTTTGCCGCAACCATAACAATTCCCGGGCCCCCCAGAGCTGTGCATGGCCGCGAAAGCAGCAGCCATGGCTTCAAATTTATGATCCATAGTGCCAATTCTATTAAAAGCCTCTACCATCTCCACCAGTGTGGGGTTTGGATTTGGGAGAGATTTCAGTAAATTTTTACAATCCACATTAGCATTTTCTACAGCCAATTTTAACAACAAAATCTCCCGCACTTCCGTATTGACTATCTGACGCTCCAGGGCTTGCTTCAGCCTGTCAATAAACTGCATATAAGGTTCCTGGGGTTCCTGGGTAATCGTAGTGAAGGTTTTTTTGCGGTTTTTGTGAGTCAGGGACCTTAAAAAGGGCTTTTTTAGCTTCTTCACGAGTCGCCTCAAGAGCTTCCCGTGGGATATCCCGGGCTTGAGCCACTGGATCAGAATACTGACCCGTGCCAGTAAGGTGTTCTATAGTCAGCGCAGCTATAGCTGCATTGCCGTGACCCACGTAAGTCGTGAGAAGTGCCTGGAGTCCCCCCCTCCAGTGTGACTCCCACAGGGAGTACTGTGTCGGAGTCAGTAACAGTTGCGCTAAAGATTTTAAATCATGCGGAGTCATAACATAAGTGTCAAAAACAGAAGACAGCAAACTTGCAAAATACGGAGACGAAAGCCCGTGCTCAGTAACAGTACGACGCAGTTCCTTAATTACCGAGAAAGATAAAGCCTCCCACTGAGCCCCCCGACCCTGATAGTGATTTCTAACTCCCCCTCCTTCAAGGCTTGGCGTTTTAGATTAGCCCACACATCGCACGGGTTAGGGGGGTAGAGATCCGGTTCTTTTTCAGGATCCACCGGACCCGGGTCAAAAGGTTCCCCCCCTGGGGGGTATCCTGCAGCACACACTCTTAAAGGTTTGTTCTCCGACAGCACCGGAGGCGCCGTGGGAGAGTTATCCTCCTCCCCTGCTTTGTCTTTATGATTTTTCTCTTGCGCTTTTAAAGTCTCAAAAACACTTCTCCACCAGGGGAGCATACACTGGGCTTCGGCGTTCCCTGTCGTTGCCGCGTCCCATAGTTTCACCCCCACATCGTCCCAAAGTTCCCGCGTAAAGATAGTAGACGCAGTTACAGTGGGCATCTTCACCTGTACCCATTTAAGTATCAGTTTGAGATCGTGCCCAGAAATATTCTTTCCATGTCTTTTAAGGAGAGCTTTCATAAGCTCGTATACGTCTCTCTCTGGGGAAGATGCCTGACTTCCCATGTTTCCCACAGCTCACCTCTCAGCTCCGGAGGGATTGTTAAAGCCGGCTCCTGCTTCCTTTCAGCAGCTCATTCAACGTCCTGTGGGACTCGCAGCATGCCACGCAGATAGGTGGTTTTTCTCCGAATCACATCGGGGTCACCAATTTGCCGCGACTGAGAGACGGGACACCTGCTTGATGCAAGCGGGATGATCGTTTTATTGTTCTTACACACATACATTTATACAGATCAAAAGGCAGCGTAGTTTTAAACTGATTGGTTAAGTTTCAAACTAGGCACCTATTGATTGGTTAACACAGTTGCTAATACAGACACATTCTTTTCCTAAGCTTATCTAAACTAAGGCCATGCAGACACATTCTTTTCTTATCTTATCTAAGGCCCTGCTTCCTCCTTCAGGATGGCTGGGCACTATCTCCCTTCTTCCCAGGGTTTATGGCCCACAAGTTCCAGCACATCCTTCCTTATCAATTGCACCGCGCTGGGGGCCCTGCTGAGGCCCACACCCCTTCTTGTTTTTGAGCAAGCCAGGTTTGCTTCATCATCTTGGAGAGCGCCCTTTTAAGACAGCTAAAGCAAATACATATTATAATTCTAACAGCAAGTAACACGATACATATGCGCAAAATTTCTGTAATTAAACTGTTAAGCCAAGCGGGCAGATTACCAAAGAGAGAGATGAGCAATCCATCAAAAAATCCCTGGTTTTGTTGTATTTGATTAGCGTGCTGTTCGAGCCATTGTAATTGCTTGTGGATGGACTTACTATGATCGGACAAGTTCATACAGCACATGCCTTCAGAATCTTCACAGCCATGTCCCTGGGCCAGCAGTAAAAATTCAATTACGGCTCTATTTTGCAATACCGCATGTCGTAGACTACTCTGATCTTCTAGCAGGGATTGCAAGACTTTTGTGGTAACACTGGCTTGCTTCTCTGCCCAGTGTTCAGTGTTTGCCACTCTACTTCTGTAGCAGTGTTCCGTGTTCACTACATTCAAGGTCTATCTCCATTACCAAGCCTGGGTTGCTCAACAGCACCAAATTATGTCCCCTCTCGTCCAGCCAGAACTCCACAATTCCCCCTTTTTGTTTTTTTGAGCAAGCCAGGTATAGTTGATGAGGTTGTTGATGATGATGAGAGCTGACATAATTTTGGTCTTCAGCTTGCTACCAGTTTTTCAGAGGCCCACACAAACTACAATACTAACAGATATAAGAACACAAATGCTAATTGAAGACATAGAGATGTGAAGTGCATACCACAACCTGCTGGATATAAAGAAAGATTAAATTAACTTGAGAATGATACATACTGATGGTAAATCCGTTACCTAGCATATGGGTGTAGATTGATTTACTTGTATTCAATTTTCTTGCTGGATTTACTTGTATCCAATTTTCTTCCGGTGTGGATGGTGGGACTAAAGTACCGCTTGACCACAACATATCATTATTGTCAATGGGAGGGGATGCATCTCATCGCGTTAGGCATCGAAATAGCAGTGTATCAATAATATGAGCTCAGTGAATTTGCACTTGGGTTATAGGTATACTTATCACATATACAAACATCCATAACATTTAGTATTGGCTATCCATATTAATCACCTAGGTTAAGATCAATGTATCTAGAACTATGACTCATTAACTATATAGGCTAAAATTAATGTACATAAAAGCATAAAGCTGCAAACATCACCACATCTATTCCCTGCTGCAGCAAATGCTTCCGAAGTTTTGATAAATCAGAGCCCAAATACAACAATCTAAAGTCAAAAACCAGAAATAGTCAATACCTGCAGAACTTACCAAACCAAAAGACACAAAACAGTTACTTATTCCAGACAAATCCGTCAGATCACAGTGTTTTGGTTTCGGCTGCCGCCGGCAACAAAAGCGCCACGCGGCCGCCCCTCCCCCCGCCGGCGTGCGGAGGAGAATGGAAAGAAAGAGGCAGAAACTGGTGGGTCGGGATAAGGGCAGTTTAACAGAACAGCAAACAGAGGGAAAACAGGAACAACAACGATACAAATAAGGAGAAAACACAACCACGAACCGTACAACAGCCGCTCTCCCGAAACCGGACCGGCGCTGCGCCCGCCCAAGCCGCGAGTGCCTTCCCGCCGCGCCGCGCCGCCCCCCCCCCACCGGAACCCCGCGTGACGTCACATGGTATGGAATACCGGGCTCTGTTTGGCCAGGTGGGGTCAGCCCCCACCCCCCGGCTGTGCCCCTTCCTGGAGTCCGGTGAAAATTAACCCTGTTCTGGCCAAACCCAGGACATTATTCACCCCTTATTCCATACCATCTACGTCATGCCCAGGTCCCCCATTGTCCAGTTGATCACCACCACTTCTCCTGTCTCCAGATATCATTCCTTTAGTCTATGGATCATCACTCTAAAGTGTCCATTGAGTTCATTTAATCCATGACTTCAGGCTCCATCTGTCGTTATGGTCTTCCGTGGCAGGGGAGGTGATGTGTGGTGATGGGCGGTCACTTGCTGCGTCCGGAGCTCACGGCTGATGTATCTGGTGCGGCCCGTGCCCACAGTCTGCAGGAGATGTTGATCTTGATGAAGTTGCTGGATGCCAGTTGTTGAAAACCAGGTCCAGTTCCATCATCGCTGTGCTCTGCTAGGTTTTCATCGAAAAAGTCCATCCTTCTTTAATCTGGACGATTCTTACTATGCTACTACTGGTACAAAATATAACAATTATAACAGTGATAACAGACAGTGACAGGGTTATTTAACAACTAACTTTATACAATTTATTTATGGACTATTCTCGCCCAAAATTAAATCCCCATGAGGTACACATCGGACTTCCCCATCCTTCCGCATTACCCACCAGGTACACCCAGGTCCTTGAGCAAAAGCAATCCCGCGGACGGGCTTGCCTTTGCCTGAGGCAGGACTAACCCAAACCGTCTTCCCTAACATGTTCCGCATGTGCACTACAGGGACTTTACCACCTTCTACTGGGCGCTGAGGTTTTGACTGGGCAGGACCAGCCCGGTTAGTGGACCCTCTGGTGTTAACCAACCAGGTGGCCTTTGCTAAATGGGTATCCCAATTTTTGAAAGTCCCACCCCCCATTGCCCTCAAAGTGGTTTTTAGCAGCCCATTGTAACGTTCAATCTTTCCGGAGGCTGGTGCATGGTAGGGGATGTGATACACCCACTCAATACCGTGTTCTTTGGCCCAGGTGTCTATGAGGCTGTTGCGAAAATGAGTCCCGTTGTCCGACTCAATTCTTTCGGGAGTGCCATGTCGCCACAGGACTTGTTTTTCCAGGCCCAGGATGGTATTCCGGGCAGTGGCATGGGGTACAGGGTAGGTTTCCAGCCATCCGGTGGTGGCCTCCACCATTGTGAGCACATAGCGCTTGCCTTGGCGGGTTTGTGGCAGTGTGATGTAGTCAATCTGCCAAGCCTCCCCATATTTATATTTTAGCCATCGTCCTCCATACCACTGAGGCTTTACCCGCTTGGCTTGCTTGATTGCAGCGCATGTCTCACATTCATGGATAACCTGTGCAATAGTGTCCATGGTCAAGTCCACCCCTCGGTCACGAGCCCATCTGTATGTCGCGTCTTTTCCTTGGTGGCCCGAGGTGTCATGGGCCCACCGAGCTATAAAGAGTTCACCCTTATGTTGCCAGTCCAGATCCACCTGAGCCACTTCAATCTTAGCAGCCTGATCTACCTGGTGGTTGTTTTGATGTTCTTCAGTGGCCCGACTCTTAGGGACGTGGGCGTCCACGTGACGGACTTTTACAGCCAACTGCTCTAGCCGGGCAGCAATATCTTGCCACAATGGGGCAGCCCAGATAGGTTTGCCTCTGCGCTGCCAGTTGTTCTTCTTCCATTGCTGCAGCCACCCCCACAAGGCATTAGCCACCATCCAAGAGTCGGTGTAAAGATAGAGCACTGGCCACTTCTCTCGACTGGCAATGTCTAAAGCCAGCTGGATGGCTTTCACCTCTGCAAACTGGCTGGACTCACCTTCTCCCTCGGCAGTTTCTGCGACTTGTCGTGTAGGGCTCCATACAGCAGCCTTCCACCTCCGCTGCTTCCCCACAATGCGACAGGACCCATCCGTGAACAGGGCATACTGTTTCTTATCTTCTGGCAGCTGGTTATACAGTGGGGCCTCTTCAGCACGTGTCACCTCCTCCTCTGGCGATGCTCCAAAATCTTTGCCTTCTGGCCAGTCCTGCCCAGTGAGGCTCACTTCAGCCTCCAGTAGACTCAGCTCTTGGGACCCCCCTGTCACTCCCGAAATGCAAATGGGCTCTGACCCTTTGAACTCTGATGGCATTAAAGTACACTGTGCACCAGTGTCCACTAGAGCTTTATACTCTTGTGGATCTGACGTGCCAGGCCACCGAATCCACACCGTCCAATAGACACGGTTGTCCCTTTCCTCCACCTGGCTGGAGGCAGGGCCCCTCTAATCCTCGTCAGAGAAATTGCTGCTCACCTGCTGTAAAAATGACTTGGAGGTCCCCTCCAGAGGATCGGAATCAAGGTCAAACTGTCTACCTGGTCTGGAGAGCTGGCTTTTGGAAACTGGAGCGGCATTTTTCCTAACAGAGTCCCCTTTTGTGATTGTTTTACCTCGCAACTCACGTACTCGGGCCTCTAGACTTGAGGTGGGTTTTCCATCCCACTTCCTCATGTCCTCTCCGTGGTCACGCAAGTAGAACCACAGGGTGCCCCGGGGTGTATAGCCTCTGTATTCCCTCTCCTGAGCAGAGAAACGCTTGCCCCTAATAGCTGAGATGCGGGCCCGCACAGGTGGGGAGTAGGACATATCCTCTTTGAATTGCTGGAACTGCCGGGACAATTTATTCACAGCTGAGACAAGGGAGGAAGAGAGACTTTCCTCATATTGGCGGAGTCTGACAGCCACCTCATCCACTGTTGGTGCCTCTTTACCTTTCCAGTTTACAACTGCCAGTGAGTTGGCATGCGAGGAGGGTGCGCTCCGCACAAACTTCCTCCACATGGATTGTGAGCACTGGAGTTCATCTGGGTCTGTGGGTACCTGCTCATCGTCTGTGTCACAGTAAACCAGCTCCCGCACAGCTAATTCCCTCAAGTACTGAATACCCCTTTCCATATTGGTCCACTTGCCAGGATAGCATACAAAATCGTCACTGAAGGGGTACCTCTCCCTCACGCCTGACAGAAGTCTCCTCCAGAGGCTGAGGACTTGTTCCTTTTTCCCAATGGCCTTGTCAATGCCCCCATCCCTGGCCAGGGATCCCAGCTGCTTGGCTTCCTTGCCCTCTAATTCCAAGCTGCTGGCCCCGTTATCCCAGCACCGCAGCAGCCAGGTGGCAATGTGCTCGCCAGGGTGGCGGCTGAAATCTTTCCGCATGTCCCGCAGCTCGCGCAGGGACAGGGACCGGGTGATGATCTCTGTCTCTGTCTCCCGTGATGACCCTGGCTCATCGTCATCCCTCCCGGAGCGATCTGCTCTCTTTGCGTCTTTCTTTAGTTTTACGGGCGCGACTGCTACTGGCACAGGTTGGTCATTGGGCTCAGTCACTGTGCCTGTGGCTGGAGCTGGGGCTGGAGCAGCTGCCGTGCCCGCTGGGGAAACCGAGGCAGACCCTGCAGCTGTGGCTGCAGCAGCCGTGGTGCCGGTCGGGGGGGCTGGGACTGCCTGCTGGGCTGGAGGGGCTGCAGGGCCGGCTGGGGGGGCAGCGCCAGCTGCAGTGCCTGCCGCTTCATTTCCCCCCCTTTCCCTCTTAAGGCACTGAACAGTGTTGAACATGGCTCGGTAGGCATGGGCCAGACCCCAGCACATTGTGGTGATCTGTGTCTCTCTGGAGTTCCCAGGGTGGCAGCACACTTTTTTCAGATATTTTACCAGATTGTCCGGATTCTGTATTTGTTCAGGGGTGAGTTTAAAACACACCGCAGGTGCCCACTGCTCTAGACATCTGCCCATGCTGTCCCACACACCCAGCCACTCACAGCTATCCAGCCCCGGGGCAGGTCTCTGCAGGATGTTCTTAACGACTTGCTTAACCCTAAACAAAACCCAGAACCCGTTCAGCAGGCAGAACAAAAGGAGAGTGCTGCCCTGAGCATCCCACGGGTACTCGAAATTATCAAAAGCCGTTAGAACTGGCCTGAAGGAGAGAGGGGGGGCGAAAGAGTGGGGGAAGGTATCCCCTTCGGTTTTCCCCACAGACTGGGTTTGATTATTCACAAATTCTAAGACATAGGATCCGAGGTACGGAAATGACCGCAGAGCCGCATGCAAATACAAGCCTAATTTCATGCACAGTGATGTTATCATATCATAAGTCGATATCGTACAGTAGAGCAAAATTATCATCCTGATCTTTTTCCCAGCGATGATGAACAGCACGGCATTGAATACATACTGCAAATAAGGATTCAAAAACCACAGCCATCTGATCAAAGACAGAAACATTTTTACCGGCGACTATTTAACACAGAAAAATGCGTATGACAAAATTTAACAAAACGTAAGAAAACAGTTTTAACACCCGCTGCTCAGCCCTGCCGTTATCCCTGCCCCGCGCTTGGGCGCCAATTTAAATGTTTTGGTTTCGGCTGCCGCCGGCAACAAAAGCGCCACGCGGCCGCCCCTCCCCCCGCCGGCGTGCGGAGGAGAATGGAAAGAAAGAGGCAGAAACTGGTGGGTCGGGATAAGGGCAGTTTAACAGAACAGCAAACAGAGGGAAAACAGGAACAACAACGATACAAATAAGGAGAAAACACAACCACGAACCGTACAACAGCCGCTCTCCCGAAACCGGACCGGCGCTGCGCCCGCCCAAGCCGCGAGTGCCTTCCCGCCGCGCCGCGCCGCCCCCCCCCACCGGAACCCCGCGTGACGTCACATGGTATGGAATACCGGGCTCTGTTTGGCCAGGTGGGGTCAGCCCCCACCCCCCGGCTGTGCCCCTTCCTGGATTCCGGTGAAAATTAACCCTGTTCTGGCCAAACCCAGGACATTATCCACCCCTTATTCCATACCATCTACGTCATGCCCAGGTCCCCCATTGTCCAGTTGATCACCACCACTTCTCCTGTCTCCAGATATCATTCCTTTAGTCTATGGATCATCACTCTAAAGTGTCCATTGAGTTCATTTAATCCATGACTTCAGGCTCCATCTGTCGTTATGGTCTTCCGTGGCAGGGGAGGTGATGTGTGGTGATGGGCGGTCACTTGCTGCGTCCGGAGCTCACGGCTGATGTATCTGGTGCGGCCCGTGCCCACAGTCTGCAGGAGATGTTGATCTTGATGAAGTTGCTGGATGCCAGTTGTTGAAAACCAGGTCCAGTTCCATCATCGCTGTGCTCTGCTAGGTTTTCATCGAAAAAGTCCATCCTTCTTTAATCTGGACGATTCTTACTATGCTACTACTGGTACAAAATATAACAATTATAACAGTGATAACAGACAGTGACAGGGTTATTTAACAACTAACTTTATACAATTTATTTATGGACTATTCTCGCCCAAAATTAAATCCCCATGAGGTACACATCGGACTTCCCCATCCTTCCGCATTACCCACCAGGTACACCCAGGTCCTTGAGCAAAAGCAATCCCGCGGACGGGCTTGCCTTTGCCTGAGGCAGGACTAACCCAAACCGTCTTCCCTAACATGTTCCGCATGTGCACTACAGGGACTTTACCACCTTCTACTGGGCGCTGAGGTTTTGACTGGGCAGGACCAGCCCGGTTAGTGGACCCTCTGGTGTTAACCAACCAGGTGGCCTTTGCTAAATGGGTATCCCAATTTTTGAAAGTCCCACCCCCCATTGCCCTCAAAGTGGTTTTTAGCAGCCCATTGTAACGTTCAATCTTTCCGGAGGCTGGTGCATGGTAGGGGATGTGATACACCCACTCAATACCGTGTTCTTTGGCCCAGGTGTCTATGAGGCTGTTGCGAAAATGAGTCCCGTTGTCCGACTCAATTCTTTCGGGAGTGCCATGTCGCCACAGGACTTGTTTTTCCAGGCCCAGGATGGTATTCCGGGCAGTGGCATGGGGTACAGGGTAGGTTTCCAGCCATCCGGTGGTGGCCTCCACCATTGTGAGCACATAGCGCTTGCCTTGGCGGGTTTGTGGCAGTGTGATGTAGTCAATCTGCCAAGCCTCCCCATATTTATATTTTAGCCATCGTCCTCCATACCACTGAGGCTTTACCCGCTTGGCTTGCTTGATTGCAGCGCATGTCTCACATTCATGGATAACCTGTGCAATAGTGTCCATGGTCAAGTCCACCCCTCGGTCACGAGCCCATCTGTATGTCGCGTCTTTTCCTTGGTGGCCCGAGGTGTCATGGGCCCACCGAGCTATAAAGAGTTCACCCTTATGTTGCCAGTCCAGATCCACCTGAGCCACTTCAATCTTAGCAGCCTGATCTACCTGGTGGTTGTTTTGATGTTCTTCAGTGGCCCGACTCTTAGGGACGTGGGCGTCCACGTGACGGACTTTTACAGCCAACTGCTCTAGCCGGGCAGCAATATCTTGCCACAATGGGGCAGCCCAGATAGGTTTGCCTCTGCGCTGCCAGTTGTTCTTCTTCCATTGCTGCAGCCACCCCCACAAGGCATTAGCCACCATCCAAGAGTCGGTGTAAAGATAGAGCACTGGCCACTTCTCTCGACTGGCAATGTCTAAAGCCAGCTGGATGGCTTTCACCTCTGCAAACTGGCTGGACTCACCTTCTCCCTCGGCAGTTTCTGCGACTTGTCGTGTAGGGCTCCATACAGCAGCCTTCCACCTCCGCTGCTTCCCCACAATGCGACAGGACCCATCCGTGAACAGGGCATACTGTTTCTTATCTTCTGGCAGCTGGTTATACAGTGGGGCCTCTTCAGCACGTGTCACCTCCTCCTCTGGCGATGCTCCAAAATCTTTGCCTTCTGGCCAGTCCTGCCCAGTGAGGCTCACTTCAGCCTCCAGTAGACTCAGCTCTTGGGACCCCCCTGTCACTCCCGAAATGCAAATGGGCTCTGACCCTTTGAACTCTGATGGCATTAAAGTACACTGTGCACCAGTGTCCACTAGAGCTTTATACTCTTGTGGATCTGACGTGCCAGGCCACCGAATCCACACCGTCCAATAGACACGGTTGTCCCTTTCCTCCACCTGGCTGGAGGCAGGGCCCCTCTAATCCTCGTCAGAGAAATTGCTGCTCACCTGCTGTAAAAATGACTTGGAGGTCCCCTCCAGAGGATCGGAATCAAGGTCAAACTGTCTACCTGGTCTGGAGAGCTGGCTTTTGGAAACTGGAGCGGCATTTTTCATAACAGAGTCCCCTTTTGTGATTGTTTTACCTCGCAACTCACGTACTCGGGCCTCTAGACTTGAGGTGGGTTTTCCATCCCACTTCCTCATGTCCTCTCCGTGGTCACGCAAGTAGAACCACAGGGTGCCCCGGGGTGTATAGCCACTGTATTCCCTCTCCTGAGCAGAGAAACGCTTGCCCCTAATAGCTGAGATGCGGGCCCGCACAGGTGGGGAGTAGGACATATCCTCTTTGAATTGCTGGAACTGCCGGGACAATTTATTCACAGCTGAGACAAGGGAGGAAGAGAGACTTTCCTCATATTGGCGGAGTCTGACAGCCACCTCATCCACTGTTGGTGCCTCTTTACCTTTCCAGTTTACAACTGCCAGTGAGTTGGCATGCGAGGAGGGTGCGCTCCGCACAAACTTCCTCCACATGGATTGTGAGCACTGGAGTTCATCTGGGTCTGTGGGTACCTGCTCATCGTCTGTGTCACAGTAAACCAGCTCCCGCACAGCTAATTCCCTCAAGTACTGAATACCCCTTTCCATATTGGTCCACTTGCCAGGATAGCATACAAAATCGTCACTGAAGGGGTACCTCTCCCTCACGCCTGACAGAAGTCTCCTCCAGAGGCTGAGGACTTGTTCCTTTTTCCCAATGGCCTTGTCAATGCCCCCATCCCTGGCCAGGGATCCCAGCTGCTTGGCTTCCTTGCCCTCTAATTCCAAGCTGCTGGCCCCGTTATCCCAGCACCGCAGCAGCCAGGTGGCAATGTGCTCGCCAGGGTGGCAGCTGAAATCTTTCCGCATGTCCCGCAGCTCGCCCAGGGACAGGGACCGGGTGATGATCTCTGTCTCTATCTCCCGTGATGACCCTGGCTCATCGTCATCCCTCCCGGAGCGATCTGCTCTCTTTGCATCTTTCTTTAGTTTTACGGGGGCGACTGCTACTGGCACAGGTTGGTCATTGGGCTCAGTCACTGTGCCTGTGGCTGGAGCTGGGGCTGGAGCAGCTGCCGTGCCCGCTGGGGAAACCGAGGCAGACCCTGCAGCTGTGGCTGCAGCAGCCGTGGTGCCGGTCGGGGGGGCTGGGACTGCCTGCTGGGCTGGAGGGGCTGCAGGGCCGGCTGGGGGGGCAGCGCCAGCTGCAGTGCCTGCCGCTTCATTTCCCCCCCTTTCCCTCTTAAGGCACTGAACAGTGTTGAACATGGCTCGGTAGGCATGGGCCAGACCCCAGCACATTGTGGTGATCTGTGTCTCTCTGGAGTTCCCAGGGTGGCAGCACACTTTTTTCAGATATTTTACCAGATTGTCCGGATTCTGTATTTGTTCAGGGGTGAGTTTAAAACACACCGCAGGTGCCCACTGCTCTAGACATCTGCCCATGCTGTCCCACACACCCAGCCACTCACAGCTATCCAGCCCCGGGGCAGGTCTCTGCAGGATGTTCTTAACGACTTGCTTAACCCTAAACAAAACCCAGAACCCGTTCAGCAGGCAGAACAAAAGGAGAGTGCTGCCCTGAGCATCCCACGGGTACTCGAAATTATCAAAAGCCGTTAGAACTGGCCTGAAGGAGAGAGGGGGGGCGAAAGAGTGGGGGAAGGTATCCCCTTCGGTTTTCCCCACAGACTGGGTTTGATTATTCACAAATTCTAAGACATAGGATCCGAGGTACGGAAATGACCGCAGAGCCGCATGCAAATACAAGCCTAATTTCATGCACAGTGATGTTATCATATCATAAGTCGATATCGTACAGTAGAGCAAAATTATCATCCTGATCTTTTTCCCAGCGATGATGAACAGCACGGCATTGAATACATACTGCAAATAAGGATTCAAAAACCACAGCCATCTGATCAAAGACAGAAACATTTTTACCGGCGACTATTTAACACAGAAAAATGCGTATGACAAAATTTAACAAAACGTAAGAAAACAGTTTTAACACCCGCTGCTCAGCCCTGCCGTTATCCCTGCCCCGCGCTTGGGCGCCAATTTAAATGTTTTGGTTTCGGCTGCCGCCGGCAACAAAAGCTACACGCGGCCGCCCCTCCCCCCGCCGGCGTGCGGAGGAGAATGGAAAGAAAGAGGCAGAAACTGGTGGGTCGGGATAAGGGCAGTTTAACAGAACAGCAAACAGAGGGAAAACAGGAACAACAACGATACAAATAAGGAGAAAACACAACCACGAACCGTACAACAGCCGCTCTCCCGAAACCGGAACGGCGCTGCGCCCGCCCAAGCCGCGAGTGCCTTCCCGCCGCGCCGCGCCGCCCCCCCCCACCGGAACCCCGCGTGACGTCACATGGTATGGAATACCGGGCTCTGTTTGGCCAGGTGGGGTCAGCCCCCACCCCCCGGCTGTGCCCCTTCCTGGAGTCCGGTGAAAATTAACCCTGTTCTGGCCAAACCCAGGACACACAGAAACCCAATAAATCCATCAGATCACAGAAATACAAGCACTGTAACATAAAATCACACGTTCATGGTCGCGACCACACACACACACACACAGGCACAGCAAGTTTTCAGCATAAATCCAAATACTGCAAAGACAGGACTTACAATAATATTCAACATTTACCAGACAAATTCCCAAGCTTCAGTTTCAGGAAGAGTACTCTCTTTTCAATTCTGGATTAGAAAGGACGCTTTCCTTTCTCGTCAGGGATATAGCTCAATGCTGTGAAGCTTTTACTATGACTAACAAATAGGCAACAAGAAACAATACTGGAAGAATGCCTTTGCCTTATTAATGGTTCCTGCTCATAACTTTTTGGTCCAGTGATCAGAGGTTCTCCCCGAGAATCCCTCGGTGCCGGCTGGAGGTCCTGCAATCCCTCGGACCATTGAAGTTCAAGAGCAGCGTCCTACCTGGGTACCCAAAATCTATTACTAGAAAGCAGCAAAATAATTAACTTCCTAAAACTTAATGTTGGAGTTCTAGAAAGCAGGCATTCTTTACTGCAGTACTGAATGCACAGGGAATAGCTCTACTCAAATGTGTGTACCGAAAAGACACTCTTACTAGATATTTATGCCATGTTAACATACATAATCATTACATTTCTGCAAAGTACTTCTCATTCTCCATTTCTCCCCCCTTTTTTTTTTTTTTAATATATTTATATATTAATGTCTTTTGCACATGCATATTGGCACCTCTGGGCAGTCGTCGGGAGCCCTCAGGTGAAGGTTCATACTTTTCCTCACGGTGTCTGCTAGTTGACCTTTGCTCTTGTGCAGACGCAGTTCTAAAATCACGTATACCGTGTCCTCCAAGATTGCTTCGTTATACAAAAGCTGTTGTGGGAGATAATTGCCAAATATGCAAGGAATGTATTAATTGGTGTGGGTGGTGCACCCACTGCAGTCATCAGAGTACTTGCGTTTGCTGTAATTTTTTCAGTGTTCCCTGTGTAATAGGATCATCCAGAGTGGATCTCTTCTGCTTCCATGTCAGAGGTTGCTCCCTGAGAGTGAGCGTGGTCACCTCTGGCGTCGGATTCTGTGTTACGTTCTTTCAGCTCATGATATGGCTTCACATATTTTGCTGGTAACCATCGAGGGCCTGTTGAAAGAAGAACACGCGCATACCCTCTTCCCCACATTATTAGTTCTATAGGACTTGTCCATTGTGATTCCCCAAATTCTTTATACCATACTTTTGGTCGAACCACAAATGGAGGGACCATCCCGAATTGACGGTCAGCTGCTGTTGTAAATAATTGATCATCAGAACGATTTTAAAAATTAAGTACATTAACTGTTCCTGTGGGGTAACACTGCCCATGGGATTCCCCCTTTTTTGTTTATTTAGCATAGCTTTGAGGGTCCCGTGGACACTTTCGACAATGGCTTGTGCAGTAGAAGAATGTTGTATACCTGTAACATGTTGTATACTCCAGTCCTGTAGGAAAACAGAAATTGTCCGTGAAACGTTCCTTTTATCCCGTATGTGCCGTGGCTACCAGAAATCCTGAGAAAGTATCCACATTAACATGTACACAGTGCAGTCGACCAAATGTTGATATACGTGTAACATCACTTTGCCACAACTCATCAGCTCATAAACCACGAGGGTTCACTCCTGCACACGATGGTACGGGTGTAATACATTGACAGTCAGGGCATGCATGAACATTTTCTGTGGCTTGCCCCCGGGGCAAAGCAAATTGTTTATGCAAGGAAGAGGCATTTTGATGAAAGAAGTCATGAGATAATCGGGCTTGCTTGAAACTGTGTGGCAGTACTGCTGCCATTGTCAATTTATCTGCTACAACTTTTTCTTCAGTTATTGGTTTTAGTAGAGTAGTATGTAACTATATATGCATTATAAAATATACACGTACATGATTTTCTACTTTCAATAGCAAGGAAAAAAAAATGTTTGTTATTGACTTCTCTTATCATTGCATCTGCAATGCGTTAAACAATATTCACAACATATGCAGAATCTGTGACAACATTGAGTGGTTCAGTCGAAAACAATTCAAAGACGTGCAAGGCCGCTGATAGCTTAACAATTTGTGTGGATCCTTCAACGACTAAAATAGATGATTGCTAATCGGATGAATTTGTTTGTTTCTGAAACACTGTTCGTGCTCCTTTAATAGGAACAGAAACACATCGGTTTTTTGGCTGCAATGAAATTTGAGAGAGGGAATGTAACTGCTTATGTTGTGGAAGGGTATAACGTATGTTATTTAAATAATCAGCTAGAGCGGCTTGCAGTGATAAGGATTCACTGTTTAATACCACAAAGTCATCTTTAGCCAGCAGCAGGCAAATAGTATCAACTTGCTGACAGTGATTCCAACCTTGTGCTATTAAGGACACTATGATGTGTACCTTTGAAGTCAATGTTTTCATGGGCGTATGAGACAAAAAGATTCATTCCAGAGTCTTCAACTTCTGCGTGTTAACACACCACTGATCGAAAAGAGGGTAAGGCTGTAAAACAAAACTTTCATAAATGATATACAAATTTGTTGGCAATTGGACATTAATTCTGAAGGTAAAGGCAATTGCAATTCTATCTGAAATCTTTTGTAAAACAGTTTTTGCTTTTGTCATTGATCTTCGGGAAAATAATAAATCTGAGTCCCTTTTGACAAAGTAAATAGAGGGGACAACTCTTCAGTCATAATGTCAATATTTTCACCTTTCAGCAGAGTGAATAACATCATGTAGGTAGACCATCTGAACCTTGGAAAGATAATAAAGTCCAGCTGCTTGTTCAGAAGGAATTCTACTGCAGTAATTGAATTGTATACATTTTTTGTAACCAAGTCCTTGAATGTCAGAAAGATGGTTCTGGCCGCGCAGCTTCTGGGCTGGCCAGGACGGGCCGGCACGCTGGGATCGAGGGAAGGGGGGGGGGGGGGAAAGGGTGGGGGGGTGGGGGGGGAACCGTGCCGCCGGTTGCCTGGGGGGAGCCATGTGCCCCACCAGGTGTAAGGTTTGCTGACCCGTTCGATGCGGTGACTGCTGGCACGGCGGCTGTACAGCGTCTGAGGGACTGTGCAGTTTTATGTTGGAATTCACCTCGTTTTGATCTCAGGTCGGGTACGCCAGTTTCTGTCGAGAGACCCTGTTGTGCACTTTCGGGATGCCGGATTTTTACACCCCACTTCCCATTTCTCTGGATTCAAAGGATCGCCTTGTTCTGGCAGATTTACTTCCCGCATTACTCATGTTCGGTAGGAATTTCGTCGTATGTAGGGTTAAATTTCAACAGACTGCTGCTCTGTCCTTGCTTTTGAGATAACAGTGGAGGAGTAGCAGCAGCTTCTGAGATAGTCTCTGTAAGTTTTAGAGCATTTGAAGCTGAGTGCACTGATTTCCAAGTAATGATTTCCTCAGGTATTTTAAACTGCAAGACTTTGTTCTTTCAAACTTCATTGTAAAAAGTTCTTTAATGGAGCCTTCGCTCCTTTTCTCAGTGACTGTCCCATTCTCCAGCGAGCTGGGGGGGGGGGGGAAAACAGACCTGATTCCTGCTCAGGGTCTGTTAGACCCAGCCCTTGCTCACGGCTTTCTTCAGGTGATAACTTAGTGGCCACTCCTCCGGCCAAACACCTGTGCTTATGATTGTCATCCATTAACCTGTTGCACAGGACAGGCTAAGGCTTGTGTACCTCTGATAATGGTGGCAACGTTCCACTGTCCATCTAAGATGGCATCTCTTATAGCACTGCTCCAGTGGGTAGGTGTGATCCGTGCCAGAGGCCCAGCTAAACATCTCGGAGAGGAAGCCTCATTTTCCCGGTGGGGGGGTTGGTAACGATTGACATATGCTGGAACTGCGAGCTCATGTCTTGAAGATGCTGCAAAACTGACTGCAACAGATCGCATGGTGGTTTTTTGGGGGGTTTTTGTTTTTGGTGTTGTTTTTTTTTTTTTTTGCAATTAGTTCTGGCCGCCATCAGAGGGCGTCAGGAGTGGAGACGCCTCGCTGGAAGACGGCAGGGGTGGATAGAGAAGAGGGGCCGATGTTGCAGGCCGCGCCCCAGGAGGAGCCGATTTTGTAAGCCGCGCCCCTTCTCCCTCCCCCTCTGGGGGTGGTAGTAGCCGCTCCTCCCCTCTTCCGAAAGGTAGCCATTCCTCCCCTCTTCCGAAAGGCAGCCGCAATTCCGCGCCCGACTCCTCCCCGTTCCCTGGGGGCGGTCGTACTACCGCGTCTGACTCGCATTTCGAGTTGATGTCTCTGGCAGCAACTTCCGGTGGGCCAACCCCCTCTGCGCCCAGACTGGAACTGCACTCTGCACTCGCTCGAATCTCGGCAATTGTGTTACAAGTGATCCCAGTCATCCCTCTAACGGCAGGTAGCCCGAAAACCCGTGCTGCTATCCCAGGCTTAGGCACGTGATCTTTCCCGGGCTCCGGAGCTAGCATCTGAGCTGCAGCACACGCCACCTCTCGTTCAGCTTTTATGGCTTTTAAGGTCTGTAATACTGTTCGCCAGAGCTCGCGGATGGCTTTTATCTCCTTTTCCTCCTTGTCCTCCACCGTTATTGTCCTTTCCCACATAGTCTCTCCTAACTCTTGCCATTCCGAGACGGAAAACAGTAGCGGGGTATCCGCAAAGTGACCCCATGGTTGCCCCAGTTTAATCAACTTCATGAGTTGCTTTGCCGTTGCGTCTATTCCTCTCTTAGAGAAATACCGACTAGCAACGTTGCCGCAGCCCCTATCTCCGTACTTGCGACCATGGCCTCCACGTTAAATTTTAGCTGCGCCAGGTAGCTGGAGTGTGGCTCGAAAATTCCTGGGAGTCAGCCGTCCGTGTCTGCCCTGCACGTTCACACCCAGGCAGGACCCGCCCAACCGTTGTTCCCACGCCCCCTCTCTAGCTGCTCACTGCAGACCGAGGGACTCCTGCAGGGAAACCGTCCATCCTCTGCTACCAAATGTTGGCGTGGGTTACGGATCCGTTGTAACGATGTGACCCAAATATGAGTATGATCGTTCAGTCTTTAGTAGTCAGCAAAACAATGTTTATATAGGAAAACTATTACAGCATCTGAATGGTTAAAACCCCAACCCATATATAGGCAAAACTACTGCAACTCGTTGTGATTGGTGCAGAGCTGCATCTCGAAGTGAAAACAGTACTGTGGCAGGAAACAACAACGTGGCAGGAAGGAAGTGACAGTGTAGCAGGAAACAGTGACGTTCCCCCTGCTCCAGTGTCCCGAGCTCGTCACTCTCCCTTCCCAGCAGGGTTCCGTGTCAGCCGCTCCCAAGGCTCACTTCAAGATAGGAACCTGGGTTGCTCAACGCACCAAACTATGTCCCCTCTCGTCCAGCCACAACTCCACAGGCTAGCCTGGAAAGCTGTTGCTCAGCCTCATCTGTCCATTGCACTGCTCGCACAGGCGCACAGAGACTGAGGATGCTTGCTAGCCTTGACACTTCAAACTTCCAGCGTATCTCAAGGGACCCTTGCAGGGGCCTCCAGCAGCCCTGACCCGAATATGCGAACATCTCAGTATATCTCTTACCAAGTATTGGCTAGCCTGGAAAGCTGTTGCTCAGCCTCATCTGCCCATGGCACGGCTCGCACAGATGCACAGAGACTGGGGCTACTGGCTTTCCTTGCCAAATGAAACTTCAAACGTAGCCCTGGTGTCCGTGCCGGGTACCTCCAGCAGCCCTGCACCAAAGGTGCAAATGTCTCCAGATAGCTAACACCAAGAAAGGGCTAGCCTGGAAAGCTGTTGCTCACCCTCATCTGTCCATGGCACTGGTCGCACAGATGCACAGGGACTGGGGCTGCTTGCTTGCTTTCCTTGCCACCTCAAACTACAAACGTAGCCAGGGGCTCCCTGCCGGGTTCCTCCAGCAGACCTGCACTGAAAATGCGAACATCTCCAGATAGCTTGCACCCAGAAGGGGCTAGCCTGGAAAGCTGTTTCTCAGCCTCATCTGCCCATGGCACTGCTCGCACAGGTGCACAGCGACTGGGGCTGCTTATTTGCCTTGCCACCTCAAACTGCAAACGTACCCTAGGGGATCCTTGCTGGGGGCCTCCCGCAGCCCTGACCCGAATATGCGAAAGTCTCAGGATATCTCTTACCAAGTATTGGCTAGCCTTGAAAGATGTTGCTCAGCCTCATGTGCCCATGGCACTGCTTTCACAGATGCACATATAATGGGGCTGCTTGCTTGCCTTTCTACCTCAAACTTAAAACATAGCCCGGGTGTCCCTTTTGGGTGCCTCCAGCAGCCCTGCCCCAAATAGGAGAACGTCTCCAGATAGCTCGCAACCAGAATGGGCTAGCCTGGAAAGCAGTTTCTCAGCCTCCTCTGCCCATGGCACTGCTCGCACAGGCACACAGAGACTGAGTCTGCATGCTTGCTTTACCACCTCAATCTTCTAACGTAACCTGGGGATCCGTGTCGGGTAACCCCAGCAGACCTACACTGAAAATGCAAACATCTCCAGATAGATCGCACCCAGAAGGGACGAGCCTTGAAAGCTGTTTCTCAGCCTCATCTGCCCATGGTACTGCTCTCACAGATGCACAGAGACTGGGGCTGCTTGCTTCCCATGCCACGTTAAACTTCAAACGTAGCCTAGGTGGTCTTTGCCGGGCCCCTGCCACAGCCCTGACCTGAATATATAAACGTCTCAGGATATTTCTAACCAAGAAGGGGCTAACCTGGAAAGCTGTTGCTCAGCCTCATCTGCCCATGGCACTGCTCACACAGGCACACAGAGAGACTGAGGCTTCTTGCTTGCCTTGCCACCTCAAACTGCAAACAAATCCCGGGCGTCCCTGACGGGTGCATCCAGCAGAACTGCACCGAAGATGCGAAAGTCTCCAGATAGCTCGCACTCATAAGAGACTAGCCTGGAAAGGTGTTGCTCAGCCCCATCTGCCCATGGCTCTGCTCGCACGGGCGCACGAAGACCAGGGCTGCTTGCTTGCCTTGCCTCCTCAAACTTCAGAAGTAGCCTAGGGGGTCCTTGACAAGCTCCTTCCGCAGACCTGACCCTAATATGCC
This sequence comes from Opisthocomus hoazin, assembly GCF_030867145.1. NCBI lineage: Eukaryota > Metazoa > Chordata > Aves > Opisthocomiformes > Opisthocomidae > Opisthocomus > Opisthocomus hoazin. The sequence goes on along the minus strand of NC_134453.1, from coordinate 6,090,787 downwards.
AACGTCTCAGGATAGCTATTACCAAGAAGGGTTTAGCCTGAGAAGCAGTTGCTCAGCCTCATCTGCACAAGGCACTGCTTGCACAGATGCACAAACACTGGGGCTGCTTGCTTGCCTTGCCACCTCAATTTTCAAACGTATCCCGGGGATCCCTGCCGGGTGCCTCAAGCAGACGTGCACTGAAGATGCGAAAGTCTCTGGATATCTCTTACCAAGTATTGGCTAGCCTAGAAAGCAGTTGCTCAGTCTCATCTGCCCGTAGAACTGCTCACATAAGCGCAAAGAAACTAGGGCTGCTTGCTTGCCTTGCCACCTCAAACTTTAAACGTAGCCTAGGGGATCCTTGCTGGGGGCCTCCCGCATCCCTCACCCGAATATGCAAACATCTCAAAATATCACTTACCAAGTATGGAATAGCCTGGAAAGCTGTTGCTCAGCCTCATCTGCCCATGGCACTGCTCGCACAGACGCACACAGACTGGGTCTGCTTGCTTGCCTTGCCACCTCAAACTTTAAACGTAGCCAAAGGCTCCCTGCCGGGTGCCTCCAGTAGCCCTGCAACGAATATGCGAATGTCTCCAGATAGCTTGCACACAGAAGGGGCTAGCCTGGAAAGCTGTTGCTCAGCCTCATTTGCCTATGGCACTACTCTCACAGGCGCACAGAGACTGGAGCTGCTTGCTTGCCTTGCCACCTCAAACTTCAAACGTAACAAGGGGGTCCCTGCAGAGTGCCTCCATCAGCCCTGACCCTAATATGCGAACGTCTCCAGATAGCTCGCACCCAGAAGGGGCTAGCCTGGAAAACTGTTGCTCAGCCTCATCTGCCCATGGCACTGGTCGCACAAGCGCACAGAGACTGGGGCTGCTTGCTTGCCTTGCCACCTTAAACTTCAAATGTAACCAGGAAGTCCCTGCCAGTTGCCTCCAGAAGCCCTGCACCGAATGTGCAAACGTCTCCAGATAGCTCGAAACCAGAAGGGGCGAGTCTGGAAAGCTGTTGCTCAGCCTCATCTGCCCATGGCACTGCTCACACAGATGCACAGAGACTGGGGCAGCTTGCTTGCCTTGCCAACTAAAACTTTAAACGTTTCCTAGGGGGTCTTTGCCGGGCGCCTGCCGCACGCCTGTCTCGAATATGCGAGCGTCTCAGGATATCTCTTACCAAGAAGGGGATAGCCTGGAAAGCTGTTGCTCAGCCTCATCTGCCCATGGCACTGCTCGCACAGGCTCACAGAGACTGGGGCTGCTTGCTTGCCTTGCCACCTCAATATTCAAACGTAGCCTAGGTGGTCTTTTTCAATTGCTTCCACACCCATGCCCCAAATGTGCGAGCGTCTCAGGATATCTCTTAACAAGAAGGGGCTAGCCTGGAAAACTGTTGCTCAGCCTCATCTGCCCATGGCACTGCTCACACAGGCACACAGAGACTGGGGCTGCTTGCTTGCCTTGCAATCTCAAACTTCAAACGAAGCCTAGGTGGTCTTTGCCGCTTTCCTGCCGCACCCCTGTCCCAAATGTGCGAGCGTCTCAGGATATCTCTTACGAAGAAGGGGCTAGCCTAGAAAACTGTTGCTCAGCCTCATCTGCCCATGGTACTGGTCGCACAAGCGCACAGAGACTGGGGCTGCTTGCTTGCCTTGCCACCTTAATCTTCAAATGTAACCAGGAAGTCCCTGCCGGTTGCCTCCAGCACCCCTGCCCCAAATATGAGAAAACTGTTGATCAGCTTCATCTGCCCATGACATTGCTCGCACAGGGGCAGAGAGACTGGGGCTGCTTGCTTGCCTTGCCACCTCAAACTTCAAAAGTTTCCTAGGGGGTCTTTGCCGGTTGCCTGCCGCACCCCTGTCCCAAATATGAGAACGTCTCCAGATAGATTGCAACCAGAAGGGGCTAGCCTGGAAAAGTGTTGCTCAGCATCATCTGCCCATGGCACTGCTCGCACAGATGCACAGAGATGGGGCTGCTTGCTTGCCTTGCCAACTCAAACTTCAAACATATCCCTGGTGTCCCTCCCAGGTGCCTCCAGCAGCCCTGCACCGAATGTGCAAACGTCTCCAGATAGCTTGAAACCAGAAGGGGCGAGCCTGGAAAGCTGTTGCTCAGCCTCATCTGCCCATGGCACTGCTCGCAAAGATGCACAGAGACTGGGGCAGCTTGCTTGCCTTGCCACCTCAAACTTCAAACGTTTCATAGGGGGTCTTTGGCGGGCGCCTGCCGCACGCCTGTCTCGAATATGCGAGCGTCTCAGGATATCTCTTACCAAGAAGGGGATAGCCTGGAAAGCTGTTGCTCAGCCTCATCTGCCCATGGCACTGCTCGCACAGGCTCACAGAGACTGGGGCTGCTTGCTTGCCTTGCCACCTCAAACTTCAAACGTAGCCTAGGTGGTCTTTGCCGGTTTCCTGCCGCACCCCTGTCCCAAATGTGCGAGCGTCTCAGGAGATCTCTTACCAAGAAGGGGATAGCCTGCAAAGCTGTTGCTCAGCCTCATCTGCCCATGGCACTGGTCGCACACGCGCACACAGACTGGGGCTGCTTGCTTGCCTTGCCAGCTAAAACGTAAAACATATCCCGGGTTTCCCTTCCGGGGGACTCCAGCAGCCCCGCCCCAAATATGAGAACGTCTCCAGATAGCTTCCACCAGAAGGGGCGAGCCTGGAAACCTGTTGCTCAGCATCATCTGCCCATGGCACTGCTTGCACAGATGCACAGAGACTGGGGCTGCTTGCTTGCCTTGCCAACTCCAACTTCAAACATAGCCCTGGTGTCCCTGCCGGGTGCCTCCAGCAGCCTTGCACCGAAGGTGCAAACGTCTCCAGATAACTCGAACCCAGAAGGGGCGAGCCTGGAAAACTGTTGCTCAGCCTCATCTGCCCATGGCACTGCTTGCACAGATGCACAGAGACTGGGGGTGCTTGCTTGCCTTACCACCTCAAACTTCAAAACGTACCCTAGGGGGTCTTTGCCGGGGTCCTTTCCCAGCCCCGCACCGAAAATGCAAATGTCTCAGGATATCTCTTATCAAGAAGGGGCGAGCCTGGAAAGATGTTGCTCAGCCTCATCAGCCCATGGTACTGCTCGCACAGATGCACAGAGACTGGGGCTGCTTGCTTGCTTTGCCACCTCAAACTTCAAACGAAGCCTAGGTTTTCTTTGCCGGTTTCCTGCCTGACCCCTGTCCCAAATGTGCGAGCGTCTCAGGATATCTCTTACGAAGAAGGGGCTAGCCTAGAAAACTGTTGCTCAGCCTCATCTGCCCATGGTACTGATCACACAAGCGCACAGAGACTGGGACTGCTTTCTTGCCTTGCCACCTGAAACTTCAAAAGTTTCCTAGGGGGTCTTTGTCGGGCGCCTGCTGCAGCCCTGTCCCGAATATGCGAGCGTCTCAGGATATTTCTTACCAAGAAGGGGATAGCCTGCAAAGCTGTTGCTCAGCCTCATCTGCCAATGGCACTGCTTGCACAGGCGCACAGAGACTGGGGGATGCTTGCTTGCCTTGCCACCTCAAACTTCAAACGTAGCCTAGGTGGTCTTTGCCGGTTGTCTGCCGCACCCCTGTCCCAAATATGAGAACGTCTCCAGATAGATTGCAACCAGAAGGGGCTAGCCTGGAAAAATGTTGCTCAGCATCATCTGCCCATGGCACTGCTCGCACAGATGCACAGAGATGGGGCTGCTTCCTTGCCTTGCCAACTCAAACTTCAAACATATCCCTGGTGTCCCTCCCAGGTGCCTCCAGCAGCCCTGCACCGAATGTGCAAACGTCTCCAGATAGCTCGAAACCAGAAGGGGCGAGCCTGGAAAGCTGTTGCTCAGCCTCATCTGCCCATGGCACTGCTCACACAGATGCACAGAGACTGGGGCAGCTTGCTTGCCTTGCCACCTAAAACTTCAAACGTTTCCTAGGGGGTCTTTGCCGGGCGCCTGCCGCACGCCTGTCTCGAATATGCGAGCGTCTCAGGATATCTCTTACCAAGAAGGGGATAGCCTGGAAAGCTGTTGCTCAGCCTCATCTGCCCATGGCACTGCTCGCACAGGCTCACAGAAAGTGGGGCTGCTTGCTTGCCTTGCCACCTCAAACTTCAAACGTAGCCTAGGTGGTCTTTTTCGGTTGCTTCCACACCCCTGTCCCAAATGTGCGAGCGTCTCAGGATATCTCTTACCAAGAAGGGGCTAGCCTGGAAAACTGTTGCTCAGCCTCATTTGCCCATGGCACTGCTCACACAGGCGCACAGAGACTGGGGCTGCTTGCTTGCCTTGCCACCTCATACTTCAAACGTTGCACTGGTGTCCCTTCTGAGTGACTCTAGCAGCCCTGCACCGAAAATGCAATCGTTTCCAGATAGATCGCAACCAGAATGGACTAGCCTTGAAAACTGTTGCTCAGCCTCATCTGCCCTGGGCACTGCTCGCACAGGCGCACAGAGACTGGGGCTGCTTGCTTGCCTTGCCACCTCAAACTTCAAACGTAGCCGAGGGTGTCCTTGCCAAGCTCCTTCCGCAGCCCTGTCCCGAATATGCGAGTGTCTCAGGATATCTCTTACCAAGTATTGGCTATCCTGGAAAGCTCTTTTTCAGCCTCATCTGCCCATGGCACTGCTAGTACAGGTGCACGGAGACTGGGGTTGCTTGCTTGCCTTGCCAGGCCACCTTAAACTTCAAACATAGCCCTCGTGTCCCTTCCAAGTGCCTCCAGCACTCCTGCCTCAAATATGAGAACGTCTCTAGACGGCTTGCAACCAGAAGGGGCTAGCCTGGCAAACTGTTGCTCAGCCTCATCTGCCCATGGCACTGCTTGCACAGGCGCACAGAGACTGGGGCTGCTTGCTTGCCTTGCCACCTTAAACTTCAAATGTAACCAGGAAGTCCCTGCCGGTTGCCTCCAGCACCCCTGCCCCAAATATCAGAAAACTGCTTATCAGCTTATCTGCCCATGACATTGCTGGCACAGATGCACAGAGACTGGGGCTGCTTGCTTGCCTTGCCACCTAAAACTTCAAAAGTTTCCTAGGGGGTCTTTGCCGGTTGCCTGCCGCACCCCTGTCCCAAATATGAGAACGTCTCCAGATAGATTGCAACCAGAAGGGGCCAGCCTGGAAAAATGTTGCTCAGCATCATCTGCCCATGGCACTGCTAGCACAGATGCACAGAGATGGGGTGCTTGCTTGCCTTGCCAACTCAAACTTCAAACATATCCCTGGTGTCCCTCCCAGGTGCCTCCAGCAGCCCTGCACCGAATGTGCAAACGTCTCCAGATAGCTCGAAACCAGAAGGGGCGAGCCTGGAAAGCTGTTGCTCAGCCTCATCTGCCCATGGCACTGCTCGCACAGGCTCACAGAGACTGGGGCTGCTTGCTTGCCTTGCCACCTCAATCTTCAAACGTAGCCTAGGTGGTCTTTTTCGGTTGCTTCCACACCCCTGTCCCAAATGTGCGAGCGTCTCAGGATATCTCTTAACAAGAAGGGGCTAGCCTGGAAAACTGTTGCTCAGCCTCATCTGCACATGACACTGCTCACACAGGCGCACAGAGACTGGGTCTGCTTGCTTGCCTTGCCACCTTAAACTTCAAACATATCCCGGGTTTCCCTTCCGGGGGACTCCAGCAGCCCTGCCCCAAATATGAGAATGTCTCCAGATAGCTTGCAACCAGAATGGGCTAGCCTGGAAAACTGTTGCTCAGCATCATCCTCCCATGGCACTGCTCGCACAGATGCACAGAGACTGGGGCTGCTTGCTTGCCTTGCCAACTCAAACTTGAAACATATCTCTGGTGTCCCTGCCGGGTGCCTCCAGCAGCCTTGCACCGAAGGTGCAAACGTCTCCAGATAGCTCGAACCCAGAAGGGGCGAGCCTTGAAAGCTGTTGCTCAGCCTCATCTGCCCACGGCACTGCTCGCACAGATGCACAGAGACTGGGGCTGCTTGCTTGCCTTACCACCTCAAACTTCAAAAAGTACCCTAGGGGGTCTTTGCCTGGGTCCTTTCCGAGCCCTGACCCGAATATGCAAATGTCTCAGGATAACTCTTACCAAGCAGGGGCTAGCCAAGAAAGCTGTTGCTCAGCCTCATCTGCCCACAACACTGCTCGCACAGATGCACAGAGACTGGGGGCTGCTTGCTTGCCTTGCCACCTAAAACTTCAAACGTTTCCTAGGGGGTCTTTGCCGGGCATCTGCTGTAGCCCTGTCCCGAATATGCGAGCATCTCAGGATATCACTTACCAAGAAGGGGACAGACTGCAAAGCTGTTGCTCAGCCTCATCTGTTCATGGCACTGCTCGCACAGGCGCACAGAGACTGGGGGCTGCTTGCTTGCCTTGCCACCTCAAACTTCAAACGTTTCCTAGGGGGTCTTTGCCGGGCACCTGCCGCACGCCTGTCTCGAATATGCGAGCTTCTCAGGATATCCCTTACCAAGAAGGGGATAGCCTGCAAAGCTGTTGCTCAGCCTCATCTGCCCATGGCACTGCTCGCACAGGCTCACAGAGACTGGAGCTGCTTGCTTGCCTTGCCACCTCAAACTTCAAACGTAGCCTAGGTGGTCTTTGCCGGTTTCCTGCCGCACCCCTGTCCCAAATGTACGAGTGTCTCAGGATATCTCTTTCCCAGTATTGGCTAGCATGGAAAGCTGTTGCTCAGCCTCATCTGGCCATGGCACTTGTCGCACAGAGGCACAGAGACTGGGGCTTCTTGCGTGCCTTGCCACCTCAAACTTCAAACGTAGCCGAGGGGGTCCTTGCCAATCTCCTTCCGCAGCCCTGACCCGAATATGCGAACGACTCGGGATATCTCTTAACAAGTATTGGCTAGCCTGGAAAGCTCTTTTTCAGCCTCATCTGCCCATGGCACTGCTAGTACAGGTGCACACAGACTGGGGCTGCCTGCTTGCCTTGCCACCTTAAACTTCAAGCATAGCCCGGGTGTCCCAGCTGGGTGCCTCCAGCAGCCCTGCCCTGAATATGAGAATGTCTCCAGACAGCTTGCAACCAGAAGGGGCTAGCCTGGAAAACTGTTGCTCAGCATCATCTGCCCATGGCACTGCTCGCACAGATGCACACAGACTGGGGCTGCTTGCTTGCCTTGCCAACTCAAACTTCAAACGTAGCCCTGGTGTCCCTCCCAGGTGCCTCCAGCAGCCCCGCACCGAAGGTGCAAACGTCTCCAGATAGCTCGAACCCAGAAGGGGCTAGCCTGGAAAGCTGTTGCTCAGCCTCATCTGCCCACGGCACTGCTTGCACAGGTGCACAGAGACTGGGGCTGCTGGCTTGCCTTGCCACCTCAAACTTCAAACATAGTCCAGGGATTCCTGCAGGGTGTCTGTAGCCGCACTGGACCGAAAATGCAAACGTCTCCATACAGCTTGCACCCAGAACGGGCTAGCCTGGAACGCGAGTGCTTAGTCTGATATGCCCATGGCACTGCTCGCACAGATGCACAGAGACTAGGGTCGCTTGCTTGCCTTGCCAACTCAAACTTCAAGCGTTTCCTAGGGGGTCTTTGCCGGGCGCCTGCCGCACGCCTGTCTCGAATATGCGAGCGTCTCAGGATATCTCTTACCAAGAAGGGGCTAGCCTGGAAAGCTGTTGCTCAGCCTCATCTGCCCATGGCACTGCTCGCACAGGCTCACAGAGACTGGGGCTGCTTGCTTGCCTTTCCACCTCAAACTTCAAACGAAGCCTAGGTGGTCTTTGCCGCTTTCCTGCCGCACCCCTGTCCCAAATGTGCGAGCGTCTCAGGATATCTCTTACCAAAAAGGGGCTAGCCTAGAAAACTGTTGCTCAGCCTCATCTGCCCATGGCACTGCTTGCAGAGGCGCACAGAGACTGGGGCTGCTTGCTTGCCTTGCCACCTCATACTTCAAATGTTGCCCTGGTGTCCCTTCTGAGTGATTCTAGCAGCCCTGCACCGAAAATGCAAACGTCTCCAGATAGACCGCAACCAGATTGGGTTAGCCTGCAAAACTGTTGCTCAGCCTCATCTGCCCATGGCACTGCTTGCACAGGCGCACAGAGACTGGGGCTGCTTGCTTGCCTTGCCACCTCAAACTTCAAACGTAGCCGAGGGGGTCCTTGCCAAGCTCCTTCCGCAGCCCTGTCCCGAATATGCGAGTGTCTCAGGATATCTCTTACCAAGTATTGGCTAGCCTGGAAAGCTCTTTTTCAGCCTCATCTGCCCATGGCACTGCTATTACAGACGCACACAGACTGGGGCTGCTTGCTTGCCTTGCCACCTTAAACTTAAAACATAGCACGGGTGTCCCTTCCAAGTGCCTCCAGCAGCCCTTCTCCAAACATGAGAACGTCTCCAGACAGCTTGCAACCAGAAGGGGCTAGCCTGGAAAACTGTTGTTCAGCCTCATCTGCCCATGGTACTGGTCGCACAAGTGCACACAGACTGGGGCTGCTTGCTTGCCTTGCCCCCTTAAACTTCAAACATAGCCCGGGTTTCCCTTCCGGGTGATTCCAGCAGCCCTGCACCAAATATGAGAACGTCTCCAGATAGCTTGCAACCAGAAGGGGTCAGCCTGGAAAACTGTTGCTCAGCATCATCTGCACATAGCACTGCTTGCACAGATGCACAGAGACTGGGGCTGCTTGCTTGCCTTGCCAACTCCAACTTCAAACGTAGCCCTGGTGTTCCTGCCGGGTGCCTCCAGCAGCCTTGCACCGAAGTTGCAAACGTCTCCAGATAGCTCGAACCCAGAAGGGGCGAGCCTGGAAAGCTGTTGCTCAGCCTCATCTGCCCATGGCATTGATTGCATAGACGCACAGAGACTGGGGCTGCTTGCTTGCCTTGCCGCCTCAGTCTTCAAACGTAGCTCGGGGATCCCTGCCGGGTGCATCCAGCAGACCTGCAATGAAAATGTGAACATCTCCAGATAGCTCGCACCCAGAAGGTACTAGCCTGGAAAGCTGTTGCTCAGACTATTCTGCCCATGGCACTGCTCGCACAGGCGCACAGAGACTGGGGCTGCTTGCTTGCCTTGCCACCTCGTACTTCAAACGTTGCCCTGGTGTCCTTTCTGAGTGATTCTAGCAGCCCTGCACCGAAAATGCAAACGTCTCCAGATAGATCGCAACCTGAATGGGCTAGCCTGGAAAACTGTTGCTCAGCCTCATCTGCCCATGGCACTGCTTGCACAGGCGCACAGAGACTGGGGCTGCTTGCTTGCCTTGCCACCTCATAATTCAAATGTAGCCGAGGCGGTCCTTGCCAAGCTCCTTCCGCAGCCCTGACCCGAATATGCGAAGGTCACAGCATATCTCTTACCAAGTATTGGCTAGCCTGGAAAGCTCTTTTTCAGCCTCATCTGCCCGTGGCACTGCTAGTACAGACGCACACAGACTGGGGCTGCTTGCTTGCCTTGCCAACTCAAACTTCAAACGTAGCCCTGTTGTCCCTCCCAGGTGCCTCCAGCAGCCCCGCACCGAAGGTGCAAACGTCTCCAGATAGCTCGAACCCAGAAGGGGCTAGCCTGGAAAGCTGTTGCTCAGCCTCATCTGCCCACGGCACTGCTCGCACAGGCTCACAGAGACTGGAGCTGCTTGCTTGCCTTGCCACCTCAATTTTCAAACGTAGCCCAGGGATCCCTGCCGGGTGCCTCCAGCAGACCTGCACTGAAGATGTGAACATCTCCAGATAGGTCGCACCCAGAAGGGACTAGCCTTGAAAACTGTTTCTCATCCTCATCTGCCCATGGCACTGCTCGCACAGATGCACAGATACTGGGGCTGCTTGCTTGCCTTGCCACCTCAAACTTCAAAAGTTTCCTAGGGGGTCTTTGCCGGGCGCCTGCTGCACCCCTGTCCCGAATATGCGAGCGTCTCAGGATATTTCTTACCAAGGAGGGGATAGCCTGCAAAGCTGTTGCTCATCCTCATCTGCCAATGGCACTGCTTGCACAGGCGCACAGAGACTGGGGGCTGCTTGCTTGCCTTGCCACCTCAAACTTCAAACGTAGCTTAGGTGGTCTTTGCCGGTTGCCTGCCGCACCCCTGTCCCAAATATGAGAACGTCTCCAGATAGCTTGAAAGCAGAAGGGGCTAGCCTGGAAAATTGTTGCTCAGCCTCATCTGCCCATGGCACTGCTCGCACATGTGCACAGAGACTGGGGCTGTTTGCTTGCATCACCACCTCAAACTTCAAACGTAGCCTAGGGGCTCCTTGCCAAGTTCCTTCTGCAGCCCTGACCGATATGCAAACGTCTCAGGATGTCTCTTACCAAGAAGGGGCTGGCCTGGAAAGCTGTCGCTCAGCCTCATCTTCCCATGGCACTGCTCACACAGGCGCACAGAGACTGGGGCTGCTTGCTTGCCTTGCCACCTCAAACTTCAAACGTAGCCTAGGGGCTCTTTGCCAGGCGCCTGCACACCCCAGTCCTAAATATGCGAGCGTTTCACGATATCTCTTACCAAGAAGGGGCTAGCCTTGAAAGGTGTTGCTCAGCCACATCTGCCCATGGCACTGCTCGCACAGATACACACAGACTGGGGCTTCTTGCTTGCCTTGCCACCTTAAACTTCAAACATAGCCCGGGTGTCCCAGCCGGGTGCCTCCAGGAGCCCTGCCCCCAATATGAGAACGTCTCCAGATAGCTCGCAACAAGAAGGTGCTAGCCTTGAAAGCTGTTGCTCAGCCTCATCTGCCCATGGCACTGCTCTAACAGGCGCACACAGACTGGGGCTGCTTGCTTGCCTTGCCACCTCAAACTTCAAACATAGCCTGAGGCTCCCTGCTGGGTCCCTCCAGCACCCCTGCACGGAGAATGCGAACGTCTCAGGATATCTCGTACCAAGAAGGCTTTAGCGTGGAAAGCTGTTGCTCAGACTCATCTGCCCATTGCACTGCTCGCACAGACGCCCAGAGACTGGGGCTGCTTGCTTGCCTTGCCACCTCAAACTTTAAACGTAAACCAAGGCTCCCTGCCGGGTGCCTCCAGCACCCCTGCAACGAATATGCGAATGTCTGCAGATAGCTTGCACCCGGAAGGGGCTAGCCTGGAAAGCTGTTGCGCAGCCTCATCTGCCCATGCCACTGCTCGCACTGGCGCACAGAGACTGGAGCTGCTTGCTTGCCTTGACACCTTAGTCTTCAACAGTAACCAGGGGCTCCCTGCAGGGTGCCTCCATCAGCCCTGACCCTAATATGCGAACGTCTCCAGATAGCTCGCACCCAGAAGCGGCTAGCTTTGAAAGCTGTTGCTCAGCCTCATCTGCCCATGGCACTGTTCACACAAATGCACAGAGACTGGGGCTGCTTGCTGCTTTGCCACCTCAATCTTCAAACTTATCCGGGGACTCCCTGCCAGGTGCCTCCAGCAGCCCCGCACTGAAAATGAGAATGTCTCAGGATATCTCGTACCAAGAAGGGTGTAGCCTGGAAAGCTGTTGCTCAGCCTCATCTGCCCATGGCACTGTTCGCACAGGCGCACAGAGACTGGGGCTGCTTGCTTGCCTTGCCACCTTAAACTTCAAACATAGCCCGGGTGTCCCAGCCGGGTGCCTCCATCAGCCCTAACCCTAATATGCGAATGTCTCCAGATAGCTCTCACCCAGAAGGTGCTAGCCTGGAAAGCTGTTGCTCAGCCTCATCTGCCCACGGCACTGCTGCTACAGGCGCACAGAGACTGGGGCTGCTTGCTTGCCTTGCCACATGACACCTCAAATGTACCCTAGGGGGTCTTTGGCGGGGGCCTCCCACAGCCCTGACCCGAATATACGAACGTCATAAGATATCTCGTACCAAAAATGGGCTACCCTTGAAAGCTGTTGCTCAGCCTCATCTGCCCATTGCAATGCTCGCACAGGCGCACACAGACTGGGGCTGCTTGCTTGCCTTGCCACCTCAAACTTTAAAGGTAGCCTAGGGGGTCTTTGCCAGGCGCCTGCCACACCCCTCTCCTAAATATGCAAACGTCTCAGGATATTTCTTATAAAGAAGGGGCTAGCTTGGAGAGCTGTTGCTCAGCCCCGTACCCGGGGACTCCGTGCCAGGTGCCTCCAGCAGCCTCGCACCGAAAATTAGAATGTCTCAGGATATCTCGTACCAAGAAGGGTTTAGCCTGGAAAGCTGTTGCTCACTCATCTGCCCATGGCACTGCTCGCACAGGCGCACAGAGACTGGGTCTGCTTGCTTGCCTTGCCACCTCGAACTTCAAACGTAGCCTAGGGGCTCTTTGCCAGGCGCCTGCACAACCCAGTCCTAAATATGCGAGCGTTTCACGATATCTCTTACCAAGAAGGGGCTAGCCTTGAAAGGTGTTGCTCAGCCACATCTGCCCATGGCACTGCTCGCACAGATACACACAGACTGGGGCTTCTTGCTTGCCTTGCCACCTTAAACTTCAAACATAGCCCGGGTGTCCCAGCCGGGTGCCTCCAGGAGCCCTGCCCCCAATATGAGAACGTCTCCAGATAGCTCGCAACAAGAAGGTGCTAGCCTTGAAAGCTGTTGCTCAGCCTCATCTGCCCATGGCACTGCTCTGACAGGCACACACAGACTGGGGCTGCTTGCTTGCCTTGCCATCTCAAACTTCAAACATAGCCTGAGGCTCCCTGCTGGGTCCCTCCAGCACCCCTGCACGGAGAATGCGAACGTCTCAGGATATCTCGTACCAAGAAGGCTTTAGCCTGGAAATCTGTTGCTCAGACTCATCTGCCCATTGCACTGCTCGCACAGACGCCCAGAGACTGGGGCTGCTTGCTTGCATTGCCACCTCAAACTTTAAACGTAAACCAAGGCTCCCTGCCGGGTGCCTCCAGCACCCCTGCAACGAATATGCGAATGTCTGCAGATAGCTTGCACCCGGAAGGGGCTAGCCTGGAAAGCTGTTGCGCAGCCTCATCTGCCCATGCCACTGCTCGCACAGGCGCACAGAGACTGGAGCTGCTTGCTTGCCTTGACACCTTAGTCTTTAACAGTAACCAGGGGCTCCCTGCAGGGTGCCTCCATCAGCCCTGACCCTAATATGCGAACGTCTCCAGATAGCTCGCACCCAGAAGCGGCTAGCTTTGAAAGCTGTTGCTCAGCCTCATCTGCCCATGGCACTGCTCACACAGGTGCACAGAGACTGGGGCTGCTTGCTGCTTTGCCACCTCAATCTTCAAATTTATCCGGGGACTCCCTGCCAGGTGCCTCCAGCAGCCCCGCACTGAAAATGAGAATGTCTCAGGATATCTCGTACCAAGAAGGGTGTAGACTGGAAAGCTGTTGCTCAGCCTCATCTGCCCATGGCACTGTTCGCACAGGCGCACAGAGACTGGGGCTGCTTGCTTGCCTTGCCACCTCAAACTTCAAACGTAACCCGGGGGTCCCTGCCGGGTGCCTCCATCAGCCCTAACCCTAATATGCGAATGTCTCCAGATAGCTCTCACCCAGAAGGTGCTAGCCTGGAAAGCTGTTGCTCAGCCTCATCTGCCCATGGCACTGCTGCTACAGGCGCACAGAGACTGGGGCTGCTTGCTTCCCTTACCACCTCAAACTTCAAACGTAGCCTAGGGGGTCTTTGCAGGGCGCCTGCCACACCCTTGTACCAAATATGCAAGCGTCTTAGGATATCTCTTACCAATAAGGGGCTAGCCTGGAAAGCTGTTGCTCAGACTCATCTGCCCATGGCACTGCTCGCACAGGCGCACAGAGACTGGGGCTTCTTGCTTGCCTTGCCACCTTAAACTCAAACATAACTCGGGTGTCCCAGCTGCGTGCCTCCAGCAGCCCTGCCCCCAATATGAGAACGTCTCCAGATAGCTCGCAACCCGAAGGTGCTAGCCTTGAAAGCTGTTGCTCAGCCTCATCTGCCCATGGCACTGCTCGCACAGATACACACAGACTGGGGCTTCTTGCTTGCCTTGCCACCTTAAACTTCAAACATAGCCCGGGTGTCCCAGCCGGGTGCCTCCAGGAGCCCTGACCCCAATATGAGAACGTCTCCAGATAGCTCGCAACAAGAAGGTGCTAGCCTTGAAAGCTGTTGCTCAGCCTCATCTGCCCATGGCACTGCTCTAACAGGCGCACACAGACTGGGGCTGCTTGCTTGCCTTGCCACCTCAAACTTCAAACATAGCCTGAGGCTCCCTGCTGGGTCCCTCCAGCACCCCTGCACGGAGAATGCGAACGTCTCAGGATATCTCGTACCAAGAAGGCTTTAGCCTGGAAAGCTGTTGCTCAGACTCATCTGCCCATTGCACTGCTCTCACAGACGCCCAGAGACTGGGGCTGCTTGCTTGCCTTGCCACCTCAAACTTTAAACGTAAACCAAGGCTCCCTGCCGGGTGCCTCCAGCAGCCCTGCAACGAATATGCGAATGTCTGCAGATAGCTTGCACCCGGAAGGGGCTAGCCTGGAAAGCTGTTGCTCAGCCTCATCTACCCATGCCACTGCTCGCACAGGCGCACAGAGACTGGAGCTGCTTGCTTGCCTTGACACCTTAGTCTTCAACAGTAACCAGGGGCTCCCTGCCGTGTGCCTCCATCAGCCCTGACCCTAATACGCGAACGTCTCCAGATAGCTCGCACCCAGAAGCGGCTAGCTTTGAAAGCTGTTGCTCAGCCTCATCTACCCATGGCACTGCTCGCACAGGCGCACAGAGACTGGGGCTGCTTGCTTGCCTTGCCACCTCAAACTTCAAACGTAGCCCGAGGCTTCCTGCTGGGTCCCTCCAGCACCCCTGCACGGAGAATGCGAACGTCTCAGGATATCGCTTACCAGGTAGGGTTTAGCCTGGAAAGCTGTTGCTCAGCCTCATCTGCCCATGGCACTGCTCACACAGGCGCCCAGAGACTGGGGCTGCTTGCTTGCCTTGCCACCTCGATCTTCAAACATCAGTCGGGAATCCCCGCTGGTAGCCTCCAGCAGCTCTTCACCGAAAATGCGAACATCTCTAGATATCTCTTACCAAGAAGGGACTAGCCTGGAAAGCTGTTTCTTAGCCTCATGTGCCCATGGCACTGCTCACTCAGGCGCACAGAGACTGGGGCTGCTAGCTTGCCTTGACACCTCAGTCTTCAAACATAGCCTGGGTATCCCAGCTAGGTTCCTCCAGCAGCCCTGCAATGAATATGCGAATGTCTCCAGATAGCTTGCACTCAGAAGGCGCTAGCCTTGAAAGCTGTTGCTCAAGCTCATCTGCCCATGGCAGTGCTCACACAGGTGCACAGAGACTGGGGCTGCTTGCTTGCCTTGACACCTTGATCTTCAAACATAGGTCGGGGATCCCTGCTGTCAGCCTCCAGTAGCCCTTCACCGAACATGCGAACATCTCTAGATATCTCTCACCAAGAAGGGGCTAGCCTGGAAAGCTGTTGCTCAGCCTCATCTGCCCATGGCACTGCTCACAGAGGCGCACAGAGACTGGGGCTGCTTGCTTGCCTTGCCATCTCAAACTTCAAACGTAGCTTATGGGATCTTTGCCGAGCACCTGCCGCAGCCTTGACAAAAGTATGTGAACGTCTCAAGATATCTCTTACCAAGAAGGGGCTAGCCTGGAAAGCTGTTGCTCAGCCTCATCTGCCCATGGCACTGCTCACACAGATGCACAGAGACCGGGACTTCTTGCTGCTTTGCCACCTCAATGTTCAAACGTAGCCGGGGACTCCCTGCCAGGTGCCTCCAGAAGCCTCGCACCGAAAATGAGAATGTCTCAGGGTATTTCTTACCAAGAAGGGGCTAGCCTGGAAAGCTGTTTCTCATCCTAATCTGCCCATGGCACTGCTCACACAGGCGCACAGAGACTGGGGCTGCTTGCTTGCCTTGCCACCTCAAACTTCAAAGGTAGCCTAGGGGGTCTTTGCCAGGCGCCTGCCATACCCCTGTCCTAAATCTGTGAGCGTCTCACGATATCTCGTACCAAGAAGGCTTTAGCCTGGAAAGCTGTTGCTCAGCCTCATCTGCCCACGGCACTGCTCACACAGATGCACAGAGACTGGGGCTGCTTGCTTGCCTTGCCACATGACACCTCAAATGTACCCTAGGGGTTCCTTGGCGGGGGCCTCCCACAGCCCTGACCCGAATATACGAACGTCATAAGATATCTCGTACCAAAAAGGGGCTATCCTTGAAAGCTGTTGCTCAGCCTCATCTGCCCATTGCAATGCTCGCACAGGCGCACACAGACTGGGGCTGCTTGCTTGCCTTGCCACCTCAAACTTTAAAGGTAGCCTAGGGGGTCTTTGCCAGGCGCCTGCCACACCCCTGTCCTAAATATGCGAACGTCTCAGGATATCTCTTATAAAGAAGGGGCTAGCTTGGAGAGCTGTTGCTCAGCCCCGTACCCGGGGACTCCGTGCCAGGTGCCTCCAGCAGCCTCGCACCGAAAATTAGAATGTCTCAGGATATCTCGTACCAAGAAGGGTTTAGCCTGGAAAGCTGTTGCTCACTCATCTGCCCGTGGCACTGCTCGCACAGGCGCACAGAGACTGGGTCTGCTTGCTTGCCTTGCCACCTCAAACTTCAAACGTAGCCTAGGGGCTCTTTGCCAGGCGCCTGTCACACCCCAGTCCTAAATATGCGAGCGTTTCACGATATCTCTTACCAAGAAGGGGCTAGCCTTGAAAGGTGTTGCTCAGCCACATCTGCCCATGGCACTGCTCGCACAGATACACACAGACTGGGGCTTCTTGCTTGCCTTGCCACCTTAAACTTCAAACATAGCCCGGGTGTCCCAGCCGGGTGCCTCCAGGAGCCCTGCCCCCAATATGAGAACGTCTCCAGATAGCTCGCAACAAGAAGGTGCTAGCCTTGAAAGCTGTTGCTCAGCCTCATCTGCCCATGGCACTGCTCTAACAGGCGCACACAGACTGGGGCTGCTTGCTTGCCTTGCCACCTCAAACTTCAAACGTAGCCTGAGGCTCCCTGCTGGGTCCCTCCAGCACCCCTGCACGGAGAATGCGAACGTCTCAGGATATCTCGTACCAAGAAGGATTTAGCGTGGAAATCTGTTGCTCAGACTCATCTGCCCATTGCACTGCTCGCACAGACGCCCAAAGACTGGGGCTGCTTGCTTGCCTTGCCACCTCAAACTTTAAACGTAAACCAAGGCTCCCTGCTGGGTGCCTCCAGCAGCCCTGCAACGAATATGCGAATGTCTCCAGATAGCTTGCACCCAGAAGGGGCTAGCCTGGAAAGCTGTTGCGCAGCCTCATCTGCCCATGCCACTGCTCGCACAGGCGCACAGAGACTGGAGCTGCTTGCTTGCCTTGACACCTTAGTCTTCAACAGTAACCAGGGGCTCCCTGCAGGGTGCCTCCATCAGCCCTGACCCTAATATGCGAACGTCTCCAGATAGCTCGCACCCAGAAGCGGCTATCTTTGAAAGCTGTTGCTCAGCCTCATCTGCCCATGGCACTGTTCACACAAATGCACAGAGACTGGGGCTGCTTGCTGCATTGCCACCTCAATCTTCAAACTTATCCGGGGACTCCCTGCCAGGTGCCTCCAGCAGCCCCGCACTGAAAATGAGAATGTCTCAGGATATCTCGTACCAAGAAGGGTGTAGCCTGGAAAGCTGTTGCTCAGCCTCATCTGCCCATGGCACTGTTCGCACAGGCGCACAGAGATTGGGGCTGCTTGCTTGCCTTGCCACCTTAAACTTCAAACATAGCCCGGGTGTCCCAGCCGGGTGCCTCTAGCAGCCCTGCCCCGAATTTGAGGACGTCTCCTGATAGCTCACACCCAGAAGGTGCTAGCCTGGAAAGCTGTTGCTCAGCCTCATCTGCCCATGGCACTGCTCGCACAGGCGCACAGAGACTGGGGCTGCTTGCTTGCCTTGCCACCTCAAACTTCAAACTTACCTTGGGGCTCCCTGATGGGTCCCTCCAGCAGCCCTGCACCGAGAATGCTAACGTCTAAGGATACCTCTTACCAAAAAGGGGTAGACTGTAAAGCCTTTGCTCAGCCTCATCTGCCATGGCACTGCTCGCACAGGCGCAAAGAGACTGGGGCTGCTTGCTTGCCTTGCCACCTCAATCTTCAAACTTAGCCCGGGACTCCCTGCCAAGTGCCTCCAGCAGCCCTGCCCCTAATATGAGAACGTCTCCAGATAGCTCGCAACCAGAAGGGGCTAGCCTTGAAAGCTGTTGCTCAGCCTCATCTGCCCATGGCACTGCTCACATAGGCGCTGTTTCGGTTTCGGCTGCCGCCGGCAAACAAAAGCGCCACACGGCCGCCCCTCCCCCCGCCGGCGTGCGGAGGAGAATGAAAAAGAAAGAGGCTGAAACCGGTGGGTCGGGATAAGGGCAGTTTAACAGAACAGCAAACAGAGGGAAAACAGGAACAACAATGATACAAATAAGGAGAAAACACAACCACGAACCGTACAACAGCCGCTCTCCCGCAACCGGACCGGCGCTGCGCCCGCCCAAGCTGCGAGTGCCTTCCCGCCGCGCCGCCCCCCCCACCGGAACCCAGCATGACGTCACATGGTATGGAATACCGGGCTCTGTTTGGCCAGGTGGGGTCAGCCCCCACCCCCCGGCTGTGCCCCTTCCTGGAGTCCGGTGAAAATTAACCCTGTTCTGGCCAAACCCAGGACATTATCCACCCCTTATTCCATACCATCTACGTCATGCCCAGGTCCCCCATTGTCCAGCTGATCACCGCCACTTCTCCTGTCTCCAGATATCATTCCCTTAGTCTATGGATCATCACTCTAAAGTGTCCGTTGAATTCATTTAATCCATGACTTCAGGCTCCATCTGTCGTTACGGTCTTCCGTGGCAGGGGAGGTGATGTGTGGTGATGGGCGGTCACTTGCTGCATCCGGAGCTCACGGCTGATGTATCTGGTGCGGCCCGTGCCCACAGTCTGCAGGAGATGTTGATCTTGATGAAGTTGCTGGATGCCAGTTGTTGAAAACCAGGTCCAGTTCCATCATCGCTGTGCTCTGCTAGGTTTTCATCGAAAAAGTCCATCCTTCTTTAATCTGGACGATTCTTACTATGCTACTACTGGTACAAAATATAACAATTATAACAGTGATAACAGACAGTGACAGGGTTATTTAACAATTAACTTTATACAATTTATTTATGGACTATTCTCGCCCAAAATTAAATCCCCATGAGGTACACATCGGACTTCCCCATCCTTCCGCATTACCCACCAGGTACACCCAGGTCCTTGAGCAAAAGCAATCCCGCGGACGGGCTTGCCTTTGCCCGAGGCAGGACTAACCCAAACCGTCTTCCCTAACATGTTCCGCATGTGCACTACAGGGACTTTATCCCCTTCTACGGCGTGCTGAGGTTTTGACTGGGCAGGACCAGCCCGGTTGGTGGACCCTCTGGTGTTAACCAACCAGGTGGCCTTTGCTAAATGGGTATCCCAATTTTTGAAAGTCCCACCCCCCATTGCCCTCAAAGTGGTTTTTAGCAGCCCATTGTAACGTTCAATCTTTCCAGAGGCTGGTGCATGGTAGGGGATGTGATACACCCACTCAATACCGTGTTCTTTGGCTCAGGTGTCTATGAGGCTGTTGCGAAAGTGAGTCCCGTTGTCCGACTCGATTCTTTCGGGAGTGCCATGTCGCCACAGGACTTGTTTTTCCAGGCCCAGGATGGTATTCCGGGCGGTGGCATGGGGCACAGGGTAGGTTTCCAGCCATCCGGTGGTGGACTCCACCATTGTGAGCACATAGCGCTTGCCTTGGCGGGTTTGTGGCAGTGTGATGTAGTCAATCTGCCACGCCTCCCCGTATTTATATTTTAGCCATCGTCCTCCATACCACTGAGGCTTTACCCGCTTGGCTTGCTTAATTGCAGCGCATCTCACATTCATGGATAACCTGTGCAATGGTATCCATGGTCAAGTCCACAGCCTCAGTCACGAGCCCATCTGTATGTCGCGTCTTTTCCTTGGTGGCCCGAGGTGTCATGGGCCCACCGAGCTATAAAGAGTTCACCCTTATGTTGCCAGTCCAGATCCACCTGAGCCACTTCAATCTTAGCAGCCTGATCTACCTGGTGGTTGTTTTGATGTTCTTCAGTGGCCCGACTCTTAGGGACGTGGGCATCCACGTGACGGACTTTTACAGCCAACTGCTCTAGCCGGGCAGCAATATCTTGCCACAATGGGGCAGCCCAGATAGGTTTGCCTCTGCGCTGCCAGTTGTTCTTCTTCCATTGCTGCAGCCACCCCCACAAGGCATTGGCCACCATCCAAGAGTCGGTGTAAAGATAGAGCACTGGCCACTTCTCTCGACTGGCAATGTCTAAAGCCAGCTGGATGGCTTTCACCTCTGCAAACTGGCTGGACTCACCTTCTCCCTCGGCAGTTTCTGCGACTTGTCGTGTAGGGCTCCATACAGCAGCCTTCCACCTCCGCTGCTTCCCCACAATGCGACAGGACCCATCCGTGAACAGGGCATACTGTTTCTTATCTTCTGGCAGCTGGTTATACAGTGGGGCCTCTTCAGCACGTGTCACCTCCTCCTCTGGCGATGCTCCAAAATCTTTGCCTTCTGGCCAATCCATGATGACCTCCAGAATTCCTGGGCGACTGGGGTTTCCCATTCGGGCGCGCTGAGTGATCAGAGCGACCCACTTACTCCACGTAGCATCGGTGGCATGATGCGTAGAGGGGACCCTCTCTTTGAACATCCAGCCCAGGACTGGCAATCGTGGTGCTAGGAGGAGCTGTGCTTCAGTGCCGACCACTTCTGAAGCAGCTCGAACGCCTTCATATGCTGCCAGAATCTCTTTTTCAGTGGGAGTATAGCGGGCCTCGGATCCTTTGTATCCCCGGCTCCAAAACCCCAGGGGTCGACCTCGAGTCTCCCCTGGTGCCTTCTGCCAGAGACTCCAGGTTGGGCCATTCTCCCCGGCTGCGGTGTAGAGCACGTTTTTAACATCTTGCCCTGACCGGACTGGACCAAGGGCTACGGCATGAACTATCTCCTGTTTAATCTGTTCAAATGCCTGTCGTTGCTCAGGGCCCCATTCAAAATCATTCTTCTTCCGGGTCACTTGGTACAGAGGGCTTACAATCTGGCTGTAATTTGGGATGTGCATCCTCCAAAAACCCACAACACCCAGGAAGGCCTGTGCTTCCTTTTTGCTGGTTGGTGGAGACATAGCTGCTATTTTGTTGATGACATCCATTGGGATTTGACGGCGCCCATCCTGCCATTTTATTCCCAAAAACTGGATCTCTTGCGCAGGTCCCTTTACTTTACTTCGCTTAATGGCGAAACCGGCTTTCAGAAGGATCTGAACTATTTTCTCCCCTTTCTCGAAAACCTCCTCCGCTGTGTCGCCCCATATAATGATGTCGTCGATGTACTGCAGATGTTCTGGGGCTTCACCCTTTTCCAGTGCAGTCTGGATTAGTCCATGGCAAATGGTGGGACTGTGTTTCCACCCCTGGGGCAGTCGATTCCAGGTGTACTGGATGCCCCTCCAGGTGAAAGCAAACTGTGGCCTGCACTCTGCTGCCAAAGGGATGGAGAAGAATGCATTAGCGATGTCAATTGTAGCGTACCACTTGGCTGCCTTTGACTCCAGCTGATATTGAAGTTCTAGCATGTCTGGCATGGCAGCACTCAGCGGTGGTGTGACTTCATTCAGGCCACGGTAGTCTATTGTCAGTCTCCACTCTCCAGTAGATTTTCTCACTGGCCATATGGGACTATTAAAGGGTGAGCGAGTTTTACTGATCACTCCTTGACTCTCCAGCTGGCGGATCAGCTGATGAATGGGGAGAAGGGAGTCTCGGTTGGTACGATACTGTCGCCGGTGCACCGCTGTGGTCGCGATTGGCACCTGTTGTTCTTCAACCCTCAGCAACCCCACAACGGAAGGATCCTCCGAGAGACCAGGCAAAATGGACAGCTGTTTAATTTCTTCCGTCTCCACAGCAGCTATGCCAAAAGCCCACCGATACCCCCTTGGGTCCTTGAAATACCCTCTCCTAAGATAGTCTATCCCAAGGATGCACGGAGCCTCGGGGTCAGTTACAATGGGGTGCTTTTGCCACTCCTGCCCAGTGAGGCTCACTTCAGCCTCCAGTAGACTCAGCTCTTGGGACCCCCCTGTCACTCCCGAAATGCAAATGGACTCTGACCCTTTGAACTCTGATGGCATTAAATTACACTGTGCACCAGTGTCCACTAGAGCTTTATACTCTTGTGGATCTGACGTGCCAGGCCACCGAATCCACACCGTCCAATAGACACGGTTGTCCCTTTCCTCCACCTGGCTGGAGGCAGGGCCCCTCTAATCCTCGTCAGAGAAATTGCTGCTCACCTGCTGTAAAAATGACTTGGAGGTCCCCTCCAGAGGATCGGAATCAAGGTCAAACTATCTACCTGGTCTGGAGAGCTGGCTTTTGGAAACTGGAGCAACACTTTTCCTAACAGAATCCCCTTTGGTGATTGTTTTACCTCGCAACTCACGTACTCGGGCCTCTAGACTTGAGGTGGGTTTTCCATCCCACTTCCTCATGTCCTCTCCGTGGTCACGCAAGTAGAACCACAGGGTGCCCTGGGGTGTATAGCCTCTGTATTCCCTCTCCTGAGCAGAGAAACGCTTGCCCCTAATAGCTGAGACACTGGCCCGTACAGGTGGGGAGTAGGACATACTCTGTTCGAGTCGCTGGACCTTCTGGGACAATTTATTTACAGCTGAGACAAGGGAGGAAGAGAGACTTTCCTCATATTGGCGGAGTCTGACAGCCACCTCGTCCACTGTTGGTGCGTCTTTCCCTTTCGAGTTTACAACTGCCAGTGAGTTGGCATGCGAGGAGGGTGCACTCCGCACAAACTTCCTCCACATGGATTGTGAGCACTGGAGTTCATCTGGGTCTGTGGGTACCTGCTCATCGTCTGTGTCACAGTAAACCAGCTCCCGCACAGCTAATTCCCTCAAGTACTGAATACCCCTTTCCATATTGGTCCACTTGCCAGGATAGCATACAAAATTGTCACTGAAGGGGTACCTCTCCCTCACGCCTGACAGAAGTCTCCTCCAGAGGCTGAGGATTTGTACTTTTTTCCCAATGGCCTTGTCAATGCCCCCATCCCTGGCCAGGGATCCCAGCTGCTTGGCTTCCTTGCCCTCTAACTCCAAGCTGCTGGCCCCGTTATCCCAGCACCGCAGCAGCCAGGTGGCAATGTGCTCGCCTGGGTGGCGGCTGAAATCTTTCCGCATGTCTCGCAGCTCGCTCAGGGACAGGGACCGGGTGATGATCTCTGTCTCTGTCTCCCGTGATGACCCTGGCTCATCGTCATCCCTCCCGGAGCGATCTGCTCTCTTTGCGTCTTTCTTTAGTTTTACAGGGGCGACTGCTACGGGCAGAGGTTGGTCACTGGGCTCAGCCGCGATGCCTGCAGCTGGAGCTGGGGCTGTAGCAGCTGCTGTGCCTGCCAGGGAAACCGAGGCAGACCCTGCAGCTGTGGCAGCGGCGGTGCCAGCTGGGGGGGCTGTGACTGCCTGCTGGGCTGGAGGGGCTGCAGGGCCGGCTGGGGGGGCAGCGCCAGCCGCAGTGCCTGCTGCTTCGTTTCCCCCTCTTTCCCCTTTAGGGCACTGAACAGTGTTAAACAGTGCAGCTCGGTAGGCGTGGGCCAGACCCCAGCACGTTGCTGTGATCTGTGTCTCTCTGGAGTTCCCAGGGTGGCAGCACACTTTTTGCAGATACTTTACTAGTTTGTCCGGATTCTGTATTTGCTCAGGGGTGAGTTTAAAAAACATCGGGGGTGTCCACTGCCCTAGGTACTTGCCCATGCTGTCCCACACACCCAGCCACTCACAGCTATCCAGCCCCGGGGCAGGTCTCTGCACGATGTTCTTAACAACTTGCTTAGCCCTAAACAAAAACCAAAACCCGTTCAGGAGGCATAACAAAAGGAGAGTGCTGCCCTGAGCATCCCAGGGGTACTCGAAATTATCAAAAGCCGTTAGAACTGGCCTGAAGGAGAGAGGGGGGGCGAAAGAGTGGGGGAAGGTATCCCCTTCGGTTTTCCCCACAGACTGGGTTTGATTATTCACAAATTCTAAGACATAGGATCCGAGGTACGGGAATGACCGCAGAGCCGCATGCAAATACAAGCCTAATTTCATGCACAGTGATGTTATCATATCATAAGTCCATATCGTAAGGTAGAGCAAAATTATCATCCTGATCTTTTTCCCAGCGATGATGAACAGCACGGCATTGAATACATACTGCAAATAAGGATTCAGAAACCACAGCCATCTGATCAAAGACAGAAACATTTTTACTGGCGACTATTTAACACAGAAAATGCGTATGATAAATTTTAACAAAATCTATGAAAGCAGTTTTAACACCAGCTGCTCAGCCCTGCCGTTATCCCCGCTCCACGTCTGGGCGCCAATTTAATGTTTCGGTTTCGGCTGCCGCCGGCAAACAAAAGCGCCACGCGGCCGCCCCTCCCCCCGCCGGCGTGCAGAGGAGAATGAAAAAGAAAGAGGCAGAAACCGGTGGGTCGGGATAAGGGCAGTTTAACAGAACAGCAAACAGAGGGAAAACAGGAACAACAACGATACAAATAAGGAGAAAACACAACCACAAACCGTACAACAGCCGCTCTCCCGCAACCGGACCGGCGCTGCGCCCGCCCAAGCCGCGAGTGCGTTCCCGCCGCGCCGCCCCCCCCACCGGAACCCAGCATGACGTCACATGGTATGGAATACCGGGCTCTGTTTGGCCAGGTGGGGTCAGCCCCCACCCCCCGGCTGTGCCCCTTCCTGGATTCCGGTGAAAATTAACCCTGTTCTGGCCAAACCCAGGACAGGCGCACACAGACTGGGGCTGCTCTCTTGACTTGCCACCTCAAACTTCAAACGTAGCCCGGGGCTGTCTGCTGGGTCCCTTCAGCACCCCTGCATGGAGAATGAGAACGTCTCAGGATGTCTCGTACCAAGAAGGGTTTAGTCTGGAAAGCTGTTGCTCAGCCTCATCTGCACATGGAGCTACTCGCACAGACGCCCAGAGACTGGGGCTGCTTGCTTGCCTTGCCACCTCAGTCTTCAAACGTAGCCCAAGGCTCCCTGCCGGGTGCCTCCAGAAGCCCTGCAATGAATAGGCGAATGTCTCCAGATAGCTTGCACCCAGAAGGGGCTAGCATGGAAAGCTGTTACTCACCCTCATGTGCCCATGGCACTGCTCACACAGATGCACATAGACTGCGGCTTCTTGCTGCTTTGCAACATCAGTCTTCAAACGAATCCCGGGACTCCCTGCCACGTGTCTCCAGCAGCCCCGCACCGAAAATGAGAATGTCTCAGGATATTTCTTACCAAGAAGGGGCTAGCCTGGAAAGCTGTTGCTCAGCCTCATCTGCCCATGGCACTGCTCGTACAGATGCACAGAGACTGGGACTGCTTGCTTGCCTTGCCACCTCAAATTTCAAACATAGCCCGGGTATCCCACCCCGATGCCTCCAGCAGCTCTGCAACGAATATGCGAACACCTCTAGATATCTCTCACCAAGAAGGGGCTAGCCTGGAAATCTGTTGCTCAGCCTCATCTGCCCATGGCATCGCTCACACAGGCGCACAGAGACTGGGGCTGCTTGCTTGCCTTGCCACCTCAAACTTCAAAGGTAGCCTAGGGGGTCTTTGCCAGGCGCCTGCCACACCCCTGTCCTAAATCTGCGAGCGTCTCACGATATCTCGTACCAAGAAGGGTTTAGCCTGGAAAGCTGTTGCTCAGCCTCATCTGGCCATGGCACTGCTCACTCAGGCGCACAGAGAGTGGGTCTTCTTGCTTGCCTTGCCACCTGAAACTTCAAACTTAGCCTAGGTGGTCCTTGGCAGGGGCCTCCCGCCGCCCTGACCCGAATATGTGAAAGTCTCTGGATATCTCTTACCAAGAAGGGGCTAGCCTGGAGAGCTGTTGCTCAGCCTCATCTGCCCATGGCACTGCTCGCACAGACGCACAGAGACTGGGGCTGCTTGCTTGCCTTGCCACCTCAGTCTTCAAACGTAGCCCGGGGATCCCTGTAGGGTTCTTCCAGCAGACCTGCACTGAAAATGCGAACATCTCCAGACAGATCGCACCCATAAGGGGCTAGCCTGGAGAGCTGTTGCTCAGCCTCATCTGCCCATGGCACTGCTCGCACAGGCGCACAAAGACTGGGGCTGCTTGCTTGCCTTGCCACCTCAAACTTCAAACGTAACCCGGGTGTCCCAGCCAGGTGCCTCCAGAAGCCCTACAACGAATATGCGAATGTCTCCAGATAGCTCGCAACCAGAAGGGACTACCCTGGAAAGCTGTTGCTCAGCCTCATCTGCCCATGGCACTGCTTGCACAGGCGCCCAGAGACTGGGGCTGCTTGCTAGCCTTTCCACCTCAAACTTCCAGCTTAACTTATGAGGTTTTTCCCGGGCGCCTCTCTCAACTCTGAACCTAATATGCGAGCGTCTCAAAATATTCTATGCCAAGAAAGGTCTAGCCTGGAAAGCTTTTGCTCAGACTCCTCTGCCCATGGCAGTGCTCGCACAGATGCAAGGAGACTGGGGCTGCTTGCATGCCTTGCCAACTTAAACTTCAAACGTAGTTTAGGGGATATGTGACAGGCACCTGTCGCAGCCCTGACTCGAATATGCGAGCGTCTCAGGATATCTCTTACCAAGAAGGGGCTAACCTGTAAAGATGTTGCTCAGCCTCATCTGCCCATGGCACTGCACGCACAGGTGCTCAGAGACTGGGTCTGCTTACTTGCCGTGCCACCTCAAACTTCAAACATATCCTAGGCGGTCTTTGCCGTGCCCCTCCCACAGCCCTGACCTTAATATGCGAACGTCTCAGGATATCTCTTACCAAAAAGGGGTTAGCCTGGAAAGCTGTTTCTCAGCCTCATCTGCAATTGGCACTTCTTGCACAGGCGCCCAGAGGCTGGGGCTCCTTTCTTGACTTGCCACCTCAATCTTCAAACGTAACCAGGGGGTCCCTGACGGGCGCCTCCAGCAGCCCTGCAAAGAATATGCGAACGTATCCAGATAGCTCGCACCCAGAACGGGCTAGCCTGGAGAGCTGTTACTCATCCTCATATGTTCATGGCACTGCTCGCACAGGTGCACACAGAGACTGGGGCTGCTTGCTTGCCTTGCCACCTCAAACTTGAAACGTATCTCGGGGCTCCCACCCCTATCCCTCCACAGCCCTGCACTGAAAATGCAAACAACTCAGGTTATCTATTACCAAGAAGGGGTTAGCCTGGAAAGCTGTTGCTCAGCCTCATCTGCTCATGGCACTGATTGCACACTTGCTCAGACAGTGGGGCTGCTTGCTTGCCTTGCCACCACAATCTTCAAACGTATCTTGTGGATCCCCGCCGGGAGCCTCCAGCAGACCTGCACCAAAAATGCGAACATCTCCAGATAGCTTCCACCCAGAAGGGGCGAACCTGGAAAGCTGTTGCTCAGCCTCATCTGCTCATGGCACTGCTTGCACAGGTGCTCAGAGACTGGGGCTGCTTGCTTGCCTTGCCACCTAAATCCTCAAACGTAACCAAAGGGTTCCTGATGGGTGCCTCCATCAGACCTGACCTTAATATGCGACCATCTCAGGGTATCTCGTACCAAGAAGGGGCTAGCCTGGAAAGCTGTTGTTCAGCCTCATCTGCCTATGGCACTGCTCGCACAGGCGCACACAGTCTGGGGCTGCTTGCTTGCCTTGCCACCTCAAACTTCAAACATAACCAGGGAGTCCCTGCCGGTTGCCTCCAGGAGCCGTGACCCGAATAGGTGAACTTGTCCAGATAGCTTCCACCCAGAAGGGGCTAGCCTGGAAAGCTGTTGCTCAGCCTCATTTGCTCATGGCACTGCTCGCACAGGCTCCCAGAGACTGGTGTATCTTGCTTGCCTTGCCACCTCAACCTTAGCATAGTGGGTCTTTGCCTGGCGCCCGCCGCACCCCTGTCCCGAATATGCGAGCGTCTCAGGTTATCTCTTACCAAGAAGGGGCTATCCTTGAAAGCTGTTGCTCAGCCTCACCTGCCCATGGCACTGCTCGCACAGGCGCACAGAGAGACTAGTGCTGCTTGCTTGCCTTGCCACATCAAACTTCAAACGTAGCCCGGAACTCTGTGCTTTGTGCCTCCAGCGTCCATGCTCCCAAAAAGCGAACTTCTCCATATAGCCTGCACCCAGCACGGTCTAGCCCAGAAAGCTGTTGCTCAGCCTCAAATGCCCATGGCACTGCTCGCACAGGTGCACAGAGAGACTGGGGCTGCTTGCTTGACTTGCCACCTCAAACTTCAAACGTAGCCCAGGGATCCCTGCCAGGTGCCTCCAGCAGACCTGCACTGAACATGCGAACATCTCCAGATAGATCGCACCCAGAAGGGACTAGCCTTGAAAACTGTTTCTCACCCTCATTTGCGCATGGCACAGAGACTGGGGCTGCTTGCTTGCCTTCCCCACATCAAACTTCAAATGTAGCCTAAGGGGTTCTTGCTCAGGGCGTCCCGCAGCCCTCACCCAAATTTGTGAACATCTCACGATATCTCTTACCAAGTATTGGCTAGCCCACAAAGCAGTTGCTCAGCCTCACCTACCCATGGCACTGCTCGCACAGATGCACAGAGACTGGGGCTGCTTGCTTGCCTTGCCACCTCAAACTTCAAACATAGCCCGGGGATCCCTGCACGGTGTCTCCAGCAGGCCTGCACTGGAGATACGAACGTCTTAGGACATCTCTTACCAAGTACTGGCTAGTCTGGAAATCTGTTTCTCAGCCTCATCTACCCATGGCACTGCTCGCACAGGCGCACAGAGACTGGGGCTGCTTGCTTGCCTTGCCACCTCAAACTACAAACGTTGCAGGGGCTCCCTGACGGGTCCCTCCAGCAGCCCTGCACCAAAAATGGGAACGTCTCAGGATATCTATTACCAAGAAGGGGCTAGCCTGGAATGCAGTTGCTCAGCCTCATCTGCCCATGGCACTGCTCGCACAGATGCAGAGAGACTGGGGATGCTTACTTGCCTTGCCACCTCAAACTTCAAACGTAACCAGGGAGTCCCCGCCAGTTACCTCCAGCAGACGTGACCCGAATAGGCAAACTTCTCCAGATAGTTTCCACCCAGAAGGGGCTAGCCTGGAAAGCTGTTGCTCAGCCTCATCTGCCCATGGCACTGCTCGCACAGGCGCACAGAGACTGGTGTATCTTGATTCCTTTGCCACCTTAAACTTCAAACGTAGCCTAGGGGGTGTTTGTCAGGTGCCTGCCACAGCCCTGACCTGAATATGCGAATGTCTCAGGATATCTCTTACCAAGGAGGGGCTAGCCTGGAATGCAGTTGCTCAGCCTCATCTGCCCATGGCACTGCTCGCACAGATGCACAGAGACTTGGGTAGTTTGCTTGCCTTGCCACCTCAAACTTCAAACTTAGCCTAGGGGGTCCTTGCCGGGCGCCTCCCACAGCCCTGATTCTAATATGTGCGCATCTCATTATGTCTCTTACCAAAAAGGTGCTAGCCCTGAAAGGTGTTGCTCAGCCACATCTGCCCATGGCACTGCTCGCATAGATGCACAGAGACTGGACCTGCTTGCTTGGCTTGCCACCTCAAACTTTAAACATAGCCTAGGGGGTCCCTGCCGGGCCCCTTCCACAGCCCTGACCTTAATATGCAAACGTCTCAGGACATCTCTTACTAAGAAGGGGCTATCCTGGAAAGCTGTTGCTCAGCCTCATCTGCCCATGGCCCTGCTTGCACAGGTGCCCAAAGTCTGGGACTGGTTGCTTGCCTTGCCACCTCAATCTTCAAACGTAACCAGGGGGTCTCTGACGGTGTCCTCCAGCAGTCCTGCAAAATATATACGAAAGTCTCCAGATAGCTCACACCCAGAACGAGCTAGCCTGGAGAGCTGTTGCTCAGCCTCATCTGCCCATGGCACTGCTCGCACAGGCGCCCAGAGACTGGGGCTGCTTGCTTGCCTTGCCACCTCAAACTTCAAATGCAGCCCGGGGCTCCCTGCCCGTCTCTCCTGCAGCCCTGCACCAAAAATGCTAACGTCTCAGGATGCCTCTTACCAAGAAGGGGCTAGCCTGGAAAGTTGTTGCTCAGCTTCATCTGCCCATGGCACTTATTGCACAGGCGCCCAGATTCTGGGGCTCCTTGCTTGCCTAGCCACCTCAATCTTCAAACGTAACCAGGGGGTCCCTGACGGGTGCCTCCAGCAGCCCTGCAAAGAATATGTGAATGTCTCCAGATAGCTCGCACCCAGAACGGGCTAGCCTGGAGAGCTGTTGCTCAGCCTCATCTGCCCATGCCACTGACCGCACAGACGCACAGAGACTGGAGCTGCTTGCTTGCCTTGCCACCTCAAACTTCAAACGTAGCCTAGGGGGTCTTTGCCGTGCCCCTCCCACAGCCCTGACCTTAATATGCCAACGTCTCAGGATATCCCTTACCAAGAAGGGGCTAGCCTGGAAATCTGTTGCTCAGCCTCATCTGCCCTTGGCACTGCTCGCACAGGCGCACAGAGACTGGGGCTGCTTGCTTGCCTTGCCCCCTCAAACTTCAAACGCAGCCCAGGGCTCCCTGCCCGTCCCTCCAGGAGCCCTGCACCAAAAATGCGAACGTCTCAGGATGTCTCTTACCAAGAAGGGACTAGCCTGGAATGTTGTTGCTCAGCCTCATCTGCCCATGGCACTGCTTGCACAGGCGCACAGAGACTGGGGCTCCTTGCTTGCCTAGCCACCTCAATCTTCATACGTAACCAGGGCGTCCCTGACGGGTGCCTCCAGCAGCCCTGCAAAGTATATGCGAATGTCTCCAGATAGCTCGCACCCAGAACGGGCTAGCCTGGAGAGCTGTTGCTCAGACTCATCTGCTCATGGCACTGCTTGCACAGGTGCTCAGACACTGGGGCTGCTTGCTTGCCTTGACACCTCAAGCTTGAAACGTAACCACGAAGTCCCTGCTGGTTGCCTCCAGCAGCCGTGACCCGAGTAGGCGAACTTCTCTAGATAGATTCCACCGAGAATGGTTTAGCCTGGAAATCTGTTGCTCGGCCTCATCTGCCCATGGTACTACTCGCACAGATGCACAGAGACTGGGGCTGCTTGCTTGCTCTGCCACCTCAAACTTCAAACGTATCCCAGGGCTCCCTGCCCTGTCGCTCCAGCAGCCCCGCACTGAAAATTCGAACGCCTCGGATTATCTATTACCAAGAAGGGGCTAGCCTGGAAATCTGTTGCTCAGCCTCATCTGCCCATGGCATCGCTCACACAGGCGCACAGAGACTGGGGCTGCTTGCTTGCCTTGCCACCTCAAACTTCAAAGGTAGCCTAGGGGGTCTTTGCCAGGCGCCTGCCACACCCCTGTCCTAAATCTGCGAGCGTCTCACGATATCTCGTACCAAGAAGGGTTTAGCCTGGAAAGCTGTTGCTCAGCCTCATCTGGCCATGGCACTGCTCACTCAGGCGCACAGAGAGTGGGTCTTCTTGCTTGCCTTGCCACCTGAAACTTCAAACTTAGCCTAGGTGGTCCTTGGCAGGGGCCTCCCGCCGCCCTGACCCGAATATGTGAAAGTCTCTGGATATCTCTTACCAAGAAGGGGCTAGCCTGGAGAGCTGTTGCTCAGCCTCATCTGCCCATGGCACTGCTCGCACAGACGCACAGAGACTGGGGCTGCTTGCTTGCCTTGCCACCTCAGTCTTCAAACGTAGCCCGGGGATCCCTGTAGGGTTCTTCCAGCAGACCTGCACTGAAAATGCGAACATCTCCAGACAGATCGCACCCATAAGGGGCTAGCCTGGAGAGCTGTTGCTCAGCCTCATCTGCCCATGGCACTGCTCGCACAGGCGCACAAAGACTGGGGCTGCTTGCTTGCCTTGCCACCTCAAACTTCAAACGTAACCCGGGTGTCCCAGCCAGGTGCCTCCAGAAGCCCTACAACGAATATGCGAATGTCTCCAGATAGCTCGCAACCAGAAGGGACTACCCTGGAAAGCTGTTGCTCAGCCTCATCTGCCCATGGCACTGCTTGCACAGGCGCCCAGAGACTGGGGCTGCTTGCTAGCCTTTCCACCTCAAACTTCCAGCTTAACTTATGAGGTTTTTCCCGGGCGCCTCTCTCAACTCTGAACCTAATATGCGAGCGTCTCAAAATATTCTATGCCAAGAAAGGTCTAGCCTGGAAAGCTTTTGCTCAGACTCCTCTGCCCATGGCAGTGCTCGCACAGATGCAAGGAGACTGGGGCTGCTTGCATGCCTTGCCAACTTAAACTTCAAACGTAGTTTAGGGGATATGTGACAGGCACCTGTCGCAGCCCTGACTCGAATATGCGAGCGTCTCAGGATATCTCTTACCAAGAAGGGGCTAACCTGTAAAGATGTTGCTCAGCCTCATCTGCCCATGGCACTGCACGCACAGGTGCTCAGAGACTGGGTCTGCTTACTTGCCGTGCCACCTCAAACTTCAAACATATCCTAGGCGGTCTTTGCCGTGCCCCTCCCACAGCCCTGACCTTAATATGCAAACGTCTCAGGATATCTCTTACCAAAAAGGGGTTAGCCTGGAAAGCTGTTTCTCAGCCTCATCTGCAATTGGCACTTCTTGCACAGGCGCCCAGAGGCTGGGGCTCCTTTCTTGACTTGCCACCTCAATCTTCAAACGTAACCAGGGGGTCCCTGACGGGCGCCTCCAGCAGCCCTGCAAAGAATATGCGAACGTATCCAGATAGCTCGCACCCAGAACGGGCTAGCCTGGAGAGCTGTTACTCATCCTCATATGTTCATGGCACTGCTCGCACAGGTGCACACAGAGACTGGGGCTGCTTGCTTGCCTTGCCACCTCAAACTTGAAACGTATCTCGGGGCTCCCACCCCTATCCCTCCACAGCCCTGCACTGAAAATGCAAACAACTCAGGTTATCTATTACCAAGAAGGGGTTAGCCTGGAAAGCTGTTGCTCAGCCTCATCTGCTCATGGCACTGATTGCACACTTGCTCAGACAGTGGGGCTGCTTGCTTGCCTTGCCACCACAATCTTCAAACGTATCTTGTGGATCCCCGCCGGGAGCCTCCAGCAGACCTGCACCAAAAATGCGAACATCTCCAGATAGCTTCCACCCAGAAGGGGCGAACCTGGAAAGCTGTTGCTCAGCCTCATCTGCTCATGGCACTGCTTGCACAGGTGCTCAGAGACTGGGGCTGCTTGCTTGCCTTGCCACCTAAATCCTCAAACGTAACCAAAGGGTTCCTGATGGGTGCCTCCATCAGACCTGACCTTAATATGCGACCATCTCAGGGTATCTCGTACCAAGAAGGGGCTAGCCTGGAAAGCTGTTGTTCAGCCTCATCTGCCTATGGCACTGCTCGCACAGGCGCACACAGTCTGGGGCTGCTTGCTTGCCTTGCCACCTCAAACTTCAAACATAACCAGGGAGTCCCTGCCGGTTGCCTCCAGGAGCCGTGACCCGAATAGGTGAACTTGTCCAGATAGCTTCCACCCAGAAGGGGCTAGCCTGGAAAGCTGTTGCTCAGCCTCATTTGCTCATGGCACTGCTCGCACAGGCTCCCAGAGACTGGTGTATCTTGCTTGCCTTGCCACCTCAACCTTAGCATAGTGGGTCTTTGCCTGGCGCCCGCCGCACCCCTGTCCCGAATATGCGAGCGTCTCAGGTTATCTCTTACCAAGAAGGGGCTATCCTTGAAAGCTGTTGCTCAGCCTCACCTGCCCATGGCACTGCTCGCACAGGCGCACAGAGAGACTAGTGCTGCTTGCTTGCCTTGCCACATCAAACTTCAAACGTAGCCCGGAACTCTGTGCTTTGTGCCTCCAGCGTCCATGCTCCCAAAAAGCGAACTTCTCCATATAGCCTGCACCCAGCACGGTCTAGCCCAGAAAGCTGTTGCTCAGCCTCAAATGCCCATGGCACTGCTCGCACAGGTGCACAGAGAGACTGGGGCTGCTTGCTTGACTTGCCACCTCAAACTTCAAACGTAGCCCAGGGATCCCTGCCAGGTGCCTCCAGCAGACCTGCACTGAACATGCGAACATCTCCAGATAGATCGCACCCAGAAGGGACTAGCCTTGAAAACTGTTTCTCACCCTCATTTGCGCATGGCACAGAGACTGGGGCTGCTTGCTTGCCTTCCCCACATCAAACTTCAAATGTAGCCTAAGGGGTTCTTGCTCGGGGCGTCCCGCAGCCCTCACCCAAATTTGTGAACATCTCACGATATCTCTTACCAAGTATTGGCTAGCCCACAAAGCAGTTGCTCAGCCTCACCTACCCATGGCACTGCTCGCACAGATGCACAGAGACTGGGGCTGCTTGCTTGCCTTGCCACCTCAAACTTCAAACATAGCCCGGGGATCCCTGCACGGTGTCTCCAGCAGGCCTGCACTGGAGATACGAACGTCTTAGGACATCTCTTACCAAGTACTGGCTAGTCTGGAAATCTGTTTCTCAGCCTCATCTACCCATGGCACTGCTCGCACAGGCGCACAGAGACTGGGGCTGCTTGCTTGCCTTGCCACCTCAAACTACAAACGTTGCAAGGGCTCCCTGACGGGTCCCTCCAGCAGCCCTGCACCAAAAATGGGAACGTCTCAGGATATCTATTACCAAGAAGGGGCTAGCCTGGAATGCAGTTGCTCAGCCTCATCTGCCCATGGCACTGCTCGCACAGATGCAGAGAGACTGGGGATGCTTACTTGCCTTGCCACCTCAAACTTCAAACGTAACCAGGGAGTCCCCGCCAGTTACCTCCAGCAGACGTGACCCGAATAGGCAAACTTCTCCAGATAGTTTCCACCCAGAAGGGGCTAGCCTGGAAAGCTGTTGCTCAGCCTCATCTGCCCATGGCACTGCTCGCACAGGCGCACAGAGACTGGTGTATCTTGATTCCTTTGCCACCTTAAACTTCAAACGTAGCCTAGGGGGTGTTTGTCAGGTGCCTGCCACAGCCCTGACCTGAATATGCGAATGTCTCAGGATATCTCTTACCAAGGAGGGGCTAGCCTGGAATGCAGTTGCTCAGCCTCATCTGCCCATGGCACTGCTCGCACAGATGCACAGAGACTTGGGTAGTTTGCTTGCCTTGCCACCTCAAACTTCAAACTTAGCCTAGGGGGTCCTTGCCGGGCGCCTCCCACAGCCCTGATTCTAATATGTGCGCATCTCATTATGTCTCTTACCAAAAAGGTGCTAGCCCTGAAAGGTGTTGCTCAGCCACATCTGCCCATGGCACTGCTCGCATAGATGCACAGAGACTGGACCTGCTTGCTTGGCTTGCCACCTCAAACTTTAAACATAGCCTAGGGGGTCCCTGCCGGGCCCCTTCCACAGCCCTGACCTTAATATGCAAACGTCTCAGGACATCTCTTACTAAGAAGGGGCTATCCTGGAAAGCTGTTGCTCAGCCTCATCTGCCCATGGCCCTGCTTGCACAGGTGCCCAAAGTCTGGGACTGGTTGCTTGCCTTGCCACCTCAATCTTCAAACGTAACCAGGGGGTCTCTGACGGTGTCCTCCAGCAGTCCTGCAAAATATATACGAAAGTCTCCAGATAGCTCACACCCAGAACGAGCTAGCCTGGAGAGCTGTTGCTCAGCCTCATCTGCCCATGGCACTGCTCGCACAGGCGCCCAGAGACTGGGGCTGCTTGCTTGCCTTGCCACCTCAAACTTCAAATGCAGCCCGGGGCTCCCTGCCCGTCTCTCCTGCAGCCCTGCACCAAAAATGCTAACGTCTCAGGATGCCTCTTACCAAGAAGGGGCTAGCCTGGAAAGTTGTTGCTCAGCTTCATCTGCCCATGGCACTTATTGCACAGGCGCCCAGATTCTGGGGCTCCTTGCTTGCCTAGCCACCTCAATCTTCAAACGTAACCAGGGGGTCCCTGACGGGTGCCTCCAGCAGCCCTGCAAAGAATATGTGAATGTCTCCAGATAGCTCGCACCCAGAACGGGCTAGCCTGGAGAGCTGTTGCTCAGCCTCATCTGCCCATGCCACTGACCGCACAGAGGCACAGAGACTGGAGCTGCTTGCTTGCCTTGCCACCTCAAACTTCAAACGTAGCCTAGGGGGTCTTTGCCGTGCCCCTCCCACAGCCCTGACCTTAATATGCCAACGTCTCAGGATATCCCTTACCAAGAAGGGGCTAGCCTGGAAATCTGTTGCTCAGCCTCATCTGCCCTTGGCACTGCTCGCACAGGCGCACAGAGACTGGGGCTGCTTGCTTGCCTTGCCCCCTCAAACTTCAAACGCAGCCCAGGGCTCCCTGCCCGTCCCTCCAGGAGCCCTGCACCAAAAATGCGAACGTCTCAGGATGTCTCTTACCAAGAAGGGACTAGCCTGGAATGTTGTTGCTCAGCCTCATCTGCCCATGGCACTGCTTGCACAGGCGCACAGAGACTGGGGCTCCTTGCTTGCCTAGCCACCTCAATCTTCATACGTAACCAGGGCGTCCCTGACGGGTGCCTCCAGCAGCCCTGCAAAGTATATGCGAATGTCTCCAGATAGCTCGCACCCAGAACGGGCTAGCCTGGAGAGCTGTTGCTCAGACTCATCTGCTCATGGCACTGCTTGCACAGGTGCTCAGACACTGGGGCTGCTTGCTTGCCTTGACACCTCAAGCTTGAAACGTAACCACGAAGTCCCTGCTGGTTGCCTCCAGCAGCCGTGACCGAAGTAGGCGAACTTCTCCAGATAGATTCCACCGAGAATGGTTTAGCCTGGAAAGCTGTTGCTCGGCCTCATCTGCCCATGGTACTACTCGCACAGATGCACAGAGACTGGGGCTGCTTGCTTGCTCTGCCACCTCAAACTTCAAACGTATCCCAGGGCTCCCTGCCCTGTCGCTCCAGCAGCCCCGCACTGAAAATTCGAACGCCTCGGATTATCTATTACCAAGAAGGGGTTAGCCTGGAAAGCTGTTGCTCAGCCTCATCTGCTCATGGCATTGCTTGCACAGGTGCTCAGACACTGGGGCTGCTTTCTTGCCTTGCCACCTCGATTTTGAAACGTAGCTTGGGGATTCCTGCCGGTTCCCTCCAGCAGACCTGCACCAAAAATGCGAACATCTCCAGATGGCTTGCATCCAGAGGGGGCTAGCATGGAAACTAGTTGCTCAGCCTCATCTGCCCATGGCACTGCTCGCACAGGTGCACAGAGACTGGGGCTGCTTGTCTGCCTTGCCAACTCAAACTTCAAAAGTATCCCGGGGATCCCTACCGGGTCCCTCCAGCAGACCTGCACCGAGAATGCGTACATCTCGGGATATCCCTTACCAGGAAGGGTTTAGGCTAGAAAGCGTTTGCTTATCCTCATCTGCGCATGGCACTGCTCGCACAGACGTACAAAGATTGGGGCTGCTTGCTTGCTTTGCTGCCTCATACTTCAATCGTAGCCCAGGGCTGCCTGCCCGGTCCCTCCAGATATAAGGATATCTCTTACCAAAAAGGGGCTAGCCTGAAAAGTGGTTGCTCAGCCTCATCTACCCATGGCACTGCTCGCACAGATGCACTGAGAGTGGGGCTGCGTGCTTGCCTTGCCACCTCAATCTTCAAACGTAACCACTGGTACCCTGACGGGTGTCTCCAGCAGCCCTGCAATGAATATGCGTATGTCTCCAGATAGCTCGCACCCAGAAACAGCTAGCGTGGAAAGCTGTTGCTCAGACTCATCTGCCCATGGCACTGCTCGCACAGATGCACAGAGACTGGGTCTGCTTGCTTGCCACATCAAACTTGAAACGTAGCCTAGGGGGTCTTTGTCCAGCACCTCCAGCAGCCCTATCCTGAATATGCGAATGTCTCAGAATATCTCTTATCAAGAAGGGGCTAGCCTGGAAATCTGTTGCTCATCCTCTTCTGCCCAT
This sequence comes from Opisthocomus hoazin, assembly GCF_030867145.1. Lineage (NCBI taxonomy): Eukaryota > Metazoa > Chordata > Aves > Opisthocomiformes > Opisthocomidae > Opisthocomus > Opisthocomus hoazin. The sequence goes on along the minus strand of NC_134453.1, from coordinate 6,052,991 downwards.
GGCACTGCTCACACAGACGCACAGAACCTGGGGCTGCTTGCTTGCCCTGCCACCTGAAACTTCAAACGTAGCCTAGGAGGTGCTTGGCAGGGGCCTCCCACCGCCCTGACCCGAATATGCGAAAGTCTCACTATATCTCTTACCAAGAAGGTGACAGCCTGGAAAGCTGTTGCTCAGCCTCATCTGCCCATGGCACCGCTCGCAAAGGCGCACCGAGACTGGGGCTGCTTGCTTGCCTTGCTACCTCAAACTTGAAACGTAGTCTAGGGGGTCATTGCCAGGCACCTGCCACAGCCCTGACCTGTATATGCGAACGTCTCAGGATGCCTCTTACCAAAAAGGGACTAGCCTTGAAAGGTGTTGCTCAGCTTCATCTGCCCATGGCACTTATTGCACAGGCGCCCAGATTCTGGGGCTCCTTGCTTGCCTAGCCACCTCAATCTTCAAACGTAACCAGGGGGTCCCTGACGGGTGCCTCCAGCAGCCCTGCAAAGAATATGTGAATGTCTCCAGATAGCTCGCACCCAGAACGGGCTAGCCTGGAGAGCTGTTGCTCAGCCTCATCTGCCCATGCCACTGTTCGCACAGACGCACAGAGACTGGAGCTGCTTGCTTGCCTTGCCACCTCAAACTTCAAACGTAGCCTAGGGGGTCTTTGCCGTGCCCCTCCCACAGACCTGACCTTAATATGCCAACGTCTCAGGATATCCCTTACCAAGAAGGGGCTAGCCTGGAATGCAGTTGCTCAGCCTCATCTGCCCATGGCACTGCTCGCACAGATGCAGAGAGACTGGGGATGCTTGCTTGCCTTGCCACCTCAAACTTCAAACGTAACCAGGGAGTCCCCGCCAGTTACCTCCAGCAGACGTGACCCGAATAGGCAAACTTCTCCAGATAGTTTCCACCCAGAAGGGGCTAGCCTGGAAAGCTGTTGCTCAGCCTCATCTGCCCATGGCACTGCTCGCACAGGCGCACAGAGACTGGTGTATCTTGATTCCTTTGCCACCTTAAACTTCAAACGTAGCCTAGGGGGTGTTTGTCAGGTGCCTGCCACAGCCCTGACCTGAATATGCGAATGTCTCAGGATATCTCTTACCAAGGAGGGGCTAGCCTGGAATGCAGTTGCTCAGCCTCATCTGCCCATGGCACTGCTCACACAGATGCACAGAGACTTGGGTTGTTTGCTCGCCTTGCCACCTCAAACTTCAAACTTATCCTAGGGGGTCCTTGCCGGGCGCCTCCCACAGCCCTGATTCGAATATGTGCGCATCTCATTATGTCTCTTACCAAAAAGGTGCTAGCCCTGAAAGGTGTTGCTCAGCCACATCTGCCCATGGCACTGCTCGCATAGATGCACAGAGACTGGACCTGCTTGCTTGGCTTGCCACCTCAAACTTTAAACATAGCCTAGGGGGTCCCTGCCGGGCCCCTTCCACAGCCCTGACCTTAATATGCAAACGTCTCAGGACATCTCTTACTAAGAAGGGGCTATCCTGGAAAGCTGTTGCTCAGCCTCATCTGCCCATGGCCCTGCTTGCACAGGCGCCCAAAGTCTGGGACTGGTTGCTTGCCTTGCCACCTCAATCTTCAAACGTAACCAGGGGGTCTCTGACGGTGTCCTCCAGCAGTCCTGCAAAATATATACGAAAGTCTCCAGATAGCTCACACCCAGAACGAGCTAGCCTGGAGAGCTGTTGCTCAGCCTCATCTGCCCATGGCACTGCTCGCACAGGCGCCCAGAGACTGGGGCTGCTTGCTTGCCTTGCCACCTCAAACTTCAAACGCAGCCCGGGGCTCCCTGCCCGTCTCTCCTGCAGCCCTGCACCAAAAATGCTAACGTCTCAGGATGCCTCTTACCAAGAAGGGGCTAGCCTGGAAAGTTGTTGCTCAGCTTCATCTGCCCATGGCACTTATTGCACAGGCGCCCAGATTCTGGGGCTCCTTGCTTGCCTAGCCACCTCAATCTTCAAACGTAACCAGGGGGTCCCTGACGGGTGCCTCCAGCAGCCCTGCAAAGAATATGTGAATGTCTCCAGATAGCTCGCACCCAGAACGGGCTAGCCTGGAGAGCTGTTGCTCAGCCTCATCTGCCCATGCCACTGACCGCACAGATGCACAGAGACTGGAGCTGCTTGCTTGCCTTGCCACCTCAAACTTCAAACGTAGCCTAGGGGGTCTTTGCCGTGCCCCTCCCACAGCCCTGACCTTAATATGCCAACGTCTCAGGATATCCCTTACCAAGAAGGGGCTAGCCTGGAAATCTGTTGCTCAGCCTCATCTGCCCTTGGCACTGCTCGCACAGGCGCACAGAGACTGGGGCTGCTTGCTTGCTCTGCCACCTCAAACTTCAAACGTATCCCGGGGCTCCTTGCCCTGTCGCTCCAGCAGCCCCGCACTGAAAATTCGAACGCCTCGGATTATCTATTACCAAGAAGGGGTTAGCCTGGAAAGCTGTTGCTCAGCCTCATCTGCTCATGGCATTGCTTGCACAGGTGCTCAGACACTGGGGCTGCTTTCTTGCCTTGCCACCTCGATTTTGAAACGTAGCTTGGGGATTCCTGCCGGTTCCCTCCAGCAGACCTGCACCAAAAATGCGAACATCTCCAGATAGCTCGCACCCAGAAGGGGCTAGCCTGGAAACTAGTTGCTCAGCCTCATCTGCCCATGGCACTGCTCGCACAGACGTACAAAGACTGGGGCTGCTTGCTTGCCTTGCCACATCAAAATTCAAACGTAGCCCGGGAATCTGTGCTTTGTGCCTCCAGCAGCCATGCTCCCAAAATGCGAACTTCTCCAGGTAGCCTGCACCCAGAAGGGGCTTTCCCAGAAATTTGTTGCTCAGCCTCATCTGTTCATGGCACTGCTCGCACAGGCGCACAGAGACAGAGGCTGCTTGCTTGCCTTGCCACCTCAAACTTCAAAAGTAGCCTAGGGCGTCCTTGGCGGGTCCCTCCCACAACGCTGACCTTAAAATGCGAGCGTCTCAGTATATCATTTACCAAGTAGAGGCTAGCCTGGAAAGCTGTTGCTCATCCTCATCTGCCCATGGCACTGCTCACACAGGCGCACAGAGACTGGGGCGGCTTGCTTGCCTTGCCACCTCATTCTTCAAACGTAACCAGGGGGTCCCTGCCCGGTCCCTCCAGCAGCCCTGACCCAAATATGCGAACTTCTCTAGATAGCTCGGACCTAGAAGGGGCTAGCCTCTAAAGCTGTTGCTCAGCCTCATCTGCCCATGGCACTGCTCACACAGGCTCACAGAGACTGGGGCTGCTTGCTTGCCTTGCCACCTCAATCTTCAAACGTAACCAGGGGGTCCCTGACGGGTGCCTCCAGCAGCCCTGCAAAGAATATGCGCACGTCTCCATATAGCTTACACCCAGAAGGGGCTAGCATTGAAAGCTATTGCTCAGCCTCCTCTGCCCATGGCACTGCTCGCACAGGCGCACAGAGACTGAGGTATCTTTCTTGCCTTGCACCTCAAACTTCAAACGTAGCCTACGGGGTCGTTGCCGGGTCCCTCCCAAAACCCTGAGCTTTAAATGCGACCGTCTCAGTATATCTCTTACCAAGTAAGGGCTATCCTGGAAAGCTCTTGCTCAGCCTCATCTGCCCATGGCACTGATCACACAGGCGCACAGAGACTGGGGCTGCTTGCTTGCCTTGCCACCTCAAACTTCAAACTTATCCGAAGGGTCCCTGATGGGTTTCTCCAACAGCCCTGCAACGAATATCCGAACGTCTCCAGATACATTGCACCCAGAATGCGCTAGCCTTAATAGCTGTTGCTCAGCCTGATCTGCCCATGGCACTGATCACACAGGCGCACAGAGACTGGGTCTGCTTGCTTGCCTTGCCATCTCAATCTTCAAACGTAACCAAAGGGGTCTTTGACCGGCACGTCCAGCAGCTGTGACCTGAATATGTGAACGTCTCACAATTTCTCTTACAGAGAATTGGCCAGCATGGAAAACTGTTGCCCAGCCTCATCTGCCCATGGCACTGCTCGCACAGGCGTGCAGAGACTGGAGCTGCTTGCTTTCCTTGCCACCTCAAACTTGAAACTTAGCATAGGAAGTCCTTGCCGTGCCCCTTCCACAGCCCTGACCTGAATATGCGAACGTCTCAGGATATCTCTTACCAAGAAGTGGCTAGCCTGGAAAGCTATTGCTCAGCCTCATCTGCCCATGGCACTGATCGCACAGACGCACAGAGACTGGGGCTGCTTGCTTCCCTTGCCACCTGAAACTTCAAACATATCCTAGGGGGTCCTTGGCAGGGGGCCTCCCGCAGCCCTGACCCGAATAATCGAATGTCTCAGGATATCTCTTACCAAGAAGGGTCTAGCCTTGAAAGCTGTTGCTCAGCCTCGTCTGCCCATGGCACTGCTCTCACAGATGCACAGAGACTGGGCCTGCTTGCTTGCCTTACCTTATCAAACTTCAAACGTACCCTAGGGGGTCCTTGCCGCGACTCTCCAACAGCCCTGACCCGAATATGCGAACGTCTCAGGATATCTTTTACCAAAAGGTTTAGCCTGGAAAGCTGTTGCTCAGCCTCATCTCTCCATGGCACTGCTCACACAGGCGCACAGAGACTGGGGCTGCTTGCTTGCCTTGTCACCTCAAACTTCAAACGTAGCCTAGGGGGTCTTTGCTAGGCGCCTGCCGCAGCCCTGACTCAAATTTGCGAGCGTCTGTGGATATTTCTTACCACGAAGGGGCTAGCCTGGAAAGCTGTTGCTCAGCCTCATCTGCCCATGGCACTAATCGTACAGGTGCAGAGAGACTGAGAATGCTTGCTTACCTTGCCACCTTAAACTTCAAACTTCTCAGGGGGCCCTACCAGGCACCTCCAGCAGCCCTGTCCAAAAAGGCAGCATGTTTTCAGATAGCTCGCACCCAGAAGGGGCTAGCCTGGAAAGCTGTTGCTCAGCCTCATCTGCCCATGGCACTGCTCATACAGGAGCACAGAGACTGGGGCTGCTTGCTTGCCTTGCCAACTCAAACTTCAAACGTAGCCCTGGTGTCCCTGCCGAGTGCCTCTAGCAGCCGTGCACCGAAAACGCAAATGTCTCCAGACAGCTTGCACCCAGAAGGGGCTAGCCTGAAAAGCTGTTTCTCAGCCTCATCTGCCCATGGCACTGCTCACACAGGCACACAGAGACTGGGGGTGCTTGCTTGCCTTGTTACATCAGATGTAAAACGTAGCCTAGGGGGTCCTTGCCGGGCCCCTCCCACAGCCCTGAGCTTAATATGCGAACAACTCAGGATATCACCTAACGAGAAGAAGCTAGCCTGGAACGCTGTTGCTCAGCCTCATCTGACCATGACACTGCTCACAAAGGCGCTCAGAGACTGGGGCTGCTTGCTTGCCTTGACACCTCAGTCTTCAAACGTAATCAGGGGGTCCCTGCCGGGTGCCTCCATAAGCCCTGACCCTAATATGCGAACGTGTCCAGATAGCTCGCAAGCAGAAGGGGCTAGCCTGGAAAGCTATTGCTCAGACTCATCTGCCAATGGTACTGCTCGCAAAGGCTCACAGAGACTGGGGCTGCTTGCTTACCTTGCCACCTGAAACTTCAAACGTAGCCCGGGGATCCTTGTCGGGTGCCTCCAGCAGCCCTGCACCGAAGGTACAAACGTCTCCAGATAGCTCGAACCCACAAGGGTGTAGCCTGGAAAGCTTTATCTCAGCCTCATATGCCCATGGCGCTGCTCGCACAGGCGCACAGAGACTGGGGCTGCTTGCTTGCCTTGCCACCTCAAACTTCATTCGCAGCCTAGGGGGTCCTTGCCAGGCCTCTCCCACAGCCCTGACTTTAATATGTGAACACCCCAGGATATCTCTTAACGAGTAGAGGCTAGCCTGGAAAGCTTTATCTCAGCCTCATCTGCCCATGGCACTGCTCACAGAGGCGCACAGAGACTGGGGCTGCTTGCTTGCCTTGCCATCTCAAACTTCAAACGTAGCTTATGGGATCTTTGCCGAGCACCTGCTGCAGCCTTGACAAAAGTATGTGAACGTCTCAAGATATCTCTTACCAAGAAGGGGCTAGCCTGGAAAGCTGTTGCTCAGCCTCATCTGCCCATGGCACTGCTCACACAGATGCACAGAGACCGGGACTTCTTGCTGCTTTGCCACCTCAATGTTCAAACGTAGCCGGGGACTCCCTGCCAGGTGCCTCCAGAAGCCTCGCACCGAAAATGAGAATGTCTCAGGGTATTTCTTACCAAGAAGGGGCTAGCCTGGAAAGCTGTTTCTCATCCTAATCTGCCCATGGCACTGCTCACACAGGCGCACAGAGACTGGGGCTGCTTGCTTGCCTTGCCACCTCAAACTTCAAAGGTAGCCTAGGGGGTCTTTGCCAGGCGCCTGCCACACCCCTGTCCTAAATCTGCGAGCGTCTCACGATGTCTCGTACCAAGAAGGCTTTAGCCTGGAAAGCTGTTGCTCAGCCTCATCTGCCCATGGCACTGCTCACACAGGCACACAGAGACTGGGGCTGCTTGCTTGCCTTGCCACATGACACCTCAAATGTACCCTAGGGGGTCCTTGGCGGGGGCCTCCCACAGCCCTGACCCGAATATACGAACGTCATAAGATATCTCGTGCCAAAAAGGGGCTATCCTTGAAATCTGTTGCTCAGCCTCATCTGCCCATTGCAATGCTCGCACAGGCGCACACAGACTGGGGCTGCTTGCTTGCCTTGCCACCTCAAACTTTAAAGGTAGCCTAGGGGGTCTTTGCCAGGCGCCTGCCACACCCCTGTCCTAAATATGCGAAGGTCTCAGGATATCTCTTATAAAGAAGGGGCTAGCTTGGAGAGCTGTTGCTCAGCCCCGTACCCGGGGACTCCGTGCCAGGTGCCTCCAGCAGCCTCGCACCGAAAATTAGAATGTCTCACGGTATTTCTTACCAAGAAGGGGCTAGCCTGGAAAGCTGTTGCTCAGCCTCATCTGCCCATGGCACTGCTCACACAGATGCACAGAGACTGGGGCTGCTTGCTGCTTTGCCACCTCAATCTTCAAACTTGTCCGGGGACTCCCTGCCAGGTGCCTCCAGCAGCCTCGCACTGAAAATGAGAATGTCTCAGGATATCTCGTACCAAGAAGGGTGTAGCCTGGAAAGCTGTTGCTCAGCCTCATCTGCCCATGGCACTGCTCGCACAGGCGCACAGAGACTGGGGCTGCTTGCTTGCCTTGCCACCTCAAACTTCAAACGTAGCCTAGGGGCTCTTTGCCAGACGCCTGTCACACCCCAGTCCTAAATATGCGAGCGTTTCACGATATCTCTTACCAAGAAGGGGCTAGCCTTGAAAGCTGTTGCTCAGCCTCATCTGCCCATGGCACTGCTCTAACAGGCGCACACAGACTGGGGCTGCTTGCTTGCCTTGCCACCTCAAACTTTAAACGTAGCCTGAGGCTCCCTGCTGGGTCCCTCCAGCACCCCTGCACGGAGAATGCGAACGTCTCAGGATATCTCGTACCAAGAAGGCTTTAGCCTGGAAAGCTGTTGCTCAGACTCATCTGCCCATTGCACTGCTCGCACAGACGCCCAGAGACTGGGGATGCTTGCTTGCCTTGCCACCTCAAACTTTAAACGTAAACCAAGGCTCCCTGCCGGGTGCCTCCAGCAGCCCTGCAACGAATATGCGAATGTCTCCAGATAGCTTGCACCCAGAAGGGGTTAGCCTGGAAAGCTGTTGCGCAGCCTCATCTGCCCATGGCACTGCTCGCACAGGCGCACAGAGACTGGAGCTGCTTGCTTGCCTTGACACCTTAGTCTTCAACAGTAACCAGGGGCTCCCTGCAGGGTGCCTCCAGCAGCCCTGCACTGAAAATGAGAATGTCTCAGGATATCTCGTACCAAGAAGGGTGTAGCCTGGAAAGCTGTTGCTCACTCATCTGCCCATGGGACTGCTCACACAGGCGCACAGAGATTGGGGCTGCTTGCTTGCCTTGCCACCTTAAACTTCAAACATAGCCCGGGTGTCCCAGCCGGGTGCCTCTAGCAGCCCTGCCCCGAATATGAGGACGTCTCCTGATAGCTCGCAACCAGAAGGTGCTAGCCTGGAAAGCTATTGCTCAGCCTCATCTGCCAATGGCACTGCTCGCACAGGCACACAGCGAATGGGGCTGCTTGCTTGCCTTGCCACCTCAAACTTCAAACTTACCTTGGGGCTCCCTGATGGATCCCTCCAGCAGCCCTGCACCAAGAATGCTAACGTCTAAGGATATCTCTTACCAAGAAGGTGTAGACTATAAAGCCTTTGCTCAGCCTCATGTCCCATGGCACTGCTCGCACAGGCGCACAGAGACTGGGGCTGCTTGCTTGCCTTGCCACCTCAAACTTCAAACTTGTCCCGGGACTCCCTGCCAAGTGCCTCCAGCAGCCCTGCCCCCAATATGAGAACGTCTCCAGATAGCTCGCAACCAGAAGGTGCTAGCCTTGAAAGCTGTTGCTCAGCCTCATCTGCCCATGGCACTGCTCACATAGGTGCACACAGACTGGGGCTGCTCTCTTGACTTGCCACCTCAAACTTCAAACGTAGCCCGGGGCTCTCTGCTGGGTCCCTCCAGCACCCCTTCATGGAGAATGAGAACGTCTCAGGATGTCTCGTACCAAGAAGGGTTTAGCCTGGAAAGCTGTTGCTCAGCCTCATCTGCACATGGAGCTGCTCGCACAGAGGCACAGAGTCTGGGGTTTCTTGCTTGCCTTGCCACCTCAATCTTCAAACGTAGCCCAAGGCTCCCTGCCGGGTGCCTCCAGCAGCCCTGCAACGAATAGGCGAATGTCTCCAGATAGCTTGCACCCATAAGGGGCTAGCATGGAAAGCTGTTGCTCAGCCTCATCTGCCCATGGCACTGCTCACACAGATGCACATAGACTGTGGCTTCTTGCTGCTTTGCCACCTCAGTCTTCAAACATATCCCGGTACTCCCTGCCAGGTGTCTCCAGCAGCCCCGCACCGAAAATGAGAATGTCTCAGGATATTTCTTACCAAGAAGGGGCTAGCCTGGAAAGCTGTTGCTCAGCCTCATCTGCCCATGGCACTGCTCGCACAGGCGCCCAGAGACTGGGGCTGCTTGCTTGCCTTCCCACCTCAAAATTCAAACGTAACCAGGGGGTCCCTGACGGGTCCCTCCAGCAGCCCTGACCTTAATATGCAAACGTCTCAGGATATCTCTTACCAAGAAGTGGCTAGCCTGGAAAGCTATTGCTCAGCCTCATCTGCCCATGGCACTGATCGCACAGACGCACAGAGACTGGGGCTGCTTGCTTCCCTTGCCACCTGAAACTTCAAACATATCCTAGGGGGTCCTTGGCAGGGGGCCTCCCGCAGCCCTGACCCGAATAATCGAATGTCTCAGGATATCTCTTACCAAGAAGGGTCTAGCCTTGAAAGCTGTTGCTCAGCCTCGTCTGCCCATGGCACTGCTCTCACAGATGCACAGAGACTGGGCCTGCTTGCTTGCCTTACCTTATCAAACTTCAAACGTACCCTAGGGGGTCCTTGCCGCGACTCTCCAACAGCCCTGACCCGAATATGCGAACGTCTCAGGATATCTTTTACCAAAAGGTTTAGCCTGGAAAGCTGTTGCTCAGCCTCATCTCTCCATGGCACTGCTCACACAGGCGCACAGAGACTGGGGCTGCTTGCTTGCCTTGTCACCTCAAACTTCAAACGTAGCCTAGGGGGTCTTTGCTAGGCGCCTGCCGCAGCCCTGACTCAAATTTGCGAGCGTCTGTGGATATTTCTTACCACGAAGGGGCTAGCCTGGAAAGCTGTTGCTCAGCCTCATCTGCCCATGGCACTAATCGTACAGGTGCAGAGAGACTGAGAATGCTTGCTTACCTTGCCACCTTAAACTTCAAACTTCTCAGGGGGCCCTACCAGGCACCTCCAGCAGCCCTGTCCAAAAAGGCAGCATGTTTTCAGATAGCTCGCACCCAGAAGGGGCTAGCCTGGAAAGCTGTTGCTCAGCCTCATCTGCCCATGGCACTGCTCATACAGGAGCACAGAGACTGGGGCTGCTTGCTTGCCTTGCCAACTCAAACTTCAAACGTAGCCCTGGTGTCCCTGCCGAGTGCCTCTAGCAGCCGTGCACCGAAAACGCAAATGTCTCCAGACAGCTTGCACCCAGAAGGGGCTAGCCTGAAAAGCTGTTTCTCAGCCTCATCTGCCCATGGCACTGCTCACACAGGCACACAGAGACTGGGGGTGCTTGCTTGCCTTGTTACATCAGATGTAAAACGTAGCCTAGGGGGTCCTTGCCGGGCCCCTCCCACAGCCCTGAGCTTAATATGCGAACAACTCAGGATATCACCTAACGAGAAGAAGCTAGCCTGGAACGCTGTTGCTCAGCCTCATCTGACCATGACACTGCTCACAAAGGCGCTCAGAGACTGGGGCTGCTTGCTTGCCTTGACACCTCAGTCTTCAAACGTAATCAGGGGGTCCCTGCCGGGTGCCTCCATAAGCCCTGACCCTAATATGCGAACGTGTCCAGATAGCTCGCAAGCGGAAGGGGCTAGCCTGGAAAGCTATTGCTCAGACTCATCTGCCAATGGTACTGCTCGCAAAGGCTCACAGAGACTGGGGCTGCTTGCTTACCTTGCCACCTGAAACTTCAAACGTAGCCCGGGGATCCTTGTCGGGTGCCTCCAGCAGCCCTGCACCGAAGGTACAAACGTC